>NC_140519.1:22573995-23273995 GCF_964339955.1 Pipistrellus hanaki
CATCCCTTTGTCCAGAATCTCCATGCGATGGACACTCTCATGTTAGTCAGGTAGTAGCCCTCCTGGTTATCAGATGGACTGTGGTGGTATGGCCGAGTTTGTGTTCAAGTCACCTTATTTTACTTAACAGTGGCCGCCAAGGTCAATAACAGTGGCACTGGCAACTCAGATATACCAAAAAGAAGCTGTAAAGTGCTTCTTTTAAGTGAAAAGGTGAAAGTCTCCACCTAATAAGAAAAGAAAAAAAATTGTATGCTGAGGTTGGTAAGATCTACAGTAAGAACAAATCCATCTAGGACATTGTGAAGAAGGAAAAGGGAATCCATGCTAGTTTTGCTGTTGCACCTCCAACTGCAAAACTCGTGGCCACAGTACATGGTAAGAGCTTAGTTAAGGTGGAAAAGGCATTAAATCTGTGGTGGAAAGACATGAATAGAAAATACATTTCAGTTGATAGTAGAGTTCACCAGAAAGCACGGAGCCTATGGAAGACTTCAGCAAGGGACCTACTGAAATGAGCAACAGCAAGCCATTCAAGTAAGGGATGGCTGCACAGATTCAGGAATAGATTCAGACTGAAAAATATAAAAATTATTGGTGTGAGAGAGGACATTTGCATAACTTTTATTACAGTGTATTATTTTATTACTTTTTCTATTTTATTACTAGTTATTATCAATCTCTTATTGTACCTAATTCATAAGTTAAACTTTATCATAGGTATGTATGTAAATATAGAATGAAACAAAGTATATGCAGTATAGGGTTTGGTTTTACCTGGGATCTGAACTGAGGGGACTACTGTATATCTTTTATCTTGGGGTGGACAGAGTTAACAACATATGCTAATTATCTATTAGGTCTCAGGTGACATTAACAAATGCTCTCATGCATTATTGTATCTGATCTGGTCACATGTTATCTTTCTTTTGCTAATGCTGTGAGTGGTATCTCTTTTAATATCTCTTATTCCCTCATGGTAAAAATTCCTTTACTGCTTCTCACAAAGGTGTACTATTCTCTCCTGGGTGCTTATCAATCTATTACAAAAACGATCTTACTGTGTGTTGCTTATTCACTGGTTTTCATCTTGGTTGGGTGAATTGCTTCTCATCTGCATTGGCTGGTGCTCCAGGATCCCAGGTGACAGGGCTAAAGCTCAGTATTTCTGTCTCCAGGTCCCTCTCATTTGCTAAAGTTGCTCTCCTTTGTTATTGGTTCCCTGCTCAGGGAAACTCATCCAGAGAGTCTGAGAAGTCTCCCGGTCTGGGCTGAGATGGCCCTTGCTATGAGCTGTATGAATGAATCGTCAGCTGCTCCTTGGGTCTGTCTTTCTCTTTTGGATCCCAGGAGTCTATTTCCAGAGGCAGAGAGAAATGATGGCCCATTTACCTAATCGACCTTCACCCTAGTGGATGTGAATAAGAATAGTAATGGTAAGTTTTTTCTTAGTCTCCCCACCCCCCTTTTAATTGATTGTTTTCCATCAGGCATCGGAGGAATGGGCCAATGGTTTCACAGTGGCAACTTTTGCTGTTCTCATCTTTAAGTTTTACTTTTCCCCCTCTCTGACCTGCAAGTCAATGGAAAGAATATCAAAGACTAAGGAAAATCACAAAACTTGCAGTTAAAAAAGAGACACTCCCTGAATCTCAGGGTAAATAAACCACTTAGTTGCTGACATTTCTACGGAAGAGGTGTGTGATAGGCTTTGCGGAATGTGAAGTACATTAATTAACCTTGACTTTGTTGTCATAACATGCACACGGTGATGACTATGATATCAAGGCAGCTCCTGGAGGCTGACTCTACAGTTTCTCAGATGGTGCCCTAAAGAATATTGGCTTGAGTATTGCTGGCTAGTACATGCTGATTGACTATGTGTGATAAAAGCATCAAAGATGAGATATTTGGAATGCTGACCTGCTAACATCATCAGTAGCTCCCCCCCCCCCCCTAGAAATTTTTCAATATGGGAGAAAAGACCAGCTTGAGATTAATTAGAAATAAAGGTGAAAATAAGTAAAGCCAATTTCACCTTCTGATGCAGATATTTTAAGTATTTTCATGGGGAAAAAGTCCTTGAAGATTAGGGACCTGTACTTGAAAGTGGTATTTCCCCTTTCCAATGTGCCTCATGTTGAGACTGGTCAATAAATATTAAATATTTTTAACTGAAAATAAAATCCCCTACATTTCTCAGAGATCTGGCTTTGGGTACTTTCACTTGGACTTTTTTTCTGCTTCTCCTTGAATTTATTGCTGCCAATTTAGGAGAAAACTTTTTCTTAACAGTAGAATTCTATTTCGTAACCATGTAATTTGATTTTCCCCAAGCTATTTTTTGTATGGCTTTATTGCATGTCCTTATGTACTATATTTCCATTCCTATCTTCATTTATTCCTAATGTTTGCACATTTTAGCTTGCCGGGGAATAATCCTGTGCCTGTCCCCTTCATTTTTCTATGTTACAATTTAGAAAGCAATTCACCAGATTTCACTTATGCTATGTACATCAGACACAATTTTACTTTCTACAGTTATAATTTTCAGAATGAATTCTTTATGTGCAGTTGCCAAGAAAATAGTTTCCCTTGGCACATCTATAATTTCATATATATGTATGTATATATACATATATATATATGTTTATATATATATATTATATTCTTGCACCTGTCTTTAATTTAAAAAGCTTGCCAGAGAAATGGCAATTTTAAATAATCCTTACTTTGCTCTACTTAAAGATTTGGAGATTTACCTAATATTAGGAGTCTCTACAATTTGATGCTACAGATTTTAGTACTACAACCAATTCTCAGATGATTTAAAAAATATATTTTTATTGTTTTCAGAGAGGAAGGGAGAGTGAGAGAAATATAGAAACATCAATAATGAGAGAGAATCATTGATTGGCAGCCTCCTGCATGCCTCACCCTGGGAATTGAGCCTGAAACCCAGGCATGTGTCCTGGCCAAGGAGTTGAACCATGTCCTCTTGGTTCAGAGGTCACCACTCAACCACTGAGCCATGCTGGCTGGGCTCAGATGATTAATATGTTGAAGCAAATGTATTATGATGATATCCTAAGCTTCCAAGTGTGTTTACAGAGATGTCTGAGATTTCTCTCTGTCATCATTGTGTTCCCTGCTATCAGCCTGTGATGAGCTGGACCTTCCACCATTTTTAAGTAGGCCAAGTAAAGTCATACATTTGTAAAAACACTGCAATAGAGTTCTTGCAAATCACCTCTCCAAGGTCACTGTGAAACATCGCCATTACTTGATGATGAAATGGTGGTAGTCAAATAGAATTGCAAAAATATGCGGGTATCATCTCTCTTATCGCATTAGAACCTGAACTCAGCCACTTAAAAGAAAATCTAGAAATGCTCTGAAGCATGTTCTGGGTTGGGGATTTGAGGAAAAGGAGAGTGGGACATGGTTACCTAGGAGAGGAGAGATTGCTAGAGTCTGGGATACTAGTAATTTGGCAAGGAGAGAGAAGGATAGAATATTTTATCCTAAGACATAAAATACTCAGATTTTTAACCATATAGATGAGAGTTACTACACATTGAGATCATTGGTCTTATTTTCTACATTCCTCAGTTTCTGTATTCAACTATTTTGCTGGAATTACATGCATAAGATGATCTCAGATGTCCCCCCCAAAGCCCTAAAGTCAATGAATTTATGCAGTGAATCCCAGGGAAATAATTGTCCACCAAAGAGAATGAGAGAGTAAGGTGATGTAAGATGCGTGGGGTTGTATGTGTCCAGGTGGATTTGGTATTTTTTTGTTAGTAAAAATACCAATTTTTCTTCTTGCAACTTTCTCTTTATGAGCATCAACGGTTTATAAAATATGATTGATTGACAATTGCACCCTTGTAGCTGGGATGCCTGGATATCCGGCATCCGTTGTTAAGTTGTTGACCCAGGTATTAGTCCGATAGGCAACTCATGCTAAGGACTGGGTGGTGTAGGGTTTGGTTTCTTCTAGGGCTCAATGCTTATTGCCTCCAGCAGAATCTCCTCCTCCTCCTCCTCCTCCTCCTCCTCCTCCTCCTCCTCCTCCTCCTCCTCCTCCGTTCTTCCTCCTTCTCCTCCATTTCCCTCTTCTCCATTCCTTCTCCTCCTCCAGATGCAGAGGTAGCAGCCACAGTGCACGGAAAACCAGGACTGGGAAAGACTGGTTGTATTTTTTTTTTAAACAGCCCTGTGTGTGAAGCGAGTTAACACCCTCAGGTCTCTTGAAACTTAACTTTTTAAAACACTTTAATCAGATTGGTATTTCACATGTTCGCCTCTTTCTCCTTAAGCCTAATCAACATGTGATTGCTGTGAAAAACATGTCTTAGGTATCCAGAGAGTATTTCTTTCTGGTAAATTTATATTTTTATTTTACTAAACAGTCTTAATTTTTTTTTTTTAATAAAGTTTCTTTGACATATTTCCAAACATCGTCTCTTTATGTTTTGTTAAAGCACTGATTTTCAATTCCATTTCCTTAAGGGAAGTGTTTTGCTCCTTAGTTCTGCAGTGTTTTTCTGATTCTTGATGTCTGCACTATTTCAGTTCCAATTTTAATAACTTTATTTCTGTGACAAAGTCGGTGAGCTTTGCCAAAAGTCAGTCCAGTGAGTCTCTGTGTCTAACCTTTTGGTTTTTCTCAGTGATTCTAGAGCTTTCTTTTCTAAAGTCCCCATTCCCAATTGCTTTCTGTTCAGATCTGGTGACAGGCTGCCACCCAGTACAAAACTGCTTTATTTATTGCTTTTTCTTTCCTCTCCAAATATGACAGCACTTTTTGTCCAAGTGTGTGTGTGTGTGTGTGTGTGTGTGTGAGACAAGTTATACTTTTTCCACAATCAAACAACGAGCCACCTTATACATTTTTATGTTGTTTTCATCACTTAAAAGGGAAATGTCTTATTTATTTTTTCGCACACTTTTCATTAAGTTGGTCACTTTATATTTCTATATGTTTTATGTTTTAGCTGGTGATCATGGCATTTATATTTGATCTGCCATGTATTTTTCACAGTTAAAGCAATAGAAAAATTTGTACTTATGAATAAGGACATTTTATTTTAGCTCAATTAACATTTTAAAGGAGATGGAATTAGTACATATTCTTTAGTGCCTGGGACTAGCTGACATGTCAATAGTTTAAAGGGTCGGTACACTAATGGAACTTCAGTGGTGCTTATTTTGATTATAATTAACTCCAATGTTTCTTTAAAAAGTTCTTTTTAAAAATATGTTTTCATTGATTTTTTAATTTATTATTATTATTATTATTTTTAGAGAGAAGGGCGTAGGGTGAAAGAGATCGAAACATTGATGACAGAGAGACATCAATTGGTTGCCTCTTATATGTCCCCTACTGGGATGTCCCCTACTGGGATCAAACCTTCAACACAGGCCTGTGCCCTGACTGGGCATCAAACCAGTGACCTCTTGGTGCATGGGTCAATACATAACAACTGAGCCACATTGGGGCAGGCTAAAATATTATTCTTAAAATCATTTATCAATAAATGATGATGAATTACTTCACTCTTTCCCTTCTTCCTTTTGATGAAGCTAAAGGATTATTTCTCATCTCATTTCACAAAAAATGGTACTTCAGTGGAATAAAAATTAAAGCATGGATATGTAAAAGACTTGAAGCTTACTGATAAACATATTTTCCTTTATCATGCTTCACCAACGTGTGCAATCAGATCTACTTCAGTATTTTGCCTTTGTTCCCTAATACTCCTGGTTTTTGTCATTTTCTTTCTTTCCTGAGTTCTGATGGATTGCATTTAAAAAAAAATCTTAAATTAAGATTTTATCGTATGGCAATATTCAAATAGGTTAAGTAACTTGGCTGAGGTAATAATATGTGGCAAGTGTTTTTCCAGACCTAAGACTGGATGACTCCTAAGTATTTATTTTGCCACCATACAACACAACTTTGGCAGTGAGAGTCAAAGCCACCTATATTCTTATAGCTTGCCATTAATATTGACATCACTCCATGATTTGGCTTTCTTCACTAACTGAACTTTAATATTGTCCTGTTTTCATCAGTATGACTTTACTAGTATATCCTAGGGAATTCTTGTCCAGGAAGATAAAAATAAGTCTTCTTTGATAAATGCGTATTCAGTTCCTTTGTTCATATTTAAATTGGATTATTTGCTTTTTTTGTGTGCAAATAATTGATGTGTATGAGTTTTTCAAATATACTTGGAATATTAACCACTTATTTGATATATGGTTTGAAAATATTTTTCCCATTCTATAGGTTACTTTTTCAATTTTTTTATTGTTTCCTTGGCTGTGCAGAAGTTCTTTAGTTTGAGGTAGCCTTACTCGCTCATTTCAGCCTTTGTTGCCTGTGCTTTTGGTGTCTTATCCAAGAGATCATTGCCAAGACCAATGTCAGGAATCTGTTTCCTTATGTTTTCTTCTAGGAGTATTACCCCCAGTCCATGTGCATCTTGAAAATGATATTACACAGCATTGGTGAATTTATTTGACACAAAATCCTTTGTGTACATACCACCTAGCTGGCATAGTGTGCCTCACAAAAACCTTTAAACCACAGTGCTTTAAAGAATGATCCCACTAATTATTTTATTAATAACTAGAGGCCTGGTGCATGAAAATTCATGTAGTAAAGGGGGGTCCCTCAGCCTGGCCTGCCCCCTCTCACAGTCTGCGAGCCCTCAAGGACGGGAGGCAACCCGGAGATTAGAGGAAGGTGTCACCCCCATTACACCTCTGCTGCTGCCACTGCTGGCACTGCAAGCCTCAGCTGGCCCTGGTTACCTGAACCTCAGGCGATCCTGGGTGGCTGGGCAGCTGCCATCTAAGGCTTGTCTGCACCTCAGGCCAGCCCTGGGTGGTTGGGGGGTTTAGGGTGGGCCTGCCAACTCCCCTCCCCTCCATGGAGCTGAAAGGACTGGGGAACTCTAGCAGGGCAGAGGGGACTGGGCGCTGCCATCTTGTGGCAATGGGTGGCACCATCTTTGTTATGGTGTAATGATCAATTTGCATATTCCCTCTTTATTAGATAGGATTATTGTGAACCTATTATGTGTTTTGTGTTCCTACTCATTTGTTAGGGACTGTGAAGAAAAATAGAGGAAAAACCATTACCTTTGACATGAAGTTATAGTTCCTTTTATTTTCCTCCCTTTCTTCTGGTCCACTAGAATATTATATTTCTCGAAGCATTTGAGCTGTTCTCTAATATTCGATGGTGAATTTCTCTTCTCCTTGTGCCACTTTTTACTTTTTTTTTTTTTTTTTTTGTCTCACTGATTATCTCCTCACCATCTCTTTTTTATTTTAAGCCCATGGTGTCAGGCTTTCTTTTGTATAATTCCTAGCAAATGTGTCCCATCCTGAGGTTAATGAATGACAAATGATGAATACTGATGAATAATGATGGGTTCACCAATGACAGTGGCTGTGTCAGTATTTTTAATGCAGGGATTTCTCTGGTTGAGATGGAAATGGCATGCATTCTTTGGGTATTGATTAACAGATGGAATTTGCTTTGCTTTGCTCTGTAGCTATTATTTGGAAAGTTACTGTATTATGAAGAGTAGTCATTTGTAGCACAGCAAGTGCAATTTTTCAGCCAGTGCGTTATACCATCTTCTATAAATCTGTGGCTATTGTTGGACTCTGATTTTTCTCATATGTACAGGGATAAGGTGAATCATGTTATTGAATAGAATCACCACTAGCTTTATCAGAAGCTGAGAATGTTCATAGACTTTATTTTTTAATCTGAGAAAAGTTCTTAAATCTTCTGTTTAGAAATAGTGATTTTCTTCCAAGGTAATCTGAAATTCCTTAATGTAGTTATTGTGAAGCACAGAGAGAGATAGATGTGTGTGTGTGTGTGTGTGTGTGTGTGTGTGTGTGTGAATGTAGTTTATTTTAGAACTTATTTCTTGTGAAAAATAAATATAATTTTGCATATTTTTCAATCTTCCTGTATCATATTTTGTTCACCTAAGTCAGGGGTGGGGAATGTCTGGCCTGCAGGCTGTATGAGGCCTGAGAAATCATTTGGTCTGGCTCTGACAAGGCATTAGAGGTGAGTTAATGAAATGTTTGACCAAATATACCAGACTAATTTTTAAGTTGATAATTTTGTATGGCCCACAAATGATGTTATAAATATCCAAATGGACCTTGGTAGAAAAAAATGTTCCCCACCCCTGATATAAATCATAAAGGAAGATGATGCTAAGGTAAGGGCCAGTCTTTAAGGTTTAGGTTGTTCAGAGATGTGATGATTTTTAACTCAAAACTGGTGACTGACAGCCTGCAGCAGGTGTACCAGAGAAATGAATACATGACCCACAGGTACTGGCATCTTCCATTGTGAGGCATTAGAAAACCTTCTGGGTCTGTTTTTAGTGGATGCGCAGGAGCCCAAAACATAAATGAGTATAAGTATACTAGAGGCCTGATGCACAAAGATTCATGCAAGAATGGACCTTTCTTCCCCTGGCTGCCAGCACTGCCTTTGCTCTGGCCAGGAGGTGCCTTCTGCCTTCACTCTAGCTTGAATTGCTTTTTTGCCTTCCCACACTGCCCAGAGGCCTGGTGCTGTTGGGGCAGTGTGGAACACTGCTTTGTGCCTTTATACACAAATTAACCTGCCAAGATGTTGGTTTAATTTGCATACTCACTTCTGATTGGCTGGTGGGCCTCGCAAAGGTATGGTCAATTTGCATCTTTCTATTTTATTAGTGTAGAGAAACATCTCAGTAAAATAATTATGTTAAGAGCTCATTTCAGTAAGAAGTTTAGACTCAGTCGTGTGTACTAACTACATCCTAGTTAACTGGTTCCAAGGGTCAGCAAAATGGATGAAAAGAACTCAAGTAAAATGAACATATTTAAATATCAGCCACTGTAAATCTTTACAGTAACTCAATTTATTGATGGCAATGGGCTATGTCTTGGGCTCTGAACAATACTTTTTCTGTTTTTTTTTTTTTTTTTCCCCATGAAGATGTAATTTAGTGGGCCATTGAAAATTTGGAGGGAAAGTTTAACAAGAGAGAGCACATAGTACAGGATGCACTTGGAAAGGCAGTCCTGTGTGGGCAACATGGATTTTTTTTTGTCACCCAGCACGCTTCCATGCCCTCTCCTCCCTCTACCCAGTTCTGCAGTCACAGCACCACCCTTTTCTGCAGGAAACGCTCCCTTGCACTCCCCAGTCAAGGAATCTGAATGGTGTAGTCATTTTATTACTGACTCCAGCCTGGCCATGATGACTGAGATCCAGGGGTGAGTTTCCAATCCAGCCCAATCAGAATTCTTCCCTGGAAGTTTTGCAAACATAAACCTGAGAAGAGATTGAGTCCCCAGATGGTGACAAGGCTGTGATATATCAGGTATAGAAGCAGCTGGTGGTTATATTTTCGATAAATGCAAGAAGCTGCTCAGAGAGAAAACCTATTTGGGTGGAGAGAAGCACAGACGGGAGATGGAGAACCTTGAAGGTACATATTTCTCTTTTCAGTTGTACCCTAAGGTCTAGCTATGCTTTGGTCTTTTCATTATTGCTTGTTTTATAATAAATCCCTCTTTTGCTCACGCTAGTTTGATTTGATTTCTTGCCATTTTCAAGCAAAAGAACCGTGACTCATAAAGCCTGAAATGTATAAACTAGGGAGAAGAATTTAGGGACTAGAAAAAGCAAGTTGATTCTGTTAAACCACCTAAGATGCTTTTGGTCTGTTTGAGGGGAGTGCATTAGATACACAATAGGAGTGTGATTAAAACCTGATTTGTGTCTACATGAATCTGTTGTGTAGAATCAAGAAAACAATATTAAATTTAAAAACTTGCCATATGGGTGAGATTAACATGTTATTCATTTTAGATTTCTCTCTCCCCCATCCTGCCACACGGAACCATTCAACTTGTATGAAACTCAAAGAAGAGTTATGTGTCAGTAATCATAAGAATGCTAATACAACCAGTATGTCACTCAGAAAGCATTCATTTCATACCACAGTGGAGCTCATACTACCCAAGACAGAGGAGAGGCAAAGCACTTACTTTCCCATGGGATCAGGTCTAGATTGTACACTGATAATTACCAATCAGCTAAAGGAGAGGATATATATATAACTGAAAAAATTTTTAATTTGTAAGATAGCAACCTGAAACATTTTTTAGCCACTTGATAATAAACACAGGATCTGAATCTAAGTGTAGAGATCTTACTCATTCATTTTATCATATGATGTATGCACCCCCTCCCCCACCCAATCCTGGGTCCACCTATTCCTTAGGACATGGATGCTGGTCCCAATATGCATTTCCAACATCTGTCTTTACTCCACCCCACCTTGACTTTGGACTGTATTTCCCAGGTAGCTGGGGCCAAGAGGAATGAGTCCCAAACTCACAATCTGGGGGTGGAGGGCTTAGCCATTTATGTATTCTAGAACCTTAGATGGATTAATCTCCAAGCCCATTTTATTCATTGGTATGAAGAAATAATACCTTATAGAGTTGTTACGCAATCTAAAAATGTATTAATCTGTTGATTAACTAAAAATATGTATTGAGTGGCTATTACCTTGCAAGACAGTCTTTTGGAAGCTGGCAGTGAACAAAGCAAACCAAAATCTTCAACTGCCTAAAGCTTATTGTCTAAAGATAGAGGCAGACCCTAATGGGTAAACTATGCACTATGTAAGAGTGACAGAGAAGTACTAAGGAAGGAAATACAGTGTAGAAAAGAATTAGGAAATACATTAGGAGTGCTGCAACTTTGAAAACATGGCCAGAGAAAACCTCTTTGAGGCTCTAGTTGGGCAAAGACCAAAATCAAGGAAGGAGGGACCAAGCCATACAGATATCTAGAGGGAGAGCTTTGTAAGCGGAAGGAACTCTGTGCGCCAGGCTGCCAAGAAGGAAGCATACAAGGTGTGTCAGACAAATAGAAAGGGCATCATTGTAGCTGGAGTAGAGTGAGGTGGAGGAAAGGTCCTGGGGGCCCTTCTAAGTCCCTATAAGGCTTGTAGCCTTCACTTTCAATTAATTAAACAAAGACTATAGGAGGGTTTCACAACAACTTATTTGAAAGGGCTTAGACTAGTTCTGGCAGGTATTCAATAAATGCTTGCTGGTTGAACCTCAGGCTTGGTTTGATCTTAGCCATCTGCTTCCACTTTCAGCAGGAGCTACAGAGGGTTAGGGGTCATGGCCACATTGTGCCATGGTTTTTACATAGCGTGAGAAATGCCTCCGAACCTCTCAGGAACGCCTGCCGAAGCTTGATGCTTCATCACTGGAGGGGATGGTCTAAGCTGGCTTAGAATATGCACCGCAGGAGGTTGATATTTTTACCAATGACCTGTGAGCATTGGTGCATTTCCTAGGAGCAAACCTGATAGTCATCATATTTCCTCTCTGTCAACACGGATAGGAGCTCATTAAATATATTTACGTAGCAGTTTTAGAACCATTAGGGGAGTTAATTATACAGTGTTCAGGAGAGCATAAAAATAGAAAAACAAAGTGAGTGGATCACAGAGGAAGAGTCACACCTGCTGGGTTTCCTGTATGACCTTGATTCTGAGAGACAATTGTAGCGGGAGGGAAGTTGGAAGTGAGGTTAGTATTCCCTGTGTTCACAGATGTTCCTAACTAGCTCTACTCATCGCTGGGAAAATCAGAAAATTAAGGTTAGAGAGGTACGCAAATGAGCTCTTGCTATTCAAAACAACAATTTAAATAACTCCCTTGTTACAGTAAGCAAACAAAAAATTGCGAAGTAAAATGTGGCTTTCTTGTTTTTCTTTTCATTCGATTTAGGAAAGCATGTAACTAACACTTGCCAGTTCTGAGTCTTGCTTGGTTGAGGAGCTCCTAAACAAAAACTGAATTTAGTGATGTGTTCATTAATACCATATTTATTTTCTTTTTCTTTTATTTAAAGCACACTTATTTTTTTCTCCCCTGCAAAATAATAAGACCTATTGACTTCTTGGTCACACCTGTGTTGGAAGAAATTTTAGACTAGAGTATATTTAAAATGAAGAATCTACAATTCAGTTGAAGAAGATGAATTTCACAGCTATAAACAATCATTTTATGATATGACTTATGGTCATGGTGGCAATTACATTCATCAAATGTGTTTGCAACAAATGGGAGTAAACATCCCTGAAATCATAGACAGTTTACTTTTTTTCCCACAATAAACACATTTATCAGCAATGTCTATGAAACATCATATAGAGTATCTAATGCATCTATGATTTTTACATTTTCCAGGTAACTGTGAAAATGAGATTTGTTGAAATAGATTTATAAAGAAGAAAATTGAAGTAAATAAGGTTAAGGAGCAGGGAACATATGAGATTTATATTTTTCTAGACCAGATAATTAGGATCTGGCTCAGTTTAAATCGGGCTCTATGAAAGCTGGTCTCATTCGTGAGTTGCCTAGGCAAGACTAATTTGTGTTCAATGAATTTTAGATATTTTTCAATTTCCTTACTTTGTAAAAAGCTTAACTAATTGGAAGAAAATACACTAAGTGGCAAGATTACTATTATCTAAATGCATAATAATCTGGCCACTCAGTATATATCCTATATAATAAAAAGCTAATCTGTAAATTGTCCCCTCAACCAAGAGTTTGACCAGTAGACAGGCCCGCCAACTGCTCATGTCCCCTCCCTCTGGTCAGGCTAGCCAGACCTCACCCATGCACAAATTTATGCACCCAGCCTGTATATATATATAATGAGTGGCCAGATTATTATGCGTTCAGAGATCATAATAATCTGGCCACTCTGTATATAATTCAACATATTGTATGGATATTTATTTTGATGAGTTGAAGTTGGCAGGAATGTATTTGTCTATTGAAATATTAGGTTTGCCAACACCCTACTTTCCCTCTCATAGGAAAGTGTCCTGTCCTCGGTTCTTTATTATGAGATTTAGTAGATGCCACCACCTTTTCTTTACAGAACCTGTCCTCCCCAACCAGCGATTGGGTGAAGAGTAGGCAACTGTTCCAAGTTGGGACAGCCCTGGTACCTAATCTCACAGTTTCAAAACAGACATGTATAACCCAAACTGACCCAAATCAGAATCTGCCCCTATTTTTAATTTTAATTTAATTTTTAACAATATATTTTATTGATTTTTTTTTTTTTATAGAGAGGAAGGGAGAGGGATAGAGAGCTAGAAACATTGATGAGAGAGAAACATCGACCAACTGCCTCCTGCCACCCCCACTGGGGATGTGCCCGCAACCAAGGTAAATGCCCTTGACCGGAATCGAACTTGGGACCTTTCAGAAGTCCAATGCGCTATCCATTGCGCGACAGAGGCCGCTAGAACTTGGGACCTTTCAGTCTGCAGACTGATGCTCTCTCTATCCATTGAGCCAAACCGGTTTTGGCTTAATTTTATTTTTGTAATCCTCAACTAAGGATATTTTTTCCATGATTTCTAGAGAGAGTAGAAGGGAGGAAGGAGGGATGGAGAAGGGAGAAGGGGGGAAGGGAGGGAGGGGAGGAGGGAGAGAGAGAGAGAGAGAGAGAGAGAGAGAGAGAGAAAGAGAGAGAAATCCACATGAGAGACACACATCAATGGGCTGCCTCCTGTGTGCACCCTGTGGGGGCTGGAGAACCTGCCACCAAGGTACCTGCTCTTGACAGGAAATAGAACCTGAGACTCTTCAGTCTTTGGGCCAACACTCTGGCTACTGAGCCAAACCTGTTAGGGCTTCTAATTTTTTTAAATTGAAGCTAATAAAAGAATAGTAGTCCTTCTTGGAGGCAGGAGTTATAGAAAGCCTTGTGTTTTGCTGTGGAATAGGTAGGACTGCATAAGAGATAATGAAATATCAGCAGAGATAAAAAGCAGAGTCAAATTTCTGAGCTTGAACTAGCCCCTGGTTCCAGATCTTTGAGACCCAATCCTGTCTTTTCTCAGGCAGATGGAGTTGGCTGAGATTAGGAATGACCAAGGCCTGAGATCTGGGCTTTTGAGAGAGATTACATTTTATTTCTGTGCAGAGACTGAGCAATATTTTTCATACACATTTAGAAATATTGGAAAACCCAAAGGTAAATTACTCTTCTCAGATTGAGTTCAGTACTTAAATTGCTTGTTTTTATTAATGGTGATTTAAAAAATCTTATTTATGTTTGTCTTTCATTCAAATAAAACTAATATGCTGCACATGTAATAGACATTTCAGGCAACAGCTGAAATCACAAAAAACAAAAACAAAAACGGCTGCATGGGAGGGGGCTTAAAACATGACCTTCGAATTTTTTTAGTGTGTATTTTTGTTCTCATTTTATATAATTTTATCCTTATAAAGAAAATTTTTGTATGATAACCAATAAAGATTTAGACTTGTATCTGGACATTTTTATTATGCTACCTATATTTGTTATCATGTAGAAACATAAAATATGTATATTTTATCACACACACACACACCACACTTGCAATGAAACTCCATAATGACGCAATTTGCCTTTACTAAAATTAAGATCATCTCTACTTACCAATGACTCTTTGAAAAATGTTCCAATGATAAATGCAGGCTCAGCTGTAAATTTTTAAATGTCAATTTAAATGATTTTGTGTTGCAAAAAGTCCACCTTGCACTGGTTTTTATGCTGGCCATTTATGAACACAATGACTGTGGCCTGTAGGGAGTCTGTTGAAGCATACCACAATCACCAAGTTCATGTGTAGATAGACATATTGCTATCTCTGACATCAACAGACGTAGCAGTTCCATACCATACAGAGAGTAATGGTGCCTGACATTTCTGGGTTGAAAGCCCATCTTTGTTCTTGCACTGTAAGAAATAGACTTGTGGCCTGCTTGTTCACTTCAAGATTGTATGTAAATGTTTCTATAAAAATAGGTTCCTTTTATTATCATATGGAATTTGGGAAATAAAGGTGAAGGAAGAAAATTGCCAGAGAAACCAAAGATGATTTTAAAAATAGTTTAAGTTCTATGAATCAAAAACAGAATTGAAATATGAGTAGAAACATTATATATAATATTATATATAATGTATATAACACACACACACACACACACACACACACACACACACACACACACACATATATATATATATATATATATATATATATATATATATATATGGTGATTTTGTATGACATTTCCATAAAGGACTGAAGAATAGAAAACTTCTGAATAGAGATATTCAAATAGCTGAAATATTCCCAGTTTCATTTCATATTTAGGTGTTACTTTGTTTGTTGTTTAGGATGGACTAAAAACTCTATGACTTTGATTCTGAAGAAAGAACCCTATGTGATGTCAAATGGGGTGGCATCAGCATCCAAGATTTTCACCAAGTCCATTTGAATGAGCTATATTTGGGCCAGTGTCCATTTTCTAGTGACCTGCTAAAGTGTTAAACAAGGTGACATAATTTTTCTTACCCGAATTTTGTCACAGTTGGGAGACACTTGCTGCTGAAAGAATTAGTAGCTGAATACAGTACAACAGTGTGGGGATAAATGGTGTCTATATCCTGGAAGAGATTGGCTACAATGTGGTTGATATTCTCTAATCCTGTGAAATCCTGAGGCCGATGGAACTGCATTGACACAGTAGTACAGCAGAGGTACTCTGAGGCTGTGGAAGCAAGTGGGTGATGGTGGCAAAGAGACTTTTCAAAAAGAACTTTTATTGAGACTTTCCTGATCATTCGCCTTAGTTTACGTATTTTATTGTTTTTAAAGATTTTAATATTTATTGTGAAATTCTTTCAGTAACAATAAAATATTTTAGTCTGATTTCAGGAGTACACCTTTGTGCAGAAAATGTAGATTACATAGAAGAGTATGTTCCTGGCTTAGGGCCTTTGTTACTTTCTGGGCAACTCTTCCCTTTCTCTCCACATGGCTCACCTCCTTAGCCTTTGTTCAAATGGCACCTTCTCAGCGAGGCCCACTCAAAACACACTATCCTCTGTAACCAGATCTGCAGCCATCCAAAGCCTTCCCCACCACTGTATTTTACCCATGACCTTCTAAAATGCTATTGTGCATATCTATATCTCTATATGCCTGTATCTAGATACATAGATATATTTTAAGGTGTATTGCTCGCTTGCTTTCTGTCTCCCTGTCTAGAAAGGAAGCTCCATTAGAGCAGGGATTGCAGTTTCTTTGTTTATTGGTGTATCTCAGACACCTGAAACAAGCTCTAGCTTTAACCATAGATTCTGAACCAATGCTGTTGAGTACATATATATTAAGAAAGCTAATACACGCATGGGCATGATGATCGGAAACTCTAGAACAGTGGTACCTTTGGGAAAATAGGAAAGGGAAAACTTGAGGAGCTTTAGGTATTCAAAATACTTTATTTTGTAAAAAAAATAAATAAAATAAAACAAAAGCCTTTGGAAAATATAGAAAAACTTTAATGTCTGTTAAAGGAGGTATTTTTTTATTTTGTGCATTTTAATATACTTAAAAAGGTATTATAGTGAATGTTCTCTTATATAAATCTTTAGTTTTCTATTATTCCTTATAGATAGATTAAAAAAAACACCTCTAAGTTTTAAAAATAATGCTCATAATACTTATTGATAAATTGTTATTAATCAATAATGTTTGGGAAGCTTATGATATTGTGATTTATAATAAGAAATATGTATTTGTTTTTTATTTTATTTATTTATTTATTTACTTTAAAATATATTTTTATTGATTTTTCACAGAGAAGAAGAGAGAGGGATAGTTAGAAACGTCGATGAGAGAGAATCATCAACCAGCTGCCTCTTGCACACCCCCTACTGGGGATGTGCCCGCAACCAAGGTACATGCCCTTGACCAGAATCGAACCCGGGACCTTTCAGTCCGCAGACCGACGCTCTACCACTGAGCCAAGCCAGTGCCGGCTGTATTTGTTTTTTAGCCAGTTTCTGGCACAGGCTCTTAAAGTTCTTGGAAATTCCTAATTAATGAGAGCAAAATAGGTACTTTTTGTTATGTTAATGATTCGACTCTAGGACTGCATCTAAAGAGGGGGATTGGTTGACAGGGGTGCCAACCTTAGGACTTTCAGTTCCACCCCCCAGATTTCCTGGAAGACTAGAGGAGCTGGAAGTAAATGTGATTGCCAGTGGTCCTCGATATAACCAATCATGATTATATAATGAAGCTTCCATAAAAATCCAAAAGGACTGTTCAGAGAACTGGGTTGGTGAACTAGTGGAGGTGTGGAGAATGACCTGGTGAAAGAGGGCATGGAAACTTCATACTTTTCTGCATACTAAAAATTAAAGGCTAGAACAAAATTCAGAGATGCTACAAAATATCATTTACAATGTCCAGAATTCAATAAAATTACTAGATATGCCAAGAAGTAGGAAAACATGGCCCATAACCAGGAAAAAATCAGTCTGCAGAAATCGACCCAGAAGTAAGAATAATGATGGAACTAGCAAGTACATCATAATAGTCCGTAACTATTATAAAACAGATATTATAACAATCCATAACTATTTAAAGAAAAAAATACACATAATGAGAAGACAAATAGAAGATGTAAAATAGAATAATTAGCATAACCCATGGGCATAGATAATGGTGTGGGGAAGGCCTGGGGTGGGGTGAGGGTTGGGTGGGGATGGGGAAATGGGCAACATGTGTAATACTGTCAACAATAAAAATATTTAAAAAAATAAAGCAATCATCATAAAAAAAATAAAATGACATGGAACTTTCAGATACCAAGATTATAATTTTTGAAATAAATATTTCAGTGAATGATATAGAAAACATATTTTGTGCTGCAGAGGAGCAGGTCAGTGAACTCAAAGTCATAAGAACAGAATCTAAAAAGAAGCATATAAGGTAGAGAAAAGACTGAACTGAATGGATTCTCAGGTACCTGAGACATTGCCAAATAAATGTTCCTTGGAGAGACAGTTGTCCCATAAGGATTACTGTGTATAGAAACAACAAAAAAAATGTTTTTAAACTTCTTATCAGAAATTTGCAAGCCAGAAGACAACATCTTAAATTGGAATTCAGTATTCCTCAAAAATATCCTTAATTTTTTTTGTTTCAATAAAACAACATCTGAGAGAATTCATTGCTAACAAGATTGCATAACAAGAAGTGTTAAGATTTTCCAGACTAAAGAAAATTATATCAGGTGGAAACATTTTTATAAAGAAATAAAGAACACCAGAAGTAATGTGAGTGTTCTTTATTCATATATATATATATATATATATATATATATATATATATATATGTAAATGTAAAGAACTTTTTCATATATATGTATATATATCAATGTAAAGAACTTATATATATATCAATGTAAAGAACTTTTTCATATATACAATATATATACATATATGTAAATATAAAAGACTTTTGCTTCTTTTTTCTCAAGCTTCTAAAAATGTCTTTAAGTCTTTGAAGCAAAAATGGAGAGACAGACATATACATTATATACAAAGTGATACAATATCCTTTGAAGGTAGCTTGTGATAAGTAAACATGTTACAAACATGTATATTATAAGCCCTAGAGCAAATGGTAAAATATAAATATTAAATAGAGATGGGCAATAAAATGGAACATGGGGAAAAAAAAACCTCAGTTACTCAAAAACCAGGGGGCAAAGAAGAATAAGAGAACAGAGAATATTAGGGGCAAATAGAAAACAGATAGCAAGATGATAAATTAAACCCAAAATATTAATTATATTAAATATAAATTATTCAAATGCTCCAATTTAAAAATAGAGATGGTTAGACTGGATATAAAAGCAAGACCCAACTATATGCTGCCTAAATATATCAGCATTTACCCCTGGCTGGCATAGCTCAGTGGTTGAGCATCAACTTATGAACCAGGAGGTCACTGTTCGATTCCCAGTTGGGGCATATGCCCAAGTTGCAGGCTTGATCTCCAGTAAGGGGCATGCAGGAGGCAGCCAATCACTGATTCTCTTTCATCATTAATGCTTCTATTTCTCCTTCTCCCTTCCTCTCTGAAATCAATAAAAACATATTAAAAAATATGTCAGCATTTACATCCTAAGAAACAATGAAGTTTATAGTGAAAAGTAAATGTCTGAGTACCTGGAATAATTAATGCTGAAGAAATACTAACAGTTGTTATGGTTATGATCATTAATTAGAATCTGTCCAAAATTACCTTCTCAGTGTCTTTCATGATACCCAGTGTTTAGGACACTGGACCACTCAGTGCTTTATCACGCTCTCTTAATTTCCTCACCCTACCTTTTCCCATGAAATGCTCACTTGTCTGCCTCTTAGAAGCTAAGTCATCTTCCTGGGCCTTATTATATGACAAATGTCCTTAGAAGCCACCCCTTAACCATTCACAATCCGCCTCCTCTGGACTCCCGTGACACATAGGACTCTGCTTACAAGTTCCACAATGCTGATTACCAAGTTTTCTAAGTCTGTAGGGGTGTGACTCAGCTCTATGAGGGCCCACATACCAATCTGGTTCAGGGCATGCTCCACGAATGTCTCTTGAAGAAGCGAGTTAAATGTTGCTTTGGTTTGAGCAAGTAGAAAGTTCAAGAAGGAATGGACTGATGACTTCATAAAGGCCCCTCTTGCGTGATCCTGGAGACAGAGAAAAAGCAGCAGCACTTGACAATGGAAGCCTTCTTGTTTTCACTAGTGCTATAGGAAGTGGTGGAATGGGCTGGGAGAGGAGAAGAAGGTATTTCCAAGAAAGTTCTAAAAATATCCTCCTGCTCCGTATATCATAGTTGCTTTCTGAGCTTATAAAATATCCAGCAAGTACCTGCCATGGGCCAGGGACTGTGGAAGGTGCAGTAAATACAATGCGTAGTGAAATAGGCAAGATTCTTGGCCACACATAGTAGTAGTCCTTTGTGCTGACCTCCCCACAGGCATGCCGTGCTCTCTTGTACTCTGGTCCCATTTACGGTGTATTTCTCCAGATTTAAGTAAACCAAACTGGGACATGACTGAATCTTTCCTTTAGTTTTTGGAGCCTGCAGCAGACTCTGGGTGGGGTTGGCCCAAAGGGTCAACTATTTTGAGTGTGTGATGTCACCAGGTATAGGAATCATTACGGTTTGATAGATGTTAATTTGTCCACATTATTCTCCAAACTAGAAGCAGAATGAGAAGTAATTACTTCATCTTTGGAAACCATCAAAGCTTTAGGACTCATGTGAGCATTGACATAATTGCAGAATGCTTGCTTTTATCATCCAGGAGCTATTTGCAGCGTGGCATCCTGGGTTTGTGTTCTTGGGAGATTCAGAGTGTTCTGTGGTGATTAGGACTCATTGTGTTTAGGGTACATATTCACTCACATTTTTCTAAATGGATGTGTGCGTGAATTGGGCTAAGATTTAGTTTCCTTTTTCTTCCCAGGTGAGCTTAAAAATCTGGGGTTGGGGAGGGGACACCCCCCCAACAGAACAGCAGCATTAGATGCATTGTCCCCTCTCCTTTTATTCGTGTCTAACTAGTGCTTTTCATCTCAGAGAGCACATGAATATGTAAGTGCAAGCGCTGCTTATTGTGAACTCGGAACAAAGACGAGTGCTGTAGATTTCAATGCGTTTGGACCATAATATGCTGCTCTCTTGATAATGGGCTCTTGGCATAGAAATGAAAAGCAAACATATCATTAAGAAGGCGCTCCTGTAAAAACTGCCTGCCATATATCTTAAGCTTCATTAGTTTAGATTAATGACTTGATATACATGACAATAGGTGAAGCAAATCTTTGTTTATTTATTGACAATTAAAGGTGGTGGTGACACGCATAAACAGGCTTCCCTCTGATTAGTTCCATGTTTTAAAGTAACTTCGTGTTATCAAACTTGTTAAGGACAGTATCATTTTATTGAGCTCTGCCGGGTGAGTGATGGGATCTCCATTGAAAGGCATCAATATTGCAGCCGTTCCCGACAGTCACTGGAGCATTGTGCTCGCAGATTGGAGTTGATATCTCATTGTACAAATTCAGAGACCCAGAAAATGTCCAGTTATTGAGCCTCTGCCCTGCGAGGACAATGCTCTATTCATGGAATCTGGGTGAAAGGTCACAGACCGACCGAAACCTGAACGGAGGATAAGATTCAAATTTGTTTCCAGGTTTTGCTGAGGACCTCCCTGAGATGCAGTGTTTGGAAAGCACAGAGCGTCCTGCTACCGAGTAATACTTCATAATGCCAGGCAAAGGAGTGCCTAAAGGAACACGGTGTGTCCTAACTCAGAAGCTGCTATAGATCCAAGCAAGTGTTCTTTTAAAAAGATGCTGATGCATATGATAATGGGTTGATTCATATAATTTATTATATGATAATGGGTTGATTCATAGAAAAGCCCCCAGGACATACCTTGTAAGAGACTTCCCATTTTAGAAGAAAGTGGGGAAGTGGGGGGAAAAAAAAGAGGAGAAAAAAGGGAGGGCAATATGACACAACATGTATCCGCATGCTAGTCTCACGGAAATATTTGTGGTTTGCCTTTCCACGAATCCCGAAGTTGGAGGCTGTCAGGGACAATCAGCCCTTCCCATCCACAACACCCTGTGGTTCTCCTTAATAGCTCCCTTCATGTGCCATTCGTCCTCAGAAACATATTTAGAAGAGGCTTATTTAGAAGGAGGCCTAAAATAAAATCCATGTTGCGGTTGAGTATTACAAATGATTTCTGGACTCCATTCTGTACTCTCTGTGGAATTTTCATAACAAAGTAAAAAAAGAAACTCTCAGCCAGCTTGAAAGGGAACTTGTTTGACAAAAGAAACCACTACAGAGCCGCTCCCAGCACCCAGTGAAGGCGCATCTGTCTCCCTGGCTGTTGGAGCCCAGCAAAGCATCTTAGCTTTCCTTAGGAAGCACTGGTCAAAAACTATACCCCTTGTGATCTTTCCTGTGGAATGTCCTGAGCAAAGTTTGAAAGCAAAGGAAAGAATGACTGTAGCCCTAACCTGTTTGGCTCAGTGGATAGAGCATAGGCCTGTGGACTGAAGGGTCCCAGGTTCGATTCTGGTCAAGGGCATGTACCTTGGTTGCAGGCACATCCCCAGTAGAGGGTGTGCAGGAGGTGGCTGATCAATGTTTCTCTCTCATCTATGTTTCTAACTCTCTATCACTTTCCCTTCCTCTCTGTAAAAAATCAATAAAATATATTAAAATTAAAAAAGAATGACTGTAAATTAAGCGCTACCCGATTTTCCCCTACAGCTTCCCCTGAGTGGCTCATGCACAGACCTTGTCCTAAGATGAATTTGCAATCATTTTGTTCCCTAAGAGGTGTTAACATTTCATTTGTTTATTATCTAAGATCAATCACTATACTATGAAGGAGTAACCAAACTCTGCTCCTTGAATTACCCTTTTTCTTGTCACTCAATAAGCTATTCCTCAGCCCTTCTCCAAGGCCCCCAATCTATAGTACAATCTCATCCACGGTCACCTTAGCTAGCCTGGGTAGATTGTGTTCAACCCTGCAGAATGGCATTTTATATTCATCTTTATAAAATTTGCCCTTGGGAAGAGAGCTAAGTCCTCCCAGAGGGGCAGGGTAAGCACACCAGTGTGGGTAATCCCTGTAGTAGCTGTGAATGAACATGGGCCCTGGGGATTAAAATATAACCTTTCCCTGTGTTCTTTTCTGTCTTCATCCTGTATGTAAAGACTTGAAAAACCCGCTAAAACATTCGATGTGGTGAGTTTTGAATTTTCCAGGCAATTCACTGCTAAACATTTCAATGCTTCAGCTCTCATTCTAGCCTGGGGATCCATTAGAAGGTTGTTAACGCGCTCACATAATAATAACTGTCATCAGGTTGCAATGGAGAGCACTTGGGTGGCCAGTAACTTGTTCCCTTTCATGGTGGATCACATACTTTTTTTTTTTTTTTAATGATACCTTCATAGGGTAGATATGTTGGTTTATCTTTGGAAAGAGAAAAATATATATACAGAGTTTCATAACTGAGGAAGATGTGCATTAGCACTGTAAAATTTTTGTGGGCTCGTTTATTTACTTACATGTTGAAACTTTTTCTTCTGTGTGATTTTGGAAACATATTTTGAAGGGCTGTTTTGATGTATCACTATCTTTTAGGAAGAAATAACAGTCTTTATATCTATGGTTTATGTTTATGAACCAAGTTTTTATTCTTATTTTTTATCATTAGATTATCATATACATCGGAAATGATGTAAGGAAACTGGTTTAAAGATAAGTAGACAACAGTGATGAAACTAACATGGAATTATGTAAAAGATTACTAATAAGGTTTTATATTAGACCAATGATAGCAAGAGAGCTTTCACACACCAAGAGCCTTACCAAGCCACAAACTTAAATGCAACACGTGCAATTTCAAAATAATTAATAACTTTTTTTTTTCAAAACAAGCAAAAGGACATGGTAGACTTTCCAAATGCCAGATTAAAGTGAAGCTTTCAACATTTCTTTCTATGAGGACCTTTGTGGTAGCTGTCTGTATTTTACCAACTCTGCATCATTAGGCGTGATTTACCTATTAGGATGAGCGATTTATGTGTTAACCAGGAGCTTCTGAAGCTCTAATTCTTCCCCTAACATGCTTTGCTTATTTTATTTTGCTCTCCTTTGTTCACGAGACTCAGCTTTTCTTCCCAAATTGCACCCTCTTTTTCTCTGTTGCAGTGTTCTGAGGATTAGAATACAAATGATCATTTACAAATTGAAGGTTAACACAGAAGTACATTGTGCTTGTGATTTGATGAGTAAAAACAAATCTCCAAATAAGAACAAATAGCAGTATTATCCCGTGGGAAAGAGCCTTGTGTATTGATCTATTATTTCCCAGCTTGAAATGTGCCACTATTGTAGTTCCACTTGATTACGAGCTTTTTTTTTCTGACTTCCCTTGGTTGATTCATCTTGAGTGCTTCTGACATTTGCAAAGTTCCTCCCATATTCTGCTGAGCAGCAGGGGAAACCTTGCTAATGAAGAAATAACAAGCTGAAGATTTGAATAAATATTTAGCTGATTGGAAGGAGGTGTACAGTTAATTTTTTTAAATGCTGACAACTGAGGAAACTCACTAACATGCTTTGCTTGTGTTAGCTAAAAAGGGGTTCTAGTGGAGTTTTTTTTTTTTTTTTTTTTTTTTTTTTTTTTTTTTTTTTTTTTTTTTACTGTACCACCGGGCTCTTTCATTTCCTGATTCTATTATAAACTAAGTGGCCACCTGAACCTGCCAATGAACTTGTTCTATTGTGTTTTTCTATTTTTAATCCTAAAAGAGTAAACACATTTCTCATCAGATGTGTTACAGAGTACCATACATTGGAGAGATTTATGAAGGTGCCATTGGGTTATTACAGAACCATTCATTTATAAGTAAGTGTCCATTCTGAGAGGAAAGTATAAATGATAGCGGCATTTTCATCATTTCACAAATCTATGTTATAAAAGTGTGTGGATATTTTTTTTTTAATACTTGCTACAGTGGCATGGAAACAATTTGGATTTTATGCCTTTTTAGGCTGTGTTTGCAGCCCTAATATATGATTAAAGTTCTAGTCTCATAACCAAGGTGATGTTTTATGTGACTCACAGCAGCAGCTGTGAGAAGGAGCATAATGGTTCCTTCAGGATTCAAAGATTAATTACAAGAGAGCGCTGTGAGCTTGGTCTAGCTGTTTAGGAAATGGTTGCTGCTGGACCGGGCCCCCCAGAGAAGCTCCTGAGTTGTCTTCCATTGTATCCTATAGGCTCTGGCCCCTGTGCTGTTCCAAGGTCTGTACCAATGCTCAGAGGGCATTTTTAGCACACGTTATGTAGTGTCCTGAGCTAAGAATACTTCAAATACCCACATCTCTGAAAAAAGACTCTTTGTTGAACACATGTATTAAGACTGAAGGTGAGGGAGAACCAAGCACATCTGGGCATAAAGGTTACTTAGTAAATGTCTGCTCCCACGCATGATATTGTGTCCACAATTTTCACACTAAAATTGGAAAGTAAACTTAGAATTTATGGAGCCTAAGAACCTCAGGAGATGTCTGAATACCCTTTAAAATAACCCTGAAAAGTCTCTAATTAAATAATCCCATTTTTGCTAAAGGTAAAAATAAAAACAAAAAAGAAGAGAAGTAATCTTTAACGAATTTCTAGAATAGTAGGTTAACAAAGGTTAAGCAGCTTAAGTACACTACTGATCAGAGCATGCAATCCATTTTAGACTTAAGAACATAATATATTAGGTGGGTTCTCAGACTCGACAAGTGAAGGTTTCTCTCCCTCCATCTCCCTTTCTTTTTAAAGGAAGATCTCCTGAGGGAAGTAGCTTAAAAAATTCTTTAGGGGATGCCCTACTAAGGCATGCATTGACCGTTTGAATACATAATATTAACCAAAACTCTGGTCCCCCTACCTAAGCTATGCAAACCTCCCCCACCCCCCAGGTCCCTTGCAAAGGTTGGTTTCACAACAGCATTGGCTTTAGATTTTTAAAAACAATTTACTTTATCACGGCCTGTGTGGTTCAGTGGTTGAGCATCGACCTATAAACCAGGAGATCACAGTTGATTCCCAGTTAGGGCACATGCCTGGTTTGCAGGCTTGATCCCCAGTGTGGGGCCTGTAGGAGGCAGCCAATCAATGGTTCTCTCTCACCATAGATGTTTTATCTCTCTCTCCCTCTCCCTTCCTCTCTGAAATTAATAAAAATCTGTATTTTTTAATTTACATAAAAGACTCCATCTAAGCAGCCTAACAAGCCCATGCTGTAGACTACACTGGAAGTGTTTTATCGTAGGAGAGCTGTAGAAGGTGGCAGCATTGACCAGATCAAAATAAGACATCAGCGCAGGCGATTCAGAACTAGAGCTGTTGCTGGACTTCCAGCGTAAGAATATTAGCACATGGTATTAGAGGAAATGGAGAGGTAGAGATGAATTTGAGAAATATGGAAGTGCACCTATGGGATATGGTAAAGATGTGCTATTGGGAGTGTAGGAAAGAGAAGATCTTAGGAGGAATTCTGGGTCTCAAGACTGTAAAATGAGGAAAAAATATGAAGGTAGGTAGAAATAGGAGAGTTTGGCAAGCTATACCAGATTCTGCGATGGGGTGAGGAGAGAAGAGAATGACGAATAAATGTTTATTGAGCACTTACGACATGCTCAAAGTTCGCTCCCTTTTATCAAAATTGACAATGAAGGAAGAGTTATAGAGCCTTGAGTTCTATGGGTTCCTTGATTAGCTGTGAGAACACCACCAGCCTTGTTCTCAGGGCATGCCATAAATATTACTGACCCATCCCAATCCAACATGCTGAATTTTAGGTGATGGCAGACTTCTCAGATGTGAGCTGTTTTATTATGAGTTGTAAATTCAAGAATTGGGCGCCTAACATAGTTAACGTGATTTAAATGCAAAGTGTCTGACTGACTCTTCATGTATTGAACATAATAGTCAATAAATACTCAAATAAACATATTTCTTTTTTTAAAAATATATATATTTTATTGATTTCTTACAGAGAGGAAGGGAGAGAGATAGAGAGCCAGAAACATCGATGAGAGAGAAACATCGACCAGCCGCCTCCTGCACACCCCCCACCAGGGATGTGCCCGCAACCAACGTACATGCCCTTGACTGGAATCGAACTCGGGACCTTTCAGTCCGCAGACCGACGCTCTACCACTGAGCCAAACCGATTTTGGCAAATAAACATATTTCTTAAGAGAGCTTTGTATAGCAATTTTTTTTTAAACTGGCACTTTTTTATATTGAAATATGAGATATTTAATATTTAAAGAGACGAAGTTCTTTTACAAATGATATGATTAATGGATTGGATATTTCTCTATACACCTCTAATGAAAAACTTAATCCCAGGCTGTAATCTAATGAAGAATATTTTGAATATTTGCCATGGAAAAGAGAACAATCATTATAGGAACATTACATTTCCCTCATGAAAACTGGGTTTTGAGAGTTTGGCCTACTGTAGGTTTCATATAGAGAAATGCTATTTATAGAACTCACACATTCCATTTATCAGACCATGTATTTGTTATCTTTATACCCAAACAAAAATACACACTCTTACTGAAGAGCCTTAGTACTGCCCCTCCTCCCATTTTGTTATTTATTGAAAGCTCAGGAATAGCAACAGCATGTGTCAGTTGCAATTGCAGGCAGTATAAATTTTAGATGTAAATGAATCTAATAGACTGCCTTAAAAGATGCAAGGCCTTGCTGGTTAGTTAATCTGGATGCTGGAAAGCAAATTTGGATCTGTTGTTGGACACTGTCCTTAGGTCCAATCATTGGCAGATGTTACTAAACTACAAAAGCATCATTTAGCTATGGCAACCTGTTAGCCATGGGGATTATCAGATTAAAAATGGAAGTGCACTCATCACTGAATCAACAATGCTTTCTGGGTCATGCATAATAAATATGAATACTATTTGGATAAAAAAATAATACTGGCTTCATGCAACACATAATGCTGAGGAAAAGTTTTGACTTTTATTCTTTATCTTACCAATAATCTTTGCTAGTGAAAAACACGTATATCAGTGTTTTCCTAGTCTTGTTAAGATGCAATGTTGTTGTAGTTCAATGGAGCTGAGTCAGTTCTTAAAACAGAGATGTTTGTGGAATGGAGGACCCTTCATCAGCCTTAATGGAAATATCCCCTGAGACTATCCAGCTTCCCTTGTTCCAAATTTGTATTCATGAAACAACCTTCACTTTTATAATTTATTTTTCTGGAGGGATTTATCTATCAGGATTGGGTTTGCAAATAGACTCCATTGACATGCTAGATAGGTCTGTCTTTGTAAACTATTGTATCTATTTGATGAAACTCTTTTTAAGTTTTCTTAGTCCAGTTTTTTCTTCTAGCTTGCTCAATTATAGGTGTTTTTTAAAAAAAATTATCTTTATTATTAAAATTATTACAGATGTCCCCTTTGTTTGCTTCTGTTGTTTTTTTTCCCACTGACACCCTCCACCCTGTACCCGCCACTCCCAGACTTCACCACTCTATTGTCTTTGTCCATGGATTATGCATATCCTATCTAAGAAGGAGAGAATATGCTAATTGACTGCCACACCCTCAAAGATGGTGGCACCCATAGCCAATAAGGAGGGAATATGCTAATAGACTGCCACACCCTCAAAGATGGTGGCACCCATAGCTACAAGATGGTGGTGCCCAGTCCCCTCAGCCCTGCTGGGGCAGCAGGCTCACAGCACCCCTGCCTTTGGAGTCCCCCAGTCTCCTCAGCCCACAGCTGTCCAAGGCTAGCCTGAGGCACAGGCAAGACTCAGATGCCAGCTGCCCAGATGCTCAGGGCCTCCCGAGGCTCAGGTAAGCAGCAGAGGAGTGATGGGGGCATTGCCTTCCCCTGATAGCCAGGTTGCCTCCTGCCTCTGAGGGCTCCCAGACTGTGAGAGGGGCAGGCTGGGCTGAGGGATCCCCCTCCAGTGCATATAAATTGCCCAGTTAATCACTCCCCACTTACCCCTGACCCTAGCTCTACCCTGAAATTCATCAATCTGTTCCATGCTTCTGTGTCTCTGGTTTTATTTTATTCATCAGTTTATATTGTTTATTCGATTCCTCATATGCGTGAGTTCATGTGGTACTTACCTTTCTCTGACTGGCTTATTTTGCTTGGCATAATATTCTCCAGGTCCATCCATGTTGTTGCAAATGGTAAGAATTCTTTCTATTTTATAGCTGTGTAGTATTCCATTGTGTAAATGTACCAGATTTTTTTTTTTTTTTTTTATCCACTCATCTGCTGATGGGCACTTGGGTTGTTTCCAGATATTAGCTGTTGTAATTGCGCTGCTATGAACATAGGGATGCATATATTCTTTCTTGTTTCTTAGGATATATTCCTGGAAGTGGGATCACTGGGTCAAATGGGAATTACATATTTAGTTTTTTGAGGAAACTCCATACTGTTCTCCACAGTGGCT
Source organism: Pipistrellus hanaki (assembly GCF_964339955.1). Lineage (NCBI taxonomy): Eukaryota > Metazoa > Chordata > Mammalia > Chiroptera > Vespertilionidae > Pipistrellus > Pipistrellus hanaki. The sequence goes on from NC_140519.1 coordinate 22,603,065, forward strand.
GCACCAGTCTGCATTCCCACCAGCAGTGCACGTGGGTTCCTTTTTCTCAGCATCCTTGCCAGCACTTGTCATTTGTTGATTTGTTGATGATAGCCATTCTTGACGGGTGTGAGGTGATACCTCATTATCATTTTAATTTGCATCTCTTGGATGATTACTGACTTTGAGCATTTAAAAATATGTCTCTTGGCCTTTTGTATATCCATTTTGGGGATATTTAGGTCTATTTAGGTCCTTTGTCCATTTTTTAAAAAAAAAATTGGATTGTTTGTCTTCATTTTGTTAGATTGTATGAGTTCCCTATAAATTTTGGAAATTAACCTCTTATTGGGTGTATCATTGGCAAATATGTTCTCCCAACAGTGAGCTCCCTTTTCATTTTGTTGATAGTTTCTTTTGCTGTGCAGAAGTTTTGAGATTTTGCTGCCTATGATTTTTATGGTTTCACAACTTATATTTAAGTATTTTATCCATTTTGAGTTTATTTTTGTGTGTGGTGTAAGTTGGTGGTCTAGTTTCATTTTTTTGCATGTATCTGTCCAATTTTCCCAACACCATTTAAAAAAATTTAGTATTGGGTTTTACAGTCTTAAGGCTAAAGCCTGGCCTTGTGCTCTGCCAGGTGCACAATATCTTTCTGACATTTTAAAAGCTTTTCAGCACCATTTGTCTAAATTAAGATTTATAGGGGGCTGGGGGTGGGGAGATAGCAACTTATGACATTTCTAATGTAAATCAGAATTGGAGCATTTTCTGATTGGAGTGCTTGCTGAGCTGTGGATCCTTTCATGGATCTAGGGTAAAACTGTCTTCTTATATTTATACCCATGTGTAGTCCCTTTCACATTGACTGTGAGCTTGGCCACTTGGCTTGTTTTAGCCATCGAATATTAGCAAGTGTGATAAGAGCAGAGGCTTCCTAGACCCTTAAACAGAGGGCTGTGTCCATTTGGAAAGCCATTGTTTGGAAATTGATTGACAGGCTCTAGGGAAGTTTGTGCCAATTAGGGAGAGACCCTGGAGAACGTGAGGCCATCTTGGGATTTTCAGCCTCAAACAAGGTCCCACGGAAAGTGGCTACATGAGAGGCTTCACCTCTGTCCCATGAAGCAGAAGGTAAACAAAGAAGAACGGCCCAGCTGAGAACATTCAACCCTCAGGACTGTGATAAAGAAATCATTATCTTTTTGCACCAGTAAGTTTTGTTGGGTGGTTTGTTGCCCAGCAGTACCTATGTGAAACACGGTTCATTTTCCATAGCTATGAATCACTTAACTTCAAGTATCAGCAGTGAATATTTAAAGGAGACTATACCTAATTTCAGGGGCTAGCTGAATGAGTAGTACTTATCCAAAGTCCCATAAGCCCATTCTCGTCTTGTTGTATGCACGAATGGTATTACACTGCCATCTGGTGGCAAAGACTGAGTGTTCTGGATGTTTTGTGGAATCAGGTGAGCTTATGCATTAGTATTTGAGAAACTTAAAATATGAAAAGGCATATCCAAGAACAGAGAATTCCAGGGAACTAAAATTACACTGAACTCCACAGAACCAAAACAAACAAGAAAAAGTATTTGTGAGGTGAAAGTGATGAAACTATCCCACATGCGTATGCAGAACAAGAATGCTGTGGCTAGCTGCTGTTAACCTCCTAGTCACTCTTGAACAGCTCTGGACTCAAGGGAAATAGGGTGCTGTGGAAAGTTGGCTGCCTTTCTTCTCATCCTTTCTACTAATAGATTGAGGAAGAAAGGACACAATATTCAGCTATGCTTTTCCTTTATCACGTGACTATGAAGTTGTGAAATGTTCTTCTGCTAGCTCAGAGATTTGCTAAACCTTTTTGATGTGGGCAGAGACTGCGTGAGTGAGGTGGGGGTGGGGGTGAGGGGTAGCAATAAAAAAAGAGGGATTTGTCAGGTGCTGATTTCATTTCATATTACCAGGCCTGCTCTGCTATTGTCGGCAGGAACCACACTCTCCAGAAGCAAAGCAAAGAAGGTTGCATGGCCACCACTTGGCTTCCTCATGCAGCCATGGGCTCTACCACTGGTAACTGAGTTTGTTTAGGTTTGTGTCTATGGTTTTGCCATTGGAAAGATCTCTTCCTTTTCATGATCTATTGAAGTGGTAACTCCAATGCATTGGGGACTAGTAAATGTTTACTGTATAGAACCATGGATTTCTTTTTAGAGTTAATTTCTTTTAATCAAGGAAAAATAATTATATATTTACTAAATACATCAGCACAACACCTATTATAATAAGTAGTGGGTATTAATTTGTGCTCAGGCTAAGTCTTAGAAAAGAAAAATAAACTTTCTTCCAAGCAAAATGATTTTGTTTGAACTTAGGATGTTGGAAAAAAAACACAGTACTTACATTAGCTTTTTTGAGTTGAAGTACATTTCTCTTAGCGTAATATATATTACAATAATAGCGTCTAGTTAAGATTTCAATATGACATTTCAGTTCGATATAATACACAAGCCCTGCCATGTTTTTATAAAACATTACTCGGCATGCGATATTCACATTAACTACAATTGCTGAAATGACGGATGTTTAAATCTAGCAACAGCCTCTATCATTATTAAACTTCATTATAAAATAAAGCATGTGGGTGGAATTGTGGCTTGATGCTTTTGTCATTTGCTCTCTACCTCTTCAATGTACTTTTCAGTTACATCAACTGAATCATTTCATCTTATAGATGCAAAGATGAAGGAAAAGAACAAAAACACAGCCATTAACGGAAGCCGTGCAAATGTGCATAGTTAATGGAAACCATTTTGACATTTTGTATTTGATTCCATGGTGTACCTACTCAAACAATTTCAATGGCATATTAGAACAAAATGCTACATTGTGCTCTTCGCTAAGAATGCAAGTAATAGACTTCAAAAATTACCTTTTCACTGGAAGTATTATCTGCTGGAAATGAAGAAATGTTTTACATTATGAGAGCCTAATAGCAGCAAGAGCGAGCGATGGGCTGGCAGGATAACGCAGGCAGGGGAGGGGGTTGACTCTTTGCTCTCCAAAATGCATTCCTTCGTTTTGAAAGCACAAGAACAATATTCCTCTTCAAATTCCCGGGTTCTAATTTTTTTTTTAAACTTTGGACTGAATTGTTCCTAATCCAAGTGAAGGCTTATGCTAGTTAAGATGGAGCCAGATCTCCATTTACTACCAGAGCACATGTGTAAGGCAGAAAGAGTGCTTTTGAATATGTTAATTTTGATTCTGGGAGAGAGACTTGCTTGATAAAAATAATAGGGAGTTTAGAAAAATCTAAACATAGGAGAAATAGCTACTTGGCCCCCTATTGTGCATACTAATAGGCAGCTCATTTATTGGGGGAACAAATATAGATCCTATGGATTCTGTTAAGGATGTGATTTATTAGGAGTGTTTTGAAATAAGGCAGGGAAGAGAAGGTGCACACATCTGAGGAAGTAGCCCCAATCGTGGGAGGTGTCTACACATGCTATATTCTTCATTAAAGTGCCTTAACATAGTAATATCTTATTTGATTCCCATAACACTTCTGTGAAGCAAACACTATTTCCTTCATTTTTCTCTTGTGAAAACTGTAACTCAGAGAGAATAAGTGATTTATACAAGTTCACACAGCTAATAAGAGGCATAACCAGAAAATTAACTTGCCTGTGAATCTGTGTGAGGAAAATGTGGAGGTGGGGAGAAAAAGGGGGGAACACATCAGCGCTATCGGACCAAGTGCAAGAAGGCTTTTGTTTGGGGCTGGTAGGTTTTAACTGTTGGTTGACACTGATTCGAGGGTGGAAGCAAGGTTGGTGGAAAAGATCACAATGATAAAACCTGAAGATGCTTTGGTTTTCACCAGTATGAATTGTACGAATTAACCAGATATTAAGTGACTTGATATCTGATGTTAGGTTCTAGCAGAAAAAAAAAAAGTCAAGGTCTGGCTTCCTGTGTCCCTGGCACCCACTCTGCAGCTAACTGCACCGATGTGATCACACACTGCCCACAACGGGCAAAAGCCCAATGCTGACCTCAGTGCATCTCTGCTCTGGTGCCTTGGTAAGTTGTTGAAAAGGGGCCAGAGAGAATTTAGGTCAGGGCTATAGGGAAACCCAAAGACCTACTTCTGTAAGAGAGAAAAGGATGATATGCTTTTAGGAGAGTAGGCAAAGGAGAGAAAGCCCACCATAACATCTTCTGTTCTATACTTCTTTTTTGCAATGCAGCTTGCAACCCAAGTTTCTAGCTCTCAGTCAACTGCAAGTACCATGTGCACACCAATAGCTCCAAGTATCTCTGGGTCCTGTTGCTCAAGTTGGGGCCTTCTGTGAAAATCCCACCCTCCTCATTGCTTGTGTAGTAGTTATGGATTGGTTGGAAGCCTACCGAGTGATGTTGAGGAAAATAAGGGGACTGATACTAAGAAATCAATTTCTGAGAGAAGAAAAATGATAAATGTCTACAAACATCCAAGGTTCCAAAATTTTCTATATAGATACAAAAATTATTCAACTCATTGATTGTACTAGTCTTAAACATAAAGCAATGAAGTAATTGTATTAGTTTCCTTGAAATTTCCAATCTTATTGTCCTGGCCAAGACAAAAAGAACACTGAAAGAGCATGATGTTTGCCTGTGTTTTGGGGTAAGGGATGTATACTGTGAAAATTTTCTTTAAAATTACCTTTTTCTTAGCATGAAAGGCATTCTTTTCAAGCAATCATCCGGCCACTTCATGATGGAGGAGAACATACAATAATAAGCATTATTATACACCGATCAGTGAGATTTCTTTCTTACATAACTCTATTTAGATTAAATATATCAGCAAGTCTATTTCTTCTGGTTTAGAAGGCACAGTATTATTTCCTGAGCTGTAACTCATCACTGCATATTCTGTTTTCAGTTGGACATTCCTTCTGTCCTGAAGTCAAGTTTACATCCAGATAAGGCAGTGAAGAAGCAAATTGCCACATTCTCTGGTTGAGGAATTTCTTAAGAACAACGTCCACATAAGAGCATCTGCCAGAGCTAAGAGCTGGTGCTCATAGGCGAGTTGGGAACTCATGATTAGCCCATTGAATAAATGCTTTGTCACAGCAGCATCATGGGGTCTTGGCACAAAGCCAGGACAGGGCAGAGGTGCTGCCCAGGGAGGGCCAACACAGCACTTACGAATGATGGCGAGTCATGAAACTATACACTTCACATTAGCATGGGTTATGTTAAGATGGAAGGTCTGTACTCATGGTGATCTTCAGAAGCTCAGTTCTGAAGCAAAGTGTCACATAGCTAGCAAGTGAGGAGACACAGACCAACTCCAGACCCTCACACTTAGTAAGAGTTGGAATTAGGGGCTTTCAGTATATTGGGGGGTGGGGTGGGGGGGTGGGGCACTTGGCTCTTGATGGCTCAAGGTGAAGACAATATCTTACAAGCTTCAGGCCCCCAGATAAGGTTGGACTGATGGATTTTTTTAGACTCATAGACCATGAGCAGTCAACACAATTGATCCTTTTATAAAATGTGAACTATGGAAAGATAGAAGGCTAATGTTCTTTAATACTTACACATTGAAGGGAAGGAGTTGTTTGGGACAGATGATTGGCAGGATTTCGACTCGATGGGCACTGCTCACAAGGACAACTCAAAGGTTTGCAGAGAGCTGTATTCATAAGCAATTTGAGTGGTAGAGCTACAAAAGGGATGCCTCAACCTCAGGTGCCCCAAGTGCAGGGAACAGGCCTTGCCAATTATGTGAGGACCACATGTTGCCTGCCTGATGCCAGGTAGACAGGTGGATAGACAGAAACTGTTCCCTACATAAGCATATGCTTTTTTTGTGTGTGTGGAAGCTGACAATAATAATTGCCATTACAAATGTGATTCAGCAAACATATGCATGTTTTTGTTGTTCACATGAGGACATTTATGCGAAGAATGTGTACCTGCCACAGTGCACCCACAACTTTACCTATTAAGGGCCTGAGTGTTACCTAAACTAAGATACAGCACCTTTTTTGAGAGAAACATGAGGAAAATATGTTCTAGAAAAATCTGCCATTGAATTTTGGAGAAAATTTCTGTCTAAAACTGGTAGTTTTCATCAAACAGTATTTTAAAATATAAACTATGTTATTTAAACTAATAACCCGTATTTTAAATTCTTGGCTCATGCATTGGCAACTACAATATATCCACTAGAAAAACAAAACCTGCAGAAAGGAGGCTCACCTAATGTGTGAGTAGTTAAGATAGACAATGATGCCAGGTGGTTGGTTCCTTGGTGCATAATAATGAAAAGAGTATGTCAAAGCACAGCAATCCATACCAAAGAAAAATCAACACGTATTCAGTGTCATTCTTACAGTGGTAAGCTGATTATCCACTTCAAGTAATTGAGGCAGTAAGATGAATGCGTTCAGCAGCCTTTATTTTTCTCTTATAGAAGGAAGAGTTAGGTATAAAGGTTAACTGGTATCTTATAATGTTCATCATTCCTTACTTCAGTCATAGATTTCCAAAGAGACACCTTTTCCAATGACTGATTAATTCTTACATCATCTTGAAATCATGCTATCAATATAAAGGAATGTAAATGTGCAATTTATGATTTTTCAATTGCACACACATAGACAGAAATACATATATATATAAGCATGAAACAGGCACACTTATATACACATAAGCACATACCATTTATATCTCTGAGGCTGCAGGTGCATGAAACTTCAGAATCTCATGCTGTCCATTTCCACTTCTAAAGAGGAAGAATGGTCTATATGAACAGAAGGCCTGCACACTAGTCACGAAAATGGGCTGAAGAACCCCACCCTGAGGGACTTTTCCAGGTCCCACAGGGATTAGAGAGTGCCTCTTCCCCATAAGCCTTTGAAGACAATACGGTAGTCTCCATTGGTGAAACATTCTGTTCCTTCATTACTCTATTTCATCATTCTGAAAGCTGGAAATCTGCAATGTGTTACTTAAAAACCTATGTTCTTCCTGACCCATAGGGCAAGCACTCTTTCTGAAAGATCATTATAACATGATTGTCTCAACTTCCAATATTAATATACAAAATCAGGTATATTAGTGAAGAGATAATTGAAGAGTTCATGACACAAGTAGAGCAGAGAGTGACATACAGCGCCATGACATATAGTCAGCCATAAGAAGAGGGGAAGGCCACAGTCATCTCTGGGACCTGGGGACTGAGGCGCTGGACCTCACTTCCAAGCAGCAAACATTAGAGGACTGGATGGAAATCACATGGCCACCTTAGGGCACGCATGAAAAGCATACCGTGCAGTATCCAGAAGGACTAGATTTTCCAGCACATGATGGTTACCATAGGAGAACTGAAGGATTTCCTTGGTTAGGTGGATACATTTAAGGTAGGATGAGATTGCCATGTCCTGCAGAAGAAAGTTCATCTGGGAAGGACTGCTACTGTGATGCTATTGGATGGCCTGAGTTTATGAAGCTGGAAGCAAAGTAGATTAAACATATCCTCATAACTAGCTTGTAAATGCCTTGGGGGCTGAGCGCTACCCACCTGTGTCAGTCTGTTCAGCCTGCTATAAAAGAATAGGTTGGAAAGCTTAAAAGCAAATTTGTTTTGTTACAGTGCTGGGGCTGGAAGTTTGAGATCAAGATGCCAGCAGGGTTGGGTTTCTGGTGAGGCCTTCTTGGCTTGCAGGGGACCACCTTCTTGCCATGTCCTCACATGACCGTTGCTCTGTGCAGCTATAGAGATAGCTCTATTGTTCTATCCTGTAGAATCCCCCAAATCTAAAAGCCTTCCTGTACCCATTAGTGCAAACTGGCCGTATCTGCTGTATGATCCTATCACATTCCTGGCTTCTATTCCATGGTGGGTCAAATTCATGGATGACCTCTTTATGGAGTGATTGTCCAGCTACACCCTTGGTGTTTTCTTCAGAACACACCTCTTCTTCCCCCCGCCCCCCATCAATCTGGATAGGCTGGGAAGTTTCCAAATCTTCAAGTTCTGGTTCTCTTTTATTTGACAATTTCTTCAGTATATCTCTCCTTTTGCATTTTACTATATACAGCAAGGAGGAACCTGGTTTGCACATAGTATTCCTGGTTTTCCTTCTCACCGTGTTCTCATGAGCCTTTTCTCCAAGTGTGTAGTTCCCCACCCCTGTGTCTTCCTTTTCTTATAAGAACACCAGTCCTATTGGATCAGGGCCCCTTTAACCTGAATGGCCTCTTTAAAGATCTATCTCCAAATATAGTTACCTTGGAGTTTGGGCTTTAGTATATGGATTTAGGGGGGGGTACATATTCAGTTTGTGACATCATTTTGATTTTATTAAGCACAGGTTCACTACAAGGGGTACATGTTTATCCAAAAGACTGGATTGTTATAGCACACCATCAGGGCACAGAGATTTGGATGAACATTAAAACTGCCCAAAATAATGCAGGACCTAGCACACTAGAACTCTATCAGTTCACCGGAAAAGCCATCCTATTCAGCCAAGCTTGAAGGAACTTCCATGGAATGTATAAAGTCCCTGGAATATGAAATACTGGGAGTATTTTATTCTTTAAGTGACTAATTGAGAAAAATTATTAGGAAAGAACTAAATTAAGGTATATGGGACTGATGACAAATAGTACAAGAAAGTACAGACCCCAGAAGATTCCAGAAGGATTTAGTTGGGCATGTGGTTCTAATACTCAGTAAATCATACATTAGCCATGGGACAATGAAAATAAAGAATGTTGAAGTCTCATTAAAAACTTGTTTGGAAAGTCAGTTGGCACCTACTGCTTTTAATACAATTTTTATATCCTAGAAATATTAATTCTATTTGGTGAGTATATTTTAAGAAAATAATTCAAAAGTGAAAAAGCTGGTAGATATAATTTCTTTAGTGTGTGGTAAAATTAGAGTTTAACCACATCATGAACAAGTACACAATCTTGAAAAATGATTGTACAGTATTTGTGCTACTGCACAAAGTGCTTATGCCATCATATTGAGGGAGGCAATCCAGAATTAAATATATAACTATTTAATACTAGAGGTCTGGTGCACAAATTAGTGCACCAGTGGAGTCCCTTGGCCTGGTTTGTGGGGTTGGGCCAAAACAGGCTCTCCGACATTTCCCGAGGAATCCTGGATTGTAAGAAGGTGCAAGCCAGGCCAAGGGACCCCACTGGTGCACTATTGGGGCTGGGAAGGGATGTAGGAGGTTGGTCAGCCTGGGAGGGGCCATGGGAGGGCTCCAGGGCATGTCCAGCCATCTCACTCAGTCCTTTTTGTTTGGACCACAACCTACCAGTTGGGGCATCTGTCCCCTGGTGTTCAGTGCACATTATAGTGACTGACCAGTCGACTGTCTTCACCCTGGTGGTCAGTGCACATCATAGTGAGTGGTTGAGTGGCCTTGGCATATCATTAGCATATTATGTTTTGATTGGTTGAATGGACGACTGGATGATCAGATGACTGGATACTTAGCATATTAGGCTTTTATTATATAGGCTATTTATGGTTTTATATACAAGATTTACATAAATATATGAATAAATTATATATTAATCAATAATCCTATCTAATTAAAGAGTAATATGACTATCACTCCAACACACAAGATAGCTGCCCCATGTGGTCAAAGATCCTGCCCGCATTTGGACACAAGATGGCCACCACAAGATGGCCAGCAGAGGAGGGCTGTTGGGAGGGACCAGGCCTGCAAGGGAGGGCAATTTGAGGCAATCAACCCTGCAGGGGAGGGCAATTAGAGGTGATCAGGCCAGCAGAGGAGGGAAGTTGGGGGTAAACAGGCTGGCAGGGGAGCAGTTAGATATCAGTCAGGCTGGCATGGGAGTGGTTAGCGGGTGATCAGGCTGTCAGGCAGAAGCAGTTAGCGGCAATCAGAAGGCAGGCAGGCCAACAGTTGGGAGCTAGCAGTCCTGGATTGTGAGAGGGATGTCCAACTGCCCGTTTAGCCCTGATCCCACTGGCCATTTAGCCCACTGGGATCGGGGCTAAACGGGCAGTCAAGCATCCCTGAGGGGACCCAGATTGGAAAGGGTGCAGGCTGGGCTGAGGGACAACCCCTCCAACCCCCTGCCCCCATGCACAAATTTTGTGCGCCGGGCCTCTAGTTACATATAAAAATATACAAATTACACATAAAATATATAGTTGTCTATTAATATATCCACTCATAAATAAGTATATACTTTTACATATAAAAGATACATACTATATATGTACCTATTTACATATGTACATATACATGCACATATACACGAAGTGGCCATATTATTATGATCTCTGAATGCATAATAATCTGGCCACTCAGTGTATACTCTATATAATAAAAGGCTAATATGCAAATTGTTCCCTCGACCAGGAGTTCGACCAGCAGGCAAGCCGGCCAACTGCCCCCTGGCCAGGCTCGCCAGACCCCACCCATGCACAAATTCATGCACCGGGCCTCTAATATATATACACACACAAAAATAATATATATGTCACAGCTATGTAAAAGAAGCATGAGAATAGCTAGAAGATTATATGCCAAAATTTAGGAATGAGTATCTTCAAGTGGTGAGACTATAAGTATTTAAAAATATATATGTTTTATTGATTTTTTTACTGAGAGGAAGGGAGAGGGATAGAGAGCTAGAAACATTGATGAGAGAGAAACATTGGTCAGCTGCCTCCTGCACACCCCCTACTGGGGATGTGCCCCACAACCAAGGTACATGCCCTTGACTGGAATCAAATCAAATCCACAGGCTGACGCTCTATCCACTGAGCCAAACCAGTTTCGGCTATATTTTATTTTTAATATTGCAAATAATGAACACGTGTTATACATATAAGAAAAATGGAATAAAATTACTGATATTTCAAAAATATACATTTCTATTATAGTTGTATCTACTTTCTTCCTGCCAACATATGTGAGAGCACATTTTCTACACTGTCAGTGTAGGGATCATATTTTCTCTCTCTCTCTCTCTCTCTCTCTCTCTCTCTCTCTCTCTCTCTCTCTCTCTCTCTCTCTTTTGCATTTCTTTTCCCATACCAACTGGGTAATGCCCTCTATTTTGCTGAAAGAATGAATGAACATGCTAAAATTTTTCTGCAAAGAATATCTCCTCATTTTTTACTGTCCCTACTTCTTTCTGCTCCTTACCCAGAGTTTTGCAATGGCACCTCCTCCTACTCAAGTTAATTTTCATTGTTTCCTGAATAACGGAAACTAATTGAATCTCTGTTTCTTAATCTTTTAGAAAATAAAAACATGACAAATTTGTAAGATGCTTGAAAGGCATGAGGCATGAGAAGGAAGAGCAAAGAGGTCTGGCTTGCTTCCCTGTGAAGCAGTATTACCGAGGCCATGCTTACATACTTTCTGTGAAAGCTGTTAAATGCTGCACATAAAAGGGAGAGAAAATGAATCATTTCTATGCCTACAGAAAGGGGAAAGTAAAGTAAAAGATAGCTTCTGAAGAAAAGAAAGTCAATCAAGATATAAAACTGTGCTTTTCCTTCTTCTCACAGAATACACCCTTGGTTCCTTTATTCTGCTCTAATGTGGCCTGATGCTCTGGAATATGTTGAGATAGGAGGTAAGTCCATGAACAATGAGCTGCATTTTTTTCTTGCCTCTTCTACAATTGGTCTGCAGCAAAATGAAAAGGAAGGTTTGATTGCTACATTGGAGTATCTCTCCAGAATTCAAACCAAGATTTAACTTCCCTATAACAAAACTAACCTAAAATGAAATAAATCACAGCTCACGGAAGACATTTTTTTTTTTTTGCTCTTCCTTCTTTTAAACAATATTATAAACTATAAATTCATTCAAACTTGAAGTGTACTAGGTTAGGCGCTAATTGTGAACAGATAACAACTATTAGAAACTTGAATTTTCTGAAACTGTAGCTCCCGCCCCTAAGTCCAATGTTGGATTGAATCTGAGAGTGGGAATGGTTACAGAATTTGCTTTGGAGACTCTGGTGTGGTTGCTATGACAACAAAACTTTAGGGCATTGTTGTCTACATGGAATCACAGAATGACAGATGGCCCATTATGAAACTGTACATATTTGGAGATGAAATGAAAATACATCACGCTCCAGTCCGTCCATTGTGCTCTTGCAAAAGAGCTGGAATATGATAACTCAGTGGGGGTGAGAGGAGGCAACCAGAAAGAAAAGGTTAAAATGAAACTTTATCCATCTTGAAACTATGTCCGCTGACTTGAAGACTGCTTATAGATTTCTGTCTCTCCCCACCCATGAGAGGGTCCTATCCCATCAGGTGTTGATTTGGCACCATTTAGTGCAAGTTTGAAATTTCTTCCTTTAGGACTACAGTCAGAAGGCCAAAATAAAAGTGGCCAAAGACCAGAGGCAAAGCTCTTATGAGTGTACAAATGGGAAAATTTGGTTTTCTTACCCCTCCTGCTGGTGTTTCTGACTGTGGCTGGAAGATGTAGATGAATGAATGACTAGAAAGGCTGGGTATTTTTCCTCGCAGGTCTATCCAAGATAAGACATAGTGGAGTTATTGTTCAAATTGAACGTATCCAACTTCAAACACATGATGTAAAGTTCTGAGCTGGGTTTTAAAACCCTCATTAAAAATTCTGGAAATATGTTTAGGAGGAACTGTTGTGAAAGGTTCAGCAATTTTGGCTAATCTGGTGAGCTCACTATGGGTAAACATTGTGATGTATCTGCCAAATTATGCTGTCTATTGCCAAAATCTTGATATCCCACCCAGAGAAGCAATAATTTTCATGATTTCAGTGGTCATATTTCAGGATATTTAAGAAATGTATCTATCTAGCTACAGAGCATCTGTCTATGTGTCCATCCTCATCTTTGCTATCTATATATAAATAACCAAACACCACTGCTGATAGTAGATTTTAAGTCATGCTATAAGCTACATGTCAATGGTACAAGACAAAATTTACCTGTTCTCAATTATATGAAGGATGATGCAGAAGGGAATTCTCTGAGGCCCTAAGACAGACCTTTCCAAAGAAATGTCTCATCTCAATATTTTGAAAACTTTCCGAATGCCATGCTTTCTCAGAATAGCATGCCATCTTACTGGATGGTAGTGAATTCCTTTTATTAGAAATTATCAAGCATCAGCGGTTTTTGGCAAGCTTGTTGTCAGGAGGACTAAATTATCAGATGGGAACCTAGGCTCTGCAAGGCCCCTTCCAGCTTTGGTATCCACTATTCAAAGGTCTCTGAGCTGGTCATCAAACTCCAGGACCATGGAACGCCCGCCTTCTTCAGGCCCTGACACTTCTGTGGCAGGTTCCACAAATCATTCACAAAACTGGACAGTGCAGTTGAGAATGAGCGAGTATAAGGGCAAAGCCAGCATGACTAGAGTTATTCTTTTTTGATGGCTAGTTGGTATATTTTTAACCTTGGCCCCTGAGGATGAAAAGTCAATACATTAACCCCAAACCGTGACACCACCTCTTCCAAAGATTCTTATTTAATTAATAGAAACTTAAGGCTTGTCAGGATGAGGAAGTAAGGCCATTTTGCCTTTCCTAAGAGCTTTTGCAGCAAATCAAAACATACTATTTTGAATAACACTTTCTCATATTTTAGCAGCATAACATTTATGGAGAAATAGTTTTGCTGGTGAGAGTTTTTGTTGAATGCCATAAAATATTATTAAAAATTTTTAATCTTGGGAGATATCTGTATGTGGTATTGCTAACACACGCACAAATGTGTAAGTACTATTCATTTCTCGCATTTGGCATGTTGTAAAATTCTGTTTTCTTTTCATTCCTGGATGTTGTAAATAAACTGGATCCATACAGTAGGTTTTTGTCAGACTCCCAGAAAGACAATTTTATTTTATAGCACATCCTAGAGTGACAGCCAGAAACTGTTCTGCACCACCTCAGTGCAAACAAAATTAGCTTTTCACAATATTTTTGCAGATGTTAAAGGTCATTAATAGAATGAAACCAGATGACTAAAGCAATACATTTGAAATGATTGGGTTTTATTTTTTCTTCCTAGCTTAAAGACACAAGTTCCATTTTCTCTCCTACTTGGCTGCATTTCAATTTTTCCCCCAGTTATTTAATGGCTTCCAAAATCATAAAAGTAAAAGTGGTAGGATATGTATTTCTTGGCTTATGCCACCTTCCTTGTTTGACAGAATTGGAATTTTATGAGGATGAAAATAGTATTAACTGTTCAAAAAAATCCTACACTGTTTAACAATTGCCCAAGCTTTCTGTTTTTACTGAGTTCAAATTTTTGTTATGAATCATTTGAAATCCTCTTTCCAATTAAAAAGAGGATAATTAACTGGAAGAAATGCTGCTAGTTATTTCTTTCAGAAGAAAAAGGAAAAAGAAAAAGTCTTTTTTTAATTTTTTTTTTTTTTTTTTTTTTTTTTATATAGAGTACAGTGACTTGATTAAAGGATGCTGTGAGCTGAGTTAGGACAGAATGGGCATGCTGCCTGTCCACACTGTTTTACTTGTAGCGCCTGGCCCACAAGTAAAGAAGCTGCAGTTAATACAGACAAATGGGTATGTTTATGTTAGCAGTATTTACAGATCAGTTTGAAATAACTATACGTTCTAGAATGCCCCTGCTAAAGAGGATGATTTGAAAAATAATTTTCATCATGTAAGTTAAACAAACAAACAAACATGATTTTATTTCATTTTTTTTAGTGAAAATGAAGTTGTAACCCAAATCTGGTCCTGGTTCCCCAGATTTACTTGTGTATATGGGGCGCATGTTGAAGGAGTTAATGTGTTGTTCTCTTACCAGAGACAAAGCAGTCCACTCCTCCACGTGGCCCCCCCCGCCCCCCACCCCCCCCCCCCCCCCGCTACCCCCTCCCCTCCCCTGCAGAACACAGTAAGGTGAACTCTTCTGCAGAAGAAAGTCCTTGGACAAGAGAGAGGAGATAGGACTTAAACACAGGTGGATGGTTGTTCTGTGGCAGTGACACTGCTCCCAGTGTAGCAGAGGGGAGGCAGAAGGAATGAATAGGCAGTTTGGTGGGTGGGAATGCGAGGACATCTGAGACCTGAGCCGCGTTGCTCAGTCACAGTACTGGGCTTATTTTGTCTTGGCTATCTCCCAGGGCAAAGTTTTCTCCAATATTTAAAAAATGTAGTCATGATGCAGGTGTTGAAAAACAATATTGTGAGCTTAATTGAGACTTGTGTAAAGGAGAAATAAAATCCTCCCCCCCCCTCCTCCACGGAGCCTAGCAGGGTGGTGGTTGAAGTGAAATTTATAAAAAAGTAAATAAATATAGCCCGGATGTTGTGGCTCAGTGGTTGAGCATTGATCTATGAATCAGCAGGTCATGGTTCGATTCCTGGTCTGGTCAGGGCACATGCCCAGGTTGCAGGATCCATCCCCAGTATGGGATGTGCAGAAGGCAGCGGATCAATGATGCTCTGTCATCACTGATGTTTCTCTCTCCCTTCCTTCCACTAATATATTAAAGAATATACTAAAAAAAGGAAAAATACAGAATTGGGCTGCATGGTCTGTCTGCCTCTTCCCATCTGAGGTTTGCCTGGCAAATTGTAGCAATTAGAGATTCTGTTGTTGAACTTTGTGAATTTTTAAAATGTTTTGATTATCATTCTTTTCTGATGATTTTATTTAAAAATGACATAAAACTATATTGCCCTTTAACTGGTACCTATCTATTGGAACTCATAATTATGAGTTTGATGTGTACTCTTAATATTTATTTTAATATATTTATAAACACATATATAAAAAATAGAAAGCAGTTGTATTGATTTTTATGTTTCAAAAATTTGTGTATATTTTATTTTGTAAATTTTAGCTTCAATAGATCAATTAACTCAAAATATTTTTAACCTTTACTATGATAATATACAGAGATGTTTTAATTTAACATTCTAATCTTTAATTTGTCCTTGAGATTTTAAATGTAATTGGTGTGAAATAAAAATCTATCTTTGTAATGTTTCATAGGAAAATCAGTTGTTCCATTTATTAAAGAAATAAATTCCCACTTATTTAATGCTATCATGTTCCAAGTTCATATATACATTTCACCTTTATAGTCTATTCCCTTAGTTAGTACTCTGTTAATAATATGGTTCCATAATACACTTTAAATCCTAGTGTTATTTTCATGGCTTTTTTCTTTCTTAGAATTTTAGATTTAGTCTTTCAAGTTTTATAAAATCTTATTGGCATTTTGAATAAAAATGAATTGAATTGATAGACTAAAATGGGAAAACTTAATATCTTTAAGATAAGGGCCATATTTATCCAAATATTTTTCTACTTAGTCCATTCTTTTATATCCCTGAATAAATTTTTTTTTAAAATATATTTTATTGATTTTTTTGTACAGAGAGGAAAGGAGAGAGATAGAGAGCCAGAAACATCGACAAGAGAGAGTCATCCATCAGCTGCCCCTTGCACACCCCCTACTGGGAATATGCCCGCAACCAAGGTACATGCCCTTGACCGGAATTGAACCCGGGACCCTTCAGTCCCCAAGCCGACGCTCTATCCATTGAGCCAAACCGGTCTCGGCCTCCCTGAATAAAATTTTATAATTTTTTCCCATGTAGGTTTTGCCTATTTGTGTATTACAAATGCTACCACTATTACACAATTTGAGCCAACAATAATTATTTTTTAACTTGTCTTATTACAATGGCTAGTATCTGTGGTATAATATTGAATATTAGGAATGCTAGGTCCTATTCCTGACTTTAATGTTTTGGCTTCTATAATTTTGCCATTAAGTGTGATACTAGATGTAAGGTGAATCCTCTTTGTTGGGCTTTTGAAGTTCCCTTCTAAAACTTGTTTATTTAAAGTTTTTCATTAAAATCATGAATGGGTATTAAGTTTTATTGATTATTTTTTTATTTTTTTTTTTTTGGTGTTCTTTTCTCTTTTAATCTGGAAAGGTGGCAATTAACACAAATAAATTACCAGCTATTTTTGAATTTCTGGAATACATGAAATACCTTATATTTTGATATGTTGTTGGATGGGATTTACAAAATTCTTTTTAAAATTTTTATTTTATTGATTTTTTACAAAGAGGAAGAGAGAGGGACAGAGAGTTAGAATCATCAATCAGCTGCCTCTTGGACACCACCTACTGGGGATATGCTCGCAACCAAGGTACATGCCCTTGACAGGAATCGAACCTGGAACCCTTCAGTCCGCAGGCCAACGCTCTATTCACTGAGCCAAACCGGTTCTGGCTGCAAAATTCTTTTTCCTCCTTCTATTCCTTCCTTCTGTTCTATTCTCTAAAATATTTTGTATAGTTAGAAATTTTGGTTGTACTTTAAAAAAAAAATCACATAGGCATGGTGACTTTCTTGGAGAGAGATTTTTCTTTAATGCTTATTCAATTATTTGGGATTTTTATTTTTTTCTTGATTATATTTTTTGAATTTTTTAATTTCAAGAAAATTGTCAATTTTAGTTATTTTCACACTTATTGGCATTTCTTATTCATTCTTTTCTACTTTGGAAAAATATTAAATTTGTCTGTAATTATCTTCTTTTTTCCATTTCCAATATTATTTTTTCTTAAAAATGATTTTAGAGGGAAAGGGAGAGACAGAGAGATAGAAATATCAATGATGAGAGAGAAACATTGATTGGCTGCCACCTGCATGTCCCCTACTGGGGATTGAGCCTGCAACTCAGGTATGTGCCCTGGCTGGGAATAGACCCGTGACCTCTTGGTTAATGGGTTGATACTCAACCACTAAGCCACCCTGGCTGGACCCCAATATTACTTTTTTAATAATTTGTATTGCCAGAAGTCCCCCTCAAAACATCGTGCTTTTTGTTATGTTGCTTATATCCACTGTTTTGTATATACATGTGTGTATATTTGTGTTTTCTATTTAATAAAGTTTTGCTTTAATATTTCTTTCCTTCTTTTTCTTTGAGTTTGTTTATTATTATTTTCTACTTTTTGAATTGAATGCTTGGCCTATTTTTTCAGTTATTATTTCCCAATATGAAAATTTTAAAGTATAGAATTTCTTTAAATATTCCTTTATTTATATTCTATAATTTTCCATATGTACTATTTTAACATTCTAATTATTATTTACTCTATTATTTTTATAGTTAACGAACTATTTAAAAGTGTTTTTTAATTTTTTAAATAATTTTTTTGGAGGGTGATAGGAGAAGCTATATTTTAGGATTTTATTCTCAATTTTACTGCATTATGGTTAGGAACAGTGTGAGTAATATCAATTCTTTGGAATTGTTGAGTGTATATAATATCAATTCTTTGGAATTGATCTATTTCTGGATTTATTTGCTTATTAAAGTTGTTATTTAAATCTTTGTCATTTATCTCTCCTTGATGTATTAGTTTGAAAATTAAACTAAAATTTCTCACTGTTATTATGATGACAATATTTCTTCGTGATTTTTTTGTTTGTTTGTTTTATTTATTTTGAAGTATCTTGTAAG
This sequence comes from Pipistrellus hanaki, assembly GCF_964339955.1. Lineage (NCBI taxonomy): Eukaryota > Metazoa > Chordata > Mammalia > Chiroptera > Vespertilionidae > Pipistrellus > Pipistrellus hanaki. Next base: position 22,621,604 of record NC_140519.1, read on the forward strand.
TGACGCAAAATTCATAATTGCTCTATATTTTTGGTGGACTTTCTTTTCCTCAACATATACTGTTCCTCTTTGTCCTTTTATTGCTTTTAGTTTATATTCTGTTTCATCAACCTGGACTTTTTTTAGTTTTAATGCATTAATTTTTATTTTTTCTGTGTAATTTCAGTTTTGTGGAGCACTAATAAATAAAAATTGTGATTTTAACCATTTTATACTTATTTTTTTATTAATATGTTTAGATTTTTTTGCCATTTTATTTTGCAATTTTTATTCACCATTTTAGGGAGAAGGGAAGATTTTTTTAACCACCCCCCCCCTTTTTTTTTTAACCTTTCTAGCTTTCTGGGATATATCCACAACAAACACTCTAGATAGCCTGTAAGAGCCATGGATATTAATAATCACAATGCAAATGTAAAAATCAAAGTTATGCTAAATGAATGTTGGAGATTTGATTTTGTCTAGAAGGAATCCTAGACAAAAGAAATGATTGAGTCTCTAGGTAGCAAAGGAGGAGGAGTTGCAAAGGTGAAGGAAGGAATGGAAGGAGAGCTTCTGAAAGATCCTAAAGCATGTGCAAAATCTCTGATGGAAGAGAACACGGTGTGTGAGAAACTGCTAGGAGGCAGGCCAGTGTGGCTCAGTGTGGACTGGGGAAGGAAGCATATAAGAGATTTGGAAGGAAAGATATTGAGCTTGCTCTGGGCAAGTGGAGCTTGGTAATGGTGGCCACCTAAATTGAGATGTCCAGTAGGTTATCAGATCTGAAGCTCATGAGAGATGTGTAGACAAGAGATGCTGTTTTGGAGTCATCAATTGGCAGTAGAAGCCAGGAGAACGGTTGGAGAGGGCCCAAAGAATATTTAGGATTAAGAAAGGGACAAGAACTAAATATTGGGGATCCCTGATAGATTTCTAGGGAAGTTTGATGAAGGGAGACCGAAGGGAGGTAGATGCAGGAGAAAGCGGTGCCCTATTGCAGTAGGGAGTTCATAGTGTGCATTCTCACAGAGATCTCTGAGAACTCGTATGGAAGGAGGATCACTGCTCTCTGTCACCCTCTGTTACTGGGCCTTGAATTCCATGCATTTGCCCTTGAATATATACATTCAAGACCATCTCTCCCTATTGCTATTCAGCTGCAATAACCAAGCATGCATGCTTTTAATGACTTGGCCATACTTTTTCAGTTGTGGAGATATAGTTGAAATCCATGTAAATATCTTATTCCATCTCCAAATGATAATTCATGTAACTATGTGAAATTCACTTCAAATATCACTAGTGAAAGAAATATGTGATTTAAAATGTCATGATTTGGAAGAATTGTATAAGCAAAATTCCTATAGTCAATCATCCAAAGCATGCTATTATTTAGGAACTATTTGAAAATAGATAAACTGAAAATATCTTATTTTAAGAATAAGGGAAAAGGCCGAAACCAGTTTGGCTCAGTGAATAGAGCGTCGGCCTGCGGACTGAAAGGTCCCGGATTCGATTCCGGTTAAGGACATGTACCTTGGTTGTGAGCACATCCCCAGTAGGGGGTGTGCAAGAGGCAGCTGATTGATGATTCTCTCTCATCGATGTTTCTAACTCTCTATCCCTCTCTCTTCCTCTCTGTAAAAAATCAATAAAATATATTTTAAAAAAAGAATAAGGGAAAAGTGATGGTATATAAAAAATGACTTTTTCATATTAACATATTAAATTTGTGGTTAAATTGTTTAAAGAATTACAATAAGTTAGGACTTCAAACTATCCCAGGAAGGCAATAAATATTTATGAAAATACATCTTAAATTTCTCTGAAAAAACTTTAATTTACCTCAGACTTAATGCACTGTCAGTTTAAAACCATACAAAAATAATTTTTATATCTCCAAAAGTTAGATTGTTGCTTAATAATGTTGTAAAAAGAAGTTCAATTGGGTCAAACTTTTCTATTATGCACCACACACACATACATAAAAATATATACAGAAAATTATCAAGTAAAAACATAAGCTAGAGTAGAAGAAAATATTAGGGACCTGAGATGCTTATATAACACTGGGTTAATTTGAAAAATAGAACTATTGAGAGACTTAAAAATTAGAATTTAATATCTGGTAGGCATAATGAAGTATATGCTTGTTAACTGGAAATCTGCTGAAGGCAGTCAAATTTTAGAAAGTAGCAATAATAACAATATTAATAGTAATGATAACAGCTTCTTTTGAGTGATTAATATGAACCAGATAATGTGCTTTCTGTTTTAATAGATGGTCTTATTTAGTCCTGACAGCTAAGGTTATTTTTTTCCCCTGCTTTACAGATGAGAGGAATTGAGGCGAGGCTCAGAGTGGTACTTTCCATACCCCAGTTTGATAAAGCAAGCATACATTTCATGACCTCCTTTTATGATATTTGAAGTTCAAATAAATAATTGCTTCAATTAATTCAATAAAGTAGGAACATGCTTCTTTGTTTTCAAACAGCACTGCCTTCTCCCTTACCCGGCATCGACTATCCCTTCCTTAGCTAATGGGAACCACTGTGTTTTTTGTTTTTTTTTAATGTTTATTTTTCAATTATAGTTGACATTTAATATCATAGTCAGGTATGCAGCATAGTGGTCAGACATTTATATAACTTACAAATGGGAGCCACTGTTTTTGTAACCTGTTCTTGGGACATTTATCTTGGGAAGCTTGTTCTTTTAATTTATTGTAAATGCAGGTGACGTGTTAGATGCCATCCTGAGGAGTACAGCCTGATAGAGCAGAGCAGCACGGATGGGAGCCCGGAGTGCAGGGAGGAGTCAGGGCAGGGAACAAAGCCTTTGAAACGGGAGATCCCACAGTGGGCTTGGGGCACGAGGTTTTCTATTCAGCTGGGGCACAGAGAACTCTTTGTGACCGAAAAATTCATATTCTGGGTCTATTTCCTCATGTCATGTTATCCATCGTCCACTGGAGAAAATGGAAGTGTCTCTCTTTTGCTCTTGTTAAAGCATAATGGCAACTTCATAATGTCAAGAATCCACTAATTTGGTTTAACCTCAATCATAAGATACTCTTACCCAATAACCATTAATTTATCAAATGAAGTCATTTTAAAAGAAAGATGCTCCTTTGTAATTTTTGCTTTTCTTGCAATGCCCAAAAGCATCATAGAAAGAAAGGCTGATGATTTCAGAATCACACGGATTCCATAATTGACTGTGCCACTTGTTGGCAGTTATTTATATGGGCACCTTTCCTACAGTGTTTGAACTTCAACTTTTTCATTTATTCAATAAAGTAGTAATGTGTTATAGGGTCATGGTGAGAATTAAGTGAAATAATAAGTGTAAATCTCTTTGGCAAATGGTGTCTAAATGTTTGCTGAGCTAGTGAATAAAATGAGTCGAACTGAAACAAGATAAGAAGATATATGCGAGATAAGATGGAGATTAAGAAGAGGGACAAGGGCAAGGTAGACCAGAAGCAAGAATGATTAGAAACGTTCTTAGGGGTTCAGAGAAGAGGAGTTTCAGCAACGGCAAATGCTGAATATCTTGCAATTGCAAAAGCCCCAGCTGTACTATCAAGCCTAATTTAGTCACAGATCAAGCGCCATCATGCTTTTGCTTCTTCCCAGCTGTTTTTGCCAGGGACTGGGAAAAATGATGGCTGCGGTATACAGATCCCCTGCCGACAAACTGTGAAACACGGGGGGAGTGCTTTGTAAGTTATTTTATCTAAGCTTAAGCTAATGAGGATGTTTAGCACAGTCCTTAGCAATTTGTCATCACCTTGGCATTCCGGAACCATTTCCCAGGGCACCGAGTAAACATTTACATGTTAGAGACAAAACATGCTTCTCATTAAGAATAATGCTATAGTTCTCTCTGCTTCATCCTGCTATTTTAGAAAGGAGGGAGCTTTTCTTTTCAGTGGTTGATTTAGTAGACAGTCACAGGTTATTTTTACCAGAGTTTTAAAAGCTTTCCTACCAGAGATTTTCAGGGGTCTTCTATTGGGTCGGCAACTAAGTAATTGCGGATTTTTTAAAGAAAATCAAAGACAATTTTTTCATGGAACTAAATAACTTTATTCTGTAATGTATTGCCCATTTTGATCAATGACCTTTTGCCATCTTTCAGGCAGCATCATAATCCCACGTTCAAAAAACTTCTGGTTTTTATTAGCAAAAAACTGAATCAGGTACGATTTGACATCATCATCATTATTGAAATTTTTACCATTCAAGGAGTTTTGTAAAGATCGAAACAAAAAGTAATCAGATGGTGCAAGGTCAGGACTATATGGTGGATGTGGCAAAACATCCCAACCAAGCTCCATTAATTTTTGCCGAGTGACCAAAGATGTGTGTGGCCTTGCATTGTCATGATGGAATACAACACCTTTTCGATTTGTCAATTCGGGCCGCTTTTCTTCAACTGTATTGTTTAATTTCGTTAGTTGTTCAATGTAGACATCAGAATTGATCGTTCGGTTGGGTGGTAAGAGTTCAAAGTAGACAATTCCTTTGTAATCCCACCAAACTGATAACAAAACCTTCTTTTGATGAATATCAGCTTTTGATGTTGTTTGAGTTGGTTCACCTGGCCTGCTCCACGATCTTTTCCGCTTGATATTGTTGTAAACAACCCATTTTTCATCGCCAGTTATCAGTCGTTTTAAAAATGGATCATTTTCATTACGTTTCTTTAGCAAATTGCAGCTGCTAATGCGTTGCGTTAACTGTGATTCTTTCAGTTCGTGAGGAACCCATGTATCGAGTTTTTTAACATAGCTAAGTTGTTTTAAGTGATTTTCAATGCATGTATGTGATACATGAAGCTTCTCTGCAATCTCACGTGTTGTACTGTGACAGTCCGAATTGATTATTGCTTTGATTAGGGCGTCATCAACTTCAACTGGACGACCAGAGCGTTTTTCATCTTTGAGTGAAAAATCACCAGAACGAAATTTGGCAAACCAATTTTGACACTGCTGTTCTTTTAAGGCTTCGTCACCATAAACAGCACATAACTTTTTATGAGCTTGCGATGCGTTTTCCCTTTGCGGAAATAAAAAAGCAAAATATGACGAAAATGTTCCTTTTGATTTTCCATTTTTCAACGAACGCCAAACGAAAACTACAAAACAGATCAAAAAACTTTTTTTACTGATTAACAGCTGAATAGCCAACTATCAAATAACAAAATGTGTTTTACATTTGTACTACGTCTGCAAACTAAAAATTCAACTGAAGCCATATATGTGTGAAACCCGCAATTACTTAGCTGCTGACCCAATAGATATCCCCGGTGGCAAAGACCTTTGCAAATCTACCAACCCAAGCCCTTAAATATACATGTCATTTACAGAAAAGAGTTCCAAGATGACAAAATATGAAAGAAAACAGGAAGTGAAATACTTTTAGCACATTCTGTTCTTGTCACTGTCTATTCTGGCTTAATAACATGAACACAAAACCATAAACTTCATAGATTATTGGTGCTTTTTAATAAATTCATTTGCTTAACAAAATTATTGACAGAAATGTAACTTCTTAGTTTTGACAGATGTTTCCTAGTTATTTAAGATACTGTTATTATAGGAAGCCGGGTGAAGGGTATATGAAAACTCTCTGTATTATTTTTGTAACTTTTTTGTGTGAATCTAAAATTATTTCAGAAATGTTAAAAAGTTGGAGAAAACTTTAAAAATATTGACAGATATAGCAATTAAAGTGAGATATCTAGTTTTAACCTTGTTTTTTTTTTATAGCTTTATGTCATCTTACAAAGTGCAAAATAGAAAAAATATTTACTGAACACCTACAATGTGCTATTCTTGGCACTTGAGGTACATCAATAAACAAAACAGATGAGTACCCTTGTCCTTGTAGCAGTTATATTGTGTTCATACAATAAAGAGCAAGAAGAAAGAAAGAAGTTACAACAAGGTAAGTGAAATGGAAAGAATGAGAGCTAGGTGATATAATCAAGGGTGTGTGGCAGGGGAGGAGCAGAGTGTGGGTTGCAATTTTACACTATTTTATATTACTGAGATGATGACATTTTAGACAAGGCCCGTAGGAGATACTATGTCTGGGATATCTGGAGGAAACATCCCTGGAAGAGGAAGAGCGAGCCTGAATCTGAGAAAGAACGAAGGGGTAGAAGGAGTAGGAGGGACAGTGGCAGAAGTTGAAGTTTTTAGTCCATGGTGATCATATTCTGTTCACTTCATCTTAGCTCATGATAAATGCATTAGGCTCTTGTGGAAGGTAAGAGGGAGATTTACCAGACACCTACCATGTCCTCCACAATCCTATCTAATAAAAGAGTAATATGCAGATTGACCAGCATTCCAACACACAAGATGGCTGCCCCCATGTGGTCAAAGATCCTGCCCCCACTTGGACACAAGATGGCCACCAAAAAATGGCTACCAGAGGAGGGCAGTTGGGAGGGACCAGGCCTGAAAGGGAGGGCAGTTGGAGGCAATCAACCCTGCAGGGAAGAGCAGTTAGGGGTGACCAGGGTGGCAGAGGAGGGAAGTTGGGGGCAAACAGGTTGGCAGGGGAGCGGTTAGACATCTATCAGGCTGGCATGGGAGTGGTTAGGGGGTGATCAGGCTGGCAGGCAGAAGTGGTTAGGGGCAATCAGGAAGGCAGGCAGGAGAGCAGTTGGGAGCCAGCAGTCCTGGATTGTGAGAGGGCAGTCAAACATCCCTCGAGAGGTCCCAGATTGGAGAGGGTGCAGGCTGGGCTGACCCTGTGCATGAATTTTGTGCACCAGGACTCTAGTCAAGTTATAAAGTGGGAAGAGCCACTTCCAGTTTATAGGGGATAAAGTTCCTGCTGAGAGCTATCAAATAGCTTACTCAAGGTCACACAGCTAACAGAGAGCAGAGCCAAGGTTCAGACATTATCTCTTAATTTAGTGTAGACACCATGACCCATCTACACTTTGCCATTCTGCTACCCTGTGTCATGAATATCAAGCACAACAGTGCTTTGTTCCTTTAATCTCTTAGATATTGCAACTGAGTATGAAAAATTGAGGAATACTTATACAGTTTTTAAAAATATATATTTTATTCGTTTTTTTACAGAGAGGAGAGAGAGGGATAGAAAGCTAGAAACATCGATGAGAGAGAAACACCTATCAGCCGCCTCCTGCACACCCCCCATTGTAGGTTGTGCCTGCAACCAGAGTACATGCCCCTGACCAGAATTGAACCTGAGACCCCTCAGTCCACAGGCTGACGCTCTATCCAGTGAGCCAAACCAGTCTCGGCACTTATACAGTTTTATAAATTAGTTTCAAGTATCTACTGACTCTGAAATGTTCAAATGGGTAAATGTGAGATTTTTGTTTCTCATTTGCTAACTCATTCTAAATAGGAGAATCTTTTTACTGATAAATATGCTAAAAGTTTCAGCCTATAGTCTTTAATGTACATTACAACACAAGACAGAATCAAGAGTAACTGCTATTTCTTAATTGAAGGATCTTTATTTTTAAAGAAAAACAAGTTTGGGTTTGTCATCTAAAGGGAAATCATTGCTTATGCCTCAATAGGACCCAAGAATGATCTGAATATGAGAAGAGTCTTCTAGGTTAGATTTTATAGAGGAACATTTTGTTCTCATGGGAAATTTAATTTTACATAAAGAGAATCCACAAGATCTAATTTAATTCTAATAGAATATTTTAGTTTTAGAATAGAAAAAAAATAGTGAAATTTGGCAACAATTGTGTGGGACAAGGGAAAGTCTGACAATTTTTACGAATAAAATAACAGTAAAATTCATACATAAAATGAATTATTTAATCATTAAAAATTGAGAGAATATAAAACAATATTGTCCTTTGCATAAGGTCAGAAAGAAAATCTCTCAGAGAACATGAGACATGGCCCAAAATAAATTAATAATGTGTAAATCTCAGAAGGGCTAACAATTTGTTTAGACAAGTTAAAAAATGTATTGTAAAAAATCAAGTGTTTGCAAATGGTGTAAAAATTTAATACCAGCCGTTCTTTTCTTATAAAGCTGTAGCTGCATTCACAAGCAATGACTGTTGGAAATACCCAGAATAAATACTATTAGCTTAGCACTTTTTATGACAGTTTCAGATTTGTGGCTTGATAAGGTGCAAGGTTCTGTGCTTCTTTCTTGCAGGTATCAATATTAGCAGCAGCAAGTATGGAACTCATTCTATAGAATGCTAGCAAATAGCATGGAATCCGCCTTGTCAACTAGAGAAAGTATTGAAGAGGTGGAGTTATCTTCTCTCCTTTTCCCCTCCCCAACTTTCAGCAGAGTTATTACTTCTCTCTGCTTATTTGGACAGTCTTTTGTTTGGCCTAGTCTAGGGGTGTCGAACTCAATCAGAGAAGGGGGCAAAATCTAAAATCCAGCCTAAATCGCGGGCCGAATGGTTTACTGAACAGTCATAAACTGACAATGTCATAAACTGACAGCGGAGTGCAGTGATGACAGCGCGGTGTGGGGCCACATTGCAAGGCCTGGCGGGCTGGATTTGGCCCGCGGGCCTTGTGTTTGACACATGTGGCCTAGTCGGTTGGTTCAACTGTGAATCTGGTCTGATATCTTGTCATCCTTGTTTGTTCTCTTTGTGTGATCAGTATATCTGTGAGTAGCAATGATAAGAGAACCCATTTGAATCTTCCATTAGAGCACTGTTCTATGGAAGAGCTCATTACAGAGATATTCCTTTTTACAAGGCCAGAAGTTTCAGAAGATGTACACATGAGTCTGTGACTATTTCCCCCTCCCCCCAATCTTATTTAGTTCTCATGAAAATTTGTGAGAATAATTTAGCTAGGAACAATATAAAAAAATAAGATTCTAAAGTAAAAAGGTATTGCTTATGCATGGGTGGTTATTCTACCACCTCATTTCGTCCCCTGGCCTGGATGACAGCAAAGGGATTGAGCTCTGTCCATATGAACATTGTGTCCTTGAGCTCATCCAATACTAACAGTTGTCTTTCTGGCCTCTTATTTGGACAACTGGCTTCTGATGAAGCAGCATTAGAAGACAGTTGATTCAAAGGTTAGACTATTTTAGCCTTTCTCGGCAGGATTTACCAAACGTGATGAGTCAGCTGGTCTTCTGCTGGGCTGTTGCTAGTTTAGCATTATTTAGAAATATTTTTAGCCACTTGTCATCTGTTTTTAATAACTTGAGCTAAGGTGGCTTGCAGAAAATCACACGGGAGCACGGACCCTGCTCAGGACTACGATTCTGAATATATGCAGAGAAATGCAGTGCAACTGCAAATTCCCAGCATGGTCAATTGCATTCTTTCCGTAGCTCCTTTCAGAGTGGATATTATTAAGGAAATTGTATGTATATTTAACATTTAATTTTGGTGAAAGCATTGTCATCAAGGACTTAGATTTATAGTATTAGGCTCAAATTCCACTTCTAGAGTTACCTTTCTTATTAGTTAAGGGCCTCTGAAAATCTACATATAATTACAATATTTTCTGAATCCAGTTCAGCCTTTCATGATGTGGTTATTGTTTATTGTTTTTATAAAAATTTTACATTAGCAAAATAATTTGTACTCGAGAGTTTAAGGATAGATAATCATCGTGCTCATTAATGAGAATCACTTTCTTCTATTTTTCCTTTGAAAGTCATAATTAAAGATTTTGAATTCAAGGCCTTTATGTAGAAAAAGCTAACCTTTATTTTCTTAATGCTGTTCATAATTGGAAAGCGTCTTCTGCTGTGTAAGAACAATTCCTTAGAGAAATATTGTTATTACATCTATTTCATGTTTTATACCTAGTAACAGATGTTAGTAGTCTAGGTTAGAGAACTTTCTTAACAATTGTTTATCATTTTATTTTCTTTGTAGAACATAAAGCACATAGCCACAAAATTGCAGAGTAAATTCATCTATAGATATATAGTATGATGCAAGTGAAGATTGGAAGATAATCATTCATCCTCTATTTTAAGAGTGGACATACTCTCTATGTGATAACAAATCCCCAATTTCTTCAGATAAAGAGCACTGTAAGCCATATGGCAGACAACATACTTTTCTGAGAGAACCTGGGCTTTGCTGCTGGGTGGACATGGGTTTAAACCCTTGGTCTGCCACTGGCCAAACATTATTTCACTTCTCCAAGCTTCCATTTTCTCTACAGTGATAATAACATCTACTATTGTGAGCTTTTATAATAATAAAAGCATAATATGCTAATTAGACTGGATGTCCTTCCAGACATCCTTCCAGATGACCCTCTGGACGAAGCCAGTACTGCAAGGGAAGCCTGGGTCCCAGGTGCCCAGAAGAAAGCCAGTGCTGACACTCAGGGGAAGGAAAGCCTACTCTTGCACGAATTTTGTGCATCGGGTCTCTAGTTATATATAATGTGTCTCGTACCATATTGGAAAATGATAAACCCCCCAAAATAGTAACTGTTTTGAAAGAAGGATGATATGAGTTGAATTTCAACTCAGTTATCTATTAGCCAAGTTAGCTATTTTTTCTGGGCCTTAGTTTGCTGATCCATTAATTTTATAATACTACTTATTTGCTTAAATTGCTGCCTATATAGTGCCTAGAATATGATTAATATACGCTCATATATGGTCATTATTACTGTAATGATTACTGTCATTTGCCTTTCCTGACACTCTTGTCTCTGCCTCCTGTCTAGGCACACCTCTGAAACGCGTACACTGCCACCCAGTAGCTTTGTGTTTCTGCCTCAGGCATGGTTGGGCTCCCAGGCAGATCACCAGGGCAGAGCTCCCATCCTTCCTCTCCCGTATTCAGGGAGTTTCCCTGTTTCCCGAAGTGTGGAGGCCAATTGCATTCTGCAGGATTTTGGCAGCATTTCTCTGTAATTTTACGTTGTGTTGCTTAAACAGAGATTGCTTTGTTGGCACACGTTGGCCATATGGGACTGATTTGGATGTAGTTGACAGTCATGTTTACTTTGCTGTTTGTGTCTTCATCCCTCCCCACCCACCCTGCCCTTCCCAGTTCTAAAATAATCCAAGCCTGGGAGATTCTATCCACATTGCAATAAGCATCTCTCCCTCCCCTCTTCCCTTCCTTCCTTTCTTTCTTCCTCTCTCCCTCCCCCCCACCTCTCTCTCTCTCTCTCTCTCTCTCTCTCTCTCTCTCTCTCTCTCTCTCTCTCTATCTATCTATCTCTATCTCTCTCTTTTCTTCTTCCTGTTGCTCTTGTTCTTTTTCTTTTCTCTTTAAACTCAACTTGCTTCTTATTCATATATGTAGGCAAGTCACTGAGGCATGTATCAGATTTGATGGTGATGAGTGTTTCAGAATTTTCTATCTTAAGGGAAACACATTTTAAGTTTCCACTGATATAATTGAAACACACACACACACACACACACACACACACACACACCACACCACACCACACCACACACACAGCTAAATGAGAAAAATAGACTAGCAATATGAGTCAAAGGGGGAACATTTTTCAAGATTCACATAAGGGATCATTATAAATATGAAGACACAGGAATGGTATGAGTGTTTTCATGAGCTTTGTGGGTAAGTCAAACTAAAAAAAAAAACTCCACAAAAACAAATGAAAATTATAATTGAAAAATAGCACTGTTACATATTTAGACAGATTGCAAATGCTTACTCTAAATAACTCTTCTGGCTGACAAGTGAAAATTTTGACCAAATTTTGGAAAGGAAGGGAAAGAAAAAATTTTCAGATGATTTAAAACCTATAAATAGCTTTTGGCAACATGCTAAATTTGGTGGACCAGGTTTCCTGAGTAAGGCATTTGCAGCAAATGGACTTGATTCGTAGGAAAAAAATCCAAAGGAAAGAATGATCAAATATATTTATACTCAAAAGCTTCTATGTCATGAAAAATACTTATTTTAACCACACAGGTGGTATGTGAGGCAAGATAAATGTATAGGATTAATCCATTTATATGAAATGCTAAAATAGGCAAAACTAACCTATAATTAAAATCAGATCTGTGTTTGATTGGGGCAGGAGGTGGGGGAGATTAAGTAGAAAGTGGGATAAAAAGATTTTATAGAGTGAAAGAAACCTACATATTGATTGGGTTGGTGACTGATGGATGTATACATATGTCAAAACTCATTGAACTGTACCTTTAAAATAAAACATGAGCATTTTTATATGTTAATTATATCTCAATAAAGTTAACTAAAAATTGAATTTGTGCTAAGTCATTGAAGAGAACATAAATATTAATTAGAAAACCTATTGAGAGTTAGTGTCAATTATCACACATAAAAATCTGAATATGAATAGATACTAACCTCTGAAAAAATTAAAACACATGATCTTATGAAATACAATCGTTACTCAGTTGTTGATTAAAATCGGTTCACTTTAAATCAAGAATTGCATGCTTATTTCTTGCAGTTATTATTCATTTAATTGACTATTGGATCTGAGTCAAAATTTTCAGAGTCCAGAGTTCTAAGGATTTCTCTACTGGCTTTGGCCATGTAATGGCACAATATTTGGGTGAAGAAAAAAATAAAGATCCAGGCATTCATGTAGATGAGAACAAACATCCAAAGACTCTTGGCCTCATAGTTAATTTCCTCAGTAACATATGCATCTTGGCACAAAATTATAAATATGTCCATGTGACAGTATTTCCTGATATTCCTTTGCAGCCTGATTCCACCCCCCCCCCCCTTTAAGTAGAGGGGTTCTGTGAAGAGACAGGTTCAAGCAAACAGAACTGTGATCTTGGGGCATATACATGGGGTGGCAGTGTTGTCCCTCTAAAACAGGTGCTGCCATTGAACTAGGTTACTCCCGGAGAACCCCACCATCAAGTCAGAAGAGGTTACAGACTGGAACAGCCTTGGAGCCAAGCAGAAGTTCCACCAGGTGTAAGCTGCTGTGTTTAGCAGAGGACCTTGGCCATAGTAGGGACTCCAAATAGTTAAAGGTTAGAAGATAGTCACTACCTTTCACAGCCCATTTTATTTCCCATTTGAAACACCATAAGGATATAGCAACTAGTTACGCTGCTCATCTTCTTAATGCCCTGAATTTCTTATGAGTTAGAATTTTATTAGGCACCTTCTGAGAGTGTGCAATGCTAATTTATTCCCCTCCATTAAGTGACAGTAAAATGGGAGTTTCCTCTGAAAGCACATCTTATCATGATGAATCATCTGGTTATCAAAGGTTGCAGTGTATTCCTCGGTGATCATGGAATTCTTCTTAGTATACTCATTAAAATTTACCCAGGTTAGAGAAAAACTTGACACATTAATCCAAGCCAGCCAGAATATTCAATACCATTTGGGGTTCTAATTTGGCTTCATTTGTTCTGCTTCAGGTAATGCCAACTTAATGATCCATTTATGTAATTGTAGAAGAGTAATAAAAGTGCCTAACACTGTTAAGATTCAGTTTGTTTCAAAACATTTCTCATGGAGATCTAATATATCACAGGGTGATCGAAGGAGGAAAAAAGGATTTTATGTCAAAAAGTTGGAAAAACTTTGCATTGCATTGTGCCTAGTTAGCAAATGGAAGGCTGTCTTAATTATTTAGAGCTGCTACCACAGAATACTATTGACTGGGTGGTTTATAAATAGAGATTTGTTTTATTTTTCTTCAGGATGTCATTTGGGAAGAACTGTGATAGTGAGACTAGAGAGAAGACTTTCAAAAATCCTATTAAGAAATGATGATGAGCTGAATTAGAGGTTGGCAAGAAGGGGAGTGGATATATTTGAAAGGCATTTAAAAGGCATAATACAAACATTAAGAAATATAAGAAAGAAAAGAGTTGAAATGATGTGTAAAATTTATTTAGAAAAGTTATTAATTATTGAGTCAGGTACAGTGCTAGACATAGGTGCATAGTGGAGTTTCCAGCCCTGAGGCCATATATCTATTTACACATGACATGACAACATAATGTGACCTGCCATGTTAGGGGTTAATACAGAGTGTCAGAGATACCAGTTACTACCATTGCCTAACAAACTACCCCAAATGTAGTGTGTGCTCATGGATTCTCTGAGTCAGGAAATCAGAAGTTGGTCTATCAGAGAAACCTGTTATTTGAGAAAACTGGTATTTGCTGTGTTTTGTGCAAATTCTTTTTTCTCATCATCATTGTTGATATCCTGCCACACCAGTAGAAATCTCAGAGAACCCATGTTCCAGGACTTCAGTGATTGCTGGTAGGAGGTGCTCTTAAAAACAACCTGACTTTATAGTTGCTCCCCATTATCTGATTAACATGCGTTGTGTACATTCATATGTAGCTCATATAAATATGTATACATTTGATTATGATTACTTTCCTTTGTTAAAATATTGTTTATATTTGCAAACATTTGTCATGTAAGCTCAATGAAAGATTTGCATATTGATGAAAATTGTAAATACCAACACCCCACATGACTCATAATGTAGATGCACCTTTTCCCAGAAATCCAGATTTTAGGGTACTTGAGTTTCATGGTAAGTCCCACTTTCATATCAGTCACAGTTAACTAAGGGTTGAATGACTGTCTAGTTCTCGCTTACTGGTCTTTCCTTCTAGATCCTGATTTAAATTGCTGCCATTTTTTTTTTTAATTTCCAAACACACACACATAGCACACTCTGCTTTAAGATGTGTGATGTCTCCACGTTGGCCATACATTTCATCAACTCAAAGGCAAGAACAATAGTGCATCTCTCCCCTCACTTCTCTTCTGTCACAGTGTGTTTATTTTTCTGCCAGTGGGTACTGTTTGCTGTGTTCTTTTATTCAATCAAGTTTCAGCATAAAGTTTTCTTTTGTATAAAATAACTGTCTTGACTCATAGATACTGAGAACAGACTGATGGTCTCCAGAGAGGAAGGGTGTTAGGGGACTGGGTGAAAAAGGTGAAAGGATAAAAAGGTACAGATTGGCAGTTACAAAATAGCCATGGGATGAAAAGTACAGCATAGGAAATATAGTCAATTAATATTATAATAACCATGCATGGTGCTGATGAGTACTGGAAATAGCAGAGGGAACACTTTGTAAAGTATATGACTGTCTAACCACTATGCTGTATACAAAATAATATTGAATATATATTGTATTTGAAAAAGACATAGTCTTATTAAAAATAAACAGTTTTATTGAGATATAGTTCATGTAACATATAAGTTACCTGTTTAAAGCGTTTTTTAGTAAATTCACAGAGTGTACAAATACCATCATGTCTATTTGGAGAACATTTTTATTCCCCATAGAGAAATTTGTACTCACTAACAGTCATAAGCCCTCCCGTGGTCTGCAAACTGCAGCTCGTGAGCCACATGCGGCTCTTTGGCCCCTTGAATGTGGCTCCTCCACAAAATACCACAGCCTGGGCGAGTCTATTTTGAAGAAGTGGGATTAGAAGAAGTTTAAGTTTAAAAAATTGGGCTCTCAAAAGAAATTTCAATCGTTGTACTGTTGATATTTGGCTCTGTTGACTGATGAGTTTGCCGACCACTTCCCTAGGCAATGCCTAATCTACTTTCTATCTCTATAGATATGCCAATTTTAGATATTTCATCTAAATGGAATCATATGATATTTTATTTTGTGAATGGCTTCTTTAACTAACATTTGGGTTGTCTCCAATTTCTGCTTACTTTAAATAATGCTATAATGTAGCTCTTGTCTTTTTTTATCTGGTTATAGTCTAGTCATCTTTCAAGACCCAACCAAATGACAGCTCCTCTGTGAAATCTTCCTTCATCTTTCACAGTCACTCATCTTCCCCTACTTACACCTCATTAGGCTCACTAAGCACTCTGCCTGGATTGTTAACAGGTCTGAGAGTTCTGAGGTTATAGGATGCTTGTTTCCTGTCATTTATTTCCAAATATCTAGTGTAAAATGGAACATATTTTTATAAAATAGCTGTGTTTGTATGTGTGTATGTGTGTGAATGCCAGTGATCATGAAGGGAAATTGTCTAGATTTTGAGTTTGAGATAAAACATTACATTCTACAGTCCAGAGAAATGATGTTAACAAATGCATTTTTTTTGCATATTCCTTGAGAAGATTGTGGGTGAGGCCAGCACATTACATCAGGATTGGAGGCTTTCCTTTTTTTTATAAAGTGAGGGATGATGGAAATTTCCCTATTCTCATGTATTTAATGCTCCATGATTGTGTGGTATGACTCCATTTTCTTCTTTTGTCCCTTCCTCCTCCCCTACAATTTTCTACTTAGTATTCTTTACCGCCTCCTCATGATAGAGTATAGAGCATTATTTTCTGGAGAAAATAAAAAGATCTCTTATCCATGCTCAGCTAATGGATCTTTTTATTTTTTTTTTTGAATGGTCATACCTTGCTTATTCCAATCATCCTAAAAATCAATTTCAGTCTTATTTTTCTAAATTTTGCTTGGGGAAAAAAGTTCACTGGCTCATAATTTTCCAGTGGCTTTTCTCATTCTTGAATGTATTCATAAAACATAATAAAAGCTATGATGTTTATATGTAGAACATACAAATTTATTAATTTATCTAACAAGTATTTATTATATCCTTTCCAGGTATCAGCCACTTGGGATACATCCACAAACAAAACAGATGCAATTTGCTGTCCTGTGGCCTTACATTTTAGTGAGTGAGGCAGATAATATATCACAGCACAATAAGTAAATATGGATTGTTTAGTCTGATAAATACAATAAGTGCTACAATGAGCACAATAAGATTAAGGAAAGAAGGGGGTTGCTATTTGAAATAAAAGGTTAGGGTAAGAATCATTGAGAAGATTAAATACCAACAAATTACTGAAGTAGGTGAGAAAAATAATTCCAGATATCTGGATATTTTCATTCCTGGCAGAGAGAACAGCAAGTTCACTTGCCCTGGAAGGTTGGTGTGTATGTTGTGTGTGGGCAACAGCAAGGGGCCATTATTGGTATGGGGAGTGTCAGGTTGATGAAGACAGAGAAGTAAGAGGAAGCAAATCATTAGTATCTAAGGACTTTGACTTTTATTCTAAGAGTAGAGGCCCAGTGCATGGATTCGTGCGCCAGTGGGGTCCATCAGCCAGGCCTGCAGAGATCAGGCTGAAACCGGCTTTCTGATATTTCCAAAGGGTCCCAGATTGCGAGAGGGCAGTTCTCAGGGGATGCACCCTGAAATCAGGCTCCCTCCTTTCTGGTTCCAGGTGCAACTGCAGCTTCTGCGTTGAGTGTCTGTTCCCCTGGTGGTCATTGCATGTCATAGCTACTGGCTGGTTGGCCTGTCACTTAGGCTTATATATATATATATATATATATATATATAAACTAGAGGCCTGATGCACAAAAATTTGTGCAAGAGTAGGGCTCCCTTCCCCCAGCTGTTGGCATCGCTTCCCTCTGGTACCCGGGACCCAGGCTGGCTTTCCTCAGGCCACCTACAGGCACCTGGAACCTGAGCTGGGTTCCCTTGGGCCACCCCTGGGCACCCAGGACCTAGTCTGGCTTCTCTCTAGACCTGGCTTCATCAGGAAAGATGTCCAGAATGACATACATAAGACATTTGGTCTAATTAGCATATTACCCTTTTATTATTATAGATGAAAAACCATTGAAAAGGCTTAAACAGATATGTGGAATAATGTGAAATACAGTTTTTAAAATATCACTCCGGATGCCATTTTTGAGTAGTTTGAGGAAGATAAAGTGGAGGTGGGAGACCTTTCGGAGGCCCCTGAGGTAAGCCAGGTGGGAGATGATGGCAGCTTGGAACGGAATGGCACATCAGCTACAGATGATTTTTTTTTTTTTTTTTTTAAAGTGAGCCTAATAGGATTTCCTAATGGGCTAAACGTGGAGTTTCAGAGAAAGAGAGAAATCAGGACTTTCATTTTGAGTAACTGGAATGGAATTGTCTTCCAGACGGGAAAATTCAGTGGAGCAAATAAAAAGTTCATTTTTGAGAAATGGTACGTTTAAGATGTCAAAATCCAAGTGAAAATGTCAAATAGGTGGTTGGATTAATTAGTCTGGAGTTCAAAAACTAGGTTTGGGTTGGAGATTTAAATTTTAGAGTTGCTGTGGACATAGAGAACGTATTTGAAGCCATGATACTGAATGAGATCATATGGGAATGAATGTAAGCCAGAGAAACTAGGACTCAGTTTGAACATTAAGCGATCTAGAAAAAGAGGAAGACAGAAAAGTAAACTAAGGAGGGAGGCCCATCTGTGATGTGGTAGGAAAACCAGAGTGGGGCTCTCTGGAGCCAATGGAAGAAAGAATGTTAAGGAAAGAAGGCTCGTTTTTATCCAATCCTTCAGAGGAGTCATACAACGTGAGAATGAAGGTCCTAGGGAGGTCATTAGTGACCTGGACAAGAGAAGAGTTTTCTGGAGTGATGTAGGAAGAGGCCAGTTGAGCAGGATTTAGGGGAGCATGAAAGGAGAGGCAACACCATACAAACAACTTTCTTTGAGGGCAAAGAACAGTTGGAAAAATAGAGCATTAGTTTGTGGGGAAAACAACATCAATTCTTTTTATTTTCTTTTAGAGCTGCTTTGATTGGTTGGAGCTGCACCGCTCTGATTGGATGGGGAAAGCTTCAGCTGAAATAGGATGCCAGAGAAAGTTCTTTGTAAGGGCTGGCTCCGATTGCAGGAACCCAGCTCAGGCAAACAGGTTAGTAGCACAGAGGTAGGCAGCTTAGTGCAGAGGCTTCTCTGCAAAGTGCAGTTTGCTGAGAAGCCCCATGTGCAGAAATGACTGCGAGGTTTTTCTTTCCTTTTTTTTCATCTTCTTTCTTTTCTTTTTTTTTTTCTTTTCTTTTTTAGCTAAGGTAGCCTCCAGAGATCTTCTTAGTCCTCAGCCTCAGGGTTCACAAAGAAAAAAATAAATGGAGTTGTTATAGGGCTTTGGGGGAAAGTGTGGAGTTCAGATAAACTTTAAATGAAGCCGTATTTTGTTAAAACACACAAACACACACACACACACAAACAATAACAAAACAAAACAAAAACAAAAAACAACAACACAGGTGTAACTGCAGAATCAGTTCTAAATGGTCTTCTTCTGTTCTTAACAAGATCCTGAGTTGTGTGTCAGAGACAACAGAACAAGCTTAAGTAGAGGAGGGAATTTTGACCTCCAGTAACACCTGGAACCAAAGTTTCAACCTCTCCCTTCCCCACCCACCCACCCACCCACCCAGCCCAAGGAACTAAAGGACCCCTTTCAGAGCTAAGAGTCTGTTGTCCAGGAAGATTCAATGCTAAAGTCCTTTACCATATCTTACCAAAAATGGCCAAGTTCCTAAGTTCTCCAATTGAAACCTTCCCTGCCAGTGCTTCCCCAGACCAGCCTGTTTCCCTCAACCCCTTAAATCTCACTCTGGCCCCAGCTGGCTTTGCTCAGTGGATAGAGCATTGGCCTGCAGACTAAAGGGCCCGGGGTTTGATTCTGGTCAAGGGCACTTACCTTGTATCATGGTTGCAGGCTCACTACTGTGCAGGAGGCAACCAATCAATGTGTCTCTCACTTCAGTGTTTCTCTCTGTCACCCCCCACCCTTCCATTCTGTCTAAAAATCAATGGAAAAAATATTCTTGAGTGAGGATTAAAAAAAATAATAATAATAAGGAAAGAGATTTCCCTCCCTTTAAAATAAATATCGCTCTGAACCTAGGATGGGGAGACAGATTTGAGCTTTGCCTATTATGTCCTTGCTGGTGGAGTTTACAATAAAGCTTTTTAATTTTTTGAATCTGGTGCCACACAATAGTGTTTCCCAAAGTGTGGTACGTGTACCCCCAGGGGTACGAGAAGAGTTTGGTGGGGGTGTGCATTGCACCGTGCTTAGCTGCGCCTAATTCTACGTTCTCATGAGTAGGAGGGGTACTCAGCATTACGAAAATTATAGAAGGGGTACACATATGTCAAAAGTTTGGGAAACATTGATCTAATGTATCTTTTTTTTTTTCAGTACTAGAACAAGTAATTTCTGTTTGAATGCTCTCGATGAAAATGAGGCATTGGGGAGGAAACTACTGACGACGTGGGAGAGACAGGAGAGGATTTTCGGAGGGACGTTTTGAGGAGGCCAGCAGGGATGGCATTTAGAGCACAGGGTGGGCCCGGGATGGCATTAGATTAGACTAGAGCAACAGGGTGAAGTGAGCAGACAGCTCAGTGAGTTGACTCTCAGGCAATGTGGGAAGCTGGGTAGCAGACCTCCCTACAGTGGGAAATCCATGCACAACTTTTAACTCTACAAGGGTACTCGGAAAAGGCAGGTTCCACCAGCCCCGAGGGAAAACAAGTGTTTCCCATCCAGGGTGGTGAGCCTGCCCTTGGGAACGCGAAAGCCCTGCTTCTTCCCATCCGCAGGTGGTGCGATCCCCGGAGGTGGACACCCAGGTGAAGGAGGTGAGGGCCGATGGGCTGCATTTATTGGGGGAAGAAAAAACAAAAACGTTTCTACGTGGCCCGTTACCATTCAAACCGTCCTGGTCAAGGGCCACCTGTTCAAGGAGGGAAGTCGCCGTAGGACCACGGCGGGAGTGGTGAGTCTGAACGTTTTCTTCCGAGTGCTTCATCGCTGAAAAACCGGATTGTTCAGAACGACCCGCAGAAGAGTGTCCCCCAGGTCAGTGTCCAGCTGGGCAAGTCCTTCACCTGTGAGACGGCGTGGCTGTCATCTGGGTCAGGGAACTGAAAATCAGGCGCCCCAGACACCCCTCCTCTACCCCTTCCCCAAACCAGGGACCCCTCCCCTGCCCCTGCCCCAAACCAGGAACCCCTCCCCTGCCCCTTCCCCAAACCAGGACCCCAGAACCCCTCCCTGCCCCTTCCCCAAACCAGGCGCCCCCGAACCCCTCCCCTGCCCCTTCCCACTCCTCACGCGCGTCCCTTCCCCCATGCCACCAGGATCCTGAATTGTAACGCGGTGGCTTGGTGTTTAAAAGCCGGTTCTGTAGAATATTGGGTTACAGAATTTGATTTCCCACCCTGCAGTTGGGAGGAATGCGCATTGTTTCCAGTGTGGAGCGCTCGGCCTGCTGTAACCGTGATTGTGTGTGTGTGTGTGTGTGTGTGGGGGGGGGGGGGGGGGGCGGGAGGAGTGCGAGGAGGAGGAGCATTTTTGCATTTTTGTTGAATATCTATCTGGAGGTGACACTGCAAACAAGGGGATGATTCACATCCCGGCAGGACGGAGCTGGGCGGCCTGAGATGTCACCGTGCTACTCAGAATGGTGCACCATTGAAAAGGGATGGGTAGTTTATTTTGGGGGGATTTCCCATCTAATGATTTTCGGATTGCTGTTGAAGATGAGTGAAACCCCAGGGGTGAAGGGGGGACCTCTGTGGTCCAATGGGTCCATCTTTGCCTCGATGTGCTTTCTGCATGAGATAGGAAATTTTTTCCTATGTCTGACTAAAGAGAGACCGCCTTCTAGAAGTTGTAGGGATGCTTTCTCATATGTATCGATAGATTTGTAAACTGGCCTGGAATTGAGTGTGGTGTGAAATTAGAATTAAAAAAATTTTTTTTTCCCCTCAAGGAATTTTAGTTTTCTTTGCACCACCTACTAATAAGACCATTTCTTCTCCACATCTCCAAAGTGTGTCAAATTAGTTTTAAAATGATTTAATCTTTACATGATTAAGTAGGTTTCTTGGCCCATGTTATTAGTCAGCGCATTTCCATTTAATCAATGCCACTCCTTCCAATTAATGTTGCAGTTTGATCTGTTTTAAAGTCCTCCTGCCGTGGCTTTTGCTCTTTAAATGTCTGGCTATGTATTTAAGTATAAATTTGAAATTAACTTTTACATTTTAAAAACATATAGGAATTTAATTGGCCCACAATGAATTTATGGGTCAATTTGGAAAAAATTGACATCTTTACAAAATTGTTATCCACACTATAAATTTGGTATACCTTTTCATTAATTTGCTTTACTTTAATATCCCTCAGAATGTTTCCTAATTTTCTATATTAATAGTCTTATATATCTTTCATCAGATTTATTTCTAGGCATGTAATTTTTTATATTTTATTATCATTGGAGTTTTTTTTTTTTTTACAATTTTTATTTTCTAATGGGTTATCTTTGGCAAATAGAAATATTTATATAATTTTATATTTTAGTTATTCATAATTTGAGTAATTTATATATAGGTTCTTTTAGACTTTTTTGCATATATGTCATATATTGTAATGAATAAGGTCACTTTATTTCTTTTCAATTATTATTTCTTTTGATTATTTCTTGCCTTATTACATTTGCTAAAATTTTCTGCAAAATATTGAATATAAGTAAGTAGTGATGATGGTGTCTATTTTATATCATTTATCAGAGGAAAAATTTTCAACATTTTATTGATGGTTATAATGTTTCCTATGGGTTTTTCTTTAATAGATTAAGAAAATATCTTTCTAGTCTTATTTGTTGAGAGTTTTTAATCTTGAATGGATGTTGAATTTTATTAAAAGCATTTTAATCATTTTTTGGGAAATCATCAAATGATTTTTCTCTTTTGTTTGCATAATGAATTATTTTGATTTATTCTTAAAGGTTAAATAGATTTTGCATTTCTGTAATAATCACCACTTGTGATTTTATTATTATCTTTCATATTTCTGGATTACATTTGCCCTTTTTAATAGGATTTTGCATCTAATGTTGCCAAGTAATCTTGGCCTATAATTTTCTTCTGATAGATGTCCATGCCATTTGTATCAAGGTTACACTCATGTCTTATAATGAGTTTTGAAGTGTTTCTTTATTTTAATCTTCAGTAAAATAGTTAACTGACCTATAACACTGCCATTATTTCTTTCTTAAATGTTTGATAGAATATAGATGCAGCCATCTGGTCTTAAAGTCTTCTTTGTGGGAAGGTTTGTGTTTATGGGTTCAATTTCATTACTATTTGTGGGATTACTCAGATTTTAAATTTATTCTTGTTTCCGTTTAAGTAACTATCAATTCGTGTAATTTATTAACATTTTTCAAATGAAGTAATAAAATTCATATTAATCTTTTATAATCCTATATAATAAAAGACTAATATGCAAATTGGCCAAATAGCAGAAGGACCAGGCGCTATGATGTGCACTGACCACCAGGGGGCAGACAGACGCTCAATGCAGAAACTGCTCCTTGATAGTCAGTGTGCTCCCACAGGGGGAGCGCTGCTCAGCAAGAAGCTGGGCTCATGGCTGGTGAGCACAGCCGTGGTGGCAGGAGCCTCTCCCACCTCTGCAGTAGCACTAGGGATGTCTGGCTGATGGTTCCTGGACTGCAAGAGGGTGCAGGCAGGGCTGAGAGACCTCCCCGCAAACCCTGCATCGAGTGCATGAATTTCATGCACTGGGCTTCTAATCTTTAAATATTATAGAACCTATAATATCATTTTTTTAGTCTTCGTATTACATATCCTATATTGGTGCTTTATTTATTGACCAGTTTCATCAGGGATTGGTACATTTTGTTAATTTCAAATATAATAAAAAAGGATAAGCTTTGGACCTTATTGAATTTCTCTAGTTGGTTTTCCATTTTATTATTTTTCTGGATTTCTTTCCTACTCTCATTAAGTTTAACTTGCTATTTTCTTTTGACTTAATTTAATGAATTTTAATATGACTTTTGTAATGTATTCATTTAATTCTCTTTAAACACAACTTTTCTACATGCTACAAATTTTTAATATATTGTATTTTTATTGTAATTTCATGCAAAATATTTTTAAATTTTCACTCTAATTTCTTCTTTGACCAAAGGAATATTTTTAGGAATGTAATTCTTAATTTCCAAACTTAGGATAATTTTTCTTTCTGTTTTTTTTCTTTCTTTTTGTTGTTACTGAAATCAATAAAAACATATTTTAAAAAAGAGCATTTTTAAAAAAAGAAGTTATGCATATGCTAAATGGAAAGAGAATGAATTCTATAGTATGGGATTAGAGTCAGAGAAATCATTATGAACACGTTTATATACATGAGGCAGTATACATACATATATTTCTTAACTCTCTTCACTAAAGGACTTAGATACAAGGACAACCCAGTAGCAGGGTACACATCCAGCACCCAGATCTTGTTTTCTTTTTTAATACCATTTTTTTTATTAAAAGGAAGAAGTTAATGGTATTGTGCACATTTATTGTAGTTATGTACAATGTTAGCAATAGGGGAATTTGGGTAAACGTATATGGAAGTTATATGAGAACGCTATTCTGTATTTGAAACTTTTAAGTTGATATTTCTTAAATATTAGAGTTTTTTTAAAAATAAAATATTCTGCAGTCATTGGTTATAGTACATATAAGTTTTAGTCAAGTTGTTAGGTAATTGAAATATTTTTCTTTTTGTCTGATATGTGTTTTGAAATATAGAGAACTGGTATAATAAGTCAATTAGATGAATATATGGGCACTTATGACAGAGACTCAAATTAAAAAGGTACCTTTGTTAACATCTCTATGTCTTTATATTATAAATATTTTCCTTAGCAGCATAGTGTTGGGTCTGAACTTCTTTTTAAATAGGGACATTTAGTAAATAATGTATTACTGATAGACTGGGATTTAAATTAACCATATTACTATTGAATATTTCATTTCTTTTAACTCTAGTGAATGCTCCACTTTTCACACATTGTTTACCTCCTTTGGGTTATTATTTTTATCATTTGATCTTAATTAGTGTGAGTATAATCTTATATTTCTCTTTTAGTGGTTATCCTAGAAATTACATCATCCATCATTGGCATATAAGCGTACTTAGAACATTTAAACTCTTTCCAAGCAATGCAAGAACATTATAACACTTTAACTTTACTAGTATTTACTCCCTTCCTGGCTTATATGGGTATTTTTGATTTTTGTCTTTATGTGTACACACACACACACACACACACACACATTTTCTTAACAAATACACAAACATATATTCTTAGTCATGTGTATATGTACATATATAGACATATATATATATATATATATATATATATATATATATTTGTTAAATACCATTATACTCTACTTTCATTATGTTTCAGAAACAATATCCATTTAAATCTTTACACATGTTTATCATTTTTATTGCTTGTCATTTCTTCATGGATTTCTGAGCTTCCATCTGGTTTCATTTCCCTCTGTCAGAAAAATACACTTTTGCATTTTCTTTAGTTCAAGCATGCTCGAGCTAAATTCTCCCAGCTTTTCTTTGTCAGAAAATATCTTTCTTATACCATCACTTTTGAAGAATGTGTTCTTTGGGTATAGCATTCTGTGTCCATATACTGAAGATATTAATCCTGTGTCTTCTGACTTCTGTTGTTTCTGTTGAAAAGTGTCCTGCAGTCTAAATCTTTTTCCTTTCAGATTCATCTATTTTGCCTCTTACGTGGTTGTAAAATTTTTCTGGTTTTAGCTTTCAACGTTTTAGAGTTATGTACCGATTTTTAAAAAATTAATACTGCTTGTGGCTCGCAGTGCTTCTTGAATCTGTGTTTCATAATGTTTACCAATTTCAGAAAATTTTCAGTCATTACCTTTTTAATATTACTTCTGCCCTATTTTGCTTTCCCTTTTGGAACTTTAAATACATATATTGTAGATAGCTCCCTTTTCTTTTAAAAATATTTTTTCTATCCATATATTTCCCACTTGTTTTGATAAGATTTTCTTCTACCTTTTTTTTTTTTTTTGCAATTACAGTTGATGTACAATATTATATTAGTTTCAGGTGTACAACCCAGTGATTACACATTTATATAACATACAAAGAGAACACCCCAATAAAGTTAGTACCCATCTGACAGCATACATGGTTATTACAATATTATTGACTATTTTCCCTATGTTGTACTTTATATCCCCATGACTATTCTGTAGCTACCAATTTGTACTTCTTAATCCCTTCACCTTTCTCACCCATTCTCCCCAACCACCCTTCCATCTGGCAACTGTCAAATTGTTCTCTGTATCTACGAGTCTGTTTCTTCACTTATTTTGCTTTTTTAGATTCCACATATAAGTGAAATCATACTGTATTTGACTTTCTTTGTCTCTTTGTCTGATTTGTTTTACTTAGCAAAATACCCTCTAGGTCCACCCATGTTGTTGCAAATGGCCATATATATATATATATATATATATATATATATATATATATATATATATATATATATTTGGTGTGTGTGGCTGAATCATATTCCATTGTATATATACACCACTTCTTTATCCATTCATCTATTTTTAAAAATATATATTTTATTGATTTTACACAGAGAGGAATTGAGAGAGACAGAGAATTAGAAACGTTGATGAAAGAGAAACACCTACCAGCTGCCTCCTGCACACCCCCCACTGTGGACGTGCTTGCAACCAAGGTACAGGCCCCTGACGGGAATCTAACCCGGGACCTTTCAGTCCGCAGGCCGATGCTCTATCCACTGAGCCAAACCAGTCCAAGCTCCATTCATCTATTGATAGACATTTAGGTTGCTTTCATATCTTTGCTATCCTATATAATGAAAGGCTAATATGCAAATTGTCCCCTCAACCGGGAGTTCAACCAGGGGTGGGGCCGGCTGGCCAACTGCCTGTGGCCCCTCCCCCAAGCCAGCCTCCTCAATTGCCCCCAATTGGGGGAGGGGGGAAGGGGAGGCTGGCTGGACCACACCCATGCACCAATTTGTGAACTGGACCTCTAGTTATAAATAATGCTGCAATGAAAATAGGGATGCATATGTCTTTTCGATTTAGTGTTCTGTGTTTCTTTGGCTAAATGTCTAGAAGTGGAATTGCTGAGTTCTTTCTTGTCTTTTGTTATTGCCTTTATTTTAAGTCTATTTTGTTTTGTATAAGTATTGCTATTCTAGCTCTTTTGTTTGTTTCCATTCTCTTGAAATTTTTTTTTCTTCCCTTTACTTTCAGTCTGTGTGTATCCTTCAATCTGAAGCATGTCTCTTGTAGACAGTGCATGTAGGTCTTGTTTTCTTATCTCTTCAGCCTCCACATGTCTTTTGATTGGAGCATTTAATCCATTTTAATTTAAGGTAACTGTAGATATATATTTTTGATATTTTCTCCCTTCTTCTTCTTAAAGAAGACCCTTTAACAATTCTTATAATGTTGCTATGGGAGTGGTGAACTCCTTTAGCTTTTACTACTCCGGGGAGCTCTTTATGTGCCTTAGATTTTAAATAATAGCTTCACTGAGTAATCTTGCTTGTAAGTTTTTGCTTTTCATCACTTTTAATATTTTTGCCAATCCCTTCTGCCCTACAAAATTTTTGTTGAGAAATAAGCTGGCAGTCTAATATAAGCTCTTTTATAGATAACTAATGTTCCTGGTTTCTTTCAAGCCGCTGCCTCAGTGCTTTTCTCTTGCTGTTTTTATGATTATCTTCTTGTCTTTAAACTCTAGCATTTTTATTATGATGTGCCTTGGTGTGGGTTTCTTTGGGTTCATCTTGTTTGGGACCATCTGTGATTCCCAGACCTGCATGTCTCTTTTCTTCACCAGATTAGGGAAGTTTTATATCATTATTTTTTTCCATATAGGTTTTCAATTCCTTGATCTCTCTCTTCTCCTTCTGGCACCCCTATGATGGGAATATTGGTGCACTTGAAGTTATCCCAGAAGGTCCTTATACTATCCTCATTTGTTTGGATTTTTTTTCTTTTTTTTGTTCTAATTAGGTGTCTTCTGTTTCCTTAGCTTCCAAATCATTGATTTGATATTCTACTTCATATATTCTACTCTTGTAGAATACATTTGTGATTCCCTGTAATGCATGCTTTATTTTAGTTAGTATTCTTCATTTCTGACAGGTTCTTTTAAAGAGGTTTCCTATCTCTTTGTTGCAGTTATCACTGTTAATCTACTCTTCCCCTAAGTTATGATAATTGAACATATTTATAACCAATGTTTTGAATTCTGCATTTGGTAGATTGCTTATCTCCATTTTGTTTTATTATTTTTCTGGATTTTTGTTCTTTCATTTGAGTCATGTGGGGCATGTCGGCTGTGTGCACCTTCCTGCTGTAGTTGAGTCTTGTTTGCTGTTGGCACATCAATGAGAGGGATTTATCCCCAGGATGATCAGGACTGGCCTAATCATGGTGGAAGAGCAGCTGTGCAGGGGCTGACCCTCAGAGCTAAACTTGCTTCAGTGGCACTTGATGCTTGCTCAGTCTTTCCTTTGAGTGTATGGTGTGTGGAGGTGGTTAGGGGTGCTTCTACATGTTCTGAGGCTTCCCATTGCATTCACTGGCTCTTGGACCGCCCAGAGGTGCAGGACCACATATTCCTTGCTGGGAGTCACCTGCCATGAGCTACAAAGTAATTTTCAGATTGATGCTACTTGGCTTGGAGGTTCCCAGGAGAAACCAAGCTGTGGACTAAGGCTGGCTGCCACTTGTGCTAGGCCTAGAGTAACTTAGCAAGGTTTATGGGGCTTGCTGAGGCCAGATTCTGCTTGTTTGAGAAATTTGTAGGAAATTTCGAAGCATGAACCAAGACAGGCTGTGTGGAAAAGCCAGTTGGTATGGCTTGGGTAATCCCACAGATGGGGTGGGTGTATCTCAGGGAATCACCAGGTAAAGACAACAGTGTTAGCTAGGTTGAGGAGACTCAGATATGGTACCCATGTGTTGGTTCTCACGTAAGGCTCAGCAAATGAACAATGATCTCTGCCAGCACTTTTGTCAGTGAGAAAGCTTCTCCCCCAGCTCTTGCCCTGAAGCCAGACAATTCAGTTCCCCCCTGAATGTTCCTGGTTTCTTTCAAGCTGCTGCCCAGAGCTGGAGCTCAGAGGGAGTGTGTCCAAGAAGTCCGTGTGGGCTCTTTAAGAGGAATGCCTGACACTCTCAGTCCTCTGAGCCAAAAGTTATGGGTACTTGCTTTCCTGGCACTGGAACCCTGGCCTGGCAGGCTAGGTGTCGGGCTGGGATCCCCTTACTCTTCAGGGGAAATATCCATAGTCCAGACCTCTCTCCTGATTTTTTATCTACCACATGTGGTTATAGGGCCAGCCTGTTCCAAGTCTCGAAGTGGCTTCTTCTGTATATACTTAGTTGTTCAGGTCGATTTCAGGTGGCTCTCAGTTATGGTTGTTTTGTGGTTTAGTTGTAATTTTGATGTGGTAGTGTGAGGATGTGAGCACTCCATTAACCTATGCTACCATCTTAACCAGAAGCAGGGGACCTTTTCTTAAAAACTATGCAGGTCAGAAGCCAGACATGGGTCTTTCTGAGCTAAAATCAAAGTGTTGGCAGTGCTGAGTTTTTTTCTGGAAGCTCTATGAGAGAATCCAATTTGTGTTTTGTGTTTTTTTTTTCGTGTTTTTTTTCTTCTTTTTAGCCTTCATGGTTTGTTTTTAATGGGGAATTGTCTAGTCCTCCTTCACTTGAAGTAAAGTTAATTATTTTTTTTTGTCTGATAGGAAGCAAAGTCATCAGTTGGTTCAGAAGGATGGGAGAGAGAAAGTTGGAGTTCTGAGAAACAAAAAGAAGGTATCAATTACCACAGTGAGAGAATAAATGGGCTAAAGAATCATACAATAGTATTATTGCTAGGCATTTAAGAGCACATTTGGAATTTATAATTATTTTTTAAATGGATACTGGGAATATGGGTAGTCTTTTATTTTTTGTACAGCTATAAATGGCACAGATGATTGGTTTTGTCAAACGAGTCCAGCATAAATAGTGATGGACAAGATAATTGAGTATCTATGCTAGAAAGTGATTAAAATGATTGATCATGGAATGTAATCCAGGTAAGGAGTGAAAAGAGATCTTGGAGGTGAGAGCTATTGAATAGTGATAGGATCAGTAAATTGAAAGTTCTAATGAAATAGAAAGATTTCTAAAAGAAGGGAGCTAGAAAGAGGAAGAGCTCAGAAGAGGAATTCATGGAATTGAGATTGTGGAGAGGCTGCAGATATTGATGATGACAAAGTGCGAGGTAGATCTCTAAGAGGAAGCCAATGAAATAAGATAGAGGTCAAATTCAAAAAGAGGGGTTGAAAAACTGAGAACTGGAGTATTTGAAGGTTTATCTATGGGCATACTGATATGACCAAGAATTAAGACAGGAATTATTTTGGAGTCATAGTGAGCCATGATAAGTGAGAAGTTGAAGTGAGAAGAAAAGAGAAATGAGGAGAAGGAATCTGTGTGTTGGTATATTACAGGAATAATGAATAGAGGTAATAAAATCTCATGGGGTTTTAAGCAGGAAGAAAGAGGTTAAACTGGATAGCTACTCCACAGGTAGTTTTATCAGTAGCGAATGAGGGAGAAATTACCTGCATCACCTGAGAAAGCTGAAGAGGAAGCACTGTCTGTAGGGGAGAATCATATTTCGGTTAATGCAAGGAAAAGGAGGACTATTCAGAGATGAGTTTGAGGATATGCAGTATTCTTGGGATGAAACATAAAGTCCAGAAAACACAGAGAAAGTTTACATACAATGTCTACACTGAAAACTATTGTTGAGAATAAGTAAGATAATGTATATAATATCAAGCATAGTGCTTAGCCTAGAGAATGGGTTTAATGTTAGAGTCCCTTTACTCTAACATTTAAAATACCAGCTTCATATTATTTAGGGTGAGTCTAAAATGTATCAAGAGAGAAGGAAAGGTTGGATAATTTATTTCAATGTCTTGATAAACACTAACCAAGTATGTGCTCTTTCTACACACACACACACACACACACACACACACACACACACACACACACACATTATAATACTGCACAGAAGCATAAATTAAAATGACTTTGGCAGCAAATAACAGAAAATACAGCTAAAATGGCTTAATTTATTATTTATGAAATCAAACAACAAAAGGTCTTATGGTAGGGTGACTTCATGTTTTTTTAATTAAGGGGTCAATGACATCATCAAGGTCATCGCTTCGTGTTTTTAATTTTTCTATTCTGCCACCTTCAGCATTTTTTATTGTTTTCTTATGCTGACTCTCTTACTACACAAGATATCTGATGCAATTGCAGCCAGCATACCAGGTAACCTAGAATAATAAAAAGAAAGAATTCCTTCTATGTGTGACTTTTTTAAAAGTGAAGAGAACTTTTCACAATGACTTCTCCTGAAGTCTCAGTTTCTAGAACTCCCCACACTCACATCTAAGCCAGTGATTGCCAGGGCACTGAGGCCACTAGGATTGCCTCAGACCAGGGTGGATTGCCCTGTGAGGCTGATGCCTCCTTTCCGAGGGGCATGGTTACATGTTGAATAAAATTGGGCTTTGTTAGCAAGAAGGAAGTTGTTGAAGAAGTTTTAACAGTAGTTGCTAAAATAACCTGCAACAATTATACTGTAATTACCTCTTAACCCCAGATTCACCGCAATCTGTTATTCTTATGTGTAAATATATGCAACTATGATAAATAAATAGGCATCGGACATTAATTTTCTATTACTGCACATCAAATTACCATAAATAGGGCTTCTGGAAACAACATATGCTTATTGTCTCGTTTTCCATGAATCAGAAGTCTAGGCAAGCTGGATTGGGCCCACATCAAGCTCAAAGTCTTCCAAGGCTGAAATCAAGGGTTGGCCACACTGAGGTTCTCTTCTGGAGCTGAGGGTCCTCCTCGAAGTAGATTCAGATGGTTGGCAGAATTCAGTCTCTTGTGGGTATAGTAATGAAGTGCCCGTTTCCTGCTGGCTGTTAGCTAGGAATGGCTCCCAGCTCTTAGAGGCTCCTGCAGTTCTTCACCATCTGACCCCCATGAACATTTTACAGCATGAATGTTTGCTCTTTCCAGGCCACCAACAATGCTTCTGATTTCCAATCCTCTCCACACTGCGAGATAAGGGGGTCTTACATAATGTTACCCAGACATAAAGGGTGTTACAGAGACAACATAAGTACTGAGGATTATGTAAGACTGGGGGGGAGGGTCTTATATAATATAACCAAGAGAGTGATTATTCCATCATATGCACGGGTGTCATCTATACCCGAGGGAAAATGATTATATGAGATGTATATACACCAGGGAGTGACCCTCTTAGAAATGTGACTACCCAAATGCGTATGTTTTATCATTCTAATTATATTTGTTTTCATGCCTATACAGACTTACTTAAAAGGAGAGCTTTTTTCCCCCTCTGCCTTCTGTAGATAAAATTCTATACACCCTAGTACAATTGGTACCATGCACTCCAGGAGCACAGAAATAAGCATTTTACTACAACAGTTTGCTAGTAATAAATAAATGTTCCAAATTTGACTCGGATTCCAGAAATAGTCTTTGTAGATATAAGTAGGGGTAAGGTAGTCAATAATTCTTCTTTGCCCACTTACTTTTTTAAAATTCAAATTCCCCCCCCCCCCCCCCCGCAAAAGTAAAATTTCATAAATCATGTCCAGAATCTCCCTTTTCTTCTCTCGTCCTGCTGTGACTTCTCTCTCCCCTCCTTTCCCCAATTGTTTGAGATTTTCTCATTTGGGCAACTTGAGTGAGGCCTTAAGTGTATCGGCATGTATGTTGGAACAAAGTCAAGACAGTTCTGGCTGAGGAACTTCTCTAAACAGGATAAAAAGGGAAAAGGCCTCATGCAAACCTCATGAGCTCGTTGCTTAAAACTTTTAGTCCAGTTTTTCAAAAACACTTGAATGAATGTAACAAGTGGCTATAATGTGAGAACCTTGCTCAGATCCTGATTCAAATAGAACAACTGTGAACATATTTGAAGACAATCTGAGAAATTTGAAAGTGTACAGGTCATAAGATGGCATTAAGGAATTATTTTTATTCTATTATGTTTGGTAACAGTACTGAGGATTATAAGAAAATATTTATAATTTTTAGAGATCTGTTCAGAAGTGTGTAGGGATACAATGATGGTTGGAAGTCCAGTGAATAATTTAGGGCAGAGATGGAGAAGAGAAAGGGTAGGAGACAGGAAGGGGGGACGCAAAAGACAAAGAGCAATAGATAAAGTTAATGTGGCAAATTCTTGTTAATTATTGAATATTTTCACAGTAAGGCTTTTTAAAAAATATATTTTATTGATTTTTTACAGAGAGGAAGAGAGAGGGATAGAGAGTTAGAAACATTGATGAGAGAGAATCATCGATTAGCTGCCTTGACTGGAATTGAACCTGGGACCTTTCAATCCGCAGGACGACGCTCTATCCATTGAGCCAAACTGGTTTCGGCAACAGTAAGACATTTTAAAATGGATTTGCCAAGTTCCTGTTAACATTTAATGTACAATATTTAGGTACTTATTTACTTGAGTGGCTTTGCCAAAATTAAAAGAAAGATGTATTGATAGTAAGATGCTTTTTTCCTTCTATATTTTAAATAATTATATACTTACACAATGAAGTGTAAATATCTCAAAAATAGATACTATCTAGATCAATTTTAAAGTTATCTTTAAACATTTTAAAATCAAATCTGAATTGTTGTTATTAACTCCATAGTCTTGGAAATAGTCTTGAACCCAAATTTATTTTCCTTTTTCCCAGCCCTTTTAGAATATTTTTAAAATTCACTTGGAAAGGTATCTGAAGATTTGCCTTTATTTTATATAATAGAACCCTAATATACAAAATGACGTACTAGCAGAACGACCAGTCACTATGACACATACTGACCAGACACTAGCTGCCCCCTGGTGGTCAGTGTGCTCCCACAGGGGATCACCACTCAGCCAGAAGCTGGGCTCACAGCTGGCAAGTGCAGTGGCATTGGTGGTGGGAGTCTCTCCTGTAGGCAGAGTGAGGGGTCCCAGACTGCAAGAGTCTCAGACTGCCTGTCAGGGATCGGGCCTAAGCCAGCAGTCAGACATCCCCCAAGGGGTCCCAAACTATGAGAGGGTGCAGGCTAGGCAGGCTGAGGGACACCTCCTCCCCATCCCTGCCAGAGCATGAATTTTGTGCACTGGGTCTCTAACTTATTAATAAATCTGTGGGTTCTACTTGCACATTAGGCAGCAAGATCATTTTGAAACTGGCTTTTGGAGTACATCCTGTTCTTTCATATATTGGAATCATTTATAGAGACCCAGACATAAAGGATGTTACAGAGATAACTTAAGTAAATATATTGTGGTGGATATATAACTTAAAAAGTAATATTTTGCCTATGTGTAGACTTGAAGCATTCTTAAAGTGCACATCAGTGAAATATCTGCTTCACTCCATTAGGATGTGTCTACAAAGCACTAAGAGAAATTGAGATTTGTACATAATCAGTTCCATCCAAGACAAAGAAAGTCCTAGTGGCTATCTGACATGTTTCTGCCTTATTGGCAGTTTCATCTCTGGCAGTTTCTATCTTTAATTATTTAATCTTCTTTCTTTTTAATGTGGGGAGTAGAGAGTGTATTGAGCCCGTATTAAACATAATATTATAATAGGCTTATTTGAAGTAGTATTTTTATATAATGAAATTACTTTTCCGGATTAATTTATACCTCAGAAGTCTAGTGGGAGATAATAAAAGCCTATAGAAAAGAACTTTATGAAACAATAAAGAAATAATAGAAAATTTTCTCTGTAATATGAATCCTATTTTTATATATTATGTAACACAAACTATCCCTAATTTCAGTTTATTCATACATAAAATAACAAGAATATTTAAGAGATAAAGTAAGATAGTTAATATGCACATGTTTTAAAAATATAAACTACTAAGGAAATGCATGACATTAATAATTATTACATCTATGAAGGCAGAATCTGTATCTTATATTAGTATCAACAAGTATTCTTGTCATATCTCCTAGCATATTGCCTTGTTTTTGGAGAAAATTCATGCTTACGAAACTAAAATAATTACTGAAAATAGTTGGAGGTTAAGAGAGTCTCTAATGATCTACCCTTCTTCCAGAAGTCAACTGAGGTGAAGCACAATGTCCTTCTATTGCTGGTAGTGAATGATTGTGTGTGTGTGTGTTTTAAGATTGGCATTTTATTTATTTTAAAATTTATTTTTATTGTTGAAAGTATTACAGATGTCTCCTTTACCCCCTTTTGGTCCCTTCCACCTTATATCTGCACGCCCCCCCCCCCCTGCCCCGCCACAAGCCTACCACACTATTGTCTGTATCCATGGGTTATGCATATAAGTTCTTTGGGAAGATTGTGATTTTCAGAGATGTCCCTTCCAATACATTTATCTTATCCTACATTCTGTTCTTATAATGTGCCAGCACTCCCTGCCCTGGTAGATGGTCTATGTATCCTCCCCTTGTGACTTTCTGACCAATAGAGTTCAGTGTCAGTGATGATATATGCCTTTGGGGCCTAGGTAATAAAAGGATAGTCCCCTCTCTGTCTCTGTCTCTCTCATCCTCTCTCTCTCTCTCTCTCTCTCTCTCTCTCTCTCTCTCTCTCTCTCTATATATATATATATATATATATATATATATATATAATATATATACACACACACACATATATATGATATTTTATCTATTATCTATCTATCATCTATCTATCTTATATATCTATCTATCTATCATCTATCTCTATATCTATCAGTCACTGTCTCTATCTCCAGACACTAGCCTATGGAAGCCAGCCACCATATTACAAGAAAGCCCAAGTCACATGAAGAGCCATATATAGATGCTCCATTTGGCAGCCAAGCTAAAGTCTCAGCCTCTACCAATACAAGACACATGAGTAAACAGACCTTCAGTAGATTTTAGTCACCATCTTCAAGTTTCAGCTGTGGCCCAGACATCATAGAGACAGATGGGCTGACCTAACATCACTGCGCCCTGTCAGACTTCTAACTCACAGAAACTGAAAGATTAGAAATGACAACTGTGCTTTGGGGGTGTGATTTGCTATGTGGCTATAGATAGCTAATACATTGGTAAAACTAGATTAGACAAAGCAGAGCCTCTTTACTGCACCAGAATTAACTAGTCACACTCCAAGTTCAAGGTGAAGAAGCTACAGAGGGGCTCTGGCTCAACTTGGACTTCTTATAAGTAAAAAAAGAATTGGAGTTTATCTTATGTGTGAGGAGAACAGGAAGGAGAGAGGGGACGTGTCCTTATTTCCATGGAGTGACTTTTGTCTATTATGCCCCAATTATTATGTATTATATATATAAATTGGAGACTCTTTCCAATTTATGTAGACTCCACCTCAAATCAGATAAGTCACATGTACCATGGCGAGGAGTGAGTGCAGAAGCAAAAAGAGAAGTAAGAAATGTTTACTTCTAGGTATGTGCCCTTCTATAGAAATATCAAAACGGGACAAGAGCTCACTGATATTGGGCAAGTAGCATTAAGAAATCAGAAAAAGGAAATCAGCCTGGCCTGCATGGCTTGGTGATTGAGTGTCAACAGATGAGCCAGGATGTCATGGTTTGATTCCTGGCCAGTGCACATGCCCGGGTTATAGGTTCGATCCCCAGTGTGAGGCATGCAGGAGGCAGTTGATCAGTGATTCTCTTTCATTGTTGTTTCTATCTCTCTCTCCCTCTCCCAACCTCTCTGAAATTAAATGAATGAATGAATGAGTGAGTAAATGAAAAGGGAAGTCAGATAATTATTTTAACTCTAATTTAAGAACTATTTTTTAAAATAGAAAGTTTGTGTGTGAGAGAGAGAGCAAATAATATTTGTAGCACACACTGACCTACTCCTCAGTTATAACTTTTCCCTCTTTTGCCTGACCTACTTCATGTGAAACATCACTAAGATTATGAAAACGAGGGGCCTGATTAGCATCAGTAGTGGTCACTGGACCACTGAGAACACATGCAGCAGTTTCAAAGGTAGAAATTGGGGACAAACTAATAATACTGAAATACTGAAAGGTGGAATCTGGTTCTGAGTAAGGAGGATGTGGTTTCTAAATCATCTGATCTGCCC
Organism: Pipistrellus hanaki; assembly: GCF_964339955.1. Classification (NCBI taxonomy): domain Eukaryota; kingdom Metazoa; phylum Chordata; class Mammalia; order Chiroptera; family Vespertilionidae; genus Pipistrellus; species Pipistrellus hanaki. Next base: position 22,658,503 of record NC_140519.1, read on the forward strand.
CACCAGAGCTGATGCAACTTTTCTTCATGGAAAAAAAATAAGCGTGAAAACACCCGGTGGTTCTTTTAATCTGGTGCCATTTTAAAATTGTATGACAGCATTCATATCTACCCTTTCCTTTTCTTTGACTTTCTTGGAGATTTAATCCATAAATTCCCTTTGTTTTAGCCCAACCCCCTAAAAAAGAAAGAACATTTATTTTTTTTCTCTCTAATGTCTGTGCTTCTAAATTGTCAGCATTTTCACTATTTTCTTATAAGAGAATGATATTTTTGTCCTGCTTTCAAATTTCACTTTAGTTTTACTCAAGCCTTTTGTATTCAGGGATCACCATCTCATGCAAGAAATATACTGATAGCCTCAAAATTGGTAAGAAATTAGGATGGCTGTCCAGTTTAGAAATTTGCTATGGTTCTGGAATTTGCTTTCTCCTAGATTCATTCAGTTGATAACTCTTCTTTAAAAATTCAGAAGTGAAATACTTTCAAACCTCATACTGTTTATTTCTTTCATAAACAAACATAAGTGCAAGGTTTATTGCTATATCATCTAAATCAAAGAGGTGTATCAAATCCTCTAGCGGAAAAGAACACTGGGAATTGTCTACATTGATCTTCCCTTGCCACAAATATTTTTCTTTCATTTACCCTAGTCCAAGCCTCTCTTTGAGTCAAAACTTATGTTGGCCACATCAAATTATGGAGATGCAACTTACCTACTAAAGAATGCTCTAAAGATTACTGAAAATATTATAAGCAATTTCAGCTGCCTGTAAATGTTTCTGGTGGATCATTAAGATTGACCTTGAGAGCAACCTTAAACAATCTGGGTATTTGTCTCTCGTATATTTCCCTGATGGATATGAATATTACTTGCATTAAAAATGATGGATGTTGGCAATTTCATATTAATTGCCACTGGAAAAATATCTTAATACATTTTGATGGGGAGTTCTGATGAGAGAGAGAGAGAGAGAGAGAGAGAGAGAGAGAGAGAGAGAGAGAGAGACTATATTTCAGCTAAATATTTTTCCTGGAGATTTTTGTGTAAACAAGGTTTGAATTGATGCCTTAGAATAGTTGAGAAAAACGTGTCATTGGCAATTGTCCTAGAATTAGAAAAAGTGCAAGAAAATGATGAAGTCACCTATTCAACTAAAGTAATCTCCAGGCATAAAAAAGAAAATAGGACATTTATTCTATCTCACACTTTTTTGGATCTGCAGCAAAGGAACTGAATCTCAGCAGGTTCTAAAAACAACTAAATTTGTGCTTATTCTTACTTATTCCTAGTACAATTTCTCTTATAACAGGCACAGGCATTTATCACTTTATTATGTGTATTCCTCCACAGTCTCTCTGTTTAAAATTAAATAAAGAAACTTCTAAAAATATTCTACAAACTCAGTCTTCACTGTTTCCATGTGCTTTAGAGATGGGAATATTGGGCACATTTTGAAGCCTTGTTAGGTGTGTGTGTGTGTGTGTGTGTGTGTGTGTGTGTGTGAATCTTGAGAACATTCTCCTTCTATGTATTGAATGAAACTTGGCAGAAGCAATTCTCTTCTAAAGTAGTATATGTACATTATGTTTAATCAGTTGTATTACCTTTGGTATAATTACCAAAAACAAGTTTTTGTTTGTTCGTCCAAGAAGAATATTGAACATTTCATTCATATTTCAATAAATTTATTTTTTCCTTCTCTGCAGGACATACCTCAATGCTTTCCTTTCAGAGCCAAGACAGAAAGTAGTCTAACCCAGGGACTGGAGTCAGAGTGAGTGTGCGTGTGGGATGGAGAGTTATTCTATTATGTGTTCAGTTTAAGATACTGTAGAGTGGATTTGAGTTTTAGAATGAGTCAATCACTCTCACTTAAGGTGTCTTGGATGAAAGTCTTTATATTATACTTTCAGTGTACAGAAGCAGAAACAAACTTACCCTGTAAAAATATTAACTGTAGGCCCAAGAGATTATTAATGAAATAGTTTTCCCCCCTTATCTCTCTTTTTAATTTTTTTTTAATTATTGAATATGTTACATATGTTACATATATTCCCCTTTCCCCCCGTTGACCACTTCAAGCCTGCCCCTGTCCCCACCTCAGGCCTTTACCACCATATTGTATGTGTCCATGGGTTATACATACATGCATACAAGTTATTTGGTTGATCTCTTACTACAACTCGACCTCTGAGATTATTATACAGATGCAAAGAATAGTTCTCATGGAGCATTTTTCAAAACAATTGAGACAAATATGTTTCATGTTTAATAATCCAAAGGTCTCCATTTACAAAGAAATGTATTTAGAGCTCACTAGTGTACTAATCTGATAAGAGATTTCCTAGTCTCTTCACTTGAAATACCTCCTTTGGCCCCGAGTTTCTACTCTTCATGTTACCTGGCAGATTGTAAAGAAAATGAGTTACCAAGTGTTTCCGCTGTGCAGATTTTGCCACAATAGTAGTAAATCTGACCCAAACGAAAAGACAAGAGCTGTTGCTTTTCTTCATACACTATGGACTGACAAATGGATAATTAGGTGTTTTTAGTTCCTTAATACCAAAATAAAATCAACTGTCAGAGAAATTCAATTAGTTGCTAAGTGCACACGTAACAAAAACACAGCCCTCCACTCAGTGAACCACAACAAAGGTGTCCATTCAAAGATTCTGTATCAAATAATGGAACTTAAAAAATGCCTAAGTTAGAGACAACAGTAGGAAGGAATCTTAAACTACAAGCACACAGTACTTTTCAACACCAGCAAAATTTCTCTTTGAGTCTTTGTAAAGACTTCTATTGTACCCTCCGAGAATTTCTATCCTAAGTAGATACCGATGGGCAAAAACATTGTTATTTTAATATCTTCTGCTTACTTTTCTTGAAAATTTCATTTGGGGGATCCCTTATCTGAGTTTTTAAATATATCATGACTAAGAGATTGCATTATTCCCATTATTTGAACAGTTAATTTAAAGAACTGATGGGAGATATATGAGTTAGAAAGAGGGATGACTTGAATTAAGATGTGGGCAATTTTAATCAAGGCATCCTATATTCAGTAAACTCGGTAATATCAGTGAAGGGGAAATGTATTAAGGTTAATCAGTTTTGAAGAAATGTAACTAGTAGATAATGTGCTCTGATTTTTTCCCCCTGTGACAGGTGTAATAAGCACAATCACAGTTCATCTATATTTCACTGGGCATAAATGCAAATTTCACATTTTCACAGAAGAGAGAATTTTATTACATTATATTGATTTAGAAATAATTCATTAACCTCTACTCCTTCTTTTTCTTTACATATCAATCTGTCTCTATTTAAGGTTTTATCTTCATTTTTCAACTGGTTACTGCGAAGTGTCTTATATTGCAGGCTATTAAGAGACTGTCTTTTATACATGCAGCTTTGTCTTTCTTGGCACAAAGCTGATATTTGTTTTCTACACGTTTTCAGATATTGTTTGGGCATTCAAAAATGCTGGCATATATCCTTAAAGTTGAACATTTTGATGGTTTTCTATAATGCAAAATATTTGTTACATTCGCCATGGGCCTCTGCTGATTTTTGAAAATGATGGTGTATATGGCAAATTTTCTCCCTCTTCCAAAATCAGGTGTGTATAAATATTGAATGATATAATGGAACATCGTCTATTATTAGATCAATGACTTTCAGAGGTGTTATGATCCACCCCCAGCTCTCACTTCAGGATACTTGGTGATATCTAGAGAAGTTTTTGATGGTCATGAGTTCATGGATAGAAGTTATTACTGGCATGTAGGGATAAAGGCCAGGGATGCTGCTAAATATCTTATAAGGCACACCATCCCTGGCTTCTGGGATTATAATTATCTGATCTAAAATATTACAGTGCTTGAGATTGAGAAATCGCATACTAGATGATTTGCACTGAAGCCTAGAGTGCATTACTTTTTAGAATTGTGAAATCAAATACAGCTTACTTTTTCTGTAGCTTCTGCTTTCTTTTTCCATAAAAGTTGAAATTTGAACACCAAATAAGCATTCAGAGATGTACAAAAATATTTAAGCAGAAGAATGCTAACCAAATTTTATTTATAAAGTAGGTGAATGTTGGAATAATCTGGAGAATGTTGAGTGTATAAAATAAAACATTATTATACAATGGGACACATAGAGAGTGACCTAATAATAGAAAATATGTATGTTTGTTTATTCTTATAGGAAAAGACAGGAAACAAAAAATGTTAGTTATCTCTGGGTCACTTTTGCAGCTAATATGTACTTATTTTTAATTATAAAAATAGAAATGAAATTTTAACAATCTGATGTGGTTGAGAGAGCACAAACTCTGGGCCCCAACAGACATCAGTTTGCATGCTTACTCAGCTACTCACTTGTTGTATGAATTTGAGCCTCAGGTTTTTCTCTTAATTTTTATATTTGTTGATTTCAGATAGGAAGGGAGAGGGAGAGAGAAATAGAGACATCACTGATGAGGGAAAATCCTCGGTTAGCTGCCTCATGCACAACTGACACTGGGGATTCAGCCAACAGCCCAGTCATGTGCCCTGCCTGGGGATGCTCAACCACTAACCCACACTGGCTGGGTGAACATAATGTTTTTCATCTGTAAAATGTAATGTCCCCTTTGAGTGGTTGTTTTGAAAACTAGATGACACTGTATCTAAGTTATCTGGTAAAATTCAGTTCTCTTTCCTCTTTCTTCAATGAGCTAAGTTAAGGCATTATTATGAGGATTCTTGAAGGTGCTTACCTTTTTATGTACTTCCTACAGTGACTAATGGCAATCTCAGTTCTCAGTCTGGCCCAGAATTGTAATTGCTAATTTCTGTGTGGCTGTAGTGGAGACCTCAGTCTTATGTCATATTCCTATCCTCACCACTACCCTGACTCCCATTTTCAATTCCTTTTGATTCAATTCTGTTCAGTTCATCAATTCACTTTAATTCAGTTCAGTACAATTCAACTCATAACTATTAATGGGGCACTTATCTATTTATATGATAAATATAAATATGAATAAGACAGATCCCCATTACAGCCTCCCAGCCTGGAAGACAAGGCAGATGGATATATAAGAAACTCGAACACAAGGTAGAAAAGAAGTACAAAGTGTGAAGTGAGTGGACAGGTAAGAGAAAGAATCATTTTGTAAAGCTGAGGGCTTGGTGATGCCATATGTGATCTCATTTATATGTGGGATCTAATGAGCAAAATAAACGTATGAACAAAATAGAAACAGTAGCATGGCTTCTGACAGCTATCAGAGGGGAGGGCAGAGAGGGAGACTGAATGAAAAATGGTAAAGGGATTAGCCAAGGAGCATATATGGATAACCCATAGATGTAGACAACAGTGTGGTGATGGCCAGAGGGAAGGTGGGTAGGGGCTGGGTGGAGGTGGGCAAAAGGGGTCAGAGAATGTGGATGTCTATATTAGGGTAAACAATGAAAATAAAATAAAGTTTAAAAAATTAATGGGAGGATTTATTGAGCAAGGAGAATGTTCCAGGTGTCCCCTTCATGGTGCACAGACACCCTGGAGGCATAGAGCTCATGTGTCTTTAAGAAAAGTCAAAGCTCTGACGTGGCTGGTGTAGAGTAGAAAATTCAAGAAGAATAACAGGCTAAAAAAAGAAGAGTTGGGTAGATTAGTGAGGTCCTTGATAATCAAGCTAAGGAAACCAGGTCTTACACTGTGTGTAGTGGGGAGTCACTGAGAGTTCTTAATGGGGAAGTGACATAAAAATAACTCTGATAAGGGAACTCAGCAAGATTTAGAACCTATTTCACCTGTTAAAAAGTAGGCTAACTTGCTAGGACACTAAGCATCTCTAAGCAAACCACATGTTAATGAGTATTTTTGTAACTTATCAGAATTAATGAATTTTAGAGAGAACTATTTAGGGCAAGGTTAGTATTTTATACTCTGATCTTGATAAATATTGATTGAAGGTATAATGGTAATGATTGAATCCTAAATACAATTATTATTTCTATCTCTAAAATGATCAGATAGAATTAATCTGAGGAGTTCACCTATTATATAGTGAAGAAATAAATTAATACCAGTGCTTAAATTATTAATTCCAAATTTTCCAAGTGAATAAGTATGACTGGAGACATACTTTCGAGTATATATGTCATGTGGCCAATCTGCAGGATTTATTTTTGAGATTATGCTTTTGGCTCAAACATTGTTAGCATTTTCAGAGAGAAGAAAAACTTACTTTAATAGTTAGAAAAATTAGTCTTTATCAGTTCTAATTTAATTACAGTGCATATGTTATTAAATTTAAAGAATGGCCCAAGGAAGGAGCAGATAAGAGTTTGCTTATCTGAGGAAAATATACTGGACCAGAGGACCTATCCATTTTTTTTTAAACGATTCTGTGGAATATGTTGGCCCATTACCAAAATAACGTATTTTAAGAATTATACTTCTTTCTAAGTAGTGGTTTGCAGTCTTTTTCCAAGTCTAAGGTGATTTAAATTACATGATTTCTCTGTGCATTTCAAATAAGGTTTTTAATATTTTAGTTTTAAGTAATAAAATGCCATTCAAGTGTGTAATTTATTACTAAATCCATTAATATTTATAGCCAAAAATGATTTTCCTGAATGACCGAAAATAAACCTCTCAATATCATTTCTTGCCTAGAAAAAAAGTAAGCAACAACAATAAAGAATCTGTGACAGAAATATATTAAGCACATACTTCTTTTTTGTAAACCTCACACGTAAACTTTTTTATTAAAATATTTTCTGTAGGATCCTGCACTCTGAAATTGTGAGTTAAGTTTAATTGGTAGATTGGATAGTTGGAGATATTTATGTGATGGTGTAGCACTTCATTAACTGATTTTGGAAACCTTTTTTTGATGTCCACTGGCATCAATCATGAATTTTTTCATTCAATAAATATTTATTCAGGCCTTAATATGTGCCAAGCACTTTTCAAGGCACTGGAAATATAGTAGTGGAAAGACAAATCCTCCACTTCCATGGCTTTATGGAACTTACATTTTAATGGAAATCAAGAAGTATTTCCTTTATTTTAAATTTATTCTATTGTTGAGAGTGTTACAGATATTCCCCATTTCTCCCCATATGCTCCCCTCCACCATGCTTCTGCTCCACACCAGGCCTTTATTTGTCTATTGTCTGAGTCCATGAGTCATGGATATCTACCATATTTTCCGGCGTATAAGACGACCCCCTAATTTTACAGTTAAAACAGGTTTAGGCCTATATTCGCTGTATAAGACTACCCCCACTTCAAAGAAAAGACTTACTTTGCCATCAAGATCTGCAGGTAATTTTTGTGCAATTTTGGTCTTTTGCCTCTGATTTTCAGTTGACTTTTTTTCGTTTCAAAAGTCGTCTTATACGCCGGAAAATACGGTATACTAATAAAAACCTAGGTGGCATCTCACCCTCATGTCATCACAAGATGGCCACCCACATATTGTCACAAGATGGCCACCCCAACATTGTCACAAGATGGCACCACAAGATGTCCACCCTCATGTCGTCATAAGATGGCCACCCCCACATCATCACAAGATGGCCACCACAAGATGGCCAGCAGGGGAGGGCAGTTGCTGGCGATTGGGCTAGCAGGGAAGTAGTTATGCATCAATCAGGCTGGCAGGGAAGCGGTTAGGGGGTGATCAGGCTGACAGGCAGAAGTGGTTAGGAGCCAGTGGTACCATATTGTGAGAAGGATGTCTGACTGCCGGTTTAGGCCTGACCTTGATGGACATCCCTGAGGAGTCCCAGATTGGAGAGGGTGTAGGCTGAACTGAACCCCGCCCCCCACCCTCCCCCCCCCCCGAACTAATTTCGTGCACTGGGTCTCTTATATGCATATAAATTATTTGAAATCTCTTTCCACCCTCCCTCCACCTTCCCTCTGATATCTGCCAATCTGTTCTAGTATTCCATGTCTGTGGTCCTATTTTGTCCTCAGTGTACTTTGTTAATTAGATTCCACATATAAGTGAGATCATGTGATATTTGTCTTTCCCTGACTGGCTTATTTCACTTAGCATAATAATCTTCAAAGGGTAAGAGATCTTTCTTTTAGTACCGCTGCATAGTATTCAATTGTGTAAATGTACCACAACTTTGTAATCCACTCATCTACTGATGAGCACTTGGGCTATGGAAAATACAATTCATCTTTTATGTATATCATTCATTCTCATACTCTGTAAACTTTTGATATATCCATATTGTGTGCCCAAGATTGTATTGCATCACAAAGGCTCTGAAAAGAGTAACAGCAGTGTCAACAACTTTGAAGAGTTGAGGATCATTTATTTATGTCTGTCTTCATTCTGGTGAATCTAACTTACCAGGCCTGCCCCTTCTCACAGTCCAGGAGCCTTTAGGAGTGGGAGGTGAACTGACAATCAGGGAAGGTGATGCCCCATCACACCTCTGCAGGCTGGCCCTAGTTATCTGGGCGGCCCTGGCTGGCTGTGGGGCTGAGGGGACTGGGGGACTCTGGAGGCAGGCATACAGGCGAGGCTGAGGAGAATGGGTGCTGCCATCTTGTGGCTGTGGGTGCCGCCATATTTCAGGGCATGATCGTCAATTAGCATATTCCCTCCTTATTGGCTGTGGGCCATCTTTGTGATGGCATGAAGGTCAGTTAGCATATTCCTCTTTATTAGATAGAGTAATACCTAAACATTGTGCAAGAATCTGGGGAAGTGAAAGTCTGAAAGGTGAATTAGAATCTGAAAGAAGTCCATCAGAAGTTTTCCTGAAGTCAGACATATTCCTACTGAAGTGAAGCCATGAGGGGGACTGCTGGTGAAGCCTCTGAAAGGCTGTGCTTCTGCATTAGGTGGCGAGTTTGAAGTCACTGTTGGTTAACAGAGCTGAGGGGTTGGGAGAAGAGCTGGATGCAGAATGGAGGAAAGTTAGAACTTGCTGGCTCCTGTCTGTCTCTCCCATCTCTATAATCTGAATGACTGTCAGAGTTCTGACTATTGATTCATATCTACTTTCCTAACCTCATGCAAATTTCTCTTTTGGACAACCCTAACTTGAAACTATAGAAGAAGGGGTTCAGTGAAGCATGGTTCCAGGCTTCCAAATTGATATAGTATAATGTCCACATACAGTGGGATACTATCAGTCTTTTTTTTTTTTTTTTTTTTTTTACTTCCCAATCTCAGGTGCCCTTTTTCTTCTTTCAGACTGTTTCCTTATTTTACTTTATAGTCATCTGACTCAACCTATCACCAGACTTTGTTAGTGCTCTGTGATATATCTACAAGATATGTCTACGTTCTCTTTGCCGATATGCACACTTATTTATAAAATCCCATTTAGATTAGATTATTGAATCCAAGATTACAGAGGGTTTGGATTTGTTTAGAATTTTAATGAGACTTGTGAATATAATCTGTATTTGAAATTCCTTTTTCTACTTTTAAATGGCCATAGAAAATACTCACTGATCTTGATAAGAATAGTTCTGAATGATTGTTGGGGGCAGCAGGGTTGCACTAGACTTAGAGGACTAGGCAATTTAAAAATGGGAAGATAAACATAAATTTGGTAAAGGTATAATAATTTTAAATATGGTAGGTCTAGACCAACCTTGTCAAACTTGCAGTCAGCAGGTTGCATACCTCATTTATAGCATGTGGCCCCCCGGCCACAAGTTTGACAGGCTTAGACTAGACCAGTGGTCAGCAAACTCATTAGTCAGCAGAGCCAGATATCAATAATACAACGATTGAAGTTTCTTTTGAGAGCCAAATTTTTTAAACTTAAACTTCTCCTAATGCCACTTCTTCAAAATAGACTCACCCAGGCCGTGGTATTTTGTGGAAGAGCCACACTCAAGGGGCCAAAGAGCAGCTTGTGGCTCATGAGCCGCAGTTTGCAGACCACGGGTCTAGACAGACAGGTGAGGAATAAATGGAAGGGACATTCAACAGATTGGAAGCCAGGTTTACCAGAAAGCAAGAGGGTTGTGAGAAAAAGAATAAGCTGTATAATTGTGTCACTATTCAGAATGAGCTTCTATTGCTATCTATGAAAACAAACCAAAATAAGAAAGTGGCAGTTGCTGCTATATCACTTGACTCCTGCTGGGGCCCTGTTGCATGTGCTTTTGTTATGTTAACTCAGTAACCTGCTCATACTCCAGAGAGACAAGTACTCTTTTACTTCTATTTTGTAAGGAAAATGTACTAACCAATGGATACAAGACTTGGGGGTGGGCGGTAGGTGAAGGCATATGCTGGAGACTTGGGGGAGATCAAAGGGGAAAAAAAGGAGACATATGTACTACTATTTGTAATCATTCAAACAATAAAAAATAATACTAATTAAAAAGATAAATAAATCTGTATCACCAAAATAAAATGTGGTATAAAGAGACTAAAATTTTCTTGCCTATACTGTCATAGCTAGTAAAATATGGAGTTAAGATATGAATGAAAAACTCCTATGTAAAGTACATCTTTCTTGTTTGTAGAAAATATTTTGCTACAGGGTTACAAAAGAATCATTTTCACCTTGGGAGTCAGATGAAATATCTACTACCTTGTTAGGTTCTATTCTTCCTAGGGTTCATCTTAATTAACCTGGTTGTTCCGATTGTAAAGCAAAGTTGCCAGTTTTAGACAACACAATCAAAGATATAATTATAGAGGAAATACCTAAGAATAGTAAATATGTTTGCTCCTAAGGAAGATGAAACATTTACTCTGTCTTTGAAAGAACATATATGTTCTTTCAAAGACAGAGTAAATGTTTCATCTTCCTTAGGAGCAAACATATTTACTATTGAGTCCAAAATGAGGGACCTTGCTGAAGGCAAACCTTCATAACTTCTAAATATAATAGTTTATGGCCCCAAATCTTTATTACTAAGTATAAAGAAAAGGTTTGTATTAGGACGACACTGAAAATATAAATAAAAGTAGAATTTATTAATAAAATACATACAATTTTAGCTATATATACTATATTATATCTATCTCTGCATTTTATTTCAGTAGTATGTGCAGAAGACAAGACAAATCTGGGGAAATAGGTGCAACTCCAGATGTGAAAATAATTTCATAGGGTTAAATATAAAATCAATGAAAACATTTTAGAGAAGTGCAGCTCCATTTATATGTAGTGAAATCAATAGAACTAAAAGGTGTTAAACTAACCACAATCAATGAATAGTCTAAATAAGTTTTTACCTAGTGAATTAATTAATAGTTTGGATCAACCAAAAATTTGTAGCATAATTTGAAGGAGACAGCTTATTATTATTATTATTATTATTAGCAAGAATCAAGCAGATTAAATGGAGAATAAAACCTTACCAATGAAATAACTTTTTTAGTAACTCCAAAAGAAGTCCTCATTTTAAATCTCCCACAGTAGTTATTTCAAATTTACTCTTTAAAATGGTCCAGCATGGTTTTCCCAAATGATTTCATTTAGCTCCACACTTTCAAATACCATCTGTATATATGCTGATAAGTCTTAAGTCTGTTTCTCATTCAAGATTTATCTCCTGAGGTCTAGATTTCAATGTCCAAGAGCACTCTGGATATCTGTAATATTTTGTCCCGAATCACTGCAATCTGAACAAGCCCAAAACAGAAAGAAATAACACTCCCACATTCTTAATAGGCTCTTCCTCTTCTTTTCCTTACTATAAGTAACACAATCCTTCCATGTTCAATGAGCAATTTTGGCAGTCATCCCTAATTCTTCCTTCTCTCTTAATCTTCACAAACAATCGATAACCTAATCATATAGTTGTGTGTGTGTGTGTGTGTGTGTGTGTGTGTGTGTGTGTGTGTTTTACCTCCTATCTATTATTTTGACTCCATTTCACCCTTTATGCTCTACCTGAATCTGATGAAGTCCTTGGGCAGATATTAATCTGTTCTCTCCTCATCTTGATTGTAGTGATGGTCTTTCTCTAAGCACCCTTATGCATAATGACTTTCTTCCCTCTAATCTATTTTTCACAATACCAACAATTAACTTGCTTCAAATGCATCCATTTGACTTCCCTTCTAAAAATTACCCCACTCCGGGGCAACAGGATAGAGCCTATGCTCCAGGGCATGTCAGACCCAGCCCTTCTGGATCTGGCTTCTGCAGTAAGCTCAGCTCACTTATGATTTTCATGTCCCATTTGAGCTATGCTAGCACTAATGTTTTAGTTCCTTCAGTGCACTATACTCACCCATGCGTCCATGCCATTGAGCATTCCCTATTTGTGCCTATAATGTCCTCCTTCCCTTTTACAAATAGCTTTGCCAGATCACTATGTAAGCCCAAGCTTACTCTGAATTCTCCATCTCCATGACTTCCCTCAGAAGGTTATACTCCTGAAGTGCCAAGTGGTATTGGAAAAATTATTATTTAAATGCTTTTATTTCTTTAATTAATATTAACCTTAAATATTTTTGTTCATTGGTGATTTTTTGTAGGTTTCAATAAGATGACTTGTCTATGTTCCTGGTAGATTCTGACCTCCTAGAGGCAAGGAACTGTGATCATATTATCTCAGGGCTGGAGGAACCCTCAGAGATTTGCATTAGTGACATCTGAGGGACAATGGGTGTTTCTAAATGAAAGGGGGGGAAAAAAAACCCAGTAAGAAAAAAGGTAGCTGGAGGTCTTATTAGTGTTAATGTATTGATATAAGTATTAATTGGTCCCACAAATACTTTTAAGTAGTACATATTTATCATTATACTATGTATTAAATTGATTATTTTGTTTCTGTGTATCACTAAGACTTAATTTCAGAGACTTTTTGGTATTTGCTTCATAACACTCCCCAAAGAGGTGATGTGTAGGCTTCCAGCAGACCCTGAACATCTGTCTCTTCATGAAGCAGGCCAGTCCCTTATATTTCAGAATGTTTACCAAGAAGTCACACTCCTGCATTTCTGTGGAAAAGAAAACCATTTTCACAATTTTTGGCCAAGCCATACAACCTATCACTGGAGCTGTTGCTCCCATTCTTGTTACAGTCCGACAACAGTCTTCAGAGATGGCCCACTGTAAACTTTATACTTCTTGTTAGATGCCTTAATGAATTTTTGAAGATTTATAAAACCATTTAAATGTATACACTGCATCTTTTTTTTTTTTAAATATATATTTTATTTATTTTACACAGAGAGGAATTGAGAGGGACAGAGAGTTAGAAACATCGATGAGAGAGAATCATCGATCAGCTGCCTCTTGCACATCCCCTACTGGGGATGTGCCCACAACCAAGGTACATGCCCTTGACCGGAATCGAACCCGGGACCTTTCAGTCCACAGGCCGACGCTCTATCCACTGAGCCAAACCAGTCCCGGCTACACTGCATCTTTTAAGAAGACAATCTCTTGGTTTGTAAATATCTTGGAATAGCTCTTATAAATAAAAAAATACACAACACAGCCAAAACAATATTTAACTTTTTAGTTAGAGGCAAAATTCAGAGCCTAGAAAGCTAATCACAAATATTCAGTAAGTATATGTGCTTCTTATTACCCATGCAATAAAATGTCGCAAACTTAGGGGTTTAAAACAACACAAACTTATTATCTTATAATTCTAGAGGTAAGAATTCCAAAGTAAGTCTCATTAGACTAAAGTCAAGGTGTTGGCAGAGCTGGTTCCTTCTGTAGGCTTCAGGGAGAGTCTGTTTCTTAGCCTTTTCAATTAGAGTCTGCCTGCACTCCTTGGCTGTGGCCCCAGGCTCCATCCTTAAATCCAACAGCATCATATCTTCAAATCTCTGTCTCCATCATCACATCTCCTGTGAACCTGACCCTCCTGCCTCTCTTTTCCAAGGACCCTGGTGATTATATTGGGCCCACAAGCTAATCCAGATAGTCCTTGATCTTATGATCCTTAACTTCATTATATCTGCAAATTCTTTTCTGACATGTAACATATATTTTGGGAATTATATGCCTATTTAGTGATAAAATCCTAAAAGTGTTTTTCAACTAGTAAACCTAAATGTCATGTATCAAACATTAAAACCCATTTTAAGAAAAAGAAGAAAAATCTTTCTTCCCATTTGACTATTGAGAGCCAAGTATAGAACTGTTGTGTACTGCAAAACAGAGAGCGTCAGACACAACATGAGACCCTGAAAGTAGAGAAGGGAAAGCTAAGCAGGAGTTTGAGAACTTGAGTAAGATTGTGCAGTACAGTGGTTATCGTAGAACATGGTGATAAAAATAACTTTGCATTCAGACTTTGCTTAACAGATGGACCTTTGGCAATTTAAGATTGACATTCATTTGTATTATGAAATTTATACTTGAAAATAAGCTATAGCTATATGTTTAGTTAAACAGAACAAATTTACATGAACCCTTCAAGTACTAGGCTGACTCTATCATGCTGGGTCCCAAGATGGTTTCCCATTGTTGATATATAAGAATTCCAGATATTTGCAAACCCTAGAAGCTTGAATCACATTTCTGTAACCTTTCAGGAACACATGTTCGGCTTGGTGAGCCTGCTCCTGATCCTTTACAAAATGGAGTGTGTATGTTTAGGAAACCTGGATTCTTACCTTGGCATTTTTTTTTTTTTTTTTTTGTATCTGTAAGCTAATATTCGTTTCAGAAAGAGATGAACAGCAAAAGAAAATATTAATATTTAATGCATAATCAATCACAGATATGCCAGCAAGGACAGCATCATTTTGAACTGGCAACAATAGTGTCAGAAGCGATTTGCATAGGAAAGAGAGCAGCTACTGATCCTATTCACCATGCCTATGCACACTTGTTGGAGTTGCTTATTATAAACTAGAGGTCCAGTGCATGAATTCATGCACCAGTGGGGCCCCTCGGCCTGGCCTGTGGGATCAGGCTGAAACCAGCTCTCTGACATCCTCCGAGGGGTCCTAGATTGCGAGAGGTGCAGGCCAGGTCAAGGGCCTCACTGGTGCATCATTGGGACTGGGGAGGGATACAGGAGGTTGGCCAGCTGGGGAGGGACCTTTCATAGGTCCATGAAAGGTCCCTCCCCAGCTGGCCAATCTCGCTCAATCTCAATTGGCTGGACCCCAGCAATAAGCCAACCTACTGGTTGAAGTGTCTACCCTCTGTTAGTCAGTGTACATCATAGTGAGCAGATGAGTAGCCTTAGCATATCATTAGCATATTACTCTTTGATTGGTTGATTGGACGACCAGACACTTTGCATACTAAGCTTTTATTATATAGGATTCCAAAGGGCTAATGATTAAAAAGAAAGAAAAATTATTTAACTCATAATCTAGTAAAAAATGAAGGGTCAAAGAATCTTAGTACAATGGTCTGAGTTTCAACAGCTGGCATCCATATTTTTATGGATAGTTTGTGCAAATATTTTCAAGTGAATGTCCTTTCCTTTATAGAATGTTTAAATCTTATTGTAAAGATGAATACATTCTTGGCTTAGTAATTCCTTTAAGTAGCAGATTCTTTATTTTTAATTATTTGTTTATCCTCATCAAGGGTTTATTTTTTCCTTGACTTTTTTTTTTTAGAGTGGAAGAGAGAGAGAGAAAGAGAGAATATTGATGTGAGGCTAACACATTGATTGGTTGCCCCCTGCACGAGCCCGACCAGGACCCGGCCTGGGGAGGAGCCTGTGACCGAGTTACATGCCCTTGACCAGAATCAACCCTGGAACCCTTTGGTCCACAGGCCAATGCTCTATCCACTGAATCAAAACAGCTTGGGCCCTTTATTTTTTTAACTAGAGGCCCAGTGCACAAAATCATGTGGTCAGGGCCATCTTCTGCCTGTTAGCCAGTCCCCAGGCTGAACGCTGCCTCTGCTGCCAGGTTGTCAGGACATTGGGATCACCCGCTCATCCCCTGCTGCTCAGGGGCTCAGGCCTGCGGGAAAGCAGGCGTCTGCGACTTCACCTCCATGCCCCGTGCACC
The DNA here is from genome assembly GCF_964339955.1 of Pipistrellus hanaki. Taxonomy (NCBI): domain Eukaryota; kingdom Metazoa; phylum Chordata; class Mammalia; order Chiroptera; family Vespertilionidae; genus Pipistrellus; species Pipistrellus hanaki. Next base: position 22,674,455 of record NC_140519.1, read on the forward strand.
TGGCCAGCCGCTGATGGAATGTGTTGCCCACTCTTGGCTGCTCATGCCGGAGCAGGTAGGTTGCAGGTGTGCCCCACAGCTTCCATCAGTACCTCAAGCTCCAGCAGCAGCAGCAGCGGCAGCGGCAGTGGCAGCGGCAGTAGTGTATTTCAAGTGCTTTGAAAATATCCGTAAAATAATACAGTCATAGAATTTTAGAGATAGAAGAGGTCATAAAAAGAGCATTTAGTTTAAACCCTTCATTTCCAGATGAAGAAACTAATATTTAACATTGCTGCGGATAAAATTTTCAGAATATTGAAGCAATGTGTGAAATGGGAGTATATTATTAAAAAAGTAATCCTCCAAGTATAACAGCTTCTGAAAGTGAAGAAAAAATTTAAGTGCTTATTAAATTCTAAGGAGGTGTTTAGAGGTCTGGAAAACTTAAGAGCTTAGAGATTTGAAAAGACAGAAGTCTGAGGGCCAAGAACATGACTTTGGATTAGTCACTGCAGGTTTTGTGAGGCTTGGTGAGTATTTTCACCATTCACCCAGTAGCCTAAGCCAATGTGTCCTCTCGTCAACTGTAACCGAGCTTGTGAAATGGTCTTCCAAAATCCTGGTAATTATTAGTTAGCACTGAATTTATTTGCAAATTTGATTGATAGATATGTCTTCTTTAACATACATTTTTTTTTGCTTATCAATGAGTTATTATTTTTATATTCATTTACCATTTTATTCTGTGACTTGAATGTTTATATTCTTTAAGCCTTTTTCTACCAGTTACTGGCATAATTAATTTGTGTGTTGTTTTTTTTACTATGTAAAAAATATGACAAATCTTAGAGAGAAGGCAGGGGTGGGTGTGGGTGGAGAGAGATTAAGCGGGGAATTGATATGTATATCTGCATAACCCATGGGTACTGGACAATAATGTGGTGAAGGCCCGGGGGGTGGCAGTTGGGGATGGAGGTGGTCAATGGGGGAAACCAAGGGACATCTGTAATACTTTCAACAATAAATATGAATTTAAAAAGAATATTGATTTTTATGTTATGTACATTAAATGTATGTTCTAAAGTCTGTAGCTTCTATTTTAGCTTTTTTGATGGTAATTTTGGTTTTGTAGAATTTAACATTTCAACATGATCAAATTTGCCAATATAATTCTCTAGAATTATTGACTTGTATGCCCTACTCAGAAAGACTTTCCACATCCCTAGTACAACTGTGCTACTATATTTTCTTATACTATATTTAAGATTTTAAAACACATATTATTTATTTTTTATTTCATCTTGAATTTGGTTTTTGAATGTTATGATATAAAGCTGGATCTCCTCTAAGTGTTTGAGACACTCATCTGTTGGGGTTATGCTGCTACATACGGGCTATGTCTTAGTTTATTATAGTGACTACAATAAATTGATAAGTGGTGAACAGTTTGATATATAGTCAGATCAGTTAGAAATATTAGAAATCAGGGCAGTAACATTAACTTGGAAAAGAGACCCAGCATCTCTGCTTTGAGCTGCTTTGTCTGAGGAAACTCTTTCCTAAGAAGTAAAAAAAAATATGGCTGCTCTGTGCTCCTACTTGTTTCCAGAATACTGGGGAACATTGTGATTGAGGAGTCATTCATAGTGTCAGTCTGAATTTAGCTTAGATGTGTTCAGTATTTATAGTAACATTGTATTTGATTTCCTCTAAGACAAAAATTGAGGTAGTTCTGGGTATAAGCACATAGGTATTTATAAGTATTGGAGCAGTTATTGTTTCTGTGTAACTTGTTACATCTTCCAAGAGACATCTGAAGCTTCTGTGGCATTGCTGTTAGAATGTTATTCCAGGAAATTTGAATGAATTCAGCCTCATCATTGCAGATACTAAGAGATACTCACCAGTTAACATATATGCAATTGTATTGCAAATATAGTTTTCCTACTTTAAGACAGCGTTTTTCTACCGCTGTTCCGCGGCACACTAGATGTTGCCTGGTGTGCCGTAGGTGCAGACAAGACAAGAATTTTATAATTTTTCACTATTTTGTTTACTTAATATTTCATAATAAAGTAATTATAAAATACTTTCTTTGTGTTTATTTGATTCCTATTCAAGAGAATTAATTTATATATAGTCAATATAGGCACAGAGTTAAATTTTTTAACATTTTCTAATGGTGGTGTGCCTCGTGATTTTTTTCATGAAACAAGTGTGCCTTTGCCCAAAAAAGGTTGAAAAACACTGCTTTAAAAGGTTGTGCCTTTGCCCAAAAAAGGTTGAAAAACACTTCAGATGTCTCTTTTGTGAGATAGAAACCTAGCCCCTATCTTGCCAAATCTGGAATATAAAGATTTATAAGCGAGAAGAATTTAAGCTAAGGATTTATAAGCGGGAAGAATTTTATGCTTATGAAAAAATTTGGAGTTGTGGAGAGATTCTTCTCTATAGCAGAAGCAGAGGGACCTCTCAGGAATGACTCTTGTGGCGAGAAGAATCATGAGTGGTCTGCGGCCCACTTGGTTCATAGAAGACACCCAGCAAGTGCTCCTTGAATGAGTGATGAATAAACAGCTTTTCCACATTCTGGTGGAAAAGAGAGTATAGCAGAGAGAGGCTTTTTAAAAATTTTTAATGGTAAAAACAAAAGCGTTGGTCAATTGAGGAAAAAAAAAAATTGACATCTAACACAAGCCTTTAGGTCCCAAGATTAGCGATGCCACAAAGCTTGACGTATGTATGGTGAGTAACTCTCTTGTTCTGGCTCCTAGATTGTACAAATTTTCTAAGATTGGATTGGCTCCTGGAGATTCTGCATATGCAGGGGTGGGCAAATGTAGATGTGTAGTTGGGAACACAGAGTTTATTCTTGAGATCCAAACTACTAGTAGTTTGGATCTCTCCTCAAATTGTTGATAAAATAGAGTACATCCCAGAGAAACTGTCTATGAGCAATGCAAGAATAGGGAATGGCTTTCTGCTTCATTCAGTGAAAGTTTGTGCAAAATATCTGCCCCGCTCATCATGTTGGCTCCACGTGCACTAACTAGAATTTTATGTTTGTCCCAGAAGTAGATGGATGCTCGTTGCACACTAATCTCGCTTGGCTTCTTGACACCTATGTTTAAAATGGTGTGCGCGCATTAAGCATACATTTCTGTTCTTTTTGTAATGAAGGGAAAACTGATACCCTGTGCCTAGTCATAAAGAATAACAAAGCAGTGCGGATCAGTGTATCTATTCTTCTTTGTGACAAGGAGTGATTTATAGCAACATGCCATGCTGAGCATATGCTCTGTCTAACAAGGGCCTCACTATTGAAGTGAACCATGCCGGATCAAATTCCAAGGAAAGTTTTGAAAACTTTAATTAAATTTTATAGGATGGTTTCTATTTCTGTTTTAGTTGAATGTATGTCTGCGAGTGCCACGCAATCAAAGGCCATAACCCTTAAACGAATTTTACTATTGAAATTTATGATTCAAAATATTTATTTGATACTTAGTCATTTTTAGTTTTATTTTTTGAAATAATGTTTTCTCTTTCTTAAATTTTACTGATTTTTAGAGGAAGGGGTGTGGGGGGGAGAGAGAGAAACACCAATAGGTTTTCTCTTGCATATGCCCCTGACCGGTGATCAAACCTGAAACCTGGGTATGTTCCCCGACCAGGAATCAAACCCACAACCTTTCTGTGCAGGGGATGACACCCGGACTAACTGAGCCACACCAGCCAGATCTTTTTATTTTATTTATTTATTTATTTTTTTTGCTATCATTGTCTGTGGGTTTTGATTGGTTTATTTATTTATTAATTTTAGATTACAATCACATTTTCAAAGAGTCTGTGGACAAATTTTTAAACACACAATCTTGATTTTAAGGAAACATTGGCCAGGGATAATTACAACAGCCCAAATTCACTGATCACATTAAAGGAACCATAGGATTTGCACAGGATGTGGATGCTTCAAAAAGCCTTTGAACTCTCATGACCCCATTTCCTTTAAGCAGATTTAAATCCCTCATTGTATTTTAAGTGGATTTATTTTAGGTTTTGTAATTTCATGTTGTTTTTTTACTAATTGATAACATTGGAAACACTTTTATTATATATATATATATATATATATATATATATATATATATATATATATATAAAAATCGAGAGTCACGGTTTAAATCTCCGAAGTGACATGGATGGCTGTCAGATTGTGTGGTCACCAGGTAGACGAATGGTCTGAGAATGACCATATGCTCTCTTCTGACCACGCACAGCAAAGGAGAAGATACTCCCTCCCCATCTCACCGCAGCTGCAGAGCCACCCCCACAGCCAGCCCCCAGCACCGCCCTCCTTTCTGGTAGCAAATGACTGTGGATGTACAAGCTTATTTGACAATAACTAAATTTGCTTTAATAGCCAGTATAATACAGGAGGGGAAAAACCAATCAGGACATTGTTGTTCTGACACATTTAGTTACCTTTTAGAAAATGCTCTCCTAATTTCAGCTTGCTGTTATCTCATTGTCCAGCGTAAAGCTGAGGATTTTTCATCCCATTGACAGGAATCCATTAATAAAACAACAATCTTTTGTGTATAGTAATCTTTAATCTTATTTTGTCACACACTTCTCAGGAGCATTTCTACTCGTTTTACGGTATAATTTATGGCACTGAAACAGCTCCTGCCCTGGAAAAGGTCACTCTGTCAAGGTTTACTTGTCTTTGAAGAAAAGTAATAGAGCATTATTTATGAACCAAAGAATGCACTTCACTACTTTAATCAATCAGGAAGATGCTTGTATTATTGTATCTTTTGCTGCTACTCACCCTTTCCCTCCGAAACAACAAACCCAAAAGCAAAGGATATGCCAATCTTGCTTTCTCTTTTATGTTGCAAAAGGCCTCTTAGCTTTCATGTAGCTTTCTGCCTTTGTGCGTATCGCGCTATGGAAATAACAAGCCTGATGATGTCTCTTATCTGGAACAATTTGTAAATTATATGCAAGGGGCTGATACTTCCTAAAGATCACGGAACCTCTGGACAGATGAACCAAGCCAGGCAATATGCTCATTTTGTGAAGTTTGTCTGATAAAACAGAAGGGGATTTGCAATGAAAAACCTTGTGGATAAAGAAAAAAGTTGAAGAGGTTTGAGACTATCTGAGAATAATCAGCAAAACAAAAGCAATTACCATGTTCTTGTACAGAAGATCCCAAAACATAACCACGGTTGGTCCCCATATGTTTCCACAAACCACCACAAGCACAAATTAGAGCCTGCTGTGTGGGGAAATGAATTGGTAGTTCATTAGAGAAAACAGTTACAATTGGAATAAATGTCTTCAATAAGGATTTAATTTAAGTTAGAAAGGATGTTGGGTGTGAATTAAATGCCAGTAGATGCCAATGCCGTCTTTAATAAAGTTTAAAATGGGTGTTAAAGATTTGTCTAATTACAAAATAGTTAAATATGGGTACATGTATTTTTGGTAATTTATTTTATAATACATGGGCATGACTTTCAGAATATGTAAGAATATGTGAAAATCAACTGACAATGGCTCTTCTGAACGTAATAGAAAGAAACCACAGAACTGGAAAATGTTATGTTTGAAATATTGTTTAAATGTCACATTAACCAAAGCACCAAATAGAGTATTGTGGTAATATAGTGATTTCAAGTAGAAATACTAGTTAAGACTAAGTCAAATAACCCTAAATTATTAGTTTATTTACTGTATACCCATTAAAAAGATTTTAAGGTTGCTTGCATTCAATTAAGACTCTAAAAACTTCAAAAGAAAGCAACTGAATTTACTGAATTTAGTAAAAAGTTTAAAAAATATACCCCTTCTCTTGCTCTGGCCAGATGGCTCGCTTGATTGAAGAATCATCCCATACACCAAAAGGTTGTGGGTTCAAATCCTGGTCAGAGAACATTCCTGGTTGTGGGTTTGTCCTTCATTGTGTCTTGAATGAGAGGCAACTGTAACTGATCAATGTTTCTCACTTAGATTTTTTTTTCTTTCTCTCTCTTTCTCACTCCCCCTTCCATTTCTCTCTCTCTAAAATCAATAAGCATGTCCTCAGGTAAGGATAAAAAAAATAACCTTTCTCTCAAAATAATGATAAAAGTAGTTCTATTGTTAAGTGAGTTAACTGAATTTTAAGTATTTAAAAATCATTGTAGTGACTGAAAAATTTGCCCTAACAAATAAATAGATATTTTTGAATTCTAGAATTAGGATAATAAAAAAATTAATTCTCGTAAGGCACAAGGGGAACTGGACCTGCAGATGGGTCTCATGTAAGAGAAGCAGATGTGAAAAGATAAGAGGTATTCCTTAAACTCAAGGCTGATCATTTGAAATGGCATCTGGTCCGCCTCCATGTTATAAACTCTCCAGCTTTTCAACAAAATACTTACGAAGAAATGAAGATGTAGGATTAAGTCACAATGTCAAATAGAAGATTGACTGTTGCCAGAGTCTGAGAAGACACAGGATAAAATGGGATAGCAAGGGGTTAAGTTTGAAGCCACCGACAACAGAGCATCTTGCCCACTAGAAAGGGAGAGGAATATACTATACCCCTTCCTAAAGTAGAGATGTAGCACAGCTGCCTCTCAATGCCTCTGCCATGCATGTGCAGTCGTTTTCATATTGCTTCCTTTTGGTATCACTTCTGTATCAAAAAGCATGGGTCATTTTGGATCCTGCATTTCTCATAAAGCAGCAGAAAAGGGAGAGATTGACAGTGGTACAATATACTGGAGGCTGGAGAGTATATTGTACAAGGAAAACAAGACGAGGAGTTTGAGCAAGACCAGAGCCCTCTTAGCTATGTACATAGGAGATCAAAAGTGTTACTGAATGCCATCATTTCAAAATGTAACAGAACCCATGGAGTGAAGGTCAGAGTGGGTACCAACTCCAAACAGCAAATTAGTCTGGAGCATTGGTTAAGAGTATGGGCTCAAGAGGAGATTGTTGGGTTAATGGTAGCTCTACAGCTTAATCTCTAAGTCTTAGTTTCCTCATCTGGAAAATGGAGACGGTAATAGGAACATCCTAAGAGTATTGCTGTGAAGTTAAATAATCATGTAAACTCTTGTCTGGCATGCAGTGAACATTCCAACATATGTTACTTTGAGTTGAGTCTAGAAAATGATTGACAAAGGAAACCATATCTTTGAGGCAATTTAATATAGGGAAAGCCAGAAAACAATCTATAGAGAATGATTGTTTTATGCTGGGGAGAGAAACTCTTGTATTCCCTTAGCAGGATAGAATTTAGTGGTTCCCTCTCCAATCACATACAGCACTTTCCCTTGAATTCTTGTCTTAGGGACTTTTGGGAAAACCCATACCGAGACAACATATATCTCTAGTTGTCAAACTGCATCTCCAGCTAGATTTCATTTAAAGATTTAAAACAAGAAAATAACAACATGATTCCTATTAAAAATACAGAAAATATTGAAATTAATTGAACATGACTTTTCAAAGCCAATGTCAGACTAGTATATAAGCACTTGGACATGGCTCACAGTCATTTCAAATGAAAAAATAAGGAGAGACATACTGGTTCACTAAGCAGACATTTCTAATATAAAAAAATGTCTGTTAAGAAGAGACAGTTTAATGATTTACAAAGAAACAAAGAGATTGGTTCATACTTTTCTCTAATATTTCGTGGCAAATTATAGTGTTTTTTTATTATTAAAGAGTGTTATACATAGCTAAGTTGTATAATAAGACCACAAAATATTTTCACATATGCAATACTTCTAAAAATAAATTGTCATAAATGTGATAGAAAAGAAATTCCAATTAAGGGAGCAGTGGATGAAAGTTAAGAACTCAAGCTTTGTGAAGACATAACATTAAAAGATAATGGAATATGAAACCATCCAAAATATAGTTGGTAGATTAAATTATTTAAATAATGGTTTTACACAATCCAGTTACAAAAGTGAATGAAAATGTTAAAATTGATCATTGATGGAGAAAATATAGTGTACAAGTTACTAAATAAACATAATTGATAAAATTTCAGATCGTATTAAATACTGAAATTTAGGGAATGAGTAAAAGTGAGCAATATTTACAATCTCACATAAAATGGAGTCAAATGTGAAACTCTTACTTCTGCCATCTTTTAAAATTTATAACAGAATATATAATTCCAAATCCTGGGGAAAAAAATAAATAAATGAATATATCCATGTATAAAATGCAGAAGATAAAGGAAACAGACAAGAACATTAAGAACAGAAACTGATGCCCATGTTAACTCTCCTTCTTAACAGTAGTAATTCCCAAAGGCAAGGCTCTTGTTTTTCTTACCAACATCTACCAGAAGCATGCCTGAAGAAGCCCTTGGTGGAGACTCAGCCCTTAGTGGAGACTCAAACTGTGTGGCTTTGAGAAGGGAACCTTTCTCCCCCACCTCCAGGGCACCAGGACCCCTCCTCCCCACCACCACACATACACACACATCCCTGTTGAATTACTTGGCTTATAAAAAATTTCAATATTTAATATCTGAAATTTTATCAATTATGTTTGTTTAGAAACTTGTACACTATATTTTCTCCATCAATTTTAACATTTTCATTCACTTTTGTAATTGGATTGTGTAAAACACAATCACTTCTGTCCTGGTGGCCTTGCCCTATTGAGCCCCATTCCCTGGAGGGAAGGGAGTGCTACTCAGAGCTGGGACAGTCTGAGTGTGTCTCCCTCAGAGGCTATTGTCTAGGACCAGGATGAAGTGCATGGCCCCCTCCTGTGGGCTTGGCTGGCACCACCCACAATTTATTAAAAACGTAATATAAATATGAAAACAAATACATGAAAATATCCAACTTCAGTAGATTATTAAAATTAATGCAAATATAAAAATATATGGTGTTTTTATTTAAATTAGAATATAATTTCAAATTTAATAATTACTGCCGGTGTGCATGCAGTGAAGCCAGTGTTCTTAGGCATTGCTGTAGCAAAGTAAGTGATTTCTAGAAAGTGATTTGGCATCAGGTTTCAAAACACTGAGTTCTTATTGTTTTACCCAGTAACTCAAAGTTGCTGACAATGTTTATCATATGACTTTTAAGTATTCATAATTTATATATTCAGAAAGAAAAGCAATTTCTCTTAAAAAATGCACTTTGAAAAAACATAGAATTGTATTAAATATACAGTGACTGTTTTCATTTGGGGGAGAGAACTCTGGGTTTTCTTAGGGGAGAAACAAGTTAACCAGCTCTGAGGTCAAGTTAATGTGATGTTTTGAATCATCACGAATAAAATGTATTTGGATATACCTGAGTCCTGGGAGGTAAGTAGCCTTTTACTGAAGGACTCAAAGTGAGGCTAAAAATAATATGTAGCCTGGAAGTGGGAGTGATATTTTATTACTGATAAACAGCATAACCCAGCAATCAGGGTCTTCTAGAGACTTGAGTGAGTGAATAGTAGAAACTCCTGGTCAATCAACCTGCAAAAATGCTAAATATATATATATATAAATATAGCAAAGGGAATTCAACAATGCATTAAAAGGATCATACACCATGACCCAGTGGGATTTATTCCAAGGAGGCCAGGGTGATTCAAAATGTACAAATCAGTAAATGTGATATACCAAATTAACAAAATGAAGGCTACAAATTTGATCAACTCAGAAGAAGCAGAAAAAGCATTGCACAAAATTTAACATCCTTTCATGATAAAAACTCTCAACAAACTGCATATAGAAGAAAAGTATCTCAATATAATAAAGACCATAAATGACAAGCCTGCTGATCATATTTAGTGGTAAAAAGCTAAAAGCTTTTCCTCTGAGGTTAGGAACAAGTCAAGGATGTCTACTCTTGCCTTTTTTATTCAACACTAGAGGCTGTGCATGAAATTTGTGCACAGGTAGGGCCCCTGGCCATTGATCAGGGCCAATTGGGCCTCTGGCTGCAGGCTGAGACCTTCTTTCCCTGGCTGCTGGATTTTGGCTGCCAGCCCGGGCTTTCCTGGTGGTCAGCGTATGTCCTAGTGAGCGATTGAATTCCTGGAGGAACTCCTGTGGGGACAATTTGCACATTAGCCATAAATAGATAGATAGATAGATAGATAGATAGATAGATAGATAGATAGATAGTATTTGGGAAGTCCTATCCTAGAGCAATTAGGCAAGAAAAGGAAACAAAAGGCATCCAAATAGGAAAGAAATGCCATGATTTTTTTTTTGTAGAAAATCCTCAATACACCAAAATGTTAGTACTAACAATTCAATAAAGTTTAAGGATACAAATTAATATACAAAAATAAATTGCATTTCTGCACACTAACAAACTATTAGAAAGAGAAATTGAGAAAACATTCCCATTTACAATAGCATCAATACCAATAGAATTCTTAGGAGTAAATTTGACAGAGTAGGTGAAATATTTATATACTAGACACTATGAAATATTAATGAAATAAAGTGAAGAAGACATACAAATAAAAATATATGTGTTCATTGATCAAATTGATTTTGTAAAAATGCCCATACTCCCCAAAACAATCTACAGATTCAATGAAATCCCTATCCCAGTTCCAGTGACAGCCATGGCCCGGGTGGTTCAGTTGGTTGAGTGGCATCTCAGGCACTAAAGGGTCCCCAGTTTGATCTCAATCAGGCCACATGCCCAGGTTGGGGGCTCGATCCCCAGTGCAGGGCATGCAGGAGGTAGCCGATCAATGTTACTATCTCACATCAATGTTTCTCTCTCCCTCTCTCTCCTTCCCTCTTTCCCTCCCTCTCTTTGTGATAATTTTGTAATTACTCATACTTTCTGCATATATTTCAGCCTAATAATCCCCTCCCATTTTACTTCTAGAGATAAATTCATATTCAACTAACATTCATTAGGTGTTTGGAATTAAAAAAAAATTCATTTAGCTTTTATTTATCCACATTCTTGCTCTTTACTACCAAGAAAATAATTATAAAAATTAGAATAATCACGTAATAACTCTTAATAGGACACTAATAATCAGTGAGATGATTTGTATCTTTTTTATATGAGGGAGCTCCAACTAGAACTATCTCTATACTACCCAAAACATAACTAAATGGGAGCTCTATTTCAGAGTCCCTACTTTCTAATGTTTGATACCTAAATCATTCTGCTAGCTGACTTATGTTAAGCTCTGTGGTTTTCTAAAATTCTAAAATATTATATTCCAATACCTAATGGGTTAGATACAATGAGCATTGAAATGATAAAGTACAGTTTCAAAAGAATGTGGCAATATGTACTTGCCCTTTTCTTTCTCAACTAAAATGGACTGTTTTAAAATATAAAGTGAAAATACATTTTAAAACCAATAAAGTAGGAAGAGACAATATTCTAAAGAACAGTAATTAAAGCTAAGGAGATTATAACGCAGCAAAGACTGGTTATATCACTTATTTGTGCACTGAAATTGAAATAATGCTGTTCAAAATTCTATTGGAAATGTGATTGCGAATATCAGAAATGGCATAAATGAAGCTAAATGTTAATGAGGAAGGAAAATGGAATGACTATCCAAGCCTGTGTAATTTGTTCAACTCGGAACTAAATATGTTATATAAAAATGTAAAGGAATGGATATGCTCATCATTCCACAGCACTGCAATGCCTGTGGATTACCAGACGATTGCATTACTAATACTGAAACACGATGATGGTCCTTGGTAGCAAAGAGCAAGAATGTGGATGGTGTTTCTTCACAAAGGGCCAGTGTTTATTTTAAGGCCGAATTTCACACATTCCTGATAAATTACTCGTATTTTTACTTAAAGAATATAATGAACAAACGGTTAACTGAAGGTCACGATTTCACCAAGACTTAAATCCATCTCATATTCTGCTGGAAAATGTCTTGAAAATTATGATATATCCTTGGTAACTAAATATAATGCCTTTTAAATTTAGAAATTAAATTATTAAAAAAAAAATAAGGTGCAGGAAGGAATAAGATTCCAATTAATGGAGAAGATGCTTTTTTTATTGGAGGGTTTTTTTGTTTGTTTGTTTGTTTGTTTGTTTTACTAAGTATTACTTAACACTTTTCATGTTTCTAAAGAGGGCATAAAAGTACCCCCAATCAAGGAATCTCCCCCCGTTTTCTTGCTTGCTATTTTTAGAATCACTAAAGGTGTGTGCCTGGAGGCTTGTCTTAATTGATTGAAGCATTGTTTCCTTAGAAAGCTGTAAAGAGCCTCCTTTAAGGCTCCTTTAAGGCTCCTTTTAGGGAACTTCCTCTACCAGCACCTTCTATAGGGAATAAGAGAGGAATTTTTAATTCAGTAAAAGAATCCCTAAACCTCCCCGCTTTTCACTTATTTCACCGTGTCCATAGTAATCCTGTGTATATGTATACATATGTGTGTGTGTATAAATATAATCACCACTTATTTATTCTACAGTAATACCTTCAGAGAATATTGACAGAATATTTACTATGTGCTGTCTTATTGCTAGGAGTACAAAGTAAAAGACTAATTGAAATAATACCATGTGTGATCAGATAAACCTGAATTAAAATGTTTGCTCGCTGCTTATTATCTGTGTAACCTTAGGAAATTAGAATAAACTGATGGTAATACATGTAGCTCCTAGAGTTGATGTGAGAAATAATTACTTTTTGAACAAAGGACATAGCACTTATATTAAACACTCAATAAATGACAAGTACATAGTAAAGACTAAGTTATTATTTGCTAAAAATTTTTTTTCTTCCTTTCATCATCAGTTTCTGTGTTCCTACTGAATCATTTCCACTGACTTGTACATCCACTTAGAGCCTCATTTCTCTTTTCCTGGCAGCAAAACGCCATGAGTTGTCTATATTCATTCTCTTCAATTCCTCTTCTCTCATTCTCCTTTGAAAGCTATAAAATCGGGCCTTCTCCCTCTCAATTCCACAGTCTATGAAACCCACCAATAGCTTCTATTTTGCCAAATCTTCAGTCAGTAATCTATTGGTTACTTACCATGTTAATGTCTCTTTCCTCTTTGAAACATTCTCATTCCTAAGCTTCCAGGACAAGAAAATCTCCTTGTTTTTTTCCTGCCTCACCAGTTCTTTCTTTCTCTGGAACCTTAGAAATCTGTATTACTTATGGATTCCTCATCATCTTCCCAAACTCTTGGACTTAGAGCGCCTATGCTCAGTCGTTGTGTTGTTTTCCTTTCTCTACATTATTCCCTTGGAGAGCTCTTCTAGTTTCATAGCTTTAGGTCAATGACTTACAAATCTACAGTCTAGATCTCACCCCTGAATTTCAGGCTCACTTAGTCAACTGCTTACTTGCTATCTTTAAATGAAAGATAAACTGACATCTTGAAATAAATGGTTTTAATTTGCCCTGAAGCTTGCTTCTTGTGTAGTTTTTCTAACCATGGTAAGGGGCAACTCCAGGTTTCCATTTCTCTTTTTCTTCAGATATTATATTTTTCCTCATTTATCAAATCTACTGTATTGCCTTCAAAACAGATCTCAGATATAACCTCTTATCACCACCTTTGGGAAGCCATTGGCATCTCTGGAACGAATCAGTTGCCTTCTAACTAGTCTTCCTGTCCTTGCCTCTATACATCCTGCTAGCTAGAGTAGTCCTTTTAAATCCTTGACAGCTCATTAGACTCTTCTATTCCTCTAGCTGTCTTTCACCTCGCACTATGTATTCTCTTCTACAGTAATACCCCTTGCTTCAAACTTCATTTTCACTCTGTAGCTATACCAAAACTCTACCCTGGGTGAATATTTTTCTTTTGTTACTAATGCATGGACTAAGTAAGAACTTTTATTGTAGCATCACCCATTATATATAGCCCCTGAGTGTCAGACCAAATTGATAAAATAAGACTAAATTTTCATTCTGTGCCAGGCACTCTTCTGATACTTTACAAACAGATAAGGGATACTCTTAAACCCTATGACATATGTGTTTATTATCTTCACAGGTAAGGCACTGAAAAGTCAAGTGATCGTTGGCCAAGTCTCACAGTAGTTGAGCTGGTGGAGCCAGAGTTTGAGTCCCTGATTATTTCAGTCTTTGCTGGAAACCAGTCTCTGCCTGGCATTTTACATCTGCTATCTGATGTCGATCTCAAAAACAACCTCAATGCAGTAATTTTTATTATTCCTTTTATTATTTTACAAAGGAAGAAATTGCTGCTTGGAGAGACAAAGTAATATGTTCAACTCCACACAATTGGTCATGGTTGGAGTTGGGAAGTGAGCCTAGACCCGCTGCCAAGAATCGATGCCTTTCTCATGGCTTTTTTTCCAATATCAACTTCTGTAGCATGGTAGGTAGTATCCATAGAGGGCCCAGGAAAGCTCATGAATCATATGAATCACATGTAGGTGAGAAACCGTCACAAGAAGGATAGGCAGTCAAATGAGTATGTTCCTCAACTTTCCAATAGAAACATGGGACCCACAGGGGTCTCAGAGCATCCTGATACTCTATTGTCCAAGGTTTCTGCACCTGTCCTTCTCCTTTGATGGTCAGCACCTGCCCTGTGTGGGACAGCCAGTGGGCAGGGAAGCTCCTGGCACCAGGGTTGCTTAGAGTATACCATGTAGAGTATCAACCCTCCTCTATTTGGAACCTTTTTAATTTAAAATACTGGTGTGTTTTTTTTAGAACATCACTGGCCTTTGTTACATTCTAAGTTGGTCAAAAATGTTTTTCTCCCTGAGTTTCCTATTCAGTGGAAAGAGTATGTTAACAGGAAGGAAAAAAAAAACTTTTGTACTTTAATTTTTTAAAATACCGATTCAGATATGCAATTTTGCCCACTTGTTTCTTCCTATAACTTTTGGGTCTCTTAGTCTCCTGGCTAACATCCTGAAAATGGATGAAACTTCTATTTTGTGTGCTGTATATCATTACTGTCAGACATATTTTATTAAACAGAAATGTATGGAATTAAAAACATCTTCTAGCAAAAATGGTTAACACAGAAAAAAAAAATTCAAGGGGAGTAAAATTAATGAGGTGGAGCCTACAGACTACCTCTCCTGCTTGCTATTTGACTGAAGCTTTCATTTTTCAATCAATTGTTTCTGCATCTGTTAGGCATAACCTTGGAAATTTTTTCTTGTGTTTATGGGAAGGTTTGTAAAATTGCTTTGGACAAAAATACAGGCAGCCAATACTTGAAAACTTTTCTGGGCTCCCCCCCTCCCCCATATACCATTTAGATAGGAGAAGAGCTGAAGAGATCAAAGATAAAAGTAAAAATGTGAATGACACAGGCAAGAACTATTTTTCAAAAAGGGCTTAAGACTGAGGCAAAAATAAAAAGGGTCTGTTGGTTTATGCTTTTCCCCATTCTTGCTACAATCATTGTCTCAGGAATGAATTCATATTCTGCATCATTTTCACTTACCTTTATAGTCTTTCTTACAAGAATGAGGAATGAAAATTTTAATGCCTCATATATTCTATGAATTACTGTAGATGGCTAGACTGCACTACTTTGATCTTTCCTATATTCTGTGGTTTGATTGGATCGTGATGTGAATGGAAAGCAGCACAAAACAAATCAGTTTCTGAGAATGACTTTAACAAGAAAAGGAGAAAAGGTACCTCAGCCCACTTCAGAATATTACATATGTGGCAGTAAGAGTCCAGATAACAGCTCCTGTGTCCAACTCAAAATGATCACAGTCTTTGTGGTTGATACACATTCTGACCTGAGAATTTATTACTAAAAATAGCGATCAAGCTTTGGAACAAATAATTTAATAACATTTAGATTTATGTTCTTGCTTCCAATGAGTCCTAGCATAGCACCTTGCACATTGCAGGTTATAATACCTGGGAAATGAATAAACGAATGAATGACTGAATTCAGCAGTAATATCCTAAGATTAATGGGACTGCACAGATACCTTTTTCTACTCCGAAGCATGTTTCCTAATGCAAATTAGTTCATATTTGGTTACTAAATAGAAGAGTTATATTATAATGTGGAAATTGTGTTGGTTCATAAGCAGTATTTCAGATCATTTTAATTATTTGTGTCACCAGGTAATATCAGCTGATCTCCAAGTACAACAGCACATTGGAACAATGTGGATGACCCCTAGCCCTAGCTACCTGCCCACAGCCACACCCTCAGCCCCAGCATTTCCTCTTTGCTTAGTTTAGTCACATGCTCTGTTTGGAAACACATTCTGCCTGATTTCTCTGATCCAGGGGCATTTTGCCTGTGACTCCAAACCAAAAGCATCAACTTCTTTGCACACACTCTAAAATTAGGCTATCATTACCTTTATTTAAAGGTCAAGTTTTATATCTATTGTACTGTTATTTGAATTGGGAATGCAACATATTTTTTTTTTAGGATTATTTTGGTTTTGTTAGTGCTTTGATTACAAGCTTGCACAGGTTTGAGAGTCTACCTATGGACTTATCCCTCACCCTCAAATACTTATTTTTAGTGTGTAATTTTGCAGAAAATGAGTGTTCCCCGCCCCCCCCCCCCTGGGAATGCATATATGTTATTATAGTTGAACAAAAGTATATTGGTTAAACAAAGATATGAGAGGTCTGAGGACAATAGTAACCTATGTAGAGATAAGAAAATGGTTTGAAAAGTCTCAGACTACCTGGCCAAGAAAAACCTTATAGTATCAGAGCTGCAGAGGATTTTGGAGATCAAGTATCCCTACACATTCTTTATATAGATGAGAGGACATTATCCAGAAGGTGTAAGTAAATTTTCAAAGATCTTATACTTGGTATTGGCAAACTAAAATCAGTTCCCATGTGTTGGGACACCTGTCTGGACACTTCTCACACTTATGGAAATGGAGTCTCATCTTGGTGCTGTCCACATCTTCTGAGTGAACTTTGCATCATGTTAATGCTTTACTTTCCTCACAGGCAAAGCAAGGATTTTTTCCCCCTGTCATTAGACTATGTTACAGGTAAATAACAAGGCTTCTCAGATTGCCAGGGCAGTTTCAATTTGAACTTATTTTCTTGGTTGCTAAGTATTAATAGTCTTTATTCTTATAAGTGACCTGCTTTGGAAGATCAATTATATGGCTACCCTAGTTATGAGGCACTGTCAGGAATTCAGTAGTCAATTTTGTCCCAATCCCCTCTTTGTATGTTCAAATTGTACCAATTCTTCAAGATCCTGTTTTAATCCACGTTGTTGTACAAAATCTTTCCAGAACTTTATAGCAAGAAATCACCCTCTATCTCTGAATTTCTTAGTATTTTATTTGTAAGTTCCCAATGCTGTATCATTTTGGAAACTTGTGTTCCATACTTTATTTCAGAGTTTCTCACAAAGGGCACTGCTGGCATTTTGGGTGAGACTACTCTTTGGTGTGCAGAATCATCTGTAATGTTGAAGGATGCTTGGAGTCATGGAAGCCCATTGGCCTTTCAGTAATGTGGCTGTTCAGTCTCTCCTCTCCCATTTCTAATCCATCTGGACTTCTTCTAAAGAGGTGGTTCTCAACCTTTCTAATGCTGCAACCCTTTAATATATTTCCTCATGTTGTGGTGACCCCCAACCATAAAATTATTTCCATTGCTACTTCATAGCTATAATTTTGCTACTGTTGTGATTCATAATGTAAATATCTGTGTTTTCCGATGGTGTTAGGTGACCCACAGGTTGAGAACCACTGCTCTAAAGGGTGGAACTTCCATCTCTCATATCTCCCAACCCCAAGTGTGAGCCATAGTTAAGATGAGGACTCAAAGAGGCAAGATCCAGATTATTTTATTTTTGAATCCTTTCTCCATCCCTTAACACACACACACACACACACACACACACACACACACACACACACGTGATAAGAATTTGGTGACTCTTAGTAGAATGAATGATCTAAAATGGTTTCTGTAGGCATCAGATAGAATTTTATATTAGTCTCAAACTAAAAGAAATTGAGGGAATATGGAAATGCTGAGTTTGAGCTGAGGGGATGCCTAAAACTCTAGCAAAGCTTACCTCTCTCTGTACTCTTACATCTTCACTGGAGTAGATCCAAATAGCTAAGTTCAGGCGGGGGCCCTGGATGATGATGGGATAGTACTTAGTACCTCAACCCCATTCATTGGAGGTGATGGATTAGGGATAGTCAGAGACTCTCATGTTGAACAGAATGGCCAGCATTACGTATTTATGCTTTTTAATACTATTCTTCCTTCTTTATTCTTATAGCAGTTATAATAAAAGCATAACTTTGATGCTTTTGTGTGTGCCTGAGACATTTCTAGGTGTTTGAAATGAATTATGTAATTGGATTCTTATGAGACAACAATAAAATAATATTACAGGTATAATTAATCTTCCTTTTAACATATGGAGAAACTGAGGAACAGAGAAGGTAAATAACCTGCCCAATTTCTGGGAGCAAGTGATGGAGTCAGAATGCGAATCCTGGCAGTCTAAATTTAGAGCCAAACACCCTTAGTGACCACAAAAATGCTACATCTGTGTCACCAGCCCTCTTTCATTTGAGACTTATAACCTGATTGCAGTCTTTGCCTACTCTGACTACCTTCCATGATCCTTTTGCATTTACACTACAGCATAGTCATGTGCTGTAATCACAGCCATGTATTTCATGTTATTCTCTGGGGATTTTGGTGGCATACATTTATTTTTGTGTAAGCTTAGAGAGGAGAATGTAGTGCATGGATAACACACCTGTATAGGGATATAATCTATGTAGTTCATGGAGGCAGTGTGGGGAAGTAGGGAAGAACATTGGCCCTCCAGTGCCAGACTTCTTAGGGTCAAATTCTGGCCCTAGCACTTACTAGCTGCATGACTATGTGAAACTGCCTCAATTGTCAATCTTTAAAACAGGGATAAAATTAGTAAATATCTCAGAGGATTGTTGTGAAGGTTTAATGAAATAATCTATATAAACACTTAGACCTCAACCTAGCACATAATCGTTCTATTTTAGTTAAGATGTTAGGTAACTGCTTCTAAGAGCAAAATTGCAAATGTCTTCAGTTTTTATTGTAGGTCAAAAAAAAAATCTAAATACATTGCAAAATTACCTTCTATAAGGAAACAACAAGGCCCAGGATCAAGCAATGAATTGGGAACTCAATGCCCATGCTTCTGGTCTCAGATCCCTATTACTGGTTTGTAGTGTTGGTGAATCAGTTTACTTCTCTCTCCCTGATTGCCTTGTCTGCAAATTGAATGAAAAAAGAAAGTTTGTCAAAAGTCTGAAGAAAATTCATGTAAGTGGTAAGCATTTTATGATGAGGGAGAGACAATAGTGTTTTCCTCAGGGCTGGCTATATGATTTTTATCCTGAGATAATGCAATCTCTCTAATGACCATGACACTTCACTTGTTTTGAGATACAAACAGCAATACTTTGATGAATATAATTTTGAGAATAACATCTCTTCATTAGAGAGGGAAGTGTTAAGCTCTCTATTTTCCCTCTTACGACATCCATCTATTAAAAACAAGAATTCCATTTTATGGGCTTCTTGTAATCAAGATGATGTGACCTTTACAGGATTAATATGTCATTCTTGTGCTAACTAATTTACTCTAATAACAGAGGAAGATGCTTTATAGTGTGAAAAACACCTTTGGGTATTGGGATTGGACATAATAGCTAGAATAAAGCCATTATAGTTGGATATATAGTAGGAGTAAAATCTTAAATAAAAATTTGTAACCATGGGATATGGAAAATTTCTTTTTTTAATGTTGGAGTTTTGCTTTCAGTAGTTCTTTGTTAAAAGAGCTACTTTATTTTTTGCAGTAAATTTTCAGGAGCCTCTCTACCTTAACTTAGCCCTTTGTCATCTTTACTTTTGTTATTCTTATAGTTCTTCATTTTATACAAAGCCAAATTAGGTGGTCCTATCACAGCCTCAATATAAATTTGTATCTAGCTGTAATAAAGACTACAAGGACCAACATCTGCCCTGTCTGCCTCATGAGATTGTGAGCTCACTCAAAGTAGGTACCTTTCTTCTCAATCTTCCTATTCCTAGGACCTAATCAAGTAGCTGACACTCAGATAAGGCTCAATCAATGTGTGATAAATAGTGATTTTTGTCTGCACTTGAAAATCTCAGTACTTACATTTCATAGGACCCAAGTAGAATAAAATTGTCCTTTGCAATGAGTAGGTTATCCAGGATAACAATTATTGAAATGGGAAGCCTCTTAACTTTGACTTCAGGTATTCCTTAAAAGTTTTGAGGATATTCAATCTCCTTTGTGGTTTCATGACCAAATGTCTTCCTTTTAAAATAATGAGTGGTGAAATCTGCATTCTATCTACGTAGAATCTAGTCTTGAATCAGATCCCAAATGCTTAAACAAGCAAAGTCTCAACCACATGTTGTGAGGTCTTGGGCCTTTCTCTTCTTTCTCCATACTCTATGATCTCAGTTATTTCCCTTGATTAAAAAAATCGTGATAGCATTATATCATTTTTGATGATGTTTGTGTCTCAAATGTATTTGATACAAAGAGGTTAGCTATGTTTAGATTCTTATTAAAATTTCTAATAGTTTTTCCCACTAACCCTCTAAAAAAATCTTCATGTGTACCCTTCCCTAATTTATATATTCTGTTTAGACCTATCCTTTGAGCTCCTCCTTTCATGTTAGGCTGCATGCTTGCTATCTCTATTTGTCAACCTCACAGACACATGATCTTCCTTTCTATAATTGAAGATATTTGAGGGAAGAGACAATATCAGTGTCATTTATTATTGAATCCCCAGCACCTAATATTTTTTTCTGACACATTATAAATACACAAAAAGTATTTGGTGAACACATAAGAAAACTGTAATATTTTGCCCAAACATTTTCTACCTGAATCTAATGCTTATTTGCATTCCATCTCTTATTCTTTCCTCTTTGCAAATTATTATATTTTTTATTTCACCAAGAATATTAGATATATATTCTTCAATATTTCATTCTCATTGACTATTTCTGTCTTTACACCCTGTTTCCCACAAGACATATTCCTCATGATCAACTTGTTAATCTTCCTTATAGGTTCTTTTTTTTTTTTTTTTTTAGATTGCATATGATATATTCTTAATTTTATTTTCCAAATAAAGAATTCATAAATGACTCAAAATTCAAAACATGTCCCCATATTTCTCAGGTACTTAGCATCCTTAATAATAGCAACCATTTTTGCACTACTCGTTCTAGTGGACCCTTCCAGGAGATGGCTATGTCTATACATATATGAGCACATGTATATATATTTCTTTTTTTCCTTTTGTGGGAACTTGACATTTTTCACTTAAAATGGATCCTAAGAATCACTTCTTGTCAATCAGTTTTGAACTTGTTGAGATTTTTTGATTGCATCCTTTTTCATTGTATGAGATTTTACATTATTTAGTTTGTTCCCTAATGAACATTTTCCTATTACAACCAATACTTCAGTAAATATTCTTATAAATGATTAATTTTAATATGAACAATTTTTTTTCTAGGAGTATTTCCTAGGAGCAGCATTGGTGGAAAAATGAGTGTCTTCATTTTTTTTTTTTTTTTTTTTTAAGTCAGTGGGCTTTATTTTTTTTTATTTTATTTTATTTTATTTTATTTTTTAATATATTTTATTGATTTTTTTATTTTTGCCCCCCACCCTCCCTCCCACACATCCCCTCCCTCCCCAGAGTTTTGTGTCCATTGGTTATACTTATATGCATGTATAAAAGTCCTTCGGTTGATCTATTATCTCCCCCAGATCTTCCTCCCCTCCCCGCTGTAATTTGACAGTCTACTTGTTGATTTACTGTCTCTATATCTATCTTTTGGTTCATCAGTTTATAATGCTCTTTGTTATCCACAAATGAGTGAGGTCATGTGGTGTTTCTCTTTCATTGATTGGCTTATTTCACTCAGCATGATGTTCTCCAGTTCCATCCAGTTTGCTACAAATGATGAGAATTCCTTATTTTTTATGGCCGCATAGTATTCCATTGTGTAGATGTACCAAAGTTTTTGGATCCAATCATCTGCTGACGGACACTTAGGCTGTTTCCAAATTCTGGCTATTGTAGATTGTGCTGCTATGAACATAGGGGTGCATATATCCTTTCTGATTGGTGTTTCTAGTTTCTTGGGATATATTCCTAGAAGTGGGATTACTGGGTCAAATGGGAGTTCCATTTTCAGTTTTTTGAGGAAACTCCACACTGTTCTCCACAGTGGTTGCACCAGTCTACATTCCCACCAGCAGTGCACGAGGGTTCCTTTTTCTCCGCAACCTCGCCAACACTTGTCGTTTGTTGATTTGTTGATGTTGGCCATTCTGACAGGTGTGAGATGGTACCGCATTGTTGTTTTGATTTGCATCTCTCGGACAATTAGTGACTTTGAGCATGTTTTCATGTGCCTTTTGGCCTTCCTTCTGTCTTCTTTTGAAAATGTTCTATTTAGGTCCATTGCCCATTTTTTAATTGGATTATTTATCTTCCTTTTATTTAGTTGTATAAGCTGTTTGTAGATGTTGGAGATTAAACCTTTATCAGTGGTATCATTTGCAAATATGTTCTCCCACACTGTGGGCTTTCTTGTTGTTTTGTTGATGGTTTCTTTTGCTGTAAAAAAGCTTTTTATTTTGATGTAGTCCCATTTGTTTATTTTCTCTTTAGCTTCCATTGCCCTAGGGGTAGTATCAGTGAAGAAGTTCTTTTGGCATACGTCTGAGATTTTGCTGCCTGTGGATGCTTCTAGTATTTTTATCGTTTCCCGTCTGATGTTTAAGTCCTGTATCCATTTTGAGTTTATTTTTGTGAATGGTGTAAGTTGGTGATCTAGTTTCATTCTTTTGCATGTGTCTGTCCAATTTTCCCAACACCATTTATTGAAGAAACTGTCTTGACTCCATTGTATATTCGTGCCTCTTTTGTCAAATATTAGTTGAGCATAGTGATTTGGGTTGATATCTGGGTTCTCAATTCGATTCCATTGATCTATATGTCTGTTCTTGTGCCAGTACCAGGCTGTTTTGAGAACAGTGGCTTTGTAATATAGTTTGAAGTCTGGTATTGAGATCCCTCCTACTTTACTCTTCTTTCTCAGGATTGCTGTGGCTATTCGGGGTCTTTTATTGTTCCAAATGAACTTTTGGAGAGTTCTTTCTAGGTCGGTGAAATATGTCGTTGGTATTTTAATGGGGAGTGCATTGAACCTATAGATTGCTTTAGGAAGTATGGACATTTTGATGATGTTGATCCTACCAATCCATGAACATGGTATGTTCTTCCATCTCCTTACATCTTCCTCTATCTCTTTTTTCAGTGTCGTGTAGTTTTCCCCATATAGGTCCTTTACTTCCTTAGTTAAAGTTATTCCTAGGTATCTTAATTTTTTTGGTGCGATGGTAAATGGAATTGCTTTTTTAGTCTCTGTTTCTGCAGTTTCTCTGTTGGTGTATAGAAAAGCCATGGATTTCTTGGCATTAATTTTGTATCCTGCTACATTACCAAATTCATTTATTAAGTCAATTAGTTTTTTAATGGAGTCTTTTGGGTTTTTTATGTACAATATCATGTCATCGGCAAATAAGGATAACTTTACTTCTTCTTTTCCAATTTGGATGCCTTTTATTTCCTCCTCTTGTCTAATTGCAATGGCTAGTACTTCCAGTACTATGTCAAACAGGAGTGGCGAGAGTGGGCATCCCTGTCTTGTTCCTGTTCTTAGAGGGAATGGTTTTAGTTTTTGCCCATTGAGTATAATGTTGGCTGTGGGTTTATCATATATAGCTTTTATTATGTTGAGGTATGATCCTTGTACTCCCACCTTGTTAAGAGTTTTTATCAGAAAAGGGTGTTGGATTTTATCGAATGCTTTTTCTGCATCAATTGATATGACTATATGATTTTTATCTTTCAATTTGTTTATGTGATGTATCACGTTTATTGATTTGCGGATATTGTACCATCCTTGCATTCCTGGAATAAATCCTACTTGGTCGTGGTGTATGATCTTTGTGATGCTCTTCTGGAGTCGATTTGCTAGAATTTTGTTGAGGATTTTAGCATCTATGTTCATGAGGGATATTGGTCTGTAATTCTCTTTCATTGAGTTGTCTTTATCTGGTTTTGGTATTAGGGTGATGCTGGCTTCATAGAAGGAATTTGGAAGTGTTCCTTCCTCTTGGATTTTTTGGAATAGTCTGAGGAGGATAGTTTTTAGTTCTTCCTTGAATGTTTGGTAAAACTCTCCTGTGAAGCCATCTGGCCCTGGGCTTTTGTTTGCTGGAAGCTTTTTGATGACTGTTTCAATTTCTTCCCAAGTCACTGGTTTATTGAGATTTTTAGATTCTTCCTGATTGAGTTTTGGAAGATTATATTTTTCTAGGAATATGTCCATTTCCTCCAGGTTGTTCAGTTTGTTGGAGTAGAGTTGTTCATAGTATTTTGTAACAATCCGTTGTATTTCGGTGGTGTCTGTAGTTATTTCACCTCTTTCATTTCTGATTTTGTTTATTTGGGTCCTCTCTCTTTGTTTCTTGGTTAGTCTGGCTAGAGGTCCATCTATCTTGTTTATCCTTTCAAAGAACCAGCTCTTGGTTTTGTTTATCTTATGTATTGTTTCTTTGGTCTCTATGTCGTTTATCTGTGCTCTGATTTTTGTTATTTCCTTCCTTCTACTTACACTGGGCTTTTCTTGTTGCTCTTTTTCTAACTCTTTGAGTTGTAGAGTTAGATCATTTGTTACACTTTTTTCTAGTTTTTTGCAATAGGCTTGTAAGGATATGAACTTCCCTCTCAAAACTGCTTTTGCTGTGTCCCATAGATTTTGGATTGTTGTGTTTTCATTGTCATTTGTTTCCAGGATGTTTTTAATTTCTTCCTTGATTTCTCTGGTAACCCAGTCCTTGTTTAATAGCATGCTGTTTAGTCTCCATGTGTTTGATTTCTTTGGATTATTTTTATTGTAGTTAATTTCCAGTTTTATGCCATTATGGTCTGAGAAGATGCTTGATATGATTTCTATCTTCTTGAATTTGAAGAGACTTTGCCTATGTCCCAAAATGTGGTCTATCTTTGAGAATGTCCCATGTGCATTTGAGAAGAATGTATATTCTGTGGCTTTGGGGTGGAATGTTCTGAAGATGTCAATTAATTCCATCTGGTCTAGTGAGTCATTTAGGATTGATATTTCTTTGCTGATTTTTTGTTTGGATGATTTGTCGAAGGGTGACAGTGGGGTATTAAAATCTCCTACTATGATTGTATTGCTGTTAATCTCTCCCTTAATGTCCTCCAGCAGTTTTTTTATGTATTTGGGTGCTCCCGTATTGGGTGCATATATATTTACCAGGGTTATTTCTTCTTGTTTGATTGCTCCCTTTAGTATTATGAAGTGGCCTTCATTGTCTCTTGTTATGTCCTTCACTCTGAGATCTAATTTGTCAGATATAAGTATTGCTACCCCAGCTTTCTTTTCATTTCCATTTGCCTGGAAAACCTTTTTCCATCCCTTCACCCTCAGTCTGTGTGCATCTCTTTTTCTGAGGTGGGTTTCTTGTAGACAGCAGATGTATGGGTCTTGTTTTCTTATCCAATCTGTTACCCTATGTCTTTTGATTGGAGCATTTAAACCATTTACATTTAATGTTATTAATGATAGGTACTCATTTGATGCCATTTTTATTCTATACCCCTGTGTTCCTTCTTCGCTTCCTATTTATTTATTTTTACAGTAGACCTTTGAGCATTTCTTGCATTGCTGGTTTGGTGGAGATAAATTCCTTTAGTCTTTTTTTGTCTGTGAAGCTCCTGATTTCCCCTTCAATTTTGATTGATAGTCTTGCTGGGTACAGTATTCTTGGATTCAGACCCTTTCTTTGCATGACTTTGTATATTTCATCCCATTCCCTTCTGGCCTGATAAGTTTCTGTTGAGAAATCAGTTGTTAGACTGATGGGGGTTCCTTTATATGTAACTTTCTGTCTCTCTCTGGCTGCTTTTAAGATTCTAACTTTGTCATTGGTGTTTGCCAATTTAATTATAATATGTCTTGGCGTCGGTCTTCTGGGATCCATTTTGCTTGG
The DNA here is from genome assembly GCF_964339955.1 of Pipistrellus hanaki. NCBI lineage: Eukaryota > Metazoa > Chordata > Mammalia > Chiroptera > Vespertilionidae > Pipistrellus > Pipistrellus hanaki. Next base: position 22,700,551 of record NC_140519.1, read on the forward strand.
GACTCTGCGAGCATCTTGGATTTGTGTGGGTTTTTTCTTCTCTATCTCAGGAAAATTTTCTGTCATTATTTCTTGAAATACATTTTCCATGTCTACCTCGGTTTTCTTTCCTTCCGGAACCCCTATTATTCGAATATTGTTTTGTTTTGCATTGTCCCAAAGCTCCCGTAGGCTCTCCTCCTGCTTTTTAATTTTTTTTTCTAGAAGCTGCTCTAATTGGGTATTTTTTTCCATCTTGTCTTCTAGCTCACTGATGCGATCCTCTGCTTCTTCTAGTCTGCTCTTGATGCTATCTATTGAGTTCTTCATAGTAGCGATGTCATTTTTCATTTCATCTTGAGTCATCTTCATTTCCTCTTGGGTTTTTTTCATTTCCTCTTGGGTCTTACTCAAATTGTCAAATTTGTCTTCCATTCTTTTTAGCCATCTTAAGATCGTTACTCTGAATTCTTGCTCTGGTAGGTTGCTTGCCTCTATATTGTTTACTTCCTTTTCTGGTGAAGCCTGCTTTTCTTTCATATGCGGGCTGTTTTTTGGTCTCCCCATGATCTATGATGTCTGGTTGTGTAGTTCTCTCTCTCCTGCTTTGATTTAAAGGCACAAAATACAACACAACCAGGTACAACACACAAGGCACTGAATCGAAATGTGTTTGCGATATTAATAACCACCAATAAGGGTGACTAGAACCCAGCTAACAAAAACATGCAATCAAACAAAAAGCATAGGCAAATCAATCTTATAAAAGAAAAGCATACAACTTCAGTAAAGTTAACATTCAACATACAACTTCAGAGTTAGAGAGTAAGACTGTTTTGTTTTTTTTGTTTTTTTTTTTGTTTTTAGGACAACTGCGAGGGAGGTGTGAATGGGTTTGGAGCAGGTAGTTGGAAATTAGATATATACAAGTAGGGTGAAATTTTAGGAGGGGGTAGACAGATGGAATGGGGGAAATCTAGAGCAGGAAAGGGTTAAGATAAACAGGGTATCAAAGGAAAAGATTGGAAAGAGGGTGAGGGCATAAAGGTAGGGTTGAGATAGAATAAAGCGTTGGAGAAAGAAGGATAGATAAAGACTGTAGAACAGTAATCCTGTAATTAAAAAAAAAATAAAAAATATATATATATATATATATATATATATATATATATATATATATAATCAAATGGAATAAAAATAATAAAAATAAACAAAAGAAAATAAGATGAAAAAGGTAAATTAGTAGTAGTAATAATGTTGATTACATATACAATGTAATAATTATCAAGATAAAATCAAGTGAGGAAAAAGAAAAAAAATAGTTTCTTGAGTAAACGTTGCAAATAATGAAAACAAAAGTAAAAAACAAAAATTTAAAAATTAAAAAAAAATAATAATAAAATTTTAAAAATTTAATTAAAATTAGCAGTAATGAAGGTCATTCGCTTCCTCTATCGTTATGATCCAGTCCTGATTTTTAGGCAGGTTTTGCTTTGTTTTTATTACACTAGAGTCAATTTGTGAATTAGCCTCTGGGGGCAGTGTTTCTAGGTTGACTTCCCAGACTCTAAAGCCTCTCCAGCTTTTTTTTTTTTTCGTCCTCTCTGAAGCTGGAACTATGGAGGGGGGGAGGGGGCAGGTCCGAGCAACTGCAATCTCCCGCAACTCTCCGATATCCCTCCGAGCCGGATCCAAATGTGTTGCTCTTTAGATATCTCCCCTGTTAGGAGCCCCGTCCACTTTCAAGGGTGACAACCGCCCAACAGCGGGGGCTTCTACTTGTAATCACCACCCCTGTCCTCCAGCTTCCGGGAGCGCGCTCTGTGCGCACAGGCTTTTTGTTTTCGCCGCGAGCGCTCTCCACCCTCTCCCCGCGAAATCTGACCTTTTCGCTGAGCAGTGGGGCAATCCTGTGAGGGCAAGTGTTCGCGCCGCTTGGGATCCGCGTTCTGGGGGTCACAGATGCTTGGTGGTCGCTGCGGCTGTGGATATTCAGGCCTCTGACACGATCCTATCTTCCTCTCAAGATGGCGAGGTTTCCCCGTCCAAGCCGGTAGGTAGCTCCGGGCAGGGACACAGCCCGCGTGGGTGCTTCCCTGTGAGGGGCACCTCTGTCAGCAGCCCCCCAGCAGTTTCTTCTGGTGTTTGCTGTCTCCCAGCTTGCCAATAAACACTCACAGCACAAGACCCTCAGTTGCTCTCTCTTTCTGCTTCGGGAGAGGGCTCAGAATCCGCCCATCTATTCTTCCGCCATCTTACCTCCTCCTTATAGGTTCTTAAACTTAACTTTAATACCACCTCAAGGCCTGGCTCCTTCTATTCATTATGCTCTCTCCAATATCTTCAATCTCTTTTGGTCTACACTGCTTTTCTTCTCTTTTTAACATATTCAGGCATCCTTGATCCTATGATGCTGTCTTTGACTAGCATCTAGTTTTGATCTGCTGTTGTATTCATTTGCTCTGATTCTTCAGTGTTTGTTTCTTCTTTCACACACATGCAAGCTAAATATACTTTTCCTTCAGTTAAAATTTTCTTCATTTTATTAGTGATCTCCAAAATGTTAAATTCAATTCAGTCATCATCACAATAACTTGTGCTCAACTGTTAACCATTTTCTTTTTGAAACTCTCCTATTTTTTGTCTCAAAATTCTGAACTATTTCCCCCCCCCCCCCCCCTTTCTAGCTCTTTGAGCAGCAATTTCCTGTCTTCTTAATGGTACTGCTATCATTTTACCACCATTTAAGTGAGTATTTCTTCATAAATAAATATTACCCATTGGATTTTTTCTTTGTATAGTCTCCCAAGAAAAACTCATGTACTTCTAACATAGCCCAAAGTCCCTGCTTATGTCATCATGATCTTTCCAGACACTCCACCCAAAACTTCAGTTAGTCAGGTACTGCCATCACTTTATTTTCCATAGATCCCAGCCCCACCTCATAACTTAGTACACAGTGGACACTCAATGAGTGTTTGTTGAAAGAGCTAAATGAGAACATCCTATCATCTCATCTCTAGATTAGTACAATAAGCCTTTACATGTTTGCCATCTTCCTAACCAGTATCCTATCCAATTGATTCTTTCTTTGCCTTACCTTAAAGTATGTTCCTATTTTCTTTGCTTAGACTAGTGGAAGAGTAGCAAGCTGGTCTTATCTTTTGAGACGATCCTATTGGATGGTGATTACCTCCTAAAGTAAAGTATTAAGAAGGATTCTGAGCTCGCATTAAGGCTCAATAGAAAAGAGAGTGGTGATTGTTTAGTGACAGCTGTTATAAGTCTGGGAAGAAGTATAGATAGGTATATGACATTTGTGCTATGTTCATTCCTGGTCTACAAGATAAACACTATATTTATTATTTTAATAAATCAAAGCCTAAATTTTTAGCTTATGCTCCTGGCTCATTCTTGTTTTCAATAACAGCTCTAGTTATTTATACAATAGTATAACTAGAGGCCCGATGCATGACATTTGTGCACTGGGTGGGAAAGGTGTCCCGCAGCCCAGCCTGCACCCTCTCTTATCTGGGACCCTCTCAGGGGATGTCTCACAATCTGGGACTGTTGGCACCTAAGTACTCGCCTGCCTGCCTCCCTGATTGCCCCTAACCACTTCTGCCTGCCAACCCGATTGCCCCCAATTGCCCTCCCCTGCCAGCCTGATCACCCACAACTGCCCTCCCCTGCGGGCCATCTTGTGACAATGTGTGGGCAGCCATCTTGTGACGATGTAAGGACATTGTGCAAGGGTGCAAGGGCGCAAGGGTCACCTAGGTTTTTATTAGTATAGATTTTTCCTATATTTTGCTTCAGCATAGTTCATGATTCTTCAAGTTTCCCAACTTTTCATGCTGTGGATACTCATATACTACACCAACTTAGAACTACCACTATTGACCTTACATCTTTTCTTTCCTCTAAACTTAAATCCATCCATTTCCATAAAGTCTTCCTAGAACATTTTAATCCAGAACAGTGCCTTCTGAAGTCCTGGGAAAGGTTACCTGAACTATTTGCTTGGCATTGAAACATACTACAGTGGTGCCTCACACAACGAACTTAATTCGTTCCAGGAGCAAGCTTGTTATGTGAAAAGTTCATTATGTGAAACGCGTTTTCCCATAACAATACATGTTAAAAAAAATAATTCGTTCTGTAGCATAAAATATGCTAAGATGACATAAAAAAATATGCTAAGATGACATATTTTTATTTAGATACATCTAAAAACATAATTTTTTTTTAAAAAAAACCACATTTTTTAAATTTTAAGACAGACTAAGTAGAGTCTACCGAATCTTGCACATCTTCATCCATTTTCTGCTTTTTGGCTGATGGTTTCATGAAAAACCTGTCCAAAGTTCGCTGTGCGAGGCGTTCGTTATGCGAGGCACCACTGTACCTTGGAATATTTCCTATAACTTTGTTTGAACTCTGTAGTGCCTCTTGTAGTGTCAGTTCCCATTTTCTATGTTGTATCTTCACTTAAATTTTAAAAACTTCCATGATTTTAGCACATATGAAGCCTATTTACACATGCCCTCTATGTGTAGTAATCCCCAAGGAAGAGGGACTATTTACCCACAGAATTACTTTTACATAATAGGTGCTCATGATATATTGTTTAAATTACAATACTAATAGATATTTATTAGATTATTATGTGTTTTATTCCATTCTGTATTTATATAATCCCCTTTAATCCTTGTAAAAGTCTTACAAAATGTGTTACACTATCCAAGTTTTACAAAAGCTATGAGACTTAAAAATAATAAAGTTTAAAATTATCTAAGGTAAGTTATGCAGATAGAAATTGCTGGAGCCCTGGTCCAAATGAAGGTCAGAATTACTAAGATTGTCATTGGAAAAATGAAAGGAAAACATGCCTCAATCTTAAATAAAACCCTGTTACTCAGAGGAGTTATCTTATATGCTATTTCTGGTCATTGACCATTGTGACAAAATGAGATTAGAGTTTCTACATGTCCAACCAACATTCTCAAATGCTAATAAATATGTGAGCAAAATGAAGCCATGGTTTTGTCCCAGAGCTCTGGTTGAGAATTTCTATTTCTGGAATGCAAGCTGTGGAAACTGGGAGATGGATTGGAACTTAACAATTTCCAGAGACAACTATTCTTTCTGCTTATTATTCTGGGTGTGATTGGGATAAATAGCTCCAGGGCTTTTAATAAATGTAGGATCAGATGGGTATCTGGGGTCACCTCAGATCATCTTGGACCTTTTGGAACATATGCACGTCAATTGGAATCCCTGAAAAGACCATAGACTTGTGGGGATAGTCAGAAAAGCTTTTGTCTTCTAGATAAACAGCAGGCTCATAGAATGAGAATGAAAATTTCCAGAAGTATTTATAGAATAAAATAGTCATAGACAGTACAAGAGGGCCAACAGATCCATTCAAGTGGCTATACGCACCCCTAAATGCCACTGAAAGGTGTAATTTAACTGCAGCCATTATTGTTCCCCACTGGGGGGCACTAAAATTATACCTCTGTTTTCTCTTTATTTCTCATTACTATGAGATGAAAAGAATTTCCTATATAATTATTTTTGTAAGAGGACAAGTTGGTAATGGTTTATATTTATCATTCACTCACACAGCCTGCTTTTAATCCTTGAAATCTCTCTATTAATGAACTAGAAATTGGCTGCTTCCAAGAAGAGGCAATATCCTTCTGATGGATAGTGCATTGGGCTAGGAGTCAGCAGAGCCAGACGCCAGGACCAAATCAGAGTAAGAAGTGACTGCAGAGGTTATAACATGACCCCCAGCTAATTTATGAATACCCTCTATGATGCCCCTGACAAGTGATCATCCACTTCCAGTGCAGGAGGACCACTGGGTAATTGTGTGATTAGGCAAAGCACTTAGCAAGTACATTACAGAATCGTAGGATGATTGAGCAGGAAAGGACCTTGGAGATGGGCTAGTCAGCCCCTCTGCTCTGATATGAGAGCCAGTAAGGTCAAGTGACTTACCACTGAAGTTTAGCAGTACTGCCAAGAATAAGTGTTCTGGTGCCCAATTTGAAAGGTTACTCCCCCATAATAATTCTTCCTGAAGTAGTGTCAACTATTCCTTGGGTATCAGAGCTTTTGATTGCACACCAGGTTTGAACAAGAAATTCCTAGCCACCTTGATAGTTCTTTAGGATCAGAGGAATTCACTGGTCAGTACAAACCCATTCATTCAGATTTCACTTTCTAATCCATTTTGTCAGGCTTATCTCTAAGATATAAGTAACTTTAAAAATACATACACCGCCTCCTCAAACTGTGTTCCTTTCAGCCATAGCTCCTTATTTGAACAGCTTGAGGACTAATTTGAATCACACTTCTCTCTCGGGGACTCAGAAAGTGTGTGATACCTTAGGGAGTTGCCTTACGGAGATGTTTAAGGTGTTTTTAAAGTGGAATACATCTAAATTCTTTAAATTACATATGGTTTAATTTAGAAAAGGACAATTGAAGCCTTCATTAAAATATATTTATTCCAATTTCATATGTGGAAATAAATGTTTCTGAGCTAGCTTGGTGTATGCCTATCCAGATTGTAGCATTTCCCTGCTTTCTAAATTAAATGTTACTGTATGTGAGTCTTGGCTCTATAGAGGCATATATTAAAAGGCTTAGTCATCATTATTGTAAATATCCCAGAATTGAGTCAGGTTTCATTGGTTTTAGAAGTAACTTCCTTTTCACTTTTTGTATTTCCTGCACTTCTCTTTTTTACATTTGTGTGCTATTTTCTTTCTTTCCTCTATTTTAGCTTTTGTCAAGATTATAGAACTGTCTTCCCTGGTTTAAAAACCTCATATTCTCTGTCTTGAATGAAAGGGGCAGTTCTGAGCCTTTATGTAGTGAGAGTTAAAGAGCCTAATTACATTGGAAGCCATTTAGGTTTTCTATGTCATTTAATATTTTTAAACCTTATCAGGTAATTTTTAAAGACTCATTTAAATATTAGGAGAAAATCTCAAAGAGATTGAGTACTTCATATAAAGTCACAAAAGCAGTAAATGGTAGAGCTGGAATTTCAACGTGGGTGTCTTCCTACTCCTAAGCCCATACTTTCCACCATCTCATGCCTACCATGTACTTGGTTTGGGTCATCACCAGAATACTTCTTTTAACAACCAAACCAACAACTAAAAGCACTTCCATTTTGTAATTTTCCAACAAAACACAAGTTATATACATTTTAGGTATCTGTGGCCACTTTGCATTTCCTTTGTTATGAGGCAGCCACATTTTTGAGTTATCCAAAGATCATTATTGCTTCTTGGCTTCTACCTTTGCTGTTATGAAAGCATAGTCATTGCTAAAAACAATAACAACAAACAAACATGTCATCTATGCCATGGTCATTTAGTGGAAGTGAGTAAAGACAAAATCAAGATTCAACCCATGGGCGTGTTTAGCTTCTTTCTGAGAATCACTATTTCATAGCCTACACTGCAGAACTAACCCACCTGTCTTGTTTTGTTCTTATTATATACACAAACTGGGGCCCAGGAGATGTTCCAGGTATCCCAGCATACACTAATTTTTACTACTATAAGACCTTTAGAAAATAATTCTAAATCTACATTATATTGATAATGGCCCAGATTTTCCTTGAATTTGTGTTTGGGTATGTTTTTTCATATTATTCACTGAGTTGGCAAATGCTCTTTGGACCTCGATCCAACTTGAATCAAAATGAGGATTCAAGTTCAGGTAAGTTACACAGCCTTTTCTCACATGTTAAAATGTGAAACATAATTAAACAATGTCTGAAATTACTTAGCATTATGCTTAGTTCATAGTTAATTCTAATTACTGGGAGGTGCTGTGATTGTATCTCTATGTCTATTCTAGATTATAAGCATACTGAAAGCAAGGTTCATGATGTATCTTCGGTGACACTCAGCACAGAGCAGGCATGGAGGCACTGAATGGCTAATGATTTTACATATATGAAAAGGATCAAGCACACAGATTCTGAAATCCAACTCTCTGCAATCTGTAGTGGATATCTAGTATACCAACAGCAGTTAGCTTATCAAAAAGTATATAATTATTTTCATTCTATCTAATGTTGGCAGCCACTTTATATAAACCAAGAACTTGATCTTCTTTTTCTTTGTAGCAAATTGGGGAATGTCTAAATATTTTATTGAGAGACCAAATGATTTCTCAGTGGATGACTTTTAGCCTGCTTGTCCATTAAAGAAGATAAAAGAAAAGGAGGAGCTTACCCTGATATCTAACTTAATTTTGAGACAGAAAGCACACCAACTTGCTACTCCATTGGGGTTTGAGCCAAAAAAAAGGGCTTGGGTAGAGCACAAAATGCCATGCAGAATAATATGGGTAACGCATTTTAAGTTGGAGTTACTATTACATTATTTAAAGCCATACAGAGTGAAGGACAGGGATTTTCGTTGTGGAAGACACTGTTAGTAAAGAATAGTTATGCTGATCAGTTGGAAGTTTCTGGAAATTTATGTGGGTGATCAGATTTTGAGTCCCCTCCTTTTCCCACTGCCCAGCAGAAGGAAAAAAGATAGCAGCCACCCAGCCACAAGGTCCCCAACACCTCGCCTGTAAGCAGGCTGTCCTTCACGGATGGAAATACTGGCTGAGCTTGTTTCTATGCAGACGCCATAGGCCACAATATAGGCCCATTTTGTATTTTCCCATCAATCATTTGAGAACTGTCAGGCTGTTTCATAGTCCATTGTAAGAAACAGCAGACATTTTGTCTGCCTTGCATGTAACTATATTGGTGGGAGGGCATTTTCTAAAGAAATCATATTGAACTCATTTTTTCTTTTAAAGAGACTTCATTGAAGTCAAAAGAGGAATAATTGGTAGCCTTTCTCTTTGCCTGTCCTAAGGGGGAAAAATGCTCTATCCTATTTTAAAGATCTATAAACAGCTCAGTTAATAGGATGGGGCTAGGCAAAAAAATAATAAAAGCATAAACTTCTGAACTTTAGCAGAAGCTTATACATTGGAATAAAGAAATTGATTCAGAGGAGCCCCCTTTGATGGTTTTCTCACTACAACAAAGTACAGCCCATCTGTATTTTCCCTTCATCTAATACAGTGGGTAGGCCAGAGCTGCAAAGGAACATTTTAATATTGACAGGGTTGCAGGAAAACCATGTGCTTTAGAATGAATTAACTTTTGCTGCACTGCTGAACATATGAAGAAAAATTGGCTAAGCAGGAAAAAGAAAAAGATTTTACCACCCCCTTTCCTCCTTTTTTTTTTTTTTTTTTTTTTTTTTTTTTGCCATTGGAGCTCAAAACAGCAATCAACAAATAGGCTAGTGAGTTTTTCACCAATAAAGAAGCCCATCTTGGCATGTCCTTAGGCTATTATACATCTCTGGTCTTCAAGAAATATCTGACTGCTCTTGGAGTGATGCAAATTGAAATTGCAGCTAAAACTTGCCAAATAAGCAAGTTATGGGGGCATCATAGAAGTTAATTTATTGCTAATAGTGCAGAAACTAAAACTGAAGTAAGTTCATGTCCTTATTTATTATATATAGCGTTTGTATGTAGCAGCCATAACAGTACATGCTTCCACCAGATTCTCAGGCCACAGTCTAAGGACAGATTGTGTTCTTATAGTAGTTTTCTATTCCATACCTCTCAGGATATCTGTTAAGTGCAAAATGCTGGAACTGTATATGCCCTGTCTCTTCTGCTTTACTATTTCGCCCATCATAGTCTCATAAGATTGTTCCCTAACTACTATATCCTTTCAAATCCCACATGGACTTATAATTGTCTCAACAGAGTTATATAATATTTGACTTACAGAGCATACATATTTATGTGCATTTCTTATATTATAGAAATTAACAATAACAATAAGCAATATATAAAAATAAAAAAAAACTGTAATAAGTTTGCATTACTGTACAAGGCATTTTTACTGTTTTCTTTCTTTAAAACATGATTTTAGAGAAAGTGGAAGGGAAGGAGGGAGGGAGGAAGGGAGAGAGAAACATCAATGAGAGAGAGAGAAACATTGATTGGTTGTCTCCCAATTGCACCCCAACCCCAGATTGAACCCACAAGTTGGATATGTGCCCTGACCAGGAATTGAACCCACAACCTTTCAGTACATGGGATGATGCTCCAAATGAGCCATGGCATTTTGTATGAGTTATGTCATAGGCTGTGCAAATTCATCACCAAGCTTCTAGTTCTAGAAGTGTGACTAGGAGAAGGTTCCTTTCTGTCTAAATGACTCGGCCTATACACCAAGATCACAAATACACTTGCCATGAGTGGAACAAAATCCACATGTAATGTCAGCTCTGTCCTCCTAAGACAGAGAGAGAAGGGGTAGAGAAGAGGAGAGTTACCAGCACAGGAGGGGGTAGGAGTGCAGGCCAACCCTTCTAGGTGCACACCCAGAAGTTATTGCAGTTTGGCAGCCAATAGGCCCATGAAAAAAATGGTCCTTCCTTCCTCCTCTCTGGGAGGAGCGGAGATAGCACTTCTGTCCCTGGATCTACAGGTACAAGAGCAGCAGCAGGGATGAGTGTCTTGAGCTACCCTGAAGAGATGGTATCTTCCTATGGGCCAACTGGTTTAAAAACACCAGTGGAGAACAGTCAGGTATTTAGGCCCAGGATGCCCTGCTTCTAGTGAACCACCAATCTTTCTGAAATGTGCAGCATAAAGCAGGTCACATTTCAATGATAGAATTAATATTTTTACTCAAACTGCGGGATTACCACTGAGATGCACATCTGACTTTAGGCCTACAACTTCCAGACTTTAACCAATTTAGGGAATGATAAGGTGATAAAGAAAGGTTTATTACAGTGAGCCACAGCCCTAAGTGATTGTCCCAGGGACTCCCTGCCTCCCAACGCCCCCCAATACAACATGACAACTGCAAATTTCATCATGACTACAATGGCCTAATGGGATAATCTGGGTGACAATGATCATAAAACTAGTCTTCCAACGAGTTAATGACTCATTAACTTGGTCGTAAACCCTGAGGTTTTCATGAGGTTGTCTTCTAACACTATCTTCTGTCACTTTCCACACAAACTCCTTCTTGGGTCCTGCCAAGAATGTTTGCACACAACTTTAAGAATCCACATTTCCTTCTACTGTACCTGCCACATCCCTTCATCACCATTCTCTGATGTCCAGGGGCTCCAGCAGTGACTGGCACATTGTGTGGCTAATCCCTGTATTGGTGGCTGAGTGGGCCACTAGGTGCAGCACCTCAGTCCTCCTCCTCTTTGCCCTCTAGGTGACCCTGAAATGACTTGCTGTCTTAGCAAATCATAGCGCTGGGTTTGATCCTATTTTGAAGATTGTATTTCCAGCTCTTACTTCCTATATACTGTTCTTTAATTCTATAAATTGTCTATATGTCTAGCTTGTCATATGGCTAGTACTTCAGAGTCAGTATTAAATATTCAAAACCTCTTCTTTAACTTTCTAAGTTACTTTTTTTCTGAGTTTCTTATTTTTTTAATGACACCATCTTTCTCTCAGACACAGAACTGAAATAGGGTTATTACTATACTCAGTAAAGTGTCTAAGCTTGCAGACTCTGCCAGTTACTAAGAGGAAGAATGCTACTAATGTGTGTATATATTGTACTGAAGGTACTTGTGGGGATCTATTTCCCATTCTAAATTGTGAATGCCATAAGGATAATGAGTATGTCTTATTAATGTTTACGCATCCTACAGTGTATACATGACACATGTACACATAATAAGAGCTCAGAATAAATGAATAACTGGATAACATGTAGACAAATAGAAGAATCCAAAATTTGAAATGGAAACCAAAATTTCCATTTATTCTTCTGTGTACTAGATCATCTCTCCAAATTACCAGGAATGCTACATTCAATGAAATCTTGCCTAACAAATGATTCTGAAGTAATGCTCATATTTAGATAGGATAATATATATATATATATATATATATATATATATATATATATATATATAAATCAATAATATATATATTATTGATTTCAGAGAGAAAAAGGAAGGGGGAGAGAGAAGCATCAGTGATCAGAGAACCATTGATAGGCTGCCTCCTGGACTCCCCATACTGGGGACTGAGCCTGCAACCCAGGCATATGCCTTGACCAGGAATCAAACTATAATTGCCTGGTTCATAGATCTAAGCCACGCCAGGCTAGACAAGGTATGTTTAAACAATCTCATTGTCAAGCTTAACTTTGGAAACTGGCAGATATCGCCAATGGTAGTAATAACAAGAAGTTGATTTCACAAAGGGAATCGTTAATTTTATTGACATAAATTATCAGCATTGAACAGAGAAAAACTCAGTGTCATCAAGCATCTAGGTATATATTTTTTCCAACAAGAGGAAGGTATGTATTTTACCAGCAATGCTGAGCCAACGTTTCCAAATTCAATTTGCAGGTAGCCTGAGTGTGCAGCGGAGGTGTCAGGTTTCACTCTCCTCACCTGTCTCTTCAGCAGCCCAGTCTGATGCATCAATCCTGGTTGATGAGGGGGAGGCTTCACTCTGCTCATTTGTCGAAAAGCTCATCTTCATCAGCCGAATCCTTGCTGTGAGGCTTCTGCTCCATGTTTTTCTTGCATGTAATGACACTGAGAGGTCCGTACATATCCCTCACCCCTAGCAGCTGCCTTCTCCAGAAACTGCCCTCCTCCACCTCGGGTTCGGTGAGCATCTTTCATGCTGGAGAATTGGACAAAAGACCCTCGAGTTTCCTTGTCTATCATCCTTTGAAGGTGCTCTTTGACAAATTGCAATGAGACAGAAAATTATAATAAAAAATCGCCGCTACTACAATCACAGGTACTAGGTACTGCAGAGATGAGTTTGCTGGTACACCAATGTCCTGGCACATCTTTAGTGAGCTGATTTGACTCCTCCTCTTGTTCACCCTGGGCTCACTCCTCTCATTTTTCCATTGATCCGTATCCCACTCTGCCCTGGAAACCTTTCCTTCTTGCTGCACATCGAGAAGCTTCATCAGGAGCCATGAGGTGTGTTGGTCAGACATTCAGTATGACTGTCCTGTCGGCAGTCTCAATGTTATTTTTAAATTGGCAGAGGCAGCAGGTTAAATGGCTAGGGAACATCCGTTTTTCCCATTCAAGGGCCATCATGAGGATGCTCTCAATCGTTGCAAGTGACACTTGTGTTGTTCCCATGTCTAAACATTTTAATGCTGGCCAATTAGGAAGATATGGATCTTTAACAGTTGTGGGAAGATGATTGAGAATTAACTTGTGTAAAAACTTCATTCCATGCCAGGCCTGAAACATCCCAAAGCTCAGTTTTGTGATTAAATTGCAACCAAGATTTAAATACTGGAGGGGTAGCTGACCTTCAGATGAATCCTTATGTAATTCCTTCCAGTTATTCTTACTGAAATTAGTTTTTCAATCAAACAGTATGACTTCAGTGTATCTTCATCAATGAATGTAAGAAATAGAATTTCCTTGGAGATTGAAGATGGTGAAGGTGCCACTGTAGGTGTTGGGCTCAGGCACAGGGGCGTCCCATTATGGCAGGTACAGAACTTCCATAAGTTCATGGTGTCACTCTGTTCAGACGCTGGAGGAAAAGTCTCAGATGACTCTGGTTGCTGAGTTATGGTAACTTCCAGGTCCAAAGATTAAAGTGTGACTTCAGACAAGCTGAGACAGAGCAGGCTCTGAAAGTGGAACTGTCACCTAAGGGTGCTTTGCAGGAGCAGTGGTCTGCTGCAGGGCTGTGGCATCAGTCTGTGGTGCAGGTTGGGGGGTGATGTTTAGCTCCCTTCCAAAGATTGAACTGGGACTTCGATCAAGGCTGACTTCTGTGCCTGAATGGTCTCTCAAGTGGAAGTGTCATCTCAGGTGCTTAGGAGGAGCGTTAGTCTCCAAATTCATATTGGGAGTGATGGTTATGTTCAGGTCACTCAGGGTACTTGGAATTTTTGTCTGCTTCAGGTCTGCACCATCAGCCTCCCAAGAAGGCTGAGCTGGTATCTTCTGCTCAGAGGGAGGTATCACCTCTTCTTTGGACTTCGGAGCATGCACTTAAGACCACCTGCTCCATTGCACATGCTTCAGTCTTCTTGGTGTGTTCTGAATTTATCAAAGCTGCCAGATCTGCACCTTTCCCATTGGTATTAGGCAGCACCGGGTGCTGAGCCTCACCTGAGCCCAAAGGTGAGACTGTCACCTGCTGACATACTGAAGGTTTAGCTACAACATCCATAGAGTATTTTCAAGGCTGAACTAGACCCTTTTGCTGGTCTCCAGAAGGTTGTGCACTTGCAAGAGGCCTGAGAGGCAGAGCTGAGCTCTTCTGCTGGATTAGAGTCAACATATTCGGGGTGGGTGGAGGCTGAGCTGGGACTCCTTGTGGACTAACAAAATTTTCAACAGCCCAGAGGACACTAGACCTGAGTTGAGTCCTCTTGTTCAGGTGGAAACTGAGCTTAAGTCTCCTGGGGCTTTAGAGAAGTTTCCATTTTCTCAGGAACCTCTTTATTGTTCTAAGGTTCCCTATTGGAATGATGGAAGTTCTGCCTCTTCAGAACTTGGAGGGTTTTGCTGATACCAGGACCAGGGCTCGGTGACCCCAAGGGGATGCAGGTCAGCGGGATAGGGTCTAGGGCCAACTCTGGAGACTGAGCTGCCTGGACCTGCAGCCACATCAGCTGCCACGTGAGCAGGAAAGGTGGGGCCAGGGCACAGCTAGCGACCTAGGCAGGTGGGGTGCCAGCACCATGTGCTGAGTGTGAGCGGAACAATTGGCAGCCGTGTCACAGTTGGCAGCTTTGTCATGCATGTGCCCCTTAGCAACCAAGCACCCCTCCTCGCCTCAGGTTCCAACCTTTATTTAGGCAACCTGTATTAGTCTTGGGCTGAGAGTGACTGCAGAAGAGCAAGCTTCCCCCACTCCCCCCCCCCCCCCCGAATTACCAGGGACTAAGTGGCCCATTTCCCCTGCAGAAAAGACAACTACCTTCTGCTGAGCCTCCCCTCCCCCTCACAATGAGGCAGGATTTGGGCTTCAGACCTGGGTGGCCTAGACTCCAGCAGCCCAAGAGTGGTGGGATGGGGGGGTGTTTGAGGGTGTGGGGAGGTTGGGGGTTGCTCCAGAGCTTCCCAAGGAAACCACAGGGCCTAGCATCCTGGGAAATTCAGAAGTGCTAAGCGCCCCCCCCCCGCCGCCACACCGTGTTCTGGCAATGTGAGCTGCTCCTCAGGGCTGCATCTGAGAGACGGTCTTCCTTCCCGTGGCCATTCTGCTTCTGATACCTGACACTAAATGGGGTCGACGCCGCCTGTCACTACTTGAGCCAAATTAAGCAGAAACAGAGTTGTATCGTATATGAGTGTTTATTCCAATGATGCTGGCAGTATGGGGAGAGCAGTAGGTCACCCTGAGAATTCTGCTCTGCCTTTTCCTGCCAGCCTGCCGATTATATATAGGCTAGGGAGAAAACTGCATGCAGCTGTGAGCTGCAAGTGTAACATGGAAAGGGGGGAAGGGTAGGGTCTACAGTCTGGCCTTCAGGAGCTTGAAGTCTTATTACAAGGTGGTTGAAAGATGAGACAGAGGGCGGAAAACCAAGACTACAGACTTTGTTAGAGGAGAAGGACCCTGCCGGACTACCTTGCAAAGGAGGAGAGCACACGTGCAGGAGTGAACACGCCTTTTGAGGGGAGGAAAGGGGAGGGATGGGGCTTAGGGTACTCGGCACGCGCTGATTGGTGGTTTCATATAAGGCACACGATTAGGCACTTAGGTACTTAGGAATCGGGGGCTTAGGGCATTTGGCAGGTGTTGATTGGTGGTTCAATGTACAGTCCATATAAGGTGCCTGGTAAAGTGTTCAGGAATGTCCAGGCTGCAGGTGCAGTTTACATCATACTCCGTCCATCATATGGGGGAAGGGAGGATCTATCAGTGGCTATCTAGGAGGTTACAAACAGCTCAGCTGGTTCCTGGGATCTGAGAATGGTCAGTGTTCCCGAGGCAAACTCCTGGAGGGGGTCAGGGGCCAGGCCCAGCAACTAAGTCAAAGTGTGTCCTGTCCTTGGTCTGTTCTTAAAATGTATTTATTTTCTGAGTAATGGACTTTGTAAATAGAATTTGCATTCAATAATACAGGTTATACTTGGGATGAGGAAAAAATATAACAGGAGTTGATATTCTCATGTAGGAATTCTAATTTCTTCAAATTTTCTGTTAATTCTGTGCTGTGCTGTTGTCAGGGACTTTGGCCCTGAGCTTATCATTCTATCTAAGAAAAGAGTAATATGAAAATTGGCCATCACTCCAATACACAAGATAGCTGCCCCCATATGGTTAAAGATCCTTCTCCCATGTGGACACAAGATGGCCACCACAAGATGGCCAGCAGTGTAAGGCAGTGTAAGACCTGGGGGACCCAGGTCTGCAATGGAGAGCAGTTGGGAAGGACCAGGCCTGCAAGGGAGGGCAAGTTGAAGGCGATCAAGCCTGCAGGGGAGGGCAGTTAGAGGCAAACAGGCTGGCAGGGGAATAGTTAGGCCTCAGTCAAGCTGGCAGAGAAATGGTTAGGGAGTGATCAGGCTGGCAGGCAGAAGTGGTTAGGGGCAATCAGGAAGGCAGGCAGGCAAGTAGTTGGGAGACAGCCTTTCTGGATTTTGAGAGGAATGTCTCAGATTGGAGAGGGTGCAGGCTGGGTTGAGGGACACTCCCCCCTCCATGCATGAATTTCATGCACCAGGCTTCTAGTTTATAATAAAAAGTCTCACTATTATTTTGTTATCTTATTATCTAATTTAAAAATGTACCTAGAAAGTATCAAGCATTGGTATTAGCTCACTATTATATCTTCATACTTTAATAAGTTGTGTGGGGTTCATTATGACTTAAAAATTGTCCTATTTGGACTCAACAAATATTCTTTTATCTCAAAGTATCCCAGTGGTGCTGAGATATACACTGAAAAAAAAATTATTTTGTCTTAAAAGATACTGTGGAGCTTTTTATTTATTTATTTATTTTGATCCAAATTACATCATGTGTGTCCAACATTTTCTCCAAATACTGATCAAACCAGGTAATGGATCTGAAGTGTATCCTGGTTATAGAGTACAAATCTTTGTTGCAAATCCTTTTAATTTGTAAGTTCTTCAGAATTTTCATGCAGAAATTTAAACAAAGTTCCACATTGAAAAATTGGGGAAATTTCCTTCAAAAGATCCTCATAGAAGATATAGGACTGTTGATATATGCTGGGGTTTGGGTGTTAAACAGCTCTTATGCAGTATGAAGACTCACTGGAGTTCTTGTTAACACACACACACACACACACACACACACACACACACACTTCCTATATGTAATCTCTATTTCCTGAATTCCTGAATCATCATCTCTTAGTGAGGGTCTCAGAACTGGAGCATGGAATTTGCATACTCTTCATCTGACTGCCCCTAATAGTGACATCTTACATAGCTGTAGAACAGTCTCAAAATCAGGAAATGGATATTGTTACATTACTGCTAACTAGACTAAAGGCAGTATTCAGTTTTCAACACTGCAAAACCTATATTTATTTGGCAGGTGAGAATTCTACCACTGAACCACCAATGCGCGCAACCTATATTTATTTGGGTGTGTATCCTTGCACACATGTGGCTCAGCACACTTTTGGAATTTTGCATTTTTGCTAAGTCTTCCAGGTGTCTTATAATCAGACAAAGTGTCTATATGCTGATGTAATGCAATCATTCACAAACAGAATGCAGGAGATTTACCTGGTGGCTTTTTAAAAACTACAACACCCAGGTTCTTTTATAGGAGGTCTGGGATTGGGCCCAAGGGTTTATATTTTAACAAATACCTAGTTGATTCTCATACTGCTGCTTTAAAAACCAGACTGTGAGAAACCCAATGGTCATGTTTAGCAGGTGAAAGTAGGCTTCTGTGGGGAGGCATTCATGAAGAGGAAGCATGCTGTCACAGTAATGGGACATATTAGTTATTTAAGGGAACATGTGTACTAACTAGGACCAGCTTTTTTTTTTCTTTTCTTTTTAATAATTACAGTACCTGTATCAATTGGTGCCATTTGGTTCATTCACTACTCTGGTACTCAACTTCCTCGTTTGTAGATAAAGTGAAAGGATTATATCATCTTGTATGTCCCTTGAAGCACTAAAATCATTTAACTTCATGCTTGTCATTTTCTCACTCTCTAGATTTAACAAAATTGTCATCTATTTTTTTTTTTTTTTTTTTTTTTTTTTTTTTTTTTTTTTTTTTTGCAGGGCATGATGTAAGACAGACATTTCATGAAAGTTAGATTGATGTGAAGGGGTGAAGTTGATTTCATAAATCTAAGGACATTATTGATTATATAAATGTCATTGATATATTTTCATCTTGGAACAGTGGAGGTTCTTCCATAATAGAAAAAATTATAAATTAATGAACCATTTTATAATATACATATTCCACAAACATCTAATAAAAATGAATTGCTTTGAGTAGGCTTTTCCATTCAAATTTAGTACCTGTGAATTTTCAGTTTTAGTTAATATGAAATTTTGGTAAATATTCTTTCTCCCTTCAATTCAATATAAATTCTTCAAATAAATTATCTGTCTTCCCATTTACTTTGTTTCATTTCTGACCTAATTGTTATGAACCACATTTTGTAAGCTCTCAACTGAAATCTCAATTATCCAAGCTAGTCAAGCAATTTAGGATGAGTTTGCTGAAAGCAGTTTTCTACAAGGATAGAATTAGACCAACAGCTGGAACCACTTCTGCCACCCAGAAATATAATAGTTTATTTATTATTGCTGCTCTTTATTGTATTCATTCACAGCTGAAGTCATTTGGCACAATTTTAGATATTTGGAAATAAAGACCAGTCTCTGTCTCTATAACTTTTGACAAAAACAATCATGAAGAAACAGAGTATACACACAAAAGCACAAAGTACAACTCCCTGTTTTCTCTTAATCCTAGTGAAAGTAGAGATGGCAGCTGGCAATCGGAACCTCATAGTTGAGTTTCATATTCTCCCCAGATTTGATGACTTGGCCCTTTTAAGTATTCCTTATCTCAACTTTGATTTCTTAGAAAAACATTTTGTCTAGATTTGTGGCCTGCCACTAGGGAAAAGTTGCTGTAGGCATGCATGACTAAAAAGATTGCTTTGCCAGTTTCCAGTGGCTGGGTCTAGTCATACAATCTTGCACTTGAACACTTGGTATTTAATTTTCTATTGATGAAATTCTTTCAACAAGATAATACCTCTTTGATTGTCATATAGTTCAATATTGTGTTTGTTTATTATAGTACTAGTGCCTTGGTGCATGGATTCGTGCACATTGAAAGGAAATTAATTAGAAGGTGGCCGGCGGGGTTGGGGGAGATGGGATGGACACATGCTGGTGCCAACCTCCCATGGTCCCTCCCCAGTTGTCTGCACCTGGGATGATGCCATGGCTCGAAGGGCATCTGCAGAGTAAGGGGGTCCCTCCAGCAGGTGGGGTCCCTCAGCCTGGCCTGCGGGGATCAGGCCGTAACAGGCTCTCTGACATCCCCTTTGAGGAGTCCCGGAGTGCAAGAGGGCACTCTGAGAAGCTGCTGTCATACAGGGTGTGGAATGCAGGGCCAATGGCGCCCCAGCAACAACATAACCCACAGCCCCGTGAGGAATCGGGCATTCTCCTCTCTGGTTTCGGGGTGCATCGCCTGAGAACCGCTGCTGGGAATCACTGCAGCTCAGCAGCTCCTGAGTTGAGCATCTGCCCCCTGGTGGTCAGTGCGTGTCATAGTGACCAGTTGGGTAGGTGGAGGGACACTTAGTTTGCCTCCTACTTGTAGTACTTAAATATATATAAAATGACATACTTTTATATATATATAAAATGATAGTTTTAAGTACTACAAGTAGGAGGCAAATTAAGTTGCATAGGAATTAAAGACTCGGTCAGATTAGTGAGGATTTTCATACTTTAGTAATACAGTTAGATTGTTTAGTCATATTCTGCATTTCTTTCTGGGATCCCCAAACTCATTATGTCTTTTAAATATTTTGTGTACATTAAAGGTGCATACTCTTTTGTATTTAGTTTCTTTCTGGCCCAGTATTCCAATGTCTGCAAATGAAGTTTTATTGCAACACAGCCATGCTCATTTGATTATACTGCCTATGGCTGCTTTCATACTGTAACAACAGGACTGAGTAGTTATAACAAGGATGTATGTCACACTCTTATTGCTTTTCATTGCAGCTTGTAGTACTACAAATTACCACAACCCAGTTATAAGTTAACAGCATTCTGAATGCTATACCTATTACTGTGCCATAACATTTATTTATTCATTTATTATATTACCAGTGCTTAGCAACCATGTTAAAATAAGAAAAGAAGAGAAAAGTTGATTTAGCATGTTATACCTTTAAGAAGTGGAGGGTGATTAATTTTGTTATTAACTTAGATTGCAAAGCATTGTGTTCATTATACAGTGACACCATAGCTGTGCTGAAATGGTACTATATTCATCAACATTATTAGATTAAGCACTTATTAAAAATGGTCCCACTCACAGAAAAGCAACGTTCAGAAAAATTAGAAGTTAAAAGCAGAATATATCACCAAAGCAAAATTTCTTCCAAAATGTTAAAATATTGAAATAAGGCTGAAATAAAAGTAAATTTCTGAGCAGCTCATTTGTTCACCGAGCAAGGAAAACCATTTACCAATGTTGAGTTAATTTAATTGTGTTTGATTGCAGCAGATGAAGAAATGTGTCCAGAGAAAACAAACTTGATTAAGACTATTAGCCTTTTAGTGAGAACAGTTGCTTAAAGAGCTAAGGACATTGAGAACAACAGATGGAGTAAAATACTTCCCATATTCCTCCTGCTAAGTACAGCTAAAACTCTTTGGATATTACATATTAAAAAAACATAAGATGATCTGAAAAGTAGAAGAAGGCAGACTTTCTTCAGGAGCTTAGGACTCAGGGAATGAAATAGTGGTGAATCTATGATCCCATGATCTGTTTTTTGTTGTTTTTTTGTTTTTGTTTTGTTTTTTTACTCATCGTTCCAATACTGGGGACTGGTACTAATGCCAAAGGGGACAGATAAACATTCTCTAAGAAAGCCTGCTCTCTAGACAAAGGGCCATGAAAGGGACTATGTAGGAAGACAGGAAAATTTAGATCATCACTGTTCTACTCTAGCCAAATACCCAGAAAACACTATGGCCAACCCTCCCTCCACCATCAATTAAGAGACAGAGTTTGGCAGGGTGGATTTTAAAACAAAAACAAAAACAATCATGACTGTTTACAAGAAACACTATTTAAATACAATGACATGGGTAGGTGTGAAAGATAGGGTGATATGAGATATACTATGCAAACCCTAATCAAAAGAAAGCAAGAGTGGCTATATTAATACCAGATTAAGCAGACTTCAGGACAAAGAGTGATAGTCAGTCCCCCAAGAAGACATAGTAATCCTACATCTGTATGCACCAAAGCTGAGCTGCAAAACATGTGAAGCAAAAACTGATAGAACTGAAAGAAGGAAAGACAAGTCCATTATTATAGCTACAGACTTCAATACTCCGAACTGAACAACTGATAAAAAAAAAACAAAAAAAACAAAAAAAAAACTGGATAGAAAGTCATCAAGAATGGAAGAACTGAACAACACCATCAACCAACAATAATCAATATTTTTTAAAAAAATCCCTCTATCCAACAACAGCAGAATATATGTTATTTTCATGTATTCATGGAACATATGTGAAGATAAATGTTATCCTGGGCCATGAAACAAACCTCAACATATTTAAAGAATTGAATTTACATAGTGTGTGTTCTCTAACCATAATGAAATACAACTAGAAATTAAGGACAAAAAGAGGTCAGAAAAACCTCAATAAACATTTGGAAACTAAACAGGACACTTCTAAATAATTTATTGGTCAAGGAGGAAGTTCTGAGACAAATACTTGAATGTAGTGAAAATTAAAACAAGACATCAGAAATTGTGGGGTACTGTTAAAGCAGTACTGAGACGAAACTTTATAGTACTAAATGCTTACACTGAAAAGAGGGAAAGTCTTAAGTAAACAGCCTAAGCTCTGACTTCAAGAATCTAGAAAATTAGTAAAATAAGGTCACAGTCAAGGGGGGAGGGGTGGGGGAAAGAGCAGGGGCCAATAAAATTGAAAACAGATACACAATAGAAAAGTTAACAAACAAAAGCTTTTATTGAAAAGATCAATAAAATAGACAAAAACCCCAGCAAGATTGACAAGTGAAAAAAGAGATAAGATGAAAATATTTTTATCAGGTTGAAATGGGATCACACTATGGAGTTTGCATACATTGAAAAGGTAATAAGAGAATAAGTAACTATACACACAAATTTGATACTTTAGATAAAATGGACTAATTCCTTGAAATTAGTATAAACTAAGTTTATTGGTATAAACTAATAAAACTCATCCAATGAACAGCCCAATAATTACTAATGAAATTGAATTTATACCCATAACACAACACACACACACACACACACACACACACACACACACACACCAGAGTAAAAATCCTGAAATAGTTCCATACAATTATGACCAATGGCTTTTGACAAAGATGTAAATGTGATTCAATGGAGAATGAATAGTTTTTTAAAATTATGGTTTTAAGCAATTAGATATTCATAACAAATATTGAATCTTGATTATAAACTTTACACCTTATATAAAAATTAAGTCAAACTATCAAAGATTTAAATGTAAAACATAAAATTATAAAACTGTTAGCTGATTACATAGGAGAAAATTTTGGGAACCTATGGTTTGGTGAAGATTTCTTAACTATGACAGCAAAAGCATTATTCAGAAGAGAATAACATTGATAAATTAGACTTCATAGAAATAAAAAAAATACTTTTGCTCTGTGAAGATGATGAAAAGACATGTTATACTCTGGGAGAAAATATTTGAATATCACATATCTGAAAATTGCCTCAAAATTTAACAATAAAAAAAAAACCTAATTAGAACACAGTCAAAAAATATGGAGAGGTATTTCACTAAGAGGATATATGGGTGACAACAAAGCACATGAAAAGATGTTTATTACAAGAAAACAATGAGAAATCTTTAAACACCTATTAAAACAGCTAATATTAAAAATAGTGACAATACCACATGCTGTTCAGGATGTGGAGAAGCTCAAAGTCTCATACATTGCTGATGGGTATGCAAAGTGGTATATACCTACTGTGGAAAATATTTTGGCAGTTTTTTAAAAAACTAAACCTTCACTTACCATATGAGTCAGCAAATGAATGCCTGAGCATTTATTACAGATAAATAAAAATTTAAGTACACACAAAGACCTATATACTATTGTTCATGGAAACTTTAGTTATAAACTTGGAAACAGCCAAAATGTCCATCATTAGTCTAAAAGAGTGTGGTGTAGCTAATAAAAATGAACAAAACATTGATATGCAAAATATATCAATAACTTGGATGTATCTCAGGGACATTATGCAGTTGAAATAAAAACTCAGTTCAAACATCACATGCTGTATTTATATCATATTTTTAAATTACAAAATTATACAGATGAAAGAGATTAATCATTGTCAGGAGTTTGAGATGGTGATGGTGGTGGTAGCCATGGTGTCACTTTCAAAGGATAGTACGTGGGAGATCTTTGTGACTCTTTATCTTGATTGTATGTTAATGGTTACATTAATTTACCCACGTAATAAAAACCCAAAAATTATATATACAGGTTGTATCAATATCACTTTCCTGTATTATTAGTATATAGTATAACTATGTGAGATGTAATCACTGGGAGAAATTAGGTGAAAATTACATGGTACCTTACTATATTATCTCTGCACCTTTCTATCAATCTACAATTATTTCCAAACTGAAGGCCTGGTGCATGAATTTGTGCATGGGTAAAGTCCCTAGGCCTGTCCGGCGATCATGGTCAATATGCAGGGCGACCTGTGGGGTGATTGGGGGGGGGGGGGTGTTGTCTCTGCTGGCACCTGCCTTTCTTGGCTGGCCTAGGGCCTTTGGGCTAAGGGAAGCTCCTGTGTTGAGCGCCTGCCCCCTGGTGGTCAGTGCACATCATGGCGATCGGTTATTCCTCAGTTTAGTTGATTTGCATATTAGGTTTTATTATATAGGATGGTTTTATTTGTTTCTTGAATACTTTAGAGCCATGGTCGGCAAACTGTGGCTCGCAAGTCACACGTAGCTCCTTGGCCCCTTTAGTGTGGCTCTTCCACAAAATACCACGGCCTGGGCAAGTCTATTTTGAAGAAGTGTCATTAGAAGAAGTTTAAGTTTAAAAAATTTGGCTCTCAAAAGAAATTTCAATTGTTGTACTGTTGATATTTGGCTTTGTTGACTAATCGGTGCCCGAAATACTGCTTTAGAGTATTTAATGGCAAATGTCAATTATTGTCATTCCCTTGAAGAGCGAATGTCAAGTTTTCAGGTGACTGAAAAATTAGCCTCTATGAATAGTCTGCATGAAACAACCACAAGCTAAAAATATTTTAAAAGATATTGTCAAATATCTCAAAAGTTTGAGAAAACTAACTCATACAACCTGGAATGGAACGTATAAAGATGCCTTCCATCTGATAGTGATAACAATATGTGAAGTCTAGTAAAAATTTAGTTGGAAATTTACAAGGTTTTGAAAATGCATGGTACTCATTGCATTATTCACTAGCAGGTAATTTCTGGAAAATATTTTAACATTTCCAATAGATCTTCAGGATAGGGCCTACTAATACTATTAAGTTAGGTGTTATCTCTAAGATAAAACTTTCATATTTTAATTATAAAACCTCTGTTTAATCTGTGTGCAACTTGTAACTAGAAATTCTACTAGTTACTATATTTTTAATTTCACAATAAATTTTTTGTGAAAATTAATTTTCTCTCTTGTTATGTAATTATCTACAAAAATCCTCAATTTTACCTCTTAATACACAAAAGCAAAATATTTACTATCTGACTTTCTTTAGAAAACATTGTCTGGCCCTTGTTTTAGCTGGTTATCTTTGTCTTCTTCCTGATCTTAGAGGTAAAGCTTTTAGCTTTGAATTGTTGAGCATATTGTTAGTTGTAGGCTTGCCATATATGACCTTTATTATATTGAGGTATTTTCCCTGAGTCTATACCCACTTTGCTGAGATTTTTTATCTTGAAAGTCTATTAAATTTTGTCAAATGTTTTTTCTGCAGCTATTAAGGCAATTATATGCTTTGTATCCTTTATTTTGTTAATGTGGTGTATCACAGTTTATTTATAGATGTTGCACCATTGCTAAAATAATTTCCACTTGATCATGGTGTATGATCCTTTAAATGTATTGTTGAAGTCAGTTAACTTATATTTTGTTGAGGATTTTTAAATATGTGTTCATCAGGGATATGGGATGCTGTTTTCTTGAGTATCTTTGTCTGGTTTTGGTATAGGAAATTGCTAGCCTAGTAAAATGAGTTTGGAGCTTTCCCTTTTTTTTTTTTTTTTTTTTTTTTTTTTTTTTTTTTTTTTTTTTTGGAGGAGTTTGGGAAGGATTGGCATTAATTCTTTCTTAAATGTTTGGTAGAATTAACCAGAGAAGACTTGAATGTTCTTTGTTGGCATGTTTTTGAAGGATCTACTTTTTGTGGCTTTCTGCCCTTCTTTGTTCATCTTTTGTTGATTTTTCCCAATTTGTCAAGTTTGTTGTGTTATTTTGGTGCATAACTGAGATTTGTTGTTAATTTTTCTTTTAGACTTATGAAATTTCTTTTTATAGTGTTTTTTGGTCTAAATTTTATGCTATCAAATTTTGTCATTGTTATTTCCAGTTTTCAAGTATATATTTGCTCATCTCTCTTTTTTTTTTTTGCACTTTGAAGATTTTTTATAGGTATGTCTCGTGCGTAATATAATAATGAAATTTAACTTGTAATAATAATATAATTTTATAATATAATAATAAATAATATAATAATAAAAACTTTGAATTTTGCTTTATGATCCTATTTGGGAATCTATTTAAACAGGTTAAGAATGTCCATTTGTAGTTATTAATATGAGTATTAGGACTCAATTATGTAATTTTATTTTTGTTAAATTTAAAATATACATAATGGTATAGTCTTTGATTTTTTGTGATTGTTTACTCTTAAAAATTCTTTTGGTATTAAGAATGGTTTGAACTTTAATTGTAGTGGATAAATTTATACTTTCTTCTTTATTTTTAATTCTATTGATTAGTTCTTAACTTTTTATTTTTATCTTTTAACTTTGCCAAATTATCCAATATTTACATATTATTTTTCTCCTATATCTCACAATTTTTTGTCTTAAAGGTATAAGTAATAAAATTCATTTGTCCGTTGCTAAAGTTTCTACCGTAAGTGATTTCTTGGGTGAAACTCGTCCTCTTGTATCTTTCTGAAGTTAGCTTCATGAGTAGAGCATTTTTTTTTAAATCCTGTAAGTTTATAACTACCTTTTAATAGCCTTGACATTTGAAGAATGGCTTGGTTGAATATAAATTTCTTGGCTCCAAATTTATTTTATTGAGTTTCTGAAAATGTTGTTCCATTCTTGTATTGCCTAATATGCAGTTGTCAGGAAGTCAGTGGTCAACGGATTGATTTTCTTTGGCAATAAACAATAGCTCAGCTGGATACAAAATTCACTTGTTTTGTAAAATTTCTTTAAAATGCTGGTCCTCTCTTTTACTGCTTTGTATGTGGTTACCAATAAGTCTTGTTAACAGAGTTTCTGTCCCTTTCTGAATGACTATCATTTTTTCCTAAATTCCTTAATA
Organism: Pipistrellus hanaki; assembly: GCF_964339955.1. Lineage (NCBI taxonomy): Eukaryota > Metazoa > Chordata > Mammalia > Chiroptera > Vespertilionidae > Pipistrellus > Pipistrellus hanaki. Next base: position 22,727,455 of record NC_140519.1, read on the forward strand.
TTTTTTTTTTTTTTTACTCACTTTTGTTTCAAGTCTAGTTTTATCGGGATATGTCAGTTTTCTAGGCATAGAGTGGAGACTTTCAGTATTTAGATTTAGATCTTCTTTTATTTCCAGAAAGTTTTCTAGGATTGTATATTAATTATATCCCATTGATGATTTCTTCTTCTTCTTCTTCTTCTTCTTCTTCTTCTTCTTCTTCTTCTTCTTCTTCATGGATAATTGTATGTTTGTATTGTACCTTCTTTACCTATCTTCTAATTCTGTCATATTCTCTGTGATTCTTTCCAGTTTTTAAAAAATAAAGTTTATTTTTTCTAGTTTATCATAAACCCTTATCTTTCTCTTTCCTTTTTATTGAACCCTTCTCTTTTTGATTTTTAAATACATTTTTATTGATTTCAGAGAGGAAGAGAGAGAGGGAGAGAGAGATAGAAACATCAATGATGAGAGAGAATCATTGATTGGCTGCCTCCTGCACACCCCCTACTGGGGATAGAGCCTGCAACCCAGACATGTGCCCTTGACGGAATCAAACCTGGGAACCTTCAGTCTGCAGGTGGACGCTCTATCCACTGAGCCAAACTTGCTAGGGCTCTTTCCATTTTTTAAAATTATGTTTTCACTCATTTGGCTTTTTAATTTAAATCACTTCTGCTCTGGGATTCTTGTAATTCAGACTTAATTTCTCCTCATTTTGAATTCTCGATGGCACTATTTTCATAGTACAACTCAGACATGTTCGAATTATTTTCCAGTAAGGATGGAATTCTCCTATTAGGATTGATTTTCTCTCTGTTCTGTCATCTCTGGGCTCCATACTGTCATTTCCTCTTTTCTACATGACTGTCCCACAAGCCTTGGCTCTGGAGCTGGGTATTATGAACTTGAATGTTCATTTTTCTATTTATAGGTACACTCCCTGCCCCGCCCCCCTTATCTGTAGGAGATATGGCCCAAGATCCCCAGCAAATGCTTAAAATTGCAACTAATACGGAACCCTAATATATTATGTTTTCCCCTATTCTTACATACCTTTGATAAAATTTAATTTATAAATTAGGTACAGTAAGATATTAACAAATAATCTAATAGAACAATTATAATAATATAATAAAAGTTATGGGAATGTAATCTCTCTCAAAATATTGTACTCTGTGCACCTTTTCACTTAAAGAAAGCTTCTCTTTGGCATACCCAAATTTTCAGCATTACTACTCTTGCACTTTAGGACCATAATTAAATGAAATAAGGGTGACTTGAACACGAGCACTGAAATACTATGACAGTCAATCTGATAACTGAGACAGCTAAGTGACTAACAGGTGGGTAGGGTATAGAGTATGGATATGTTGGACAAAGGGTCCATACATGTTCTAGGTGGGATGGAGCAGGATGGTGAAAGCTTTTATAACACTGCTCAGAAAAGTGCACAATTTTAAAATTTATGAATTGTTTCTGGAATTTTCCATTTAATATTTTTGGAGCATAGTTGACCCAGTTAACTAAAACTGCATAAATCTAGCTCACAGAGAGGAATGGGAGACTACTATAATTTGAGGGAGATTAGAGTTGTCTCTATATTTTGAAGGTAATGTTACCAAATATGCCCCTTACATGGTTTGGTAACTATCAAAACTTTTTTTCAGATTATTGAGCCAATGGAGTGGTTAAATATGTTTTTTATTATCATAAAGGGAGAGTAATGACAGTGTGGCTTGGCACAGGGATAGACATATAAATAAATGGTGGAGATGAGGGATTTCAGAAACATATCACACATATAAGTTATATTGATTTGTGACCAAGAATGCCAGTGCATTCAGTGGATAAAGAATGTATTTTTTAACAAGTGATAATGAAACCAGAAAAGAAAAGTACATTGACTCTTATAGCATGTGGTGTAAATTAACTTGAAATGAATCATAGGCCTAAATGTAACAGTTAAAATGATAAACATTTCTAAAATAAAATATATGAGAAAATATTCATGGCTTTGAGATAAGCAAAGAGTTTTTAAGGCATAAAAAGCATTAATTATAAAAGAAAAAAAATTGACAAATTGGACTTCATCAAAATTAAGAATTTTTGCTTTTTGAAAGATTACATTAAGAAAATGAAAAAGGAAGTCACAGTATGGGAGAAATACTTGCAATATGCACATTTGACCAAAGACTTACAGCCGTAAATGATACAACTCCATAATAAGAAGAAAATCAATCCAATAAAATAGGGTAATAGATTTGAGCAGTTGTTTCAGAATAGCTGATCTACATGCGGAAAGATGCTCAGCATCAGCAGCCATCAGAGAAATGCAAATCGAAAGCAGAATGGGATCCCACTACTCACAAGCTAGACTAGTTGAAGTTAAAAACAGTAGCAATAAAAAGGGTTGGCTTTTGAAATTTTATAGGTTTCAGGTGCAAATGTAAAATGATACACTCACTTTGGGCAACTATTTGGCAGTTCCTTTAATGTTAGCCATATATTTACCATATGATTTAGCTATTTCACTTTTTGGCATATGCCCAAGAGAAATGGAAATCTATGCCCACATAAGACTTGTACATGAATGCTTATAGTAGCTTTATTCATGGTAGCCAAAAATTATAACCAACCCATGAACATAAGCTGATGAATATTCACATACTAGGCTATTACTCAGTAATAAAAAGGGACAAACTACTGATATATGCCACAATATGTGTGGATCTCAACAACATTGTGCAAAATGAAAGAGCAGGCACAAAGTACAATATTGTATTCTATGAAAATCTAGAAATGGCAATTCTAATGGAGAGTGATGGAAAGCATATTAGGGGCAGAGGTGGGCTGAATGGACTGGGAAGTGGCACAAAGGAACTTTCTAGAATGATGGAACTATTCTGTATGTTATTGTGGTGATGTTTATATTTGTGAAACTCATCACACTGTTCACTTTAAATGGACGCATTTTAAAATATGAGTTATGCTGTAATGGAGTTGATAACAAATTATAAAACTGGTGAAAATCTCAGCCACCTCTTCATTTATTCTTTTTTTTGTGAGATAGAGGAGTAGTATAGGAAATTGGTCATTATAATGCTTTCAATGAGTGAGATCCCTTTGCAAAATGTTTAAAACAGTCAGTACAAATAAAGTTCAAAAATAGTCACTCACCCTTAATATTAAAATGAGTTGTAAGTATATATACATATATATATTTATCATCTATTTTTCTTAAATATTTTATTAAATAGAGACTACTTACTTCTCAGAAGCAAGAACCATTTCCTCTGATTGTTATGTAAATCAACTTTGGTTGTTACAATGATTATTTTCATGTTTGTTTAACTGTAGCATTAGTCACTGTGTTCCTGTTTTGGATGATGCTTCCTTGTTCTTTGTATGCTTTCTAACTGTTGTTGGCAAACATCTGTCTTCTACATCAGAAAAGTGAAACATCCAAAACCTTTCACCGTGTTCCGAAGTTCATTTTTAAATGTCTTTCACCCCTCCAAAGGCTTTGCAGACCTATTATATATTTTTCACTTGGGGAGTACAAATGATTCCATTCTAATAGTAATTTGTTTGAAATCATCACTAGACTTAACTAAGTGCTTCCAACTTCTAAAACTGACCAGCAGAGATTTTAAGAAAAGCAAATTTCAATTGACATATGGAATGACTGTGTTTATTTATTTATTTATTTATAGGAATCATGCTCTCTGGTTAGTAATCCTGAATCTAAATCCACACCTTCTGCAGAGCCAGAATTGTGAAAGAAAACAGATGCCTTGCATGGCTGTTTTCCCTTGTAACCTAATTGCCAAATACATGCATCCTAATTTTCCAGGGCTTCCCTAACAAAAGACCACAGATGTGGTGGCTCACACGAAGGGGACTTATTTTCCCACCATTCTGGAGCTGGAAGTCCAAGATCAATGTGCCTGCAGGGGTGGTTTTTCCTGAAGCCTTTCTCCTTGGCTTGTAGATATCCACCTCCTCACAGTGTCCTCCCAGTTCTTTCCTCTGTGTACTTACATCCCTGTGTGTCCAAATTTCCTCCTCTTATGAAATTAGTTAGATTGGATGAAGACATACACTGCCAACCTAATTTCAGCTTAATGTCTTCTTCAAGGGCCTTATCTCTAAGTACAGTCACATTCGGAGGTAGCATATGGATTTTGGAGGGAGGAGACACAGTTCAGCCCATCACAACACATTACTCATCATTCCCTTCCATGTGGTTCTCTAGCCCCATTAGATATCAGTAGACTCTCACATAAAAACTGTCTTGGCAGAATATTCTGTTAGACCCTCTATGAACAGTGCTCCAAGTGAATCATCTTCGTCCTGCTCCAGTTTTGCTCCACAGCAAAGTGTACTAGAACATTGATGCCAGAGATGATTCACTTTGCCAATTGTGTTTAGGAACAAAAGTTATGCAAAATTCGACCCCGTTTGCTCACTCTGTGACTAACATCTGGGAGGGAGTCACTCATTTGTAGAGCTTGGACACAATCTTATTTAAGTAGCTATTGTTATAAAAGTCTGGTCAGAGGCATCACATCTGGTGCTTTCAAAGGTAATTCCATGTCTGTTGTAGCTGTCTCCAGAATATAGGCCAAGTAGGTTTTTTTTTTTTTTTTTTTTTTTTTTTTTTTTTAATATTCATCTTCTGTTATGTAGCATAAATTTTTTGTGAGCATGTGGTTTACATTTGAATTTGTTTCCACAAGAAGGGATACATTTTATTGAGCATTTCCTGAGTTCACATTGGGAACGTATTATTATTCCAAAACAAGGACAACCAAAAGGCAAAAGAAAGGTTGTACTTTCATCAGCAAATGAGTCCTTGTTTCAGAAATCTATAGAGAGCATGGACTAGATTGATGAATCTCAGAGGGAAGGCGGGAAAGGGTGGGTGGGTGGAGAGAGATTAACCAAAGGACTTTATGCACATATGCATAATTCATGGACACAGACAGTAGGTTGGTAAAGGCCTGTGGTGGAGGTGGTCAATGAAGAGAAAGAGGGGACATCTGTAAAAAATGAATAGAAAATACCAGCTGATATTTGGGAAAACAGAGATGGAAATTGTGCTTCCATCTTCCTACATGGTAAACTATATGTCATCATCAAAGTGGGAAAAGATTTCTAAATGTAACTAATTTAATCACCATAAGTTGAAGTTGAGAAGAAATTGTCACAACCCCATAATTACTACCTTGCTGTGTACAAAACAAGTAGGCATGACTGTTCTAAGGTAGTTCACGAAGCATCCCATCATCACTAAGGATACTGCTGACCAGCTCCCTGCTTGGAACCATGGACCTGACCCATTGCCTGGCCTTGCCTTCTGTTTCTGGCTGTGCTGAGATGATATGTGAAGTAGTGACCACATCCAGAGTGCTCAACTTAGTATTTTAAGTGCTGAATTTGGCTACAGGTGGGCTTAATGTGTCTCCTACAGTCTTACAATCAGACTTCACATAAAAATGTAGAAACTTGTGAATTTGCTTTTCAAAAATTATGGATTGGTGAATTTTCAGAAAATTGAGCCATGGTTTAAACACACACACACACACACACACACACACACACATATATATTGTGTGTGAATATATATATATATATATATATATATATATATATATATATATATATATATATATATATATATAATCCTATCCACCTAAGGCTTTTTGGTCAAATTTTATAAAATTAAGTTACATTACTATTGTAGTTAGATGATAATTCTGTAGTAAAAGGTAAAATCATTGAAAATGTAAACAAAATGCTATGTTCTACTACTTAAAATGCATAAGAAATACTTCAGATTCATCAATGTGCTTCTGAAAGCTTTGGTAATTCAGAAATTAAAACAAAGATATAGTTTTATACATTTCCGAAAGCTTTCTCTGCCTGCTTTCTTTTGCTCTTTCATTCAATATTTTCTCTAATCAATAAGTAATAAATGATTCTATTTTAGGTGAGAAAGATTAAACTTGTTTTGTCAAATAACTTGGTGTAGTGGTGGAGTTGTCATATATGTCACTATTAATAGAGAAAATGCTATTTTCCTGTATTACATTCAATGCACACATACATACATACCTGCACATGTTACATACATCTCCAACTAGTGTTTCTATGTAGAAATTCTCACTGAGCATTTTTTTTTGAAATTTGAAATGTTTTCTGAATCATGAAGAAAATTAGTAAAAAAAAAAAAAACCCCTAGTGAAATGAAGAAAAATATTATAGTTTTTATGTGAGAATGAAAGTTTAACAATCTAGCTGAAACCGGTTTGACTCAGTGGATAGAGCATCAGCCTGGGGACTGAAGGGTCCCAGGTTCGATTCTGGTCAAGGGCCTGTACCTTCCTTGCGGGTACATCCCCAGTGGGGGGTGTGCAAGAGGCAGCTGATTGATGATTCTCTCTCATTTATGTTTCTAACTCTCTGTCCCTCCCTCTTCCTCTCTGTAAAAAATCAATAATATATATATATTAAAGGAAGTTTAACAATCTATACAAGTGTCACTGGTTAGAAGGAATCCATCATTATCAAGTCAAAAGCAAGAGCAGGAAATGCTGCCTCTGTGGAGTGGAAGGTTAAAGTTGGCATTTCTGGGAAGCAGCACAGGTCAGGTAGGAGAGGTGGTGTCCATATACCAGCCTTCTTGCAACTCCTGCTCTTATAACTGACTGTATGTTCATGGTCCTATCTGGCTAATGGTGAATCACTGTGGCAAATTAAGTATTAATAAGATTATGCATGGAGGTTATACAAGTCCTTTTGGTGGTTTCACAACAAATAACAAGCTTTAGAAGCAAACTGTGTCATTCAATTGGCAGTTTTTACACATGCCCTTGATAGACCTGAATAGTATGTTATTCAGATACTACCTAAAAATGTCCATGGGAATTTTTCATTATTTGAGTATTTTGCTATAGGTGACAGTGTTTTGTGAATGCCATTAAACTTAACATTTTTTAAATTTGCTAATAAATTGTTTATATATATATATATATATATATATATATATATATATATATATATACTTAAGATTTTAAAAATTCCTGATACTTTCCAGGAATTCTGATTTCTTGTTTCTAAACTCTGAAGATTAATACCTATAGGGAATTTGGAGATATTATCTCCCACTAACTTCTGGAATTCTATGGAGTCAAAATTGCTCATTTGAAACATGTTTTCTGCCACTTATTTGGCAGCTCAATAATAGTCTAATTTGGCAAGTATGGAAATGGAGCAATTATTTTATTTTCTGGGAAAAATAGAAAAGTAAATACTTTGTGTGTATGCATGAGTATGTAGGACATAAAAAGGATCATTATTTTTTTTGTAAACTGAAACTATGGGAATCAGTTAATAATTTTGAAACAGTCTTATATACTTTCTATTACCATGTAAAATGAATTAGTGTGCATTTAATACAATCCATTACTTTTTCACATTTTATTTAATGATAAGTAAAGGACCTTAGAAAAATTTACTCACCATTCCTGTTTTGCTCTGTTTACTTTGCCAGGGAAAGCAATGCTATGAATATTGAAATTTACATAAAAGATTTCTAAAATTACACACAAGTATAAACTTAAAGGACATTAAAACCCTGATTGTTCACATACTTGTGATGATGACTCATATCTTATAAAGCGTCTTTGGTAATCCACATATCTTTCTGTATTTAAAAAATGTAAATGACTTTTTTGCCCATGGGGAGATTAATAAATTCACTAAGGTGAAAAAAAAAAAAAGAATCCTGTCTTCCCCAGCAAGAAAATTGCTCAAAGATTAATTTAGTCTGTTTAATTTAGCTCTCAAATGTTTCTCAGAGCTCTAAAATATTTTTTTTAACCTTCCTTGCACCTGGGGCATCAATTTGATTATTTTTACTCTTGATTTTAATGTATCTACTTTCTTCTATATCAAGCTATTTTCATTTTCAGTCTGTTTATTTTCCCTTTGGTTTCTTTTTCTTGCTTTTTTTTTTTTAAGAAAATTATTGCTATTCATATTTTGCTGATGATCTCCTCTTACATTATTTTGGGCTCAGAGCTCGGAGGGATTTGTTATAGACATCACATTCTTCCCTCCTTTTCCCACTCTTAGTTCTTTCCCTCCCTTACACATAAATGCACATCATCAGTGCGATAAACATGTCGTTTGTTCGATACTTGACACAGTGCTTTTTCAAGGAGCCTAACATTGTAAGCAGAAGAAGCCCCTCACAAACCTTAAGAAACATTTAGTAACAACCTCCTGGCCTGTAAGATCCTGTAGTATTCACCAAAAGTGAAAGCTGTCTGAGCCAAATTCCTCATTCCTTATGTATGCTCTTTGTATCAAAACCACAGTTGACTCACATGTTTTCACCACCTGCTTGAAACAGCAAGGTGGTTGCTCTGTGGCGATTACATAACTAGAGGCCAACGCTTGGTGGTTTACTTCTTCCATAATCATTTTTATACTACAAAATGCAATGTAAATGTAAGAAAATTCTCTTATTATTTATTACACTTCCTTGTCTTCCCCTGATATTATTCTGGCTAGGCTTCCTTATAAAATATGCCAGGTTTTATTGTTCATTTTATGCTTGATACCAACATTCATTTGCTTTCTTTGTGACCTTCTTTATTTATATTTTGAAAATGATGAACCATTTTATTTTGACTTGAAGTAGACTTTTTGTTGTTTGTTTGTTTGTTTGTTTGTTTTTACAAAACAATGAGATCTAACACCTTGAAAAGGAATCAATCTTAATGGAAACATTTACTTTCCTGGGAGTAAGATTAGAAAATAATTATGTTGCTAATAAAGCCAGTATGGTGTGTTGGCATTTTGACGTAATATTTTGTTTGCTCCAAAAAGAGCATATCAGCCGAAACCGGTTTGGCTCAATGGATAGAGCGTCGGCTTGGGGACTGAAAGGTCCCGGGTTCGATTCCAGTCAAGGGCATGTACCTTGGTTGCGGGCATATCCCCAGTAGGGGGTGTGCAAGAGGCAGCTGATCGATGACTCTCTCATCGATGTTTCTAGCTCTCTATCTCTCTCTCTTCCTCTCTGTACAAAATCAATAAAATATATTAAAAAAAAAAAAGAGCATATCAATACCTCTGTGATTTTTTTTAAATTTAGGGAATTGCTTAAATGTTGGACAAAATGTTATGGAATCCAGAACACTAAGGTGAAGGGCACTGTACTGTATATGCTTCCTGGATGCTCCACTCCATGTCCAATGGGCCTTACAGCACCAGATCTGTGAGTGCATGGGACCTCTGAAGCAGAGGAAAGGTATAGTTTCTACTCTGCATATTACATGCTCCATTAATTCTCTGGGTGGGGCTGAAGGACACATCACCAAGGATCCAAAAGTGCATGTAGGGCGGCAGAGTAGCTGGCATCTTCACCTTTCCTAAGTGGCATTTGACTGCCTTTCCTTACCAGGGGTGTCACTCGGGAATGATGACAAATCTGTAAGCCAGATGCTTCTTTTTATTGGGTACAGAATCCGATTTTGCCTCCCTAATGAAAAATGAATTCAAAGAGCAAGAAGATACCATTTCAATAAGACTAGGGGAAAGATGCACCCTATAAACTGTCTACAGAATACAGAATAAGTGAAATGTTATGACAGGGAAAAATATGTGCTGGTAACATAGCTTAACTCATATTTCAAGAGCAAAATTGAAACCATACTTCTGGAGGGTACAGACGGTGACAACTGGAAAGGTACTCTGGAATGCTATTTCAGACTGTGTCATGCAGACCCTCTTCTGCTCAATCACTTTCACGTGCAGGACAAATGTATCTCAGGAGGAAAAAGCAAGTTTGCTTCTAAGTTCTGGGGTGGGGGAAGGAGTGAAGAAGAAACACTAAAATAAAAGGAATATGTTATTTAAAGCAACATTTAATGGTATATGTATGAAACATTGCACACAAAATGCAACGAAAGTCCAATAATTGCATGAAGAAGTACATATCATAAAAGTCAATACTGGCCCATAGGACAGAGAATGTATGGCTGAATTAGTTCTAATCTTTACACCATCTGATACTTTACATATTTTTTTTTTTAAAAGGTGATTGCAGGGGGAAGGAGAGTAGGTGGAGGTGGAAGAGGGTAAAGGTGGATAAATAGTGATGGAAAAAAATAAAATAAATTTTAAAAGTAGATTATTTTGAATCAAATGCATTCTAAATTTTTATTTTAATGTCAAAGTTAAATGAATTTGAGAGACTTAAATAAGTAAGCAAAAAGAGGGTAACAAATAATGTCTAATCTAGATTTCTCTTTCATTTTTAATTTTTATTTATTTTTTTGTGCTTTTTATTAATGCTAGAAGTAATTGTAAAAAATAAAAATAAAAACACAATATTTACTTTTTTGGGCAAAAATGCCAGAAAATTGAGTGCAATGATAATTCCTTCTGATGTATTTGTAGGTTAATGAGCCTAAAATAAGAATTTTATTCTTTTTCTACCCAGTATTATTAATACATAATTGATATTTATCACCATGTAAGTGTAAGGAGAACAGTATGATGTTTTCATTTACATATATTGTGAAATGATTATCACAATAGGTTCAGCTAACACCCATCTTTTTATATAGATGTAATTGAAAAAGAAAGAAAGAAAAAGGAAAAAATAAATTTTCTTCTGATGAGAACACTTACGATTTACTCTCTTAACTTTTCTATGTAGCATAGAGCATCATGTTGTAGATTATCTCTGCTACATATTTATCTTATAACTGGAAATTTGTACCTTTTGGCTAGGTTCCCCCAATTCCCTCTCATTCCACCCTCTACCTATGACAGCCACCATCTGATTTCTTTTTCTATGAGTTTGGTAGGCTCTTTTCTTTTTTTAAGGTTCCACATATAAGTGAGATCATACAGTATTTGTCTTTCTCTGTCTGATTTATTTCACTTAGCATAATGTTTTCAAATTGCTTCCACATGATTGTAAATGGTAGAATTTCCTTGTATTTTTATGACTGATTAATGTATGTATACATATATATGGTGTCCCCTAAAATGTGTAATACATTAACAAACAATAGCTCAATTTTGAAAATGCAAAGTGTTTTAATAAACACTGCTTTTATAATTATTCAAAATTTATATGTACATTTTTTTGGACACACACACACACATATACACACACACACACACTAATAAAAGAGAAATATGCAAATTGACTCTACCTTCACGATGCCCACCAGCCAATCAGGAGTGAGTATGTAAATTAACCCAACACATATGGCAGGTTAATTTGCATATGTAGGCACCAAGTGGCCAGGTGCAGGGACATGGTGACAATGCAGGTGTTCTGCACTGCCTCAGTAGCTCTGGGCCTCTGGGCAGTGTGGGAGGGTGGAAAGGTGGGCAATCATCACATAGCAAAGGTGATGCCGGCAGCCAGGGGAAGGAAGGCCCATTTTTTGTATGAATCTTCATGTATTGGGCCTCTAGTTTATATATAAATATGATACCACAAATCCTTTATCCTCATCATTGAGATAATGAGTGAACCTTGAATGGTCTCAGGGATACAGCTCAACTCACCCCTCATGAACTCAGAGTTCTATACTGAGTGAGTGTTAAACAACTTTTAAAATTCTTCTCTGAAGCAGGGCTGTGGAGGTTCTTTTTCATTCAAAGGAGCCAAGCAAACACAGTACCTCTTATTTACCCTGAACTAGCAGTGCTCCAGGAGCCTCCTGGCAAATGTGATCTGAGGGCAGCTTGGGGGCAAGGACTTTCTGTGCTGCAGGCTCTGCACCCCTGCTGCTGGAATGTGCTGGCTCACACCAGGTGCACAGTGAGGCACCGGGGAAGAAAGGAAGGAAAGGAGGGAGGGTAGGAGGGAAAAAGGAAGGAAGGAAGGAAGGAAGGAGGGAAGGAAGGAAGGAAGGAAGGAAGGAAGGGAGGAAGGAAGGAAGGAAACACTTTTTCCACTCCCTTTGTAAAACTTTCATTTCCGTTTCATTGATTCCTGATTACCATCTAACTCTCTGGCTGCTTCTTCTCAGTGATGTATGTGTATGTATGTGTGTGTGTGTTCTGCCCATTGAGACATGCCTGTTTTTTCCTTATTCACTTGTCCATGGAATATCACCCATGATTTTTACATACCATGTAATGTGTGACACCTAATACACAGCTGCAAGCCTTCTTTAGGGCTCTAGAATCACACAACTATCTGTCAAATGGATATTTCCATTTACAGTTTCTTATGTAAATGAATGTCTTATGATTCAATGAATGTCCCCATTTTATAAATTTGTTCTTCCCTTTTTTTTTAAGTTCCCCTTTACCTACTTCCTGGAACCAAAATGGTTATCTCAGCATCCTAGATTATGTCTCTTCTCACCTAATTAGATGGCAAACCCTGATAACTACTTCTTAATATTTTCATGTTCGTGTGCTTCTTGACACTAATTGGTTTCTGCCTTGACTTTCCTCTCATGTTGCTGCAAGAGTATCCTAACTGCTATCTGCCTCCATTCTCACCCTAACCCCTCCTCTTCCACATTGCTGTCAGAGTCATCTTTCGAAAATCCACTATGGTCATGTCACCTCTCTACTCAAATTTCTTTATTATTTTTCTCTAAGATATCAAATTAGGATTTAAACATTGAGTTTGGTATGCAAAGCTCTCCACCTAACTATATCTTCCATTTTCCACTCTTGTGCCATGGGCTCCTGTAATCAAGTTATATTTCTTTCATGCTTCCATGTCTTCATGCTTCTGCTATTTCTGCCTGAAGTATCTGTCTGGACTCCTTGTCCTTCTTCTGCTTATTATCTCCCTACTGCTTATTTCCACAAATTGTGTTCAGAGCCATGCGCCCCCTCCAAACAACAACAACAACAAACAACATTTCTTCTTCTCAACTCCACTTTGATCTGTGTAATGGATATGCTATCCCTTCATTCTCATGTCATTCCAAAAACCTAATACTTATCACATTGTGTTAATTTCTCCCACCTTTAGCCCAATTCAACTAGGCCCAGAACATATCACACTGCCTGACACATAGTAGACACTAAATGGTTGCTGACTGGATAAATACACAAATTCATATCTCGGATTTAATTATGGTTTGGAGATGAAGAAAAAAATAGGATTCTGGTAATGGATAGTTTGGCTCTGACCTATTGTGATTTTTCACACATCATTCCAGATATTTGGATTTTAATGATAAGATTAAAAGCATGCTATTGAGAGTAAAGTAGGGCATGACTTTGGATTTAATGTATCAAGTTTGGTGATTGTTTTCTTTAGTCTTTGGGTTTTATGTTCATGTGAAACTTGGACTAAACTGAGCTGCTTGAGTTTCGTTATGAAACTAAAGCTTGTATCTTCTCATATTAAAACCTCAGATTAAAACTCAGCAGTTTCAGGGGATCATTTCATAAAAATGTCAATTCTTGCAGTTTTGGAGTTGAGTGACAGCCAAAAGTTTTAGCAAAACATCTGAGCAAAATTACTCACCAGTGCTTCACAAATGATGAATAAAGCATAGCAAAACTGAAAAGTAGAGATCTCAGTTACATTATTTTAGCTATAAATTAGATGTGTTTTAGACAAAAGTTCTGATGTCAGAAAAATTTCTTATGACCTTGAAATATTCACAGGGTCATCTAAAGTTTTTTACTCACCTCTCACATTTTTATTCTTCATTCGCTTCAACTTTTCAGAAAACCTCTAAGACTGGCTCTATATTTCCAGAATATTCTCATCTATTTGTGGTTTCTTTTTCTTAAAAAAACAAAAACAAAAAACTGACTTGAAATAACTTGGAGAAAACTTACTGTGAGTATTAATTATTAAACAGAAAGTATGAATACAGTAGACAATTTATCACTGAACTAAATTCTTAATGTATAGAGTACTTCACTTGCCAAATCTCCATGTGAAATTTTTATAATTCTTACATTTGATTTTCCATTAAAACATGTCTATAGCTCTAATGTCATTTATAAGGTTTATATTACCATGACTTACAACTTACATGAAAAGACTTTAAACTGAATTAAATTTACTATCTTCTGGCACATTTTGACTTGTTTTAATACTTTCTTTTTGATTTCTTGCTACCTTCTTTGCATCCCCTACCAAGTGTTAAATTTAATATAAGGCCAGTCTCTGTAAGTGGCATGTTTTACAGTATTTCTGTAGTGATACTTAGTCTAACTTATTAACTTCTGTTGACACTGAAAGCAGTATTGATCAGTACAACTGACTAGAAAAAAAAGCAATATGAATGCTTTCAAGGATGCACAATACATGCAGTGTTACTTTTAAAAGTCACTACCTGCATTCTCTTATTTAAAGAATACATGCATGGATATTACTCTATGAAGAATGTACATGGGCATCTAAGTTAGATGTCATCTAACTTCCATGAAGTCACCTGATTTAATTGGGAACCAGAAACCATACAAATAAATGGAAATGGTAAAATGTAACATAGAGGAGGATGGACTTCCAGTATGACAATGTGAGATGCTCTGTGGACCTTATTTCCATTGAAACTGGTGAAAATTGAACAACAACAACTACCATTTAAAGTCTCTGAAACTGGTCTTCAGGGAATATGAATAAAGAAAATATCTACTCAAGAAAATCTATACAGGTTCTGTAGAGAAAACAAGGGTCTATGCTATTTCAATCATGACCACCCCCCTCCTCCCCTCTTCCAGCAGTCCAGAACACCTCCCTCTAAGTAGGAGGAGGAGCTCGTAGGAGGAACATGACATCAGTATTTCTCCTCTTGCCACCAACTGCCTGTTCCTGAGGCTAAGTTCTGGGTGGGTGCTGTGGAGAAATGAGGGATTCTTTTTTTTTTTTTTTTTTTAATATTTATCTTTATAGATATAAAAGAGATTATTCTACCATATATACAAAAGGGCAAAAGAACTGTAATAGAAAAACAAGTTTAAAAAAGGGAACTGGAAGAAATTCCTTTACTTGGTATTGAGGCTTACTGTACAGCCATAGTAATGCAGAGAGTGGAGTAGTGGTGGAACAATTGACATCCAACAGAATAGGTAACCCAGAAATACATTCCCCACACAACTGATTTTTAACAAACACAGGAGGAAATTCAACAAGTGAATGGGAAGAAGCCTTTGAAGAAATGATACTGAAGCCACTAAACATTTATAGGAAATTAAAATTTACCTGAACCTACACCTCATATTCTATACAAAAATTAACTCTATATGGGCCACTTAAATATAAGTTATAAATTAGGTTTAGATATGAAATTGTAGATCTTGTAGAGTAAACCAGTGTTTCCCAAACTTTGGACATATGTGTACCCCTTCTATAATTTTCGTAATGCTGAGTACCCCTAGTACTCATGAGAACGTCGAATTAGGTGCAGCTAAGCATGGTGCAGTGCATATCCCCACCAAACTCCATTGCAGCGTGTACACCCACCAAACTCTTCCCCTACCCCTGGAGGTATGTGTATCACACTTTGGGAAACACTGGAAACAATAGGAGAACATCTCTGAGATTTAGGGCTAGACAAAGCATTCATAGACATGACACCAAAAGTATGACCTAAAAGAGAAAAAATTGAAAAAATTGGATCTTGTCAATATGGAAAAGTTTGCTCTATGAAAAACCCTGTTAAGAAGTTGGAAAAGACAAGCTGCAGACTGGAAGAAAACATTTGCAAATCACATGTCATTGGGGACTCTAGAAAGTGCTAAATTCAGCATCTTTTGCTAGGGAACACTTTTAAAATGATGGTATCATTGATCTTGGTAAGAATATTTGAGATGATTGGGATCGAGCATATTCACCTACATTTTAAAGGGAAAGAAATGCAGGTACAATGTGGTTAAGGGGCTTTTCCACATGGTACAAAACTGGGTAATGAGATGATAGGAAAGAAGCAAATATCTAGATTGGGACCCCTTTTTTGAAGCCATTCTACCCCAAGCACCAACCACTCATTGTGCCAAATTTTCATCAAATCTTCCTGAGGGCGTAAGTCCTAGGTTAGTCACAGAACCAATTTATTGGTTTCTAACGGTCCACTTATCCAAAATGACTAGGGAATTATGCTGGGATATGATTATGAAAAGTTTTATATTCCAGATGAGGAGAGAGCTATAATTTCATTGTCAGTATCATTAAAGATAGTTGAACGAGAAGTGCTTTGGCAAGATCTATCTGTTCTGAAACATAAAGAAATGAGATTGGCAGAATTAGTTATGGGATTATTAAAAAAAATCCAATTGAGAATTAGGAAGAATCTAACTAGCATGTGGTTGCTAAGGATGGGAAGACAGGGACAAGTATTTATTGGGCACCTGCTATAGGTATTGGGCAACATAAAGGTATTTAAAACAGTGTTGGCCGTGTGAGCCCAATGTAATAGTAACTTTTGTAAACTATAGAGAGAAAAAAACACCCAGGTTTAGCAATAATACACAACAGCAAGAGTTTGTTGATGCAAAAGTGATTAAGTAATAGAAAAGTAAACTCTATCCACGAGAAGAAGTACAAAAAAAAACAAATTTTGTCCCTGGCTTTTATCAGAATTCAAACTGATTCAAGAGTTAATAGATTGATAAAGGCCCCACCAACATTAAATGTCTCTTGTGTCACTAAGACTTCTTTATAAAACAACTAGAGGCCTGGTGCATGAAAATTCATGCACTGGGGCGGTCCCTCAGCATGGCCTGCACTCTCTTGCAGTCTGGGACCCCAAGGGGGTTTCCTGAGGGGAGCGGGCCTAAGCCCTAGTGGGGCATCGTTAGCACTGTGGAGGAAACAGCAGAGGCTCGCAGCCAGGCTTCTGGGAGCACACTGACCACCAGGGGGCAGCTCCTGCATTAAGCATCTTCCCCCTGGTGGTCAGTGCACTTCATAGTGATTGGTCATTCCCAGCTGTTAGAGTCAATTTACATATTAGCCTTTTATTGGATTCTTCATATCCTCTAGACCAGCTGGTCCCTGTTGGACACTCACCCATTGCTAAAATGACTAACAACCCCCAATCAAATATATTCTGTCTTGGATAGATATGGGGTAATACTATGTTATTATTATTTAAAAAAATATATTTTATTGAGTTTGTGTGTTTTTTTGCAGAGAGGAAGAGAGAGGGATAGAAAGCTAGAAACATCGATGAGAGAGAAACATCAATTAGCTGCCTCTTGCACACCCCCTACTGGGGATGTGCCCGCAACCAAGGTACATGCCCTTGACCGGAATCGAACCTGGGACCTTTCAGTCTGCAGGCCTAAGCTCTATCCACTGAGCCAACCAGTTTCAGCTATATTATTTTTTAAAAAATATGTTTTTGTTGACTTTTAGAGAGGAAGGGAGAGGGATAGAGAAATAGAAACATCAATGAGAGAAAAACATCAATCTCATGTACTCTTCTGGAGATGGAGATTGTAACCCAGGCATGTTCCCTAACCAGGAATCGAACCTGTCACCTCTTGGTTCATAGGTCAGTGCTCAACCACTGAGCAATACTAGCCAGGCAACTTAAAGAGAACATAATACAATAAAAACTGAGCCTGTGGAACTGTGAAAAATAGAGCTGAGGGAGATGGGGGAAATTCACTCAAACCAGCCTTGCTATTGAAATGGTCTCTTCCTTCCCTTTGAAAAGAACTGGCCTCTCTGCAAAGTTTGAAAATGAGAGTTATAATTCTCAAAGAGTACACATGAAATGGGTGGGGGTGTTATAACTATATATGTGGTTCTTATACCTTGATGTGTATAAAAATTATTTGAGGGATTTGTTAAAATGAAGTTTCTTAGGCTCATGCCAATCCTCACCTAAAGATTCTGATATGCTAAGTTTGGAATACACAGAAATTTGTATTTTCCCAAATTTCCAATCCCCCACATACCTGATTTGTTTTCATCTATACATATAAAAGCCTAAAGGACCGGCAGACTGGCTAACCAGCTGGTAGCTATGATGTGCACTGACCACCAGGGGGAAGATGGTCCGACCAATAACTATGACTTACACTCACCATCAGGGGGCAGACACTCAATGCAGGAGCTACCGAGCTACAGTAACTTGGCAGCTGTGGTTCTCGGGTAACGCACCTGGAACCAGAAAGGAGGGAGCCTAATTCCAGGGTGCATGACCCAGGAACTGCCCTCTTGCAATTCGGGGATGTCAGGGAGCCAATTTCAGCCTGATCCCCACAGGCCAGGCTGAGGGACCCCACTGGTGCACAAATCCATGCATCGGGCCTCTAGAATAATATAAAGATCATCTGGCAAACACTTTATGAAACACAGGATCGTAGCACACACATCAGCATGCTGCAGAAGAAGGAACAGAGTCTCAGAAAATTTAGGCATTTTGTCCAGCATCATCCAGTGAATTAACCTAATAAATATTTATTTAACCACCAGCCATATAAGGTCCTGTTTGTCTTAGTCCACACAAAACATGGCAGTGGCATGCTAACATGTTAATATCTCCTAATTTATGATTTCTTTGTTGAGCTGTAAAGTTCTTGACAGTGTATTGCTAACTGCTGGGATCCTATTTTGCCCATGCCTTGGTTTGATATGGAATCACTGTGAGCCTAGGAAAGGAATATTGGAAGGCAACTTTAAACCTTTTGTTTTCCTATAAATACACCTCAGGGTTATATTCCCTTCTCTTTCATTGCTTAAATCTTTGCAAAGTGGGTGATGATGTCTGATAAGAACATATATATCAGGATTGTGTCCTTTCCTTTGGAGGCACCCTCACTTTTTTACCACTTCTCTTACTAGATTAAAATAACAAAAGCATTTGTTCATAGCAAAAACACAGATGTCTCATAGCAAAAAAAAAAAAAAAAAAAAATGTGGATAGAATATTACATTTTTCTAAAGCCTGTTTCTTATTAAGCCAGACTTGATTGGTTTTAGACCCAAGAGACATCGACCAGTGCTTATTTCCATGGCTTCCTTAAAGTTATATTCCCCCAGAATCTCACCCTTTCCTATTTTCTCTAGGAAAAGTAACTGAAGGAACATATTTTCAACCTTGATGCTATCTCCTAAGAGGTTAGAAGAATCAGTTAACTTTTTCCTCTATTTGGACTGTCAGCTTCAATATTCTCCCTGATATTACTTTATTTTTTTAATCACAGTCTCCAAGCAATAGCAAATTTTTATTCATGCACATGATGACTGTGATTTTTTAGATAGAGTTTTGTGCTTTGGAACTTGAATTGCAATGCAATTATCTTTCCTTTTTTACCCTTGCTTTCCAGGGAGATAACCCTACAAATTTTGATTTTCTAGACATACTAGCCTTTTTTGAATTGCAAATTTCCTATTCCTTTTTATTTTTAGGCTGAAATTTTTATATTGCAAAATACATTCTTATAGCTATGTACACAAGCACATATGTGCTCATATGCATTTAAACATACATGTTTCTTTAATTCAAATATTCAGGTGGGCAATAACCCCTGATTCAGCATTACCTTTAAAGGCTTGTCTAATTTTAACATTTCATGTTCATGGAAAGAAAAGAACATATCTCTTCCTATTCTCTTCAAGCTATGATTTATTATTTTATCATTTCAATCAATGGCATTGTCATAATCTAAAGGAGTGCATTCCATCCTTACAACTAAAGTAAACTTTGCATTAGCCAGTATATTGGGCTAATTTTAGAAAGTAGTGAGTGAGAGATCAGTAGTAAAATATTGGCTATGGTATTTCATAACATTAAACTCTGAATGTTAAAATTAGGAGGAAACTTGGAAAACCCTCTTACATTATTGATGTCTGTAAGAATCTGATAAAAGGTACAATTTGTCTTCCTCCCTCCCAAAACACATGTTTAGTTACACACACACACACACACACACACACACACACACACACACACAATTTGGGTAAAAATGTAGTGGGCTTTCTGTGTACCTATAATTTTGATTTAAAATATCTGAGTAATTTCAGCACTTATTAAAGATAATTAGCATTGGCTTCATCACCATTGAAATCATTACATCTAGTATAGTGTTTAACAAGTAGTATGCACTGAATGAATAAGCGTTTGATGAATGAATGAAAAAAATGATTCAGTGCTTGCTTCTTCATAAAAACATGAAATTCTTTCCTTTCTTCCTTTAACCCCAGAGTTCTAGTTATTACAGCTAAATTGAACTTTACCTCCCTGGAAATTAGAACTCTGTAAATTTCTACCTATTGTATAAACAAATAAAACAAAGCATAAATGTATGCTTGATTTAACTTGTGAACTGTGAAAATATTTTAATGTAGTTACCAAGAATCACATCAATTTCCCAAACTAAACATATTCTTACAATATTGCATATATTAGATAGTTTCTATAATCTCTTATGATCCTAGTTATACAGTTATAATCCCCTGAACACTTTATATGTATCCTTATTAAAGGGTGAATCAGAAGGCAAATAGCTCTCCAGATTATACTATAGTCAGTGAAGTAGGACAATTACCAATTTTAATTTGAACACTTTACTTAAATTTACTTTCATGTTTTCCTTACACTGGTGGTCATGGAGGTTTATGGTACAGTAATATAAAAAGCCCATTGTCTGGGACATTCTTCCTTTCGTTAAAGGTAAATGGAGACCCAGAATATGAATCTCCAAAGAAATTCTGTGTACTTGAGGAAATCAATGTCCCTTCAGTCAAACTGGTTGAGCTTCTAAACTAAACAGATTTTGAACATCTAAAATTGCCTCAGCAATAGAAGAATTTAAGTGGATGTTGCATATATTGGTACACTTGCCCGTGTCCCACAGGTCCCTTAGTTTCTGTTAAGTTTTCTTCAGTCTTTGTGGTCTTCAAGCTAGATAATTTCAATTGACCTATCTTTAAGTTTGCTGACTCTTTCTTCTGCTGCTCCAATCTGATACTGAAACTCTCTAGGGAGTTTTGTTTTTCATTTGTTATTATACTTTCAGTTTCAGAACTGGTGTTATTAAAAAATAATTTATATTTCTTCATTTATCATCTCCATTTTTTTCATATGTTGCTCTTCTAGTTTCCTTAAGAATTTGTCATTGGTTTCCTTTAGCCCATGGAGTATATATAAAACAGTTTTTTAAAGTTTCTAATAAGCATGTGCTTCCTCAGGGCTAGCTTCCCTTTATTATTTCTATGAAAGGTGGGCCATGCTTTCTTGTTTTTATTTATTTATTTTTAATTAATTTATTTTTTCTATGCTCAATAATTTTTGGTTGACAACTAGGTAATTGGAATATTATAATGTGGTAAATCTGAAAATCAGATGCTTAATATCTCTTAGAGTTTATATTTGCCATTTGTTATAATTAAAGGTATTTGGTGATTTTAAAAAAAATATTTTTTTCAAAGTCTATATTCTTTGTCATGTGGAAAGAGGAAAAGAGATAGGAAGAGATGGAAGGTATAGGTGGAGGAAAAGATAGAAGGAACCGAGAGAGAGAGAGAAAGAGAAGAGAAGAGGAGAAGGGGAGAGAGAGAAAGAGAGAGAAACTTGACCTACTCTCTAGTCTTTGCAGATTGGCTCTGTGCCGGAGGTGCTTCTTCAACACTTAGTCATCCCATTTGCATCTGCCTTAGCCTTTACTTCCTGCCTGCTCAGATTCTAGAGATCAGTCAGAAGTAAAAGCTGAGTCTTCTCAGGTCTTTCCTGAGTACACCTAGTTGCCTACTGCCCTTGGCTTGTATATTATTTTCTAAATTCCCCATTATGCACAGATGTTTTTAAATGTCCTCCTTTCCCAAAGAAACTTTCTCCTGGTCTTTATATTCTTTATATCTATTGAATTCCTCAATCATAGTCTTAAGCCTCAGGCACCTTATAGGTTGTTTGCTTAACAATATTTTAAGGAATGCCCATTGTTTTTCTGCTCTGGGTAAGTTCCCAGTTAAATGATAACAAAGACAAGTTCTTCTACCTAGTCCTTATATCGTTCTTTATAACTATAGGTATTTAGGTAGTATCTAAACAGTTTGGAACATAAAAAAACAATTCTTTGCAAATGAAATCTGCTCTGCTCTCTCTGGGACCAGGGGCCTGGGTCTCACTTGGAATTGCAGGCTGTTATCTTCAAGACTACTATGAAACTGGGGAGGGAGTGGGGCAAGGGCAAACAAAAATGCCACAAAACTTTTCTACCTTTTGAAAGTCACCTTTTTGATTCAGCATTCACTTGGTTGCAATAAATGTTTGACTGTTTCCCAGAGTTCTGACAGTTGATTCTGATAGTTTTTGCTTGAGTTTTCTGTTTGTGTGGAAGGTTAGGCTATTGGAGCTGCCTACTTTGCCATTTTTGTTGATGTCAGTCCTTTATAACAAATGAATTCTAAGGTTACCTTGGACCTCACTCATAGATTATGACCCAAATATTTCCTTAGACCTGACCAGTGTTCACACTTATTTTATAGAGCATGGGTAAAATAGCTACATTAAAGACATTGTGTGGGAAGTCCAATATCCGAGTCATTTCAGATTTGACATATGTTGATCTCTCCCCTTTAGAGTTGTTTAGTTTATACTGGTTCTTTGTATCCTGAGCATTTTCAATATTGTGTTATGGGAGTCTAGGTTTTGCTACAATTTTTTTGGGGGGGATGTTATCTTTCTTTGGACTATGTGCAATCAATCCAGTTAGTTTCTAACCACAAGCCATCTTCTGTGGCTATGGTTCTAATGCCAGTTTAGTTTTCTAAGTCTTGAAGTACTGTTTGGTGCCCAATCCATGGGCCAGTATGGAACCTGGGCTGTGGTATACACTGTATTTTTGTTTTCGAAACCTTTGCTATGATGATAGGATTAATTCTGCACATACTCTGGGGAGGAGCCTGAGATTTCACACACAAACTTAAAGGTTACCTTTCTCCACTTCCCTCTATGCCTGCTTTCCCTAGATTTTCTGAATCTGACAAGACTCTTTTTCTGGTTTCCTGGCTAGATTTGTTGGGTTTTAGCCTTTCTATATCATCACATATTTCTCTACTAGATCTGTTTGGAGCAAATCAATACGAGAAAGGGGAGAAATATGTTTGGAGCACAGTAGGCCCCTTTTCCAGTTATTCCATTCAAAATGAAAGATTTATTTTATTTTTGCAATTCCACTGCAAAGACCAAAGGAGTAAAGCCTCATGACTGCAGCTTGCCCAAAGCAAGGCTGATTTTATAAAACAAGAATGGAAAAAATAGGGATCTACCCTTATACTCTGTTCTGCAGGCCTTCCTTCATTGACTTCTAAGCAGAAAAAGAGACATGTTCTTGGAGCTCTCCTGTCAGGGCCCACTTCCCAGTTTCAAAATTCAAGCTATCTTAGAATTTGTCATTATATTGTAGTTTAGGCTTGGCCATCTCTTTTTTTTTTTTTTATATTAAGCTTTATTCATTAGATTCTCCTTCACAATGGTTTATTTAACATCCTTTATTACATTTTCTTCTTTTATGCTAAACCAAAAATTCTGTTTCTGAAAGGCATAGGACATGATAATTACCCATGTTTTATCACACATTAATTCACAACCCGTAATAGCAATAGGTCTATTACATGAAATGATCTGAACACAGAGTTCCCCATCTCTTTTCATTTTTATGCTTATATAATATGTATAGTTTCAAGATCATAGAATTATTTCACAGGACACTCTATTTTAATTCTCATTTATCCTTAAATTTACCAACAACTCACTATTAATCCTTACATCAAAGAATCTTTACTCATTTTGGTTTCCAAAGCTTTTTCTCTTGTTGATTTTTTTTTCAGTAAGCAATCATAGGGGCCTTATTATCTCTGACTTCCCTGAATGTTGGTAGAAGTTCAACTTTTCTGGTTCAAAATTGAAAAATTGAGGGTTTTCTTAAAGTTGACTATTTTCTTTCATTGAGTATTTTAAATATTTTCCTCCATTTTCTTCTAGTGTAAAATATTGCTGTTGAACAGGCTGATGATAATATAATTTTCTTAATCAGTAACTTGCTCTTTCTGTTTACTTGCCCAAAGATTTTTGGTGGTATTGATTGGTTTATAAAGTGTGGTAATTTTACTAGAATCTGCTTTGGTATTCTTCCAACTGACTCAATATTTCATGTATGTGCTATACTCTTATCACCATGTAGTTTGATTTTTTTTTTAACTTCAGGCAACTTCACTTAAATTTCAATATAATAATTATTGGGCTTTTCCCTCCACTGTTACCCATACACTGCATTTTTGCTGCTGTTTTTGCCTACTTTAACTATTTTTCACTTTTCCTTCAATCTTTTTATATCTCATAGGGGACCAGAATATGCCACCTCAACATATGCTACTTTGGCATAGTAATTTTTTAGAGCTGAAGACAATTGAGAATCAATAGATGTAAGGAAAAAAAGCTTTCCTTTATCTGGTTAAAAGCAGAAAATTCTGAGAAATTTGGACTGCCATAAATCTCTCCTGGGGAAGGGTTTTGGCCACGAAGAAGACAGAAAGTTGGCACTAAGATGGACCTGCACAAACAAACTTTACTCCATTAGTTTTCCCCACATATTGATCTTCCCATCATTTGCAGCCTTTGGAAGTCTAAAATGCTTCTTTTTTTTTTTGTCTTGTCACTTTGTCAAAACATTTATTCTTTTTTTTTTCCTGATGCTATATCAGCCTCAAGTTCTAACCACCCCTTGAGTTATTCATCCTTGAGTTGTTTCACATAAATATACAGTGCACATGTTTATAAGCTTGTTTGCTTTTCTCTTGCTAATCTGTCTTTTGTTAGTCTCATTTACAGTGCCCATTCAGAGAATCTCAGAGGCTAGAAGAAAAATTGTTTTTCCTCTCCCACAGTCTTCTATATCGCTTTTTAAATATCTCCCCATTTTTGTCTCCATTTCACTTATGACATTATTAGGGTTTATTTCCCCGTGTTACTTCTAGTTTAGTCTTAATTTTTGAGTGATATTTCTTGCCAATCCTTTCTGGCCTGCAAAGTTTCTGTTGAGAAATCAGCTGACAATTTAATAGAAACTCCCTTCCAGATAAGTAGCTGCTTTTCTCTTGCTGCTTTTAAGATTCTCTCTGTGTCTTAAGTCTTTTACATTTTAATTATGATGTGACTTGCTGTAGGGCTCTTTGAGTTCACCTTGTTTGGGACTCTGTGATTTCTGGACTTATATGTTTATTTGCTTCCCAAGTCAGGGAAGTTTTCCATAATTTTTTTTTTCCCAAATAGATTTTTAATTTCTTGCTCACTTTTTCTTTTGGCACCTCCATGATGCAAATGTTGGTATGCTTGAAGTTGTCCCAGAGGATCTTTACAGTATTTTCATTTTTTTTCTTTTTGCTGTTCTGATTGGGTGTTTTTTTGTGTGTTTTTTTGTTTGTTTGTTTGTTTTTGCTTCCTTATATTCCAAATTGCTAACTCGATTCTTGGCTTTATCTATATTATTATTGATTCCCTATAAAATATTCTTCTTTTTGGTTAGAGAATCCTTTATTTATGACTGGTTCTTTTTTATGGTTTTCATGTCATTTTTTATACTGTTGATATTCTCACTAAGTTGCTTGAGCATCCTTATTTTTTTTTTTCCTGAAGATTTCTCCTTCTTTTTTAATTTTTTTTTCCTTTTGTATTTGTGACCTATTTCTTTATCTCATTTGGCCATTTCCCTGTGTTTGTTTCTATGTATCAGGTAGAGCCACTATGTCTCCTGGACTTAGTAGAATAGTCTTCTATAGCAAGTGTCTGGTAGGATCCAGTGGTGCATCCTCTCCAGTCACCAGAGCTGGGAGCTTCAGGTGTATCCCTATGTGGGCTGTGTGCACTGTCTAATTGTAGTTGAGCTGTGATTGCTATTGTCACCTCACTGATTTTTAGGCCAATTGTCTGTAGGGACTGGCTGCTACTACAGAGAAGGAGCCTCTGTGCAGGGGCCAACCCTATGGAACAGGATTTGCTTCAGTGGGGCTTTGGTACCTTGCCGAGTTCACTCCTTGATTGTGTAGCTTGTGGATGTAGTAAGGTGATAATCTGGAATGGTATGCAGGTTTCCACTGAGTACACTGGCTATGGTGTCTTCAGGAAGGTTCAAGGTCAGCCATCATCTGTGTTCTGCCTGGGTTTACTGATAGGAGCTATAAAGCAATCTGCAGATGGTTGCTACTCGTGCTGTGCTTGGAGGTACTCAAGAGAGGTCAACCAAGGCTAGCTTCTGCTAGTGTCAGGCCTATGGCCAGTTACCCAGAGCAGAGGTATGGGGTAAGTAGAGGCCAGCTGTTGTTTGTTTGATAGATTTTAGGTAAGAGATGACATTTTTATGAAAAAGACACTGGGAATAGCTGGTGCAGGCCCTCTTTTTTCTTTTTCTTTTTCTTAACCTAAATTTATTTTACTGTTCTAGGATCCCATCCAGGACATCACATTATATTTAGTTATCTTGTCGCATTAGGCTTCTTTGGCTGTGACAGTTTCTCAGACTTTTCTTGTTTTTGACAACCTTGACAGTTTTGATGATCCTAGTCTAATATTTTATAAACTGCCCATCAATTGGAATTTATCTTGTGTTTTTCTCATGTTTATTTTTATTATTTTTTGTAAAATGTATTTTTATTTATTTCAGAGAGGAAGAGAGGAAGAGAAAGATAGAAACATCAGTGATGAGAGAGAATCATTGATTGGATGCTTCCTGCATGCCCCCTTCTAGGGATTGAGCCCACAACCTGGACATTCCTTGACTGGAATAGAACCCAGGACCCTTCAGTCTGCAGGTTGATTCTCTATCCACTGAGTCAAACTGGCCATGGCTGCTTTTTATTATATAGACTGTTTAAAGGGTTTTGAGAGGAAGATGACAGAGCTAAAGTGTTATTTTCATCACCTCATACCAAAGTATAATAGATCATGATGATTTATTACTGATGATTCTGACCTTGATCATCTGGCTGAGATAGTGTTTATCTAGTTATTTTACTGTAAATATACTCTTCTTTCTGTCCTTCCATGTTACAGGTTTTAGAAGGAAGTTGCTGTACTGAGCCCATAGTTATGCTCTACTTCCTTCAGGGTGGAATATGTATTCAAAATATTTGGAATTCTTCTGCATAGGAGATTTATCTATTCTTAAGTTGACTTTTTTGATTTTGCAAAGTTCCCTGATTTATCTTTTATTATAATGTTAGAAAAATATGCTGCTTGCTTCCTGAGTTTTCCTAGCTCTATTTCTTTCCCCTGCTTTATCTGAACTTTTAATTTTGTTCCATCCTGTTCAATTTTGACTTCACTTCTGGGGATTTCTCCTCTGACCTCTAAAGAAGCATTGTTCATCTGTAGGCTTGGCTGTTCTAGCCCCTTCATTGCAGACTCCTTATACTCACCCATACATACAGACATATATGTACAACACATATTCCCTCAAACATATTATCACATGAATTCAATCACATATTCACCCATTCAGACATATGTGCTTACATACACAGACTGCTTATATACATAGGCCCACATATGCCTCCACACATCTACAAATGGACACAGGCATGTAAATGTTATGAAACGTTTCATAAATCAATTCATAAGACTGTAAATCAAATATACATTTTTCAGTACAATCCTTGTTCTTTACTGCCTACAAAAGTCCATAGATACAAAAGAATGACTTCAACATACATTTGTAGAATAAATGCAAGAATGAATAATTTGAATTTTAAAAAAGTTAATGATATCACTGAAATCTGTTTTTCACATGAAATAATAAAATCAAAGAAAAATTTAAGAAACAGTATCTTTCCCTAAACTATAGTCTAATCCATTGTCTAATGTCTTAGATTATTTAGATGATCAAATCCTTCAGCTATTTTTTCTTTTAACTAAATAAAATCCAATCAATACTTTTTCCTAGGAATCTGAATTGAATTTTCATGAGATCTACAAAGAAATTTAATCAATGATTTTGGTTGGGGATTTAAATCCTTTATTCTTTCTTAATTTGCATGATAAACAAATACCTTTGTGAATTCTCCCTGAAAAGATAATCACATACTGTATTTAAAGAGACTTGCATCTTTAGCTTAATTTAACTTAAAAAGAAACATTTATGTTCTCATCAAATCTGTTCTACAGTTTTATTTCATTGATTTAAGGTTCTCTTAAAATGCACAACACTGCTCACACTAGTAATTACCCTAATTTTTAAAAATGTAGTCACAATTCAATCATTAAGAAGAGAAGCAAAGCTTCAGTCCATTAGCAGTTGTTTATAATAGCACATCTCAATTGATTAAACTGTAGATTTTTTTTGTAGGTCTTGTTTTATAAATTGAGCTAGTCAAGTAAACATAGCATTTGGTAATAGTCTTCATAGCAACTGTCAAAATGACTTATTGTTTTTATAGTCCTGCATTCCTTCAGAATTAATAATACCTTTGTGCCCTTATAACACTTATTATTGATGCCATGAAGTTCTCTATATTTAATGAGTAGATGTTTCATTATAGTACATAGCTCTGTTGACAGATAGAAAATTTTTCTAATCTGTTCTCTTTTCCTCTTGATTGAAAGATTGTAAATATGCAATTAACTGTTGAAGTAGAAGTAAAAAGAAAATATCAGCTGTCAAGTATAGCTTTTGAAAGAGACAAGATGTTTTAAGCTAAGAAAAGCATGACAAAAGATAAAAACATCCTTTCCAAAAAGGGTGAAAGTTTCAAAATGTCTAAACATTTGATTTTTTTCTTCTATGA
The DNA here is from genome assembly GCF_964339955.1 of Pipistrellus hanaki. Lineage (NCBI taxonomy): Eukaryota > Metazoa > Chordata > Mammalia > Chiroptera > Vespertilionidae > Pipistrellus > Pipistrellus hanaki. The sequence continues at coordinate 22,756,190 of NC_140519.1, forward strand.
AATAGGTAATTAAAATCATTGTCATCTATGAAACAGAAATTAATGAAAAGACACATTATTTTCCTACAAAGCTGGTTAAGGTCAAGCTCTTATATTTTTCTACTAATAGTCAGCTTATGATTTTTACATTTAATTGGTTTTCAGTATTTTTCATTAATGATGGGGTCACTAGCTTCTAAGAATGCAAGAAAATACAACTATAGGAGTTTGTAATTTACAAAATTTGCATCAGTAAAAATAGCAGCTAGAAATTTTGGGTCAATACTAGTCAAAGTACATTTTTAAAAAAAAATCAATCTTTATTGTTCATATTATTACAAAGGTTACTCATTTCTTCCCCCCTCCACCAGGTTCCCACCCCACCCTCTGCCCTTTCCCCACCCCACATTGTCCTCATCCATAGGTGCACAGTTTATGTTCAATCTCTTCCTGCATCCACCACTCTCCTCCACGCCCCCCCCCCCCCCAGGATTGTCAGTTCACTCCCCTCCCATATATCTGTTTCTATTATAATCAACAGTTAATATTGTTCATCAGGTTTTTTAATTTCCTTGTTTTTTGTTTGTTTGTTTGTTTGTTTTTAATTAATAAACTTTTATATTTTTAAGAATAAATTTTAAAATATAATAATTTTAAACCTTGTTTTTTCTGCCCTGGGAACTGAGAAGCAAACTTATTTACATGTAAACTTGCCCTTAGGCTATCAAAAGGTGTAGCCATTCAAATGTAAATGACCACATTGTTTAAAGATAGCTACTGGCTGGAATTGGATTACCTGTTCTGGGTGGGAAGGGCTTGTCCTCCCCTTTCTCCATTAAAATTAAGGTGTTAGCTTTAAAACCTTTTTGGCAAGAGACCTTAAACTTTCAGAACTTTAAATTTTTCAAGTAGTAAATCAATTACTTAGCATTTTCTCAAATCAATAATATCTCCACATGCCCAAGGATACACTTCACACAAAAGACACTTCCAAATAGATCAACCAACCTCATCCAGACCCCACACAAGGCACTCACAGATCAATACCCCAGCACTACAATAACTCAACACATCCAGATCTAAGCCTTCATCACTTGATTCAGCAGACCCTCAAGTTCCTCCAAAAGTTTCCAGCCATGTCTGAGAAGCAGCCCTGGGGCATGGGCAGGTGAGGAGTGAGCTGTTCCGGGCCAGGCTGCTCTGGGCCTGGTCTCTGTTGCTTTGGTCTGCTCCACAACCAGCTGCTCCGGGTCTGGCCGCTGCTGCTTGGGGCTCAGTTGCTGCTGCTCCGGGCATGGATGCTGCTGCTCCAGGCCTGGCTGCTCCCGACCTGGCTGTTCCATGCCCCGCTGCTCCGGGCCTGGCCACTTCCAGCCTGGCTGCTCTGGGCCTGGCCACTGCTGCTCCGAGCCTGGCTGCTGCCACTCCGGGCCTGGCTGCTGCCACTCCGGGCCTGGCTGCTGCTGCTCTGGGCCTGGCTGCTCCCGACCCAACAGCTCTGGGCCTGGCTGCTCTGGGCCCGGTTGCTCTGGGCCCAGCCGCTCGGGCCTGGCCGCTCCTGGCCTGGCTGCTCCAGGCCTGGCTGCCACCGCCCTGGGCCTGGCCACTCTGGGACCCTCCGCCGCCACTCCAACATTCTGTCTTTTTTTATTTTTTATTTATTTTTATTTTTTAAACGCATTTATGTTGCAATGTTGGCTGCTGAGTTGAGTCCTGTCTTAATCTTCGATTTTTCAAGATCTTCTTTGTATTCTTAAGTAATTTTACTATCTTTTGCTATAACTTGATTTCTTCACATTGAAAACTTCTTCGGTTTCTTCCTCCTTGTCCTGGAAGCTCAGCAGGCTGGCCTGTGTCGCCCCTTTATTCTCCGAGGCCTCCTGTGTGGCTTCAACCTGTTGCCGGGGTCAGCGCCGCCCAGGAAGCAGCCCCCGGCTAGGCTCCATGGCCTGCGATCAGTCGAGGGCCCAGCGGCACCTCCCCAGCAGGGGCCCTGTCACCTGGCTCCTTGCTGGCACCCGGCTTGCCGGTGCCCAGCGGCTCCGGCTCCTCATTGCTTTCTTCCCAGACTGGAGCTTTTGTCTCCTTCCCGCTAGGGCAGTCTAGCATCAGAGTCAACATTCTGTCCTCTGCGTGCAATGCGCATGACTCCGGGGGCTCTGCTTTTCCCTGCTCCCCTGGGAATCCGCTTCACAGCCCAGGCTCCCTCTGTTTGAGCCTGGGTCCCCAGGTTCTGGGCTAGAACTGGGGTTCAGAGCAGTCGGAACCGGGGCTCAGCACAGCCGGAGCTTTTGTTTCCTTCCCATAAGGGCAATCTAGCATCAGAGTCAACATTCCGCCTTCTGCGGGCAATGTGCGCGACTCTGGGGGCTCTGCTTTTCGCTGCTCCCCTGGGACTCCACCTCACAGTTCCATCTCCCTCTGTTTGAGCTTGGGTCCCCAAGGTCTGGACTAGAACTGGGGTTCAGCGCTGTCGGGTCTGGGGTTCAGCCCAGTCCAGGGCCCTTATTTCTTTCCCGCTAGGGAACATCATCCAGGTACTCAGCCTCCCCCTCCTCTCCAGCTCTGTCCTCTCTGTGCGTGTGCGCAGCATGTCTCCGTACCTTAGGCTTTTACAGCTCCTCTGATTTTCCTTCTGGTTTTCTCTTTCCTTCTTGTTGTAGAATTTTCAGTCAGTCGACTTCCTGTAGTTCTGGGCAATGTCCATTTTGTATTTTAGTTGTACTTTATTGAAATTGCTGTGTGCAGCCGCGGTCAGGTGTTTACCTGTGCAGCCATCTTGGATCCTTCTCCAAAGCAGCACTCTAAAGTACATTTCTTTTTTACTCCTTTTAGTTTATCAATTTAATCTTAAAATGGCAGAAGGGTTTTCATATTTTGGTACAGTGGTGCCTCACACAACGAACTTAATTCGTTCCAGGAACAAGCTTGTTATGCGAAAAGTTCGTTATGTGAAACACGTTTTCCCATAACAATACATGTTAAAAAAAATAATTCGTTCTGTAGCATAAAATATGCTAAGATGACATAAAAAAATATGCTAAGATGACATATTTTTATTTAGATACATCTAAAAACATAATTTTTTTTTAAAAAAAACACACATTTTTAAAATTTTAAGACAGACTAAGTAGAGTCTACCGAATCTTGCACATCTTCATCCATTTTCTGCTTTTTGGCCGATGGTTTCATGAAAAACCTGTCCAAAGTTCGCTGTGCGAGGCGTTCGTTATGTGAGGCACCACTGTATCTCAAATTATACTCTTCAATTTTTTGTGACTTTTTTGTGTGTCATTATTTTGGGTAGATGTCTATCTTTTATTTCATAAGACCTATATTTTTTCAGCAGATTGCCAGATACAAAATGATTTGTGTGACTTATAAGTAATAGAAACACATTCCTATTTATAGAGGAAAATATTAAGATATTTTGGAATGTGCAAATATATCATAGAGATTTGTAAATTAGAAATGTAGATAAATCCATTGCTAAATATTATTTTATTGTAGCTTATTTTATGTTATATAAATATTGTATTATATTTACAATATTTATAGTTTTTATAATTATTTTACTTATTTCATATATTTTAAATGAATTTGACTTCCCCCATCAGTTTAGTTTATCTGTGGTTTATGAAGAACAATTCTTTACTTTGTAACCCAAATGAAAAGTAAATTCTTTTTATTTTGAAGAGATAAGGATATTCTACATTCCCCCCCCCCCCCCCCCCCCCGTTAGCTTTATAGTCTTACTAGAGGCCCAGTGCACAAAATTCATGCATGGGTAAGGTCCCCTTTGGCTGCCTGTTGGGGCCTTCCTTCATTCTGTGACACCCCCTGGTGGTCAGCACACATGATAGCAATAGATCAAACTCTGGGTCTCCCAGTCAAACTCCCGAGTGGACACTTTGGATATAACCTTTTATATATATACTAGGGGCCTGGTGCATGAAATTCATGCACTGGGGAAGGGTTTCTTAGCCCAGCCTGCCCTCTCTTACATACTAGGAGCCCTCAGGGGGTTGTCCTACTGATGGCATAGACCCGCTCCCTGTTGGAGCTGTCTGGCCTCCCTTTGTGGGAGGTAACTGGGCTGATCAGGGGAAGTTGCCAGCCCCATCACCCCGCTACTGCAGCCACTGTCAGTCACTGCAGCCACCAAGGTATTTCCATCAACATGGATGCCAGTCCCTTCAACTATGGAAAAATGACAACTTTCTTTAGGCATTTTCAAGCTGTACCTTTCATAAGATAATATTTATCTTTATTTTTCTTTTTATCCTCACCTGAGGATATGTTTCCATTGATTTTTCCCCTCTTTCCATTCGATTCCAGGCTCGGCCCCTTCCCATGCCTATAGCCTCAGCCCCAGGCTGTAGGCCTGGGAAGTGGGTCCCCCGCCCCCCAAGCCTAAAGCCTCCACGGGATGGCTGGCTGGGAGTGACCTGGGTGCTGAGGAGGGACCCAGGTATGGATGCAAATTAACCACCATCTTTATTGGGTTAATTTGCATACTCACTCTGATTGGCTGTGGGGATAGCGGAGGTATGGTCAATTTACATGTTTCTCTATTATTAGGAAAGATATAGATGGTTCTAAGTATTTGATTGACTTGGAAGTTCTGTTTGCATATGCTATGATGTAAGGATCCAGTTTTACTTATTTTTACATAGCTATTTTCCTCTGCAATTATATAAAATCACCAATCTTTCCCCCAGTAATTGGTAAGGCCATCTTTTTCATTTACCAAGTTTCCACAGATAATCTGTATTTGGGATCTTTATACTGTTTCATGACTGTTGGCTCATTCATCTTTATCACATTATTTTATTGCCATGATTTTTTCATACATTTTTTCTACCATTGCAGGGTACTTCTTCCCAATTCACATTTATGTTTGTTTTTCTAAAAAAATTATCTTAGATACTGATAGATAATTGTTATATGAATTTTAAAGCTACTATTTTCAGGTTCCCCTAAAAATCTTGCTTTGAATTGACTTGAGTTTGAGAATTTTTTGGGAGTGCAATGGGAATTAATATCTTTGTAATATTGAGTTTTTCTAATTAAGACTAAGATATTATAAATATAACTTGTTTACATGTTTTGTTTTATGTCTTTACATGTAGTTTTTTAAAACTCTCACCCAAGGATATTTTTTTCCCATTGATTTTAGAGAGGAAAGGAGGGAAAGAGAAAAGACAGAAAGAGAGAGAGAGAGAGAGAGACAGAGAGAGAGAGATAAGGTACGAGAGAAACATCAATCAGTTGCCATCTATACCATCCCTGACTGGGATAGAATTGGAAACCTAGGTATGTGCCCTGACGGGGAATGGAACTTAAAAGCTTTTTTTATTTTTTTTATTTATTTTTTTATGTATAGGGCAATGCTCAACCAACTGAGCCTCCCAAATGGGCTCATTACATGTAACTTTAACAAGTGATTTTTTATTTTCTATTTTTTCTTGATATTTAATATTAATATATTTTTAACTTTTTAATTTTTACTAGTTTTTAATGGAATTGAAAAAAATTGAATTTGTAAGGAAGTCTATCTGGTCATCTTGCTAAGGTCTCTCTTTAATTGTGAAAGATTAAAAAACTGCCCTAACCGGTTTTGCTCAATGGATAGAGCATTGGCCTGAGGACTGAAAGGTCCCAGGTTTGATTCCCTCCTGTCAAGAGTCAAGGGCATGTACCCTGGTTGTGGGCACATCCCCAGTAGGGGGTGTGCAGGAGGCAGCTGATCGATGTTTCTCTCTCATCCGATGTTTCTAACTCTCCCTTCCTCTCTGTAAAAAATCACTTACTATCCAGGAAGTGAGAGTAAAAATTAGCTTAAACCAAACCGAAAAAGCCAAAAGCAGCCCTGCCACTCATTAATCAGGACTCAGACACAGATAAAGTAAGCTGCAAAGTTAACAACACGGTGTCGCCCAAGGTCATACTGTAGTTGTAAAATGTCACAAAAACACACTTTGAATGATTGCAGCATCCTCTCCAATGATTCCTCAGACTTACTTTGCTTGTTTCATTAATTAGAGGAGATACAGAATTGTTTAGCCACTTGGACCTTAAGACAGCACTCAAGCCTAGTCAGTATGGCTCAGTGGTATGAACTAGGAACTAGGAATTCACTGTTTAATTCCCAATCAGGGCACATGCCCTGGTTGTAGGCTTGACCCCTAGTAGGGGGCATGTAGGAGGGAGCCAACCAATGATTCTCTCTCATCATGGATGCTTCCATCTCTCACTCTCTCCCTTTCCCTTCCTCTCTGAAATAAAAAATCAAACAAACCACTTAATTCCTCTGTAATCCCTGCATTTTAAATTTCTCCTTAAAAACAGGGTCCATTCAGAATTCATCCTTAGACTCTCTTCAGAATCCTTTACAAAGAAACAAACCTAACACAAAAGGCATCCCTCCTCCCTCTTTAACAGCATTGCATCTTCTGCTGGAATTTATTCCTTGAATGCAAGCAAAAAAACAAAAAATAAAACAAAACAGAAACATTAAGCTTTACAAACTGTACTACCTTGTCTGCTGAGGTTTCTATGAAAATGATTTTTTTTTTCTTTTCCCTCATGGCTATTATCATATTTCTTTTCCAATTGCATTGCCAGTGACTCAATTGCATATTTTTATGTGCTTTTGGTTATTTGTATATCTTCCTTTAAGTGGAGTGAAGAGTTGATTTTACATTTTGGATACAAACCTTTAAATATATCTTCTCCCAATCTGTGGCTTGCCTTTTATGTTTCTGTATATTAAAAGGCAAAATTTTTTAATTTTGATGCAGTTCAGTTTATTAATATTTGTCTATGGCTTGTGGTTTTGTTATTGGTGGGAAACTCTCCTCGTTCCAACCTGTTGCTAGTGGGAGTGGAGTTATTGGGGTGCTGTTGGAATAAGAATGTCCAGAGGTCCCCACAGGAGGATGAGATACTGGAAAAAGCTTTATTTCTGTGGAATTACACCCCTGAGTTTCCAAAATTTCATTTCTATCAGCCCAGGCACAGAAGTGCAGCTGTGGCTTCGGCAGAGCTAGGATCGAAGCCAGTGTCCTGAGTTCCCACTCCATGTGGGAGCACAGTGAAGTCCAGAAACAGGCTAGCTTAGTTTGAGTTCCCCGCTTCCATTCATTGTGTGTGGGGGTCTGAAGGGCCATGTGGCTATGGAGGAAGCACAGTCAAATGGAAGGAAGCAGGAGCAAAACCGAAGATGTGGGCCCATCTTCCCCTTTCTTTGGTCCCTTCCCCACTGATCTGCAGGGAACGGACCAGTGGTTCCCTGGGGAGGGTGAAGTTGCAGCTTCCTGGTAAAGCTGCCCAAATGACCACACTTACAATGTTGGGCTTTCCCCTTTGCTCCCTTTCCATTATTAATAAGTAGGGGCCCAGTGCATGAATTTGTACACCTTGGAAGGAACTGTGGACCACGAGGCTGTGGTAGGCACAGGGGTGGGTCTCTGCCCATCCTCCAAACCCCCACCCAGCCCCTCCGCCATAGCCCCCTGTCTCCTGTCTGCCAGCAGCCCTGCCCCCACCGCCACTGCTTCCACATGCTGATGGCTCAGGCCTTGCTTGTACCACGTGAAGGCACAGAGTGACTGGGGTCAGCACCAGCAGTGGGTGTGAGAGGGGGAAGTGCTATCAGCAGGTGTGAGCAGCAGCTGCTGCCCTGATTGCCCCTCAGGAGCAGGGGGAGGTGGAGACCCTCAGGGGCGATCAAAGCTAGCAGCCACCACTCACACCAGCAGATAGTGCCAAGCGATCAAGATCAGTGCCAGGTACCAGCAGCAGATGCGAGTGGCGGCTCCAGCACCAGGTGTAGATGCAAGCAGGACAGGTGCTGGCAGTGGGTACAAAAGGTGGCTCCTGGTCCTGATCTCCCCTCAGGAGCAGGGGGAGGTAAAGAAGTCCTCAGGGGTAATAGGGGCTGATGGCCACTGCTCACACCCACTGACAATGCTGAGCAATTTGGGCTGATGCCATGCACCAATAATGGGTTCAAGCAGTGACTCCAAGCCAGCAGCAGGTGTGAGTGCCCAGTGAGACCATTCTTGTGTGGGAGAAAGAGTTTTCAGAAACCACTAGAGGCTTTCCCTGAGGACTTGACAGGCACCCTACTTTGGTCTGGTGTCCCTGCTCATCTGCTCTACCATCCCTCCATGACCAATGCCCACCATGTTATGCATATGCCCCCTGGTGATCAGTGCATATAATAGCAACCGATTGTTTGCTTGTTCTGCCATTCAGTCTATTTACATATTAGCCTTTTATTATATAGGATTAGCTAATTACAATTATATCAGTTTTTGTGTTTTATCTAAGAAATCTTGGCCTAACATAAGAACTAATGATTTCTCTTCTGCTTTTATTTATAAGAAGATTTATAGTTTTTGTTTTTACATTTAAGTCTATGACACATATTGAATGAATTTTTATATATGATGTAAGGGTTAAGGTTCATTATTTTCCCATTAATTGGTTTAGTATCATTTGTTGTAAAGGTTCTACTTTCTTTGAATCATCCTAACAACTGTCCAAAATTAGCCATATACTAGTATTTATGGGTCTATTTCTGGATGTTATTCTGTTCTGCTGACCCATACATACATCATTTTGTTCTGCCATGCAGTTACTGGGATCTGTTTGATTCTTTCAAGGATTTCATTTGTGTTTTGTTAGTGCTAGTTCAGAGCAGGCCACTCTTCCTGATCCCCCATCCCACTCCCAGTGTTCAATTAGTCTTGCTATTAGGCAAGACCCTTATTGCATGAGAGCTCTATCCAATGCTCCTTTCCTATGAGATCTCTTCACTGTGGCTGGTAGCAGCACAGACTATTAAGAGCCTGGTGTAAAGCCAAGGAAAGTGTTCAGCTTACTTTGTAGTGGTTCTAGCGGGGTCTCTTGTACACACAGAGCAGTACTTAGCTGAAGTCTCAAAGGGATTCCTCTGCAGATATACAGAACTCTATCTCTTTATAGATCCTCCTCTACAGTACCCTGCCCACAATGCTAGGATCCTTGGTTTGCTTGAACTCCAATTATTTACTCCTTCACACTGGGAGACTGCTGAGTGCTGTTAGGTTTTTTATTCTCTGCACTTCATCCTGGGAACTACCTCTAGGAGGTAAGCTTGGTCAGGTAATGCTCACCTCATTTTCCCCCTTCCCCCAGTCCTGCTCTACCTGTTTTCCTATATTTTGGCTGGTTTTGTAGTTTTGTAGGGAAAGCAATTCCTATCGCAGTTATTCCTTCATGGACAAAGGAGGATTTAAAAAAAAAATTTATACTACTTAAGGTATTGTCCTTATGGTTTTTGAAATAAATAATTTTACTAGTCACATTCAACAAGACAGACAAAAAGCTTTCCTGAGTTTTAATATTTTTCTATAACAATTTGATATCTCATCATTTACAACTTGTTAGAACTTACCTCTCAAGCCAGGTGTCCCTGGTTCGGTTTATGTGTTAAATCATCATTTTGATTTTTATTTAATAATATTTGTGTATTAAAGACTTGACGTTATGTTTTCCCCAAAAATTTAACATTTTATCTAGTTTTCCAAATTTAATGATGTATAGTTTATAATATTTATAATCACTATTGTATCACTAGTTTTGTTCTTACTCTGAATTTAGTTTATTTTGTATCTTCTTTCAGTTATATTTATTACATCTTACCAAAATTTTGTATATTTTATATACAAAATTTTCTATATTTTTTGTATATTTTCAAAGAACCAATTTTAAAAAAAATATCACATCTTTTGAGTTTTACTGTGGTCATTTTTTCTCTATGTCATTGAGTCCTGTTACTATTTATATATTATTTATTTCCTACTTTTTTATTTTGGGTCTGTTGTGCTTTGTCTAGCTTCTTTCCATATCGTTCTTATTTACTGATAAATTTTTAAATGTATTTTTATTTTTATCTAAAGATTTTTTTTTCCCATTGACTTTTAGGTAGAGTGAAAGAAAGAGGGAAAGACAGAGAGGAACAATGATGTGTTTAGAGAATCCAGGACCCTTTGGTCTGTAAGCCGATGCTCTAGCCACTGAGCCAAACCAGCTAGGGCATGATAAAAATATTTTTAAGTGCTTAAAAATAAAAAAAGCAGAAAAACTAGAATCAATTATGAATAGGCAATTCACAAATGTGATAAAGCCACATGATTTAGAAATATGTCTAGAAACTTCTAGAAATCCAGATATATAATATGTCATTTTATTTCTATCAGGTTGTCAAACCTTAGAGAGTTATATAATTCCCTAAGCAACCAAGTTCGGGGCAAGGAGTGAGGGTACTCATGTATTACTCACATTTTTAATTGAGCGAAGCTATTTCAGAGGGAATTCTGAGAATGAAATTAAGAATGTGTATGCCGTAAAACCCAACAGTCCCTTTCCTGGTTATGTTCTCCAGAGAAAATCCACTAGAACATCAACTCCTTGAGTCAAAGGCTTTGGGTTTCTTTTGTTCACTGACATATTCCACATGCCTATAACAATGCATGACACTTATTAGATGCCCAATACATATTTGTTGAATGAAACAGCTCTCTCACACAGGTGTTGCCAGTGGGCAAGCGTGATAATGTTCCCTTGCTGTATGTAGCAAAGAAGCCTTCCCTGGATTCATCACTAAGGGGACAAATAAACGAAATGGAATAACAGCATTCACAGGGACACTAGCTGCAGTGAGAACACAACAACATGATATGAAACAAAGAGTAGGCATTAGAACAAGATCGAAGCAATTCATCAGCGTAGGTTATAAAAACACATAAAACAACTTTATATTTCTAAAGAGGCATATATTGTATGGACATTAAAGAGAGTGATTAGAATAGCTAAGAGAATGAAAATGAGTCAGAATAGAAAATTAAAGTTAAAAAATAAAAGGAAGACAGGGGCATCTTGCACTGACCAGGCATGAGATGCTATACTTTGCCTGCATTATGCTTTTGAAGTCCAAGAAAAAGAAAGGGTATGCACCCATGTCATTTTAACTTTTTGGGGGGTCTTTTTAAACATACGATTCACTAAATGACATAGTTTTTCAAGAAGGTCTCATATGACATAATTACTTTTTTTTTTGCTAAGTGAATTGTGCTATGCTCCAAACCAGGTAATTTTTATTTTATTTTATTTTTTTTAGATTAATTTACAATGAACAATCTGGCTGGCCAGTTTGTGGCAGACAGACAACCTGTTCATTTGGGTAGTGCACACCAGCACTGTAAACAGTCACATCAGTTTACAGAACAATTGAGGGCCTGGGTAGCCATGGAAATAATACACAAGGAAGATATAAAGTACACATTTTTATGTCACTTAAGTCAGATTGTTATCTCAAAACTGGAAGTTATCACCATGGCAGTTGTCCTGTGGCCTATTAGCATACATGTGGAATGAACTTGGTGCAAGCCCATATCATAAACATGTGCTGTTTCTGTCCCACATTGGCAGAAACTGTGTGGTTGAGCTGTAATGATGAATGTTATGATCTCACAGCAAAGCAGAAGCCCTCTGTGTTACCATGTAATGGCCATTGAATAAAAAATAAACTTATTTTCCTATATTGAAAAAAAACTTTGTTCTCAATGACCATTATTAGAAATGGGTAAAACTGCCCTAGCCTGTTTGGCTCAGTGGCTAGAGCATCAGCCTGAGGAGCAAAGGGTCCCAGGTTTGATTCCAGTCAAGGGCATGTACCTTGGTTGCAGGCTCCTCCCTGGTCAGGGCTTGTGCAGGAGGCTACCAATCGATGTGTCTCTCTCACATGGATGTTCCTCTTTGTCTTTCCTTCTCACTTCCATTTTCCCCTAAAAAAATTAATGGAAAAATGTCCTTGGGTGAGGATTAGCAAACAAACAAATAAATTACAGGTTCATTAAAAAAAAAAAGGGTAAGATTAAGGGATTAAGAATTACTAATTGGTCGTTATATATAATAGTCACAGGGACGGTAAAGCATTGGAAATATAGTCAGTGATATTGTAATAACTATGCACAGTGCCAAGAAGGTACTTGAAAGGTTGGAGTAGAGAACACTTTGTAAAAATACATGATATCTAACTGCTATGCTGCACACCTGAAACTCATACAAAATAATGTTAAATGCAAACTGTAACTGAAAAATAAAATAAAATAAAGAAATGGGTGAAATGAGCAGCAAAGGGGGAAAATGTAGTAGAAAATGCCCAGTTGAATACTACAATGTTTTAGGGAAAGAACACAGCTGGCTCTAGGAAGAGCAGACGCAGAGGAAGTGAGTGGGTGCTCTTGTGCTTGAACTCTTTGAAGAGTTGAAGATAAGAGACCAGAATGTAAAAGCACAAGGAGAAAAAAAAAAAAAGATTACAGAAGAGCCTATATCTTAAAGATCCTGTTCAAAGATGTAGTCTTTGGAGGCAAGCACAACAGTTATAAGAAGATTTGTCTCTTTACTCTAGATTTCATGCTGTCCTTGTCATTTTAGAGAGAAAAAGTTTAAAAGAAGGGTCTCCATTTTCTGTCAGCAATAATTAGGGGAGAAGGAGTTTGGAAAAAGACTGCAACATTTCTGTTGTTCTAGAGTTTGATTCCATCTAAAATTTTTACTTTTTACGTGTGCATTAATTATATCCACACAATTCTAGGGAATATTTGAAGTTATTACTTCCTCATAGTCCATCTGCCAAGATGTTTTATATTTAAAAAGTATTTTATGGTCCTATGTTTAATACTTTAATAAAACCTCAAATGAAAACCTTAAACTTAGAAGAACGAATGCAACTTAAAAAAATCTTTTAGTCAAGTCATGATATCTTAAAATCTGTTTTCATTAAAGTTTTAAAATTACAAAGCATATGAGTATATTTTCTTAGTAAAAATTATAGCAAAAATAATTTTAATGAAGTTATTATAACAAAAAATTAAATTATAACAGAAAGATAAGCCCAAGAGACCTCTGCGGGAGAAAATATTTTGGTGGCAAATGACTGAAAAGATAACCCAAATGGCCTAAGTGCCTGCAAGGATTCACTGAGAGAAGCTGGAAGCCCTTGGCTTCCCCAGGATCCCAATGGCGGCAGGACTCCGTGTCTCTCCTTGTATATGCCCTGGCGCAACCAGCCACCTCATTGGCTTGTTCTCTGGCTCTTCCTCCAAGGTTGCAAGGTGGCTGCAATGGGTTTCGTTTTCTTCCTGCTAGTTTCATTCTATAACAGCTTTTAAAGAGTTTCCAGAACTGAGTTTCATTTGTTTTGATTTATAGGCCTGAGCCAATCACTGTTTTATGGAACTGGAAAACACTGATTGCTCTGGGCCTTGTTTACCTGCTTCACTCTTGGTTGGGGAGTGTTCAGTGTCCCTCAAGCATGTTGGTTGATACAGAAGGTTTCTGCAAAAGCAAAATCGGTGTGCTTCAAGGAGGGGGAGTTAGTGTGGTGGGAAGGGCAGCGGGGGGGGGGGGGGGTATAAAATTGATAGATGTTCACTGTAGTTTCCTTTGATGACTCCTTTCAAATGCTGATCCTCTCCCTGAGAGTCACTGTCAACAATTTTTTTGTGGCTATTCATCCAGACATATCTTTTGTGATTTACATAAAATATTTATGCATGTGGGGAAAGATTTTATTGTGTATTTTTAGTGTTACTTTAAAAAAACCCCTGCATTTTTACATTAAATGAAGTAACATTTTCTTCAGCTTGCTCTTTTACTTTGTTCTTGAAAATCTAATCATGTTAATACATAAGGATCTATCTCAACTATGTAGGTCTATAGAGAGCTACCTCAAGAAAGCTAGTGTCTACAGATCTACCTTAATAGTTACTGCATATTTTTTTTTATATAATACACATATATTATAGTATATTAACTGTATTAAACTACCATGTAGTTAGTTACTATTCTATTAAGGATTTTTCTCTCTCCCTCTGCTGTCTACTCATACTTTAATATTAGCAATGCCATAATAAACATTCTGTTACCAGAGGCCCGGTGCATGACATTCGTGCACTGGGGGGCAGAGTGGAGGGGTGTCCCTTAGCCTGGCCTGTGACCTCTCGCAGTCCAGGACCCCTCGGGGGATGTCCGCCTGCTGGTCTGCAGGGAGTGGGCCTAAGCTGGCAGGTGGACATCCGCCGAGGGGTCCTTAGTGCTGTTGTGGAGGCAGGAGAGGCTCCTGCCACCGCTACTGAACTAGCCAGCCGTGAGCCCAGCTTCTGGCTGAGCAACACTCCCCCTGTGGGAGCGCACTGATCACCAGGGGGCACCTCCTGTGTTTAGTGTCTGCCTGTTGGTGGTCAGTGTGCATCATAGCGACTGGTCTTTCTGATGTTTGGTCGATTTGTATATTAGGGTTTTATTATATGGGATACTATTTATTCTTACATATAGAAATATTTCTTAAAGGTAACTATTGTGTTGAGAAGTGGCATTATTAGGTAATGCCAAATTTCCTTTGAAATAGCTGTACTAATTTATACCCATAGCTATTTACAGTTTACTTTTACAGCAAAGTGTGAGACAGTTTTCTGACAATGTCATCAGTGCTTGATATAATCCACCCGTAATTTTTGCTAGTCTAAAGTATGAAAAAATAGTATCACCTTTTTAGTTTTAATTTGAGTTTTTCTGTTTATTATTAAAGTCTATCATCTTTTCCTGGCTTTATTGGACTTTTGCTTTCTTATTTCTATGAATTGCCTGGCATGTGCTTTGCTGTTAATAAATATTTTTGTTTAACTGATTTGTAGATTTTGAAAATCCATTCTGAATGCTATTTGTTTTATTAGGTAAGTGATAAATAATATAACTAAGTCCATTATTCATGTTTTAAAATTGATTAATTTATTTATGGCTTTTTATTTTTTTAAAGTGAGATATAATTGAGATACAACATTTTATGTATACAACATAATAACTTGATAAATATATGAATACATTGCAAAATGATTACTAAATAATTTTGGTTAACATCCATCACACATGTATAACCCACATTCTCAATTCCTTTATTTTTAATTTTATTTGGTTTGAGATACACAAATTGTAATCATCAATGAACTAAATATATTACTAGTCCAGAATGAGTATCTCTATAATTTAGAGGTGTTTAAACTATTCACATTACTTATTATTCACATTTATTGTCTTTGATATTTCATAATGATGATAATTTTTGTATTCAATTTATCATTTGAAGTTATTTGATTCTGATAGACTCTGCTTGAACAATCAGCTAATGGGAGGGTGGGACCTACTTGTATGTGGTGGCCCGCACTGTTTTAGAGTGAGGGATATAGACAGGATATGCAACTATCTCACTTCCCCAAACTCCCACAATAAACATTCCTGCTCAGAATAAAATACCCCAGATGCCACTGCTTGGCCCTGGACTTAGGAGATAACATGGAGGGCTCTTTATTTCTGGTTCCTCGAATTGAATTACTCAAGTTGATCACCTGGTTATGTCTCTGGATGCCCTCTGTTCATGGATTCTACCATTGTGATTATGCTTTGATTTGCTATAACTTTCTGTGTCAGCACAGTCCTCTAAGCTAAAATGTGTTCCAATGGTTAGGCCATCCTATGAAGTACACATAACCATTACAGATTTCTCCCATGCCCTGAACCACTTAGTATTCATTATCAGTTTTTAGTAATGCTATGCACACATATTATTTATAGGATTTGGTGCAAGAGGTGAGACTGCTTGATGTGGGATCTGATCAGTCTGCCTCTTAAAACCATATCCTTTAAGCACTGCTAGATTTTGATACTTGTTGAACCAATTAATTCATTAATGCACATTAGACTCTTTTGCTAAATCCCACATTTTATATTGACCACTACAGTTTGACTTCTCTGTTCCAAATTCTATTAAAGATTTAATTAAAATTCTCTCATTATATAGACATCATATAATAGTATAAATCACTTCAGTTTTTTTAATAACTTTATTGTCCTTTCCTTTAAGAATATGCAACCTATTTTTTAAAATTTAAATTCTTTATTGTTTAAAGTATTACATTAGTTTCCTTCTTTCCCCATTGACCTCTTCCCAGCCGCCCCCAACCCCAAGCATTCCCTCACCTCCTTACCACATCTGTGTCCAATAATTATGCTCATATGCATGCATACAAGTTCTTTGGTTGATTTTGTACCCTCCCCACCCTCCACCTTCCCTCATAGATTAGACAGTCTGTTCAATGCTTCTATGACTCTGGTTCTATTTTTGTTCATCAGTTTATATTGTTCATTATATTCCACAAATGAGTGAGATCATGTGGTATTTTTCTTTCACTGCTGACTTTTCACTTAGCATAATGCTCTCCAGTTCCATCCACACTGTTGAAAATGGTAAAATATCTTTCTTTTTTATAGCAGTGTAGTATTCCATTGTGTAGATATACCAGTTTTCCAATTCACTCATCTGCTGATGGGCACTTAGGCTGTTTCCAAATCTTAGCTATTATAAATTGTCTTGTTATGAACATAGAGGTGCATATATCTTTTCTGACTGGTGTTTCTATGTTTTTGTTTGTTTTTTGGGGGGAGATATATTCATAAAAGTGGGAGTACTGGGAGAAATGGAAGTTCATTTTTAATTTTTTGAGGAAATGCCACACTGTTTTCTACAGAGGCTATACCAGTCTACATTCCCACCAACAGTGCATGAGGATTCCTTTTTCTCCACATCCTCTCCAGCACTTGTTTGTTGATTTGTTGTTGATAGCCATCTGACAGGTGTGAGATGGTACCTCGTTGTTGTTTTGATTTACATCTCTCAGATGATTAGTGACTTTGAGCATGTTTTCATGTCTCTTGGCCTTCTGAATGTCTTCTTTCAAAAAGTGTCTATTTAGCTCCTTTACCTATTTTTTTGATTGGATTGTTTATCTTATTTTTGTTAAGTTGTATGGGTTCCCTATAAATTTTGGAGATTAAACCCTTATCAGAGATAACATTGGTAAATATGTTCTTCTATGCAGGGTCTTTCTTATTATTTGGTTTCTTTTGCTGTGCAGAAGCTTCTTTATTTTGATGTAGTCCCATTTTTTAAATTTTCTCCTTAGTTTCCATTGCCCTAGGTCCTAGGAGTTGTATCAGTAAAGATATTGCTACGACGAATATCTGCTATTTTGCTGCCCATGGCTTTGTCTAGGACTTTTATGGTTTTCCATCTTACATTTAAGTCCTTTGTCCATTTTATTTATTTATTTATTTATTTTTTGTATGCTGAAAGTTGGTGGCCCTATAGCCTATTTTTAATGTCTAGATTATATCAGACTGGTGGCTGAAATTTAATGTCACCTATGGTATCTTATTATTTTTCTCAATCTACAGAATCTTAAAATTCTTACTTATTCATGATGAAAGAACATTTTGACAGTTGTTTGGGATATTGTTCTTATTTATCTTTTATTATGAGCCATTTTAGAGGATAATCTGATAATCCAGCTCTCTACTAATAAGTGTAGGTTCTTTACTATATTTAAGTCTTCATAAATGGATCCAACTTTTCCATTTCCCAAACTTGTCTACTTTTTATAAATAATAAATCAATTCATTTTTCTTAGTTTTTTTTCTGTAAAAATACTACACAAACTCATATAAAGATTATTCTCAGTCCTCTTTTTCCTAAAGGCTAGCAGTGGAAGGTAGTGTACAAAGTCTTGAAACTTACACACCTCAATGTCTGACATTGAAGTGTTGATAGTGTGTGGGAGATGCATTTATATTAAATTTAGTCAGGAATAGATGTGCCCTGAGTTGTAGAGCATCCAGCTATATTTAATTTACATTTAACCTAAAAAAGAGTGAAACATTTTGTAGTAGAATGACTATGACTTTTTAAAGTTGGATGTTTATAATAGGTTACCAGTTTGATTCCCAGTCAGGGCACAGGCCCAGGTTGAGGGCTCAATTTCCAGAAGGGATGGGGCAGGAGGCAGCTGATCAGTGATGTTCCTCTCTTATCAACATTTCTATCTTTCTATACTTCTTCCTTCCTCTCTCTATAAAAATTAAAAAAGTATTTTTTTTTTAAAAGGTGAAGGTTTATATTAGGCACTGTTAGGATTGTCAGGCAAATATGGGGTAGGGGTGTGCAAAAATAGGTTCAAAAACGTAGAGAGAAAGACTGAAATATAGAAAGGAAAATATTCTTCTTCAAAACCTGACAGTTTCAGAAACAGCAATGATCTTAGATTACAAATTAAAGTGATTTTAATCAAGAGCTCAAATTTGGGAAAACAGGTTGTATCTGTATATAGCTACATAAACATAAATATTCTCCATGTGTAATTGCATTATACCCAAATGTTTCTGTAGAAACAACGATAGGAAAATGTGTTTCTCTATATGACCCAGGGAAGTATTCAGTGTATATAGAAATAACAGTGTCAGGTGCAGTTAGAAATAAAAATAGGTAGTACTTTCCCCTTAAGGCCTCTACCTCATCGACTGCCAGCCCCGCCCACACTTCACAGCCTTCCTAGCATCTTGTGTCTCTATAGCGATTTTATGTTCCATGTTTTTAGTTGCTATGTAGATAGTGACATATCTGTATATATTTTCTCACATATAGTCAGATAAAAAAATATAAATATACATATTTTTTTTCTTAATGGCAGATAAACAAACCCCAAGCCCTAAACTGATGGAGCACATTGAGGTCTCATTTAGAAAGTGTTAGGTAAGATTAAATTTTCTTGAGTGTCAAATAAACACTCATTGTATTTCTCTAATGTTCTTACTCCCAGGAACTCAAAAAATTTTACAAAATAGAAACTGCACTAATTAACTGAAAAATAAATAAATAAACAAATTAATTAATTAATTAATTTCCTCAAGTGTCAACTAATTCCAGGCACCTATCTTAAAGAAGATGCAGGAATAGAGAAAGGTTGATAAATAAGCAAATTTTATACACATTTGTCAGGCCTCATGCTTTCATAACAAAGCTAGTAAGCTGATTTGCCTTAACCTTAATGTTTTCCTTATTTTCCCCCCACTTTTTATTGAATAAAGCAAACAAAATTTAGAAAAAGGCAAGATACTTTTCTCTGCCCAACACATTCCTTCCCAGACACAAAAAAGGGTTTTAATTCTGGCAGCAACTTAGCCCTCAAATAGAAATATATCATTTACGCCTCATTGAAATGTTATGATTAAATAATTTTATTTTTAAATGCATTAACAACGTGAAAGAGGATTAGATGCAGATAGATTTGGGACAATTCAGCATCAGCTCAAATAGAAAAATGCCTCACTGCCTCTTAGGGTTCGAACTTCTAATTCATTTGAACTCATTCTGGCCCATTTACAATACATCTATCTATTCTGACAGTTTTTGCCCACATCTAGTCTCAACATATTTTCTGCTTTCTACATCTACTCACTTTTCTTCAAAGGTTTAGGAAGCAATCAGGGTTGCTAAACCTTAGACTCCTAATGAGTTCCTAAGGCATATATCCTGGGTATCTTGATTTCTACAGGATGTTAAATATTTTTCATTTTTATTTTAATGATATTCTAAAAATATACATATGTTTTCAGCTATTAGAAAATGACAGAATAATGATACATGATTTCAGTGTCTTGAGCAGAATTATTGTCAATTTTTATTTGTATATATTAAAGTTGCATCTGAAAGCAAATATTTTAAGTCAATAATGAGGTTATATCAGAATTAATTTTATCCAGGAGGGATGTATACTGTATATTATGCAAGCCACATAAATTCTCTGTATGGTTTTGCCCCATATAAAGAGTAAGACTTGCCTTGCAAAAATTTACTAGTGCAAATAAGTGGTGAATGGACCATGACTGAAGAAGACTGAGGAGTGGGAGAAAGAAGCATTATTTCCTGTCCTCTAGAATCTAAATAAAACTTATAAAATTTGTGTGGTATCATAGATTTGTGACATTGTGTAGACTCTTAAATGATTCTTACAGAAGATTTTCAAAAAACTACACATACAGAAAAATTAAAATGCACCTTTCAATACTATATCAGATATAATTTTACAGTGTTCTCTAATAACCTTTGCAACATTTAATTTCAAAATTTTGAATTTTTTTCCCCAGTTTTAGTCACATGAAAACCCAGGTGACAAAATGGAACTGAGATGATATTGAATAATCTCTCTCTCTCTCTCTCTCTCTCTCTCTCTCTCTCTCTCTCTCTCTCTCTCTCTATATATATATATATATATATATATATATATATATATATATATATATCTAAAAGCCTAAGCGACCATTATGACCGAATGACCAGAACGACCGGAATGACTGTTGACCAGTTGCTGTTATGCACATTGACCATCGGGGTAAAACGCTCAATGCAGGAGCTGCCCCCTGGTGGTCAGTACACTCCCATAGTCAACCTCCTGCGGCTGGCCAGCTTCCCTTGGTCCCTGCCCCTAGCCAGTTGGCCAACCTCTTGCGATACCTCCCCTTGTTCTTCCGCCCGGCCAACAGTCCCCAACTGGCCTTGTCCCAAATAAGAGTGGGTGAGGTGGCCCCAAATGGCTCTGATCACCAGCCAGGGCTAGAGACCCCACCTTGTGCACAAATTCGTGCACTGGGCCTCGAGTAATAATTAATGCTTTATTTGGGGATAAATGTTAATTTATAAATACAAACAGAAACAATTCCTAAGAAGCCTTTAGGTTTAGGTGGGAAAATGGAAGCATACAATAATACTTTTAATTTTTTTAAGCTAGAAATTGATTTTATTTATTTATTTATTTATTTATTTAGTGAAGGAAAAAGACCCACTTTGAAAAATGCCTGTGGAAAGTTTTCTAAATTATATGAAATAGTAGTCTAGATAAATTTCTAAAATAAATGAATAATGAAATACAAGTATATCTAAATTTTATTATAGCTTCTATATAAAAAGTTTATTAAATTTATTGGGGTGACATTGGTTAATAAAATTGTATAATTGAAACAGTATACAATTCTATAAGATATCATTTGTGTATCATATTGTGTGTTTACCACCCAAAGTCAAATCTCCTTCCATCACCATATATTTGGCTTCTGTTTACCCTTTATCTACTTTCTCAAACCACCTGTCTCTCTGGTAACGACCATGCTGTTGTCTATGACTCCAGTGGAGTAATTGGTTGCATGCAGTTCTTATACAGTATAGCTTATATTTTTTAATGGGTCATAAGTATATCAAAATTATATTACAAAAGGCAGTACAATTTTAGTAGAGTGTATAATTCTGTTTTAGTCATTGAGAAATAATTTAATATTCTAGAATATCCTTTCTGAAATAAAATTTCAGTAATAATTTAAACTTAGCATAAGTTGTTTTAAAATATCTACTGAGTTTTTTCTTCCTTCAATGAAAGCTTACTTTACTTGAACCAAACATCTTGGAGTTCAGACCTTTTCCATTTATTATTCTGAAAATTATTGGCCATGAACAATGACATATTTTAAGGAGAATTATTATTAGCTTTTTCTAGAATGGTTCTCTATTACCAAATAATGGCCACATTAAATTACTTGGAAAACAAATTATTTTTTTTTTAAAAATGAGCTTTAATTCACATTTTCATAAAGTAAGAAATTATTTCTTTTGAATAGAAACAATTCAATTGGGAATGTAGTTGCATAGAAAATGATGCAAGGTGTAAATATCTGATGGCTGACTAATTTTTTAATTTAAATTAATTAAACATTTTTTTTAATTAGTGAAAATGGTCAATTCCTTAGAGCTCAGTAACATTTATTGGTGATAGATAAAGCCGAAGCACTTCAGATTAGAAAAGGGAACAAATAAGGTAGAACTGGGGATGTGAAAAGGAAGGCCTCAAGGGAGGGGGGAGAGGTAAACTTCTTAATGAGTTCGTTATCTTTATCATTTTATTTATTTATTTATTTATTTATTTATTTATTTATTTATATGTATCCTTATTGTTGAAAGTATTACAGATATCCCCTTTGTTTGCTTTTTTCCCATCAACCCCTTCTACCCTGCACCTGTATCCATGGGCTATGCATGTTTATATATCTATAAAAGCCTAAGTGACCATTATGACTGAACAACCAAACTACCTGCCAACCAGTCGCTATGACATGCACTGACCTCCAGGGAGCAGACGCTCAATGCAGGAGCTGCCCCCTGGTGGTCAGTGCACTCCCACAGCCAACCTCCTGAAGTGGGCCAACCTGCAGTTCCTTCCCTCTGGCCAACTGGCCCTGATCGCCCCAATAGAGACTGTGTGAGATGGCCCCAATTTTTGGCTGGGCCAAGGCACCCCACATGTGCATGAATTTGTGCACCAGGTCTCTAAGTATGTGTATAAGTTCCCTGGTTAGTTACTCCCCTCCACTTACCTACCCTCACCTTCCCTCTGAAATTTATCAGTCTGTTTCATGTTTCTATGTCTCTGGATCTATTGAGTTTGTGATCTTTGGTTTCACTGTAGCTGGCCTTGTTCAGAATTAGAACATTGTAGTTAGCTATGGATAAAGAATTGATCAAATTTCTCTTGATAAAGAAGTGTTTCTTAAGAAGAGTCAGGAGGTTAGAATGGAGCTTACATCCTCGATCACATGGGGTGCAATAAACAATACTCTCTTTAAAATTACCACGATGAGAAAAAGGGGAAAGTGCCCACCATTTCCTGCTCATCTCAGATGGATATGTAATGTCATTGCTTTGGCCATTCAACATAAAAGGCATTTTACTCAATGGTTACATTGCAGAGACTTCGAGTTCACCAAAACCTTGTAGTAAAGTGAATTATTTTATTTGGAGAAATCAAGAGCAATGCATAACAAACTGCTGATTTTAATCTCATTCCCATAGAAAATAAGAAAAATCAATTTCTTCACAAATATCATAATAACATGCCCACCTGGGTTTTCTGATCCCATCTGTTTTCAGAAGAGACCAAATTAAAACACTTTTCATAGCTAAAACACAAACTGAAATTTCATAGAAGTCTTGGAAAATAAGACTCCTTTTATTTACATGTCTTTCTGAGTTAAGATACAGGTTTTCTCCTTTTCAAGACAGACGTAGTCTGCAGTACTCTAGATAAATAAATTGTGTTACATTCCTTATACACAAAGTGCTAAAATTCTTCCTAAACCTTTAAATTAAATTAGGTATGCATTTGAAGCACTTTTACAGAAACTGCTACAAAGTAGAAATTTAATAAATCTATGTTACAATACTTTAAATCTAAATTTATTTCTCTCTTGAGTTTTATAAATATAGTAGAGGCTCAGTGCATGAAATCCATGCACCAGTGGGCAGGGGAGGTCCCTCAGCCGGGATTGTGAGAGGGCACAGACCAGGCAGAGGGATCCCACCAGGGTCAGTAAGGGACATGGGAGGTTTGCCAGCAGGGAAGGGACTGAGGGAGGGCTCCAGTGCATGTCTGGCCAATCTCACGCAGTCCCAATCGACTGGACTCTGGCAGCAAGCTAACCTACTATTATGAGTGTCTGCCCCTGCTGGTCAGTGCACATCATAGTGAGCAGTTGAGTGGCCTTAGCATATCATTAGCATATTATGCTTTGATTGGTTGAATGATTGATTAGATGACCAGACACTTAGCATATTAGGCTTTTATTATATAGGATATGAATATATGGTTTTGATAATTATCTCCATATTGCTGAAAAAACAACACATATTGCTTATATAAAATTCTTGATTTTTCAGTATTTAACATTATTAACCTTCCATATTCCACTATAGGCAAATATGAATTTTGCCTTCTTCCATTCCTTGACTAGACAATAATGCTCCATAAAAAAATACTAGTCCAGCTGTAGGCATATAGAGTTTCCTGGTATTTTCAGACATAATGTAGACAAGTAATTAATTCTAACACATTTAGATATGTTGTTTTTGCTGCATATTCATTAAACATAAATGTTAACTTTATTAATCACTTAAATTATAACTTTAATTTACTCAATTATAAATGCTTTTATTTAACAAATGTTTGTTGAATAACAATTATCTCCTAATGTCCAAAAATGGAGAAACAAATGTTAATGTTACAATTCTGTGATGTTTAGAATATTTGAAGGAAAGACATATCACATACAAATGTAATGAGATGATGCTGTGATCAGAATGAACATAAGTAGAATGCTAAGAATACCGAAGAGAAATGTTCTATTCCTGCCACCATTCTACAGTGGTATATTTACAAAGATGGTAGCATCTTTCAAGGCAATGGAAAGAAAAATCTATTTATGAGCAGAAGAGTGAAGGAGCATAATGTATTTGAAGAAAGCTAATTTGTTGGCTTCACAGGTAGAAGATATAGTTGGGAGGTATCTTGGGATCAGATTATAACTTTTTCTTTAGAATATTGAGTTTTAATTTTATTATATGAAGAAGGCAAATTTGGTCATTTTTGCTGTTGTTGATCTTATTTTGGTTTAGAAAAGCAAGTATAGATATTATATAGTAAATGGATTGGAGAAAGGAGAGCCAGATAGGGATGGAGTGCAGGATACCAGTTAGGAGCTATTCAGAATCCTGGAGCAAAAATGTGAGAATCTGAAATAAGGCTGAATTTGTAAGTGTAATGGTAGAGATATAAGAGAAGAAGTAAGAAGCTAGATCTGGGAGTCAATTTTGATATACAGTCAATAAGCCTTGTTAATTAATTCACTATGTTTCATAAGACAGAAGAAGGAATAAAGGAATCTGAAATTTCCAGTTAGAATGACTAAATGGCAAGTTAATCAAAATTGAACTAGAGGAGTTTGGATAAAATGCTAGTTAAATTTAGAATATGGTAATTAATAAAAGAGGAATAAATTCATCCAATAAATAGCTGGGAAAAGAGTGTGAAGTTCGGAAGACCATGGAAAGAAATACTTACTTTTACCTTCATTTAGCTCTTGAGCATATGAAATTGGCACCAAAGTCAAAGGTTTTCTTTAAAGCCATTAACGTGTTTTGGATTTCACTCTCCATAATCCAGGATTCTATCTTTCCTGGAATGCTAGCTGTTAAAGAACATGAGTCTTGTTTAGTTTCATTTTCTTCAAGAACTGGCAGAAGATTTATTAAATGGATCATAAATATTTCACTGAATTGATAAATAACTTGACAACATTTTCCTCTTCATGACAACAGCCATTATATTAGCAGAGGATGGTGACAGACAATTTGGGGCATCTTGAGAAATTGGTCAATCTCAAATAAATATGTGAACTTTAAGGTGTACCCAATCAGATGAGAGTTCCTTATTGCTGCAATAGTGCAGAGGAAGGTCATAGTAAAGGGATGATAGGTCAAAGTTCTCAAATTTGGCCACTAGGGGAATTGCAAATGTCTTGAAAGTACACATTCCTGGGTTCTAGGCCTCAAAGAGTGATATCTGATCTTAGGGGGAACTTGCAGCTTATAATTCTTATGTATCTAGCCAAATTCATTTTAGTTTGCTTCACTTGGTAATATGCCATAATTTTCTGATCAAATACATTTGGCGCATAATATATTGTTCAACAGTTTCAGTTTTCTGTAGAATTTTTCAGTTTTTAATGTATTTGTAAATCTCCAAGAGATGGATAGAGCACATTGCATTTTTCCAACTTCTTTGATCATCCTCTTTTTGCAGATTACTTATCAGGGCTAGGGTTTTGGGGGGGAAAAATTAAATTTTTGCTATTTAGACAGGGATTTAATTAGTGAACCCAATATCTAAGTTAAGAACACAGTTATCAGCCATGTTAATTTGGTGCTAGATCAAAGGAGATACTGACCCAAGGCTCTCTAAATTTTCCAAATTTTAGATTAGGAAATCAAAATGAATCCCAGTGACAGAGATGTTGCTTACCACCTCAGCTTCCTGAATTAAAGAAATTTTCTAAGAGTGGGAGGTAAGGTATATCCTAGGAACTGGTATTTGACTGTACACCTAAGTGCTTTAAATCTTATTTTTTGTTCCAAAGCAGTATTTTCAGGTGGAATCAAAAGAATAATATTTTATATTATTAGACAACACAGAAAAATATGGGTAATTTTGATAAAAAATCTTTTAGGCCAGGATATAATGATTGTAGGAATAAACTTGCTACAAATGGTCTATTATGCATGCAGATGATACTTCTTACCCGGAGCTAGCAGAATATTTCACACACGGTACTGCCAAGTGTTCACAGGTTAGAGTAGTATATGGGTAATGGAAACAACGTTTTCTATGTTTTTTTGTTTTATTTTGTTTGGCCTTGTATTATTTCTATGGAAATGATGAAAATACCCCAAAACAAATGGTTTATTTTCACATCTGAAGGTGTTAGAGTATTCCTAAATTATCTTTTTACATCCTACTGGGTAGAGTTTACTTACTAAATGTCAGCAATGAAACTAACACCTGCAGGATATATCACATGAAAAACAGGATGATTTATTCATATGGAAATGCTTTTCCAGTCTCAGTAAAAATAAGCTATAGTCAATCTGAAACTCTAATCTTATTTTTGATATTGCTCATAAATAATAACATCTCATTTTATATTCATACATATTAATGACTAAAAAGTTGACTGTTTAGATCTGTTTAATCACTAACATATTAAAACCCTTGGAGGTTGAAGTTTCCTAGGTAAAGTTGAGAAAAACTGATAGATTAAACTCAATAATGAGCTTATTGCTCATTTCTTGTGCAAATATAAATATTGTTGTCAGTCATTTTATAATAAATCCTATTTTTATCATTTTATATAAATGTCTAAATCAAAACAAGAATTATTTTAATGTGAATAAAGAGTTCTTTTTTAAAAAAAATATATTTTATTGATTTTGTACAGAGAGGAAGGGAGAGAGATAGAAAGCTAGAAACATCGATGAGAGAGTCATCAATCAGCTGCCTCTTGCACACCCCCCACTGGGGATATGCCCGCAACCAAGGTACATGCCCTTGACCGGAATCGAACCCGTGTCCCTTCAGTCCCAAACCGACGCTCTATCCATCGAGCCAAACCGGTCCCGGCGAGAGAGTTCTATTAAATGGATCTAAATGTTTTCCTTGTGTTTGCCTTAGAATTGGCTGTCAATGGATTTTATGTAACTGATGAATAATGGCAATCCAAATACCCATTTAATAAACTACATTATCATCTCAAACCTGGTACAAATATATGAGATTAAATTTGTTATAAAATGTCACTGAAGATATGTAGATTAGATTTTATATCATAGCAAATACCAGAATGTGCACTTTATGATATGATATAATTTCATAGCATAAACCCTGTTCATCTCTGCTACTTAAAACAAATTCTGTTCATCTAAAAGACTTCAATATTTGGAGAGAAAAATACACTTAAGGGTGAATAAAATAAATACACATACTCACTTTTTGCATATATAGTTTAGCTAAATGTTCTCTTCTGGAGTTGTCTAACAAATTGGTTTTAATATGAAAATCTGAGTATAAACTCAGCATACAGAAATAAAATCTTATGGCTGTGATTATCTTTCTCATCACTATATTATAAATTTCTAAAATGGAAACCTTAGTACTTATAAAAAAATAAATTGCTAGAAATATGACCACTGGGAAAATGCTAGTAGCTTCAGTTTATGTTGGTTTACCTAGAGGTGAAACTTATTTCATAATGAAAATGCATTAGAAGACGTGTAATGTTATCAGAGTCAGGTAAAAGTAACATTTTTATATTGTTTAATGGAGTTTTTTCCACATATAATTTATTGTAAATATATATTTTCAGCCATCATCTATTATTAGTGGTATTGCTGATTTATAAAGTATAAATAACCCAGAGATTATTATAGAGTTGTAGTTATTATACTATAATATACAATTATCCTCCATAACCTAGGGAAGAGTGAAAAATGTAAATATTGAAAATTGAGGGGAAGAGTTAACAATAATATTGAGTGCATTTGCAAAATCAGCCAAAAGTTTATTAAAAGACTAAATTGGAGAATATACAAGATTTCTAAGGGATAATAAAGGAGCTAATTGGTTAATTTGTGTTGTGCTATGAAATCTTATTTCCTAAATCCCTTATTGAACTTTATTTTATGTGCCTTTAATCCTGTTTTCTTCTCATTTTATATACTTTTTAGAAAAAAAAAGGTATATTTCTCTGGCCTTGCCTTCACATGTTCTATTAGAATCCAAATATGACTTACAATATTTAAATCCAGTCCTATTGCAACTTACCCTGAAAAGGTTTTTCTTCCCTGGTGAGGGCCAATGCAGCTGTTCTATTGTTATACCACCATGATACCTACTGTGGTCTATCTTTATTTTTCTGAATAGGATGATTCATGTGTCTGTGACAAACATAGGGATGTTAAATACCTTCAGTTGCTGGAGGCATTCCTGTTCCCACAGATTTACACCAATGTCCACTCAAGCCTGTTATATTTTATATAAAAAATTCTATTATTTGCATTAAAAGTAGCACTTCTCATCACTACAGTCTAATGCCATTAGTCATTGTCCCTTTTGGCTTTAGGTAAAAATAATTAATTTTTAGTTTTTTTGTTCATTAAATTCCCTTGCTTATTACTCAGGCATGAATTCCTACAAACTTAATCGGAGAACAATAGAGAACAGACATTATGCTGTATTTCAGGATTACTCTTGTATTCTTGGGCCAAAATTGAATGCCGTGGCTCCATCTTCCTCTAGGACACACAGTTATTCAGGCAACACCTCAATTGCTGCATAAACAGAGCCCCAGCTAACCCATGAGTGAGGCTCCCTAGAGACCCCAGTAGATCTTGAGTCAGGGTGAACTGAGATGATGCTCATTCCAGAGTATCTGCTGTCTGTAAAATGCTCTTCAAAAGCCAACTCAAATTAAGAAAACTTTTATTGCCATTACTCCCTTTGATGGCTAGGTATTATCATACCACTCTAACTATAAAAGTATAATTCACTAAAAACAATTATATTTTTAAGTGATGGCCAATCAGTAATGTAGTTGAATATTATAATATTTTACATTTTCATCCATAATTAATAGTTATAGCTCCCATCTCTCACCTACAAAACTGTTATGGCTAAAAATAAATTGAGGTTAATGTCTTTGGCAGGAAATACTAATTAAAATATTTAATTAGGTTTTGATGAGCACTTATTTTATCAATGTAATCTTTTAGCTGGAACTTTTCTGTCTTTAGCCAATCTTCATAGTATTTTAAAAAACTAGTTGTTAAGCTTATGTGAGTTTCATCTTGACATAGGTAATGGATTAATATATTTTCACCTATGATCATGCCAGATATATACTATGTTTTCTCTTTAGTTTGAGCCTTCACATGTGTTTGCAAAAATCTTTCCATACTTGATCCCAACCCTGTATACTCCCCTTTGCAAAATCCCAAACTATCTTGCCATGTTGGCAAGAATCTATTTGTAAGTCGCTGAATCCCTAACTAATAATTGTTCATACCATAAAAGTATTTATTGTTTACCAAGATATCCCAAGATAAATAGTCTAGTTTGGGTTTCTGCCTCAACTGTCCTCCTTCCTAAAATTCATTGTTCTGCATTCACATGTTACATGCTTTAGTTTCTAACATTGAACCAATGACCAGTCACACCCCAAATCAGGAAGGACAAGCACGATAAAGAGAATATTCTCTATTTACTTCATGCATTGTTGTTATCAGGGAGAAAACTCCTTTCCTTAAGTGTACAGCTGTCTTTCTCTTGTGGCTTGCTTTGCACACCCTTGAACCAGTCACTTGCATAAGAATGCTGTGATTGGCTCCTATCAATCATGATTCACTCAGTAAGACTAAACACAATTGGCCTGAAGAAGGAATGGCTGTTGGGTAAACAACTAATGTCTCCTAAACCAACTTCATTTCTAGCTTTCCTCCTGCTGCTGTAGGAATTATCCCCGTATTCCCCATCCCCTAAGCTTTCTTCTCACACTGTGTTCTAGTTTTACTAAACTTCTTTCAGTTTCTAGAATGTTCTATGCACTCTTGGTATCTATGCCTTGCTGTGCCCTATGCCTAGAGTAGTCTTCCCCTGTGCCAAGCTAATATCTATTAATCTTCCAGGTCTCAGTTATGACATTATTTGCTCTGTCATAATTGTCTGCCCACAAATCAAGTGGCGTGACCCTGCTTGTAACTAGTAATCTCTCAGTACAGATCCTGCTAGACTACATTGTCTATGTAAATATTTTGATTTAACTGGTAAGTCCCCCTTCCTTATACTTTGAACCTTCGATCCCCTTCATGGTTTGTCAGTAAGAAGTTTGTGTCAGGGAAGGGATGTTACAGCAGAGAATAGTGTTTTGAATTTCAAGAACTGAGGCTCAGGTTAACTCAGAAGACAGAGAGTTGGAGCAAGTTGGGTGGTTTCCCACTCCAGTCCAGAAATGATTCCTTGAATTGGAGAGGGAGGGGGTTGCAGGGCAAAGCCAAGGAGGGTTATGCTGACGTGTGCCTGCAGATGGAGGTCCCACATTCTCTCACATGGGTCTGAGGCAAGGGAGACCTTGCCTGGTAGACCAGGGAGAGGTGACAGGGCCCTTGTTTCTCTGCATGGGGGCGTTGGAGTAGAAATGGCTGTCTGATGTGCCTAGGCAAAGGGACCTGGATGCCCTCGCATAGTGAGAAGACTTGAGTGATTTCTGAGTGTCAGAGATAGACACAGAATAAATAAAGAGGTTCAGGTCACCCTTGTGCTCCCAGGGTCACCACAGGAGCAACAAGGTGGTCCTGTGTACCTGAGGGGAATAGCAAAGGGTCAGAGAGCCTGAGGGACAAGGTCCTTGGAGTGACAAGTATGAACGTAGAAATGCATGGGGAGGGCTCAGGCCAGAGCCACCCAGCGATCCTCTCCTGGGAACACAGGCAGAGCCCCAGGAAAAGCAAGGAAGATAATAGGGGTTGCTGCTAACGTGATTTAAGTTTCTACTAACTAATATAATGGGGACTTAAAAGAGAAATTATTATGGAAAAATTATGCGTTTTGCTTATTGAAATTCCTTCCTACAGTATTTGAGCACCTGCCTGAGACATAGGGTCCCTGGGGAAGGGCCTTGTCTCTGTGGTTGCTGTTGTAAACCAGAACCTTGCACAGCACACAGCAGCCAAATGCTTGCAAAGCACTGGGTGAAGGGATCAGTAATAGGATAGCATGGCCATGGAGAACACTGTAATATGTTACCAAGATCAGGGAGGACTCAATGGAAATAAACCTGTGGATTAAATCTCCATTTAGTTTAGAAACAATATCCAGATTCTTACCACTGAAACTAATACCAAAATACTTGACAGGAAAAAAGTCACTTAAACATCATATCTATACATTTCTATGAAATGTATACTTTACATGTCAAAGAATATGAAAAACTTCTCCAGAAACCCATATGTACATGATGATGGGTTTGCACACTCAGGATAAGCTTTTATACAGATAGGTATGTAGATATATTTTACAGATATATATGTAATATTGGAAACAAGACAGTAACACTACATACATTCATTCTTCACTTAATTTGGGGGCTAGGGAAATGTATTCACTTGAATAGGAGATTAAACTCCAGCTGACATACCATCATGTTTCCAATAAAAACAGCAAATTTTACAGTTGGAAGTGAGTTCACAGAAAACTAGTCAGCTAATAACCAAGAGTATGCAGGGTTCCAATAAAATAATTCCTTGTTACAATCGTTAAGTACCTGGCTCTGGCTTTACCTCTTACATGGGGGAAAATGAAGATTATAACCTCCTGTCCAAAGTATTCAGAAATAAAAATAACCCGGCAGCTTGCGAACAAACTTGCTTCCAACCAGAAAACATTATGTATCTATATTGTTCTTCACAAAATGAAGAAAGATAACTCAGAAATAGAGGAAGAAAAGCAAACAAATAAAAGAGAGGAAGTAATCACACAACATATTACAACTTCTCATACGACGCTAGGTTATTGTGGGAGAGCCAGCTGGTGAAATTATTGGTCTTTCACTGTTTCCCTGCTAGTTTCAAATTTGGTTTGAGCCTCCAGGGAAATGAGTTTGAATGCCTTATCTCATTCCTAGAAGCAACAAATCTCGGGAAATACAAAACAAACAATCAGTTCATTTCTCAGAAGGAGTTTGCACTGAATACGAAGCTGGGAAAGACCTGGGCTGTGTTGGGGGTTGCGTGGCAGCTACACTGAGTTCTGGCAGGTCCTGCGTCTGTGTCTGTGTGAATCTTTCTTAAATAACTAATTGGCTGCCTTTCCATGGGGAACTTTCCCCTTCAGCGGTGCCGGCATATGCCAGATGGGTGGGGTAGCTTCTCCCAAATAACTGCTTTCCTCAGAGAGAATGAGTGATGTGTAGCAAAGGGAGGTAACACTGGGGATGGGTGGTAAGAAGGAATGTTGGTGAGCACTCAGCAGAAATGGCCAACCTTGTCTCTGCCGCTATTCAGCTCCTCCCTAAGTGTTACATGTACAAGGGGGATGTAAGGAGTAAAACATTAGCCATTTTTCCTACCAGGTCTCTACCAGGTGTCACAACTGTTATTTTATTGAAATTTACGCAGAGCCTTTCCATAAAAGAAGATACTACTGCCCCTGGCCTCATTTTTCAGCTTGGAGAAAAGGTAATTTTCTCAGGTAATGCAGAGTCCAATCAGAACCAGCCTGCTCACTCTTAGGGCCAGCCTCTCTCTTAGGATACCACGCTATAAGCCAGTGTTATTTTCCTTGACTCATCAAAGAAGCAAAAATTATGTAATAGCAATAGGAAACCAACAGTTTTTACCTATTGCAATATATCACACCAATGCAATACAAGTGCTAACATTAATAAAAAGAATGAGAGGTGTATATATGTATTGGTTTGGAAGCTGTTTGCCCAGGTCTAGGTTTTTAGCATCAGGTTAGAATTAGGAGTGATGCTCAGACAGAAATTCATAAATGCCCCCAAATTGTTGTACTTTTACTGTAATTATAAAACAAAACCAAATCAGTCAGTGGTGATATTTCTTTCTTCAGTTATGTAATTGAATTGCGTTTGAACATTGGCTCCCAAAGGCTGGACTGTTGTCAATTATTTAAGCAAACTGAGGCACAGAGAAACATATTTCTTGTGAAAAGAACAACATATTTCATGTAAATTTAGGAGGTATTCACTGAGCTTTTGAAATGCATAAAACATATGAAACAGTCCATCAAACTAGACATATATGAGCCTTGTTACAATGTACAAAACTTTTTGTTGCCTGTAAACTATTGCTCCATCTGAATAAGGAAATAACTCTGGGTATAACAATATGTTTTTCTCCCCCTTTAAATAATGAGTATATTAGGTACAAAAGAAGTTCTGTTTTATATTCTTTTTCTGGCATGGAGCTATGAACAAGTGCTCCAGTAAAACTTAGAAAGTACAGAACTTAGTAAAACCTTTGTGTTTTGGTATGCTCAACATTTCTAAGTCATTCCATTCCATTAAACTTCTGAAAATTAGCATAATTTAAGTCTTATAACATATTTAAACAGCACAAGTCCCCTTGATCTGTCCTGACCTTGACTCACACCCAGAGACTTTTGCTTCCTCTTTATGTCAGACTAGACGTCCTGTGCATGAATTTGTGCATGGGTGGGGTGCCTCAGCCTGATAGGTGATCAGGGCCTATTGGGGCCGGCCTGTTGGGGGGACGAACCACAGGAGATTGGCCATGGGAGTGCACTGACCGCTGGGGGGCAGCATCCTGCATTGAGCGTCTGCCCCCTGGTAGTCAGTGCACATCAGTGTCTCGGTGACTAGTCTTTCAGTCTACCAGTGGTAATATTCGCTTAGGCTTATATATATATATATATATATATATATATATATATATATATATATATATAAGCCTAAGCGAATATTAGATATATAGATATATAGATAAGTACTGGCAAGACTATTGTAAAAGATGTCAGAGGGACAACCATCTTCTGGAATTCCCCACTCCCCATTAGCTCTGGTATTCTCTGAGTCAATATCTCTCTCAATTCGTCACAATGATTCTCTGGTGGTGCTAGTTAAAGGCCTCCAGGGTCATCCACGGAAGGAAACATTTATAATAATCTGCCCACAAATATAGAAATTACATAACACCTAGGCATGTGCCTTTTCATTGCCTGTACCGGTAATCTTCGTTAATGCCTCTCATCATCATTCCAGCCTATCCAGAGTTGACTTAGAATTGTGGCAGGCTGTAATGAGATGGGCCAATGGAAGCCTCATCCTGTTGGAATATAATAAAGGCACAAATGAAACGACGGCATTAAAATGAATGATGAAGCCACAAATGGTGTAATTAACTCTGCTGAACATGGAGTATCTAAGCACCTGAGATGATGCTCCATTCTTAGGGGAGATCTTTCTGCAACAAGGAAAATACTTTCTGAAGAGAACAGTTTCTATTTGTTCTGAGGGTTCTCAGAGAAAACTCCAAAGCTAGAAAGGAAGAGCTTTCTTGTAGTAGTTGTTTTAGCTGAGCTAAAGTTGTGTTTTATCAGCTCAGACGCCATAACAAAATATTTTAAACTTTGTGGATTAAACAACTGACATTTATTTCCCACATTTCTGGAGGCTGGGAAGTTCAAGATGAAGGTGGCAGCAGATTAAGTTCTTGGTGAAGGCTCTCTTCTTGGCTTGCAGAGTATCACTATCTCTCTATGTGCTCACATGACCTCTGACAGAGAGGGAGGGAAGGAGAGAGAGAGAGAGAGAGAGAGAGAGAGAGAGAGAGAGAGAGAGAGAGAGAGAGAGAGAGAGAGAGAGAGAGAGAGAGATGGAGAGAGAGATTATTTTTCCTCTTTTTATAGGACTAATTCCATTTTGGGGGCTTCGCCTACCTCACCTCTTCTAAATTTAATTATCTGCCAATGCTTCATCTCCAAATACCATCACATTGGCTTCAAAACACAGATCTTATGGGAACACGATTAGTCCTTAGCAGGTGAGGTGGCTTTGTTCCACAGAGGGACCTTCTCTGCCACAGGTGCCTTCTTTCAGGTACAGCACTTCCCACTTTCACCTGACACATTTCATTTCACCCAGCCAGGCAATGGGATTCTGTGTGGCTACAAAAAGTGAGTGCTTCATGGAAGACTTCTGTAAAGCTGATTATATTAGACTTCTTTCTGAAGAGTTTAAGGCCAATTTTATGCCTATGGCAGGGTGAAAACTGTACTATTTTGTATTCCATTTCATAGAATGAGAAGATTCTGGTCAGGTGTTAGAATAAGGTGAGCTTGGGCACTTAAAGCTCTTTGAAAGTGTTTGATAATTTGGCAAGGACAAGTTTTGTGATGATGACAGATGGCTTCACACTCTAAGAGATGTGTTATCACTTTATTTGTAAATATTAGATTCATAATTGTCAACATGGCAGATGAATCACATTACTTGGGTTTTCATCTCATCACAATAAGGAGAAAAAAAAGCAAGCATTATTATTGAATTTTAAATCACTATCAACATCATGCACCAAAAACATGTACCAAACAACTTTTCCATCCGGACCCAGGCTTTATATCTCTGTGTAGAATAGCTAACTTTATTCAATTACTTATCCTTAAACTTCGTAATGTATTATAATTGAAAAGGAACAAGATCATCCAAGTGCAAGACCTGATTTTGCCCTGACACAGAGTCTCTCTGACTCTGAAGGTAGGCTGTTCAGACTACCCTTCAGGAGAATATGCTAGGACCATGTTCAGCAAACTGCGGCTCGTGAGCCACATGTGGCTCTTTGGCCCCTTGAGTGTGGCTCTTCCACAAAATACTATGGCCTGGGCGAGTCTATTTTGAAAAAGTTGTATTAAAAGAAGTTTAAGTTTAAAAAATGTGGCTCTCAAAAGAGATTTCAATCATTGTACTGTTGATATTTGGCTCTGTTGACTAGTGAGTTTGCCGACCACTGTAGGTGGACAGCTTCTAGCTGCTGCTCTTTCAAATCCACCTCAGTGCTCATGCCAAGGCCAAGGCCAAGGCCACAGTCACTCCATGGGCTCCCAATCAGTGAATCATACAGTTGGATCTTGGGTTTGGCCATTTCATGTTGATGGAGGACTCCCAGCTAGCAATGTCTGCTCTGGGTCTCCTCATCAGCCTGGTCAAAAATGTCTTGGAGCTACCCTTGCAATTTGGGACTGTTATTACTTCCAGCCCTTTCTCTCAGTGAGTCTCTTGCACATCTAATTCTGTCCTGAGGCCTGTTTCTTGGAGGACCCAAAAGGATGCACTGCCCCAGGTATTGTTGGCTGAGTCCTCTTGTTGATTGTTTTGCATCACTGCAGGTTCTTATGTTTGTCTCTGAGGGCTCCTTGAGGCTAAGGATCCAGGGAAAAATCTTATTCTGCTAGAGTTGCCATAATAAAATACCTCTGAGTGGGTGGCTTAAAAAACAGGTCTTTAATTTTTCAGTTGTGGAGGCCAGAAGTCAAGTCACAGGCAGAACGGGTTTTTGATGAGACCTCTCTTCTTAGCTTGCAGACAGCACCTTCTCACTGCATCCTCACATCCTCACATGGCATTTTCTGTGAGCATGCATGCA
Organism: Pipistrellus hanaki; assembly: GCF_964339955.1. Classification (NCBI taxonomy): domain Eukaryota; kingdom Metazoa; phylum Chordata; class Mammalia; order Chiroptera; family Vespertilionidae; genus Pipistrellus; species Pipistrellus hanaki. Next base: position 22,792,719 of record NC_140519.1, read on the forward strand.
AATTGAGCGAGAGAGAGCTCTGGTGTCTCTTCCTTTCCTGATTGGGACACTAGTCCTATTAGCTTAGGGCCCCACCTTTATGACCTCATTTCCTCTTATGTACCTCCTTAAAGGTCCTGTCTCTAAATATAATCACATGGCTGAGTAGTGCTTCAACAGATGAATTTTGAGGGGGCATAATTCAGTTCATAACAATTAGGCACCACAGGTTTGGGGTTCCCATAATAACTGAATTGAAATGACCTTGGATCAGGCATTTCATCTCTCTTGGCCTCAGTGTAATTATAAGACTGAATTGGATAACAAATCAATGGCACTGGAAAGGGATACCCTTCCAGAATTCGGTCCTCAGAAGAGACCAAGTAGCATGGTTACTCAACGTTCCACTTTTAGGTCAAGCTGACAGTGAAGAACTCAGATGAGCAGGGGTCTTGCAGCTTTGGAAGCCCACCCCCTTTTCATGACAATTGAATCCTGTGAATTCCCTTGTGAACAGAGTGTTGGTTTTTTAATTCTTTCCAGTGTATCACCTTGCATAGATGGTATTGTATAGTGGACTATTAAAAGCTAGTGTGTGTGTGTGTGTGTGTGTGTGTGTGTGTGTGTGTGTGTGTATGTTTTAAATAAAAGCATTGCCTATTCACTCTCATGAAACAATATTAATTAGTGCTCAAATACAAAGAGGTGTTAAAAAGTAATGCAGTTGTCAGATTTACCTGGCCACTGATATCATGCTCTTGTTGAGAATGTGGGCAGTAAAATATGTGTTTGACATGAAGTGGGTACTCTGGAAATGGTTGCTGAGTAAATAAAAACTGAAATAAAGTGAGAGCTATTATATTTTAGATTAAAAAATTAAAAGTGGCCTAACACCTTAGATGTAGGAGTAACTGTCACAATGTTTAATACATGCACATAGATTGCTCTTCAATTTTTATTGCACTAGATTTCTATTTATTGTCAATTTAATTCCATGGCTTTGCCTACATTTGTTAACTACATGAATACTAAAAAATTATTGCGCCCAGCCATTGTGGCTCGGTGGTTGAGTATTGATCTATAACCAGGAGGTTACGGTTTGATTTCTGGTCAGGCACATGCCCTGGTTGCAGGCTTGATTCCCAATGTGTAAAAGGGAATATTATATAATTTTCAACACAATTAAATACACAGGTTAGAGTGGACTCCACTTTCTTTTTGGAGACCATGAAAACAGTTTAAGTAAAGATACATTCAGAAACTACCCTTCTTGTCTTAAAATGGCATTCAAAAACAGCTGATCCAGGAAGATCCTTAAAATATTCTCCCCCTTCATTGGAAACATTGTGGAAAGCTTTCTCCTGTAGGAGTAATGCCAAGAGAAAGATAATAAATGGAACTATTTCTAATGTGTTTTGGTATTGTAAACATACATGCATTATATTCAAACACTCAGGATAACTTCCTTACTGCATAAGCCAATTAGATCATCTCCAATCACATGTGGAAAGAGCTCAGGCTAATCTAATCAGCTCAGGGATGCTACATTTATTTCTGTGTTTCTGATGCCTTTATAATATTAGAAACTGACCCGTAAATATACTCTCCAAGAAGGGCCTGCTCTTAGCAATAGAAGTTCAGCAGAATACATTTTGGGGAACTAGGAACATTATCATGATTCTTAAATTCAGAATTTCTAAAAAGTCACTTTATCTGAGTGCAATTGACATACAAAAGGCTGTACAAAATGTATGCAATTTGAGTTGGGAGACAGGTATATACCAGTGAAGACTTCACCACAATCTATACCATAAATAAATCCATCACCTTCAAAAGTTTCTTCCTACCTTCTTATTTGCTGTTGTTATTATTATTGTCATAATTATTATTTTGTGATGAGAACATGTAACATAAGATCTATCCTCTTAGCAAATGTTTAAGTATTAAACACAGCATTGTTAGCTATACGCACTGTGACCTACATTAGCTCTGTAGGACTTATTCATCTTGTATAACTGAAACTTAGTTTCCTGTAACTTCCTCCCTATTTACCCTCACCCCATCCCCTGGCAAACACTATGCTACTATGCTTCTACGGTTTTGATTTTTTTCTTTTAATTCCTCATTTCAGTGCTATTACTATAGTATCTGTCTTCTGTGTCATGCTTCTTTCACTTAGCATAATGTCCTTCAGGTTCATCTACGCTATTTTAATGACAGGACTTCCTTCTTTTTTGAGTCTTAATAATATTCCATTGTATTTAGATATTACACTAGAGGCCCAGTGCATGAAAATTCGTGCACTCAGGGGGGGGGTGTCCCTCAGCCTGGCCTGCACCCTCTCACAATTTGGAACCCCTTGGGTAGGGCCTTTAGGCCTGGCCATAGATCAGGGGCTATGAGGCTTTCCTTCTCCTGGCTGCAGGCAGCTGGCCCCACCCCTGCAACTGCCACTGCTTGCCATTTGTGCAGCACTGCCCCCCCCTCCCCTGCCACTGGTAGCCTCCTTCTGCGGGTGACAGGCAGGGATGTGATGGCTTGGCTGGCCTGGGCCTCCCTCTTTCTTTGCTGGGGTAGTGGGGGTGGGGCCAGCCTGCAAGGAGCCATCTGCCTATCTGATTGCCCCTAATCTCTCACCTACCTATCTGATCACCCCTAACCCCTGGCCTGCCTACCTGATCTCCCCTAACTACTTCTGCCTGCCTGCCTGATTGCCCCTAACAACTTGCTTGGGGGCAGGCCAGCCCAGTGAGGGGCTGTGTGCATACCTAATCTTCCCTAACTGCTGGCCTGCCTGCCTGATTGCCCCTAACTGCTTGCTCAGGGGACCCTAGGGGGAGGGGCGGGGACCAGCCCTTCAAGGGGCTATAATGATCTGGTCTCTGGTTGTTCCTATCTTGATGCCTCTGGCTTTTTATTTTATAGGATTTTCTTTATCCATTTATTCACTGATGGAAATTTAGGTTGCTTTCGTGTTGTGGCTGTTGTGAATAACACTGCAGTGAACATGGGAGTGCAAGTATCTTTTCAAAATCCTAACTTGTTTGGATAGAATCAGATTGCTGGATCATATGGTAGTGCAATTTCTAACTTCTTGAGGAACCCTCATCCTGTTTTCCAGAGTGTCTGCACCAAGTTATACCCCCAACAACCGTGCACAAGATTCCCTTTTCTTGACATCTGTGCCAATACTTGTTATTTTAGGTCTTTTTAATGAGTCATTCTAACAGATATGAGGTAATATTTCATAGTGTTCTGATTTCAATTTCCTTGGCAACAAAAGTAAAAATTGATGAGTGAGTTAACATAAATTAAAAAGCTGCTCAGGAAACAATCAACAAAATGAAGGCAACCTGTAGAATGGAAGAAAATATTTGTAAACCATGTATTTGATAAAAGGTTTATTATCCAAAATTTATAAGGAACTCCTACATTTAATAGCAAAAAAAAAAAATCTGATTTAAAAAATGGGCAAAGAGATTGCATAGACATCTCTCTAAAGATGCCATATAAATGGTCAAGGAACATATGAAAAGATGCTCCACATCTCTAATCATCAGGAAAATTGAATTTTTTTTCAAAACTCTCTAAATATGAATACTGTTTCTTTTAGAGAGTGTAATATTAGTTTATTGTTTAACTAAAATATAGGCTTTGTCTTTCATATTTCATTAAACTTTTCTGACCACTTGATAATTTTTCTACATGAATTTTAAGAATAATGAGAAGGCTATTTGTGGGAAAGCAAAACAAACAAACAAACAAGAACCCCCCGGCCCCCCCCCCCCCAAAAAAAAGACAAAAAAAACACAAAAAACAATAGCCTTAGCCAGTGGTATGGATGCTATACCCAGATCTCCTGTCTCTCCAGATGTTGTGTAACCTTCTCTTTAGGGTGGGTGGGTGTTAATATATGGGGGACACCTTCCATTTGGAATACTCCCAATGGCCAGGATCTGTGGCTCCTGAGATGACTTTCTCATGCTACCGGACCCACTTTGTTTGCAGGGACAGATTCTAAAGTTAAGCACAGTCATCCTGTTGGTAGAGTAACACTAACATTGAGACTCTTCACCAAGACTACTCTGCTATCACTTCCTTCCCATCATCACCAACCTTTTCTGTTGTCTTAGGAAAAATACCCCAGAAACTAAAAACCTCCATGGAGATCCTGGTTTCCCAGGTCATGTTCTTTCATTTCCAGGCCATGACACATTAATTAGATAGCACAAAAGGTTGTGCAGAGCTATTGGTTGAGGTATGCATATACTAAGAAATTCAGTTTCTAATTCCATAAATCTGGCCTTTTTCTATTTGCTTCAGATGTTACATAAATTGATTTGAGAGAGAGAGAGGAAGAGAGAGGGAGAAAGATAAAGAAGCCTTAATGAGAGAAACGTCTCTAGCCTGCCTACTGCACGCCCCCTACTGGGGATTGAGCTTGCCACCGGGGCATGTACCTGACATGAATGTGAGACCTCTCAGTGCATAGGAGGATGCTGACTCAACCAATTGAGCCACTCTGACCAGGGCTGCTTTGCTGCTTTTATTTAAGGGGGGAAAAAACCACCACCTAAGTATGTCTTAATAATGTTTGTTAAGAAATTAAGCATTACAGAATATAAAAAGAATATTCTTATTGTTTTGACAGAACTACATTTTTTAAAAAATTTTTTTTTTCTTTTTGCTAGGTTATAGAACTTTTAAAGAGCTATTGTATTTAAAAGCAAATAATTTCCCAGGCAGGTGCATGAGGTAGATGCCATGTGAATATCTTTCTAACACCAGTTTCAGGGCAGTGATTAGAAAGAACCCATGTCTGCACAGTAGAGTCCATAATGACAATGAGCGTTTGCATAAATATATTCATTCAGGAAAGCAATAATAGTCTGAAATGAAATAGTACGTTATTCATTAAACACACAATCTTACTTCAGTAAAGATCTGGAATAAGAAACAAAAAAATTCAAGGCTGAAAACATTGACTATTACTTTTTTAATTTTTAAAGATAAATAAAATCAAATGTCTTGAGCAAAAATGAATAAATTTATATTGTTTAGAATAGTAAAAAACCATTATAGCCGAAACTGGTTTGGCTCAGTGGATAGAGTGTGGGCCTGCAGACTGAGGGGTCCTGGGTTCGATTCTGCTCAAGGGCATGTGCCTTGATTGCGGGCACATCCCCAGTGGGAGGGTGTGCAAGAGGCAGCTGATCGATGATTCTCTCTCATCGATGTTTCTGACTCTCTATCCCTTTCTCTTCTTCTCTGTGAAAAATCAATAAAATATTTTTAAAAAAACATTATAATGAAGAGCTTTTAAATATTTGTCTCATATGGTGTTTGAAACACTTCAGTAACAATGGGCTATCATAAAGATGTCCTCCTATAAATGTTACTAACTGGTAAGCTTCCATGCAATGTGGATGCAGAGTTGAAGAAACTGTAATTATATAACAATAATAATACATTATTTTAGTATGATCATCTTTATTTTTTAATTTATTGATTAGAGAGAGGAAGGAAGAGAATGAAAAAGAAACATTGATTTGTTTCACTTATTTATGCATTCATTTGTTGGTTCTTGTATGTGCCCTATGCAGGATCAAATCTGGAATCTTGGCATATTGGAATAATGCTCTAAATAGCTGAGCTCCTTGGCCAGGGCTTCATCTTTATTTTTTAAAGTGATTTTTCTAAAGTTACAAGAGGCAAAAGTTGGTCTGAAACAAAACATGCTCTGATATAGCTAACAAAATTGTCATAGAATCAACAGAAAATAATGCATTTACAAGCAAAAAAGAGAGAGAGAAGGTAATTTTAAGAATTTTAACTACAGTACTATTAGCAAAATAAGTTTCCTTAAATTCTTTTTTAATGTGCATTTCCATACAACATTGGCCCAACTATTTCCCATACATCACTAAAAGATAAAATCAGAATAATGATAGGATAAAAGGTATTGAAGTGACCTCAAAAACTTGTTTAATATGTGATACCCAAGTTTATTTTAACAAATATATTTAATTAATTTTCTTGCAAATTAAACAACAACATTAAAAATAAATATGCAAGGAGTTAGCACTGAGTCTAAGATCTGAGGATCAAAAATAAGCAAGTTTTTCAAATGTCCTGGAACCCTAGAAAAGACAATATAAATACAGATATTCACATATAATGAAATTCAAGACCACAAACAAACAAGCAAACAAAAACACACAGAGAGGGAGAGAAAAAGAGACAAAGAAATATCAATGTGAGAAACATTTATTAGTTGCCTCCATACAAACCCAGACCAGGGATTGAACCCACAACCCAGGAATGTACCCTGACTAGAATCAATCCTGCAACCTTTTGGTGTATTGGACAATGCTCCAACCAACCTAGCTGGATCTTGTTAGATTAAAAAAAAAAATCTTGATGTCAAAATCCAATAAAGCTCTTAAAAAATGTTATTAATTTTTTCCTATTTTCTCAGTATATGGATAGAATATTTCTACTTGCCAAATACTGTATTTGACAATAAGTAACATAAAATTGAAATTATTCCACATCTTGATTTAAAATCATTCTTTTATAGCATTTTTTCTTTTGAAAAGGAATTAATTCTCATTGTAAAAATATTTTATTTTAAAGAGTCCAATTAAATGTTTATTTTTAAATTATATATTTACCATTTGATATCTATATATCTATATATCATGACCAATAAAATCAACAGAATTGGAATTCACGTTAATGTATAAAAAAAGAAAAAAGTATAACAACTTTAAATTTATGATTTCTTTTAACACTGTTGCCATGATAGTACTAGAAAAAAATATTTGTTTCAAAAGAGGTTAACAGCCGCCCCAACTTTACAGTAAGGTATTTTAAAGACTTTCTTGTGTTTTAAACTCCAGGTTTTATTAAATTAAACACACTGATCCTCCTGTACCACATTATTCCCCTATGTTGCAATAACATCTCTGTGAATAATACTGTGAATAATTTCACATCTGGTACTATCTCGGTAAACTTATTCTAGAAACCTTTATATAATACTAATATTTGCTTTTGTTGTTGTTGTTGTTGTTTTTTTGTTGTTGTTGTTGGGGTGGGCAGAGCAGTTTCTCCATTTGCACATTTTCCTCCTTGAAACATTGTTTCATTAATGAAAATTTTAATGTTCGGACCACATCTTTCCAGAACCTTTTTCATTTAGGGACTTAAAATAATTGCTTCTATAGGCATCTCATTGTTGGCACAGATTCTAAAAAATAACATGACACATGCCAGAAACATCTGTACTTTTATTGAACTGCATAGTGCACCTTTCAGGCTGCATACTTTCTCATATTTATTTTTTACAAGTGTTCAGAAATGTGCTATATACATCATTCAACAGTATTTACTGACTAAAAAATGTGGTTAGTTTGTTGCCATATTTTCCATTTCTTTTTACAAATTATTTTACCAGGGCAGGAAGAAGAATTGTTTCCTCAGTGGTAGGTACCTTTCTTTCCCTTATCATTCTTTATCTATGGTAAAAAATTCAACAGTCGTTTAATGAAATGCTGTGAAATACTGGACCAAGGCTTGCAATCCTTAAATATCCCTTCAAACAAAACAATCATTGTTTTTATGTTCTGGATGTAAAGTTTTAAGTTTATGGGACAATGTCTTAACCAATTGAGCCACCAAGAGCCAAGGCTCTGGATGTAAAGTTTTAAATATCTTCTTATACATAGTGAGTTCCTATTATTATTTACTAATATAAAAATCTACAATGTAGGGTGAAAGACTTAATAATAGTAGATATGAATCTACTCTTTTATAATTTGGGAGGAAATTGTTTTATCGGATTAGAATATAAATACACATACACACCTATTCAATTAGAATATCTAGACCTATCATATGTATACTAGAGGCCCAGTGCACAAATGTGTGCACCAGTGGGACCTCTCGGCCTGGTCTGCGGGATCGGGCTGAAATCTGCTCTCCGAAATCCCCTCTGGGGTCCCGGATTGTGAGCTGGGGAGGAACATGGGAGGTTGGCCAGATGGGGAGGGACTGTGAGAGAGCTCCAGGGTGTATCTGGCCCATCTCACTTAGTCCCAATCGGCCGGACTCCAGCAGCAAGCTAACCTACTGGTCGGGGCATCTTCCCCCTGGTGGTCAGTGCATGTCATAGTGAACAGTTGAGCATATCATTAGCATCATATACGTTGATTGATTGAATGGCAGACTGGTCGACTGGACACTTAGCATATAGGCTTTTATTATATACTACAGGTCCAGTGCATAAAAACTCATGCACTGGAGATGGGGTCCCTCAGCCCAGCCTATCACCTCTCATAGTCTGGGAGCCTTCAGGGCCAGGAGAGGACCCGGTGATTAGGGAAAGGTAACACTCCATCACACCTTGGCTGCTTCCATTGCCTGCAGTGCAAGCCTCAGCAGGCCCTGGATCCCTGAGCCTCGGGTGGCCCTGGGAGGCTGGGGGGCTGAGGGGACTGGGGGACTCTGGAGGCAGGTGTGTGGAGTGGCCAGGCCTTCCTGGGGGCGGGCCCAGCCTTGCTGTGTGCCTGCTGCCCCAGTGGGGAAGAGGGGACTGGGCGCCTCCATCTTGTGGCTTTGGGTGCCGCCATCTTGGAGGGCGGGGCTGTCAATTAGTATATTCCCTCCTTATTGGCTGTGGGCTCCACCATCTTTGTAATGGCATGAGGGTCAATTAGTATATTCCTTTTTTATTAGTTACTAGATGCCCCTTGCAGGAAGATTCCTGCAATAGGGCTTCCTGCTGCGGTCTCCGCTGCCCCACCTGCTTTCCTTCCTTCTCCACAGCCCCGCCCACGCCAGCTTCTCTCCCTTCTCCCTGCCCCACCTGCTTCCCTGCCTTCTTTGCTGCCCCGCTTGCTTGCTTCTCCACAGCTTTGCTCCCTTCTGCAACACTTGGATTCTTTCTATGCTGTCTTCAGTCTTCGCTCTGGCCTGGATATTAACCACCATCTTGGTTGGGTTAATTTGCATACTTGCCCTGATTGGCTGGTAGGCGTGGCTTGTGGGTATAGCAAAGGCACGGTCAATTTGCATGTCTCTCATTTATTAGAGAAGGATGATATACATATGTATACATATATCATCACATTAGTGTCCATATGGGTATATATGTGTATACATACTTTTATGAAAATAGTTTCTTAAGAAAACATTTTATAAAGTATCTGACAGTTTATACCATGTGTCAATTCTGCAATTATAGCTTGATGTTCAGCAGCTATTCCATTCTCGACTGGGCTTTCCTTCTACTTGCCAGCAGAGTTCTCACAGTTAAGATCCTACCAACAAAAGGCACTTCAGAAGACCTGTAAGGTGGAAGATGCTCCACGTCATCAAATCTACTCCAGGTAGTGGAGGGTGTGTGGGCTTTGGTGGCTGAGTGTAGTGACAACAGCTCGTCAAATGCCATCCTCTTACCATCATCATTCTCTCAGGGCCAAGGGCAGTGGTGACTGACCTTCATCATAGTTTCCTGCATTCCTGACCTTCTGTGGAGGGGGTGGGTGGGCAGTAGTAATTTCTAAATTTCAGCATCAACAACAGAATTGGCAATGGTTGCCTTGATTTTGTTTCTTCAGCCCTTCCCATAGTATTCTAATGACCTCATTTTCTGAATTAAGTCCATATCCTCTTGAAAAGCTTAGAATAATTTTTTTATTTTTTATTTTTGACTTAACCTGGGGTTATGTAAGTCACTTGTCTGTTTTGAGAGTTTTTATTTCATTAAAACTAGACAAAACCAGACCCATATAGCTACAAGACATAACAAAATGCTTATTGGGACATTAGGGTACTCTTCTTAGGATGTTTCTTGTGATGTGGGAGCTTGGTTGCTTCTTTACTTTTTTAGACAAAAATATAAATAAAAGTTTTACTACTTCTTTTATTTAGTAGGTTTTCTTGTATTCTATAGAATGAGTGCATTTCACTAAAAAAAAAAAAAGCTTCTTCCAATTAGGGAAATAATTAAAAATTTCTGGTCATTCTGTTATGATTCTTTAGTTGAAATAAAAGGAAATTATTATTTAGTGATTCTTTAGTCAAAATAATAGGATGGAAACAATAAAACTTCCTTCTGCTCTTCCCTTTGAGTTTACTTAAAAAAAATTTAAATGTGTCTTTCTTCTAATGCCATTCTTACCCGAAGCTCCCCTCCCTTATTTAAAGCATCACTGGAGACTCATATTCTGGTATTAAAAAGTTTTGATAGCCCAGATGGTGTAGCATCAACCTATGTACCAGGAGGTTACAGTTCAATTCCCCATCAGGGCACATGCCCGGGTTTTAAGCTTGAACTCCAGTAGTGGGTCCGCAGGAGGCAGCCCATCAACTATTCTCTGTCATCACTGATTCTCTCTCTCTCTCTCTCTCTCTCTCTCTCTCTCTCTCTCTCTCTCTCTCTCTCTCTTCTCTCTCTCTCTCTCTCCCTCTTCCTTCCTCTCTGAAATCTATAAAAAATATGTTTTTAAAAATTTTTGATAAGTGATCAGAAATTATTTTAGTTCTGCTTATAAAAATCATGCCAAACAAGTCTCCTTAATTCAGTCCATGAATTAATGTTTATAGACTATTTTCAATGTGCAAGGTATTGTACTATGTGGAATGAATGTTATGGACTGACTGTGTTCCCCAAAATTCATATACCAAAGCCCTAATTCCTGATGCAATGCAATTTAGAGATGTGGCCTTTGGGAGATAACTAGGTTTACAAGAGACTGTAAGGGTGGCATCCTCATAAACAGGATCAGTGCCCTTATAAGAAGAGACACCAGAGCTCTCATGAGTTCTCTTTCTTCTCTCTCTCTCTCTCTCTCTCTCTCTCTCTCTCTCTCTCTCTCATCTCTATCTCCATCTCTCTCTCTCTCTCTCTCTCTCTCTCTCTCTCTCATCTCTATCTCCATCTCTCTCTCTCTCTCTCTCTCTCTCTCTCTCTCTCTCTCTCTCTCATCTCTATCTCCATCTCTATCTCTCTTTCCTCTCTCTCTCTCTCTCTCTCTCTCTCTCTCTCTCTCTCTCTCTCTCTCTCATCTCTATCTCTATCTCCATCTCTCTCTCATCTCTATCTCCATCTCTCTCTCTCTCTCTCTCTCTCTCTCTCTCTCTCTCTCTCTCTCTCTCTACCTATCTCTTTATCTGTCTCCATGCCTGCACAAAGAAAGGGTCATGTGAACATGCATATGCAAGACTAGAAGACAGCTTTCACCAAATACCAACCATGCTGGCACCCTGAACATGAACTTCTAGCCTCCAGAACTTTGAGGAAATAAATCTTTGTTGTTTAAGCTACACCATTGGTAGTATATTTTTATAGCAGCCCAAGCCAACGAAGATAATGAGGAATTCATAGAACATAAGGCATGATCCTTGGCTTCAGTGAATTTAACAAACAACACAAGCAAGACAAGGTAGAGTAACTAACAATACAATGTAGGATAATACACGCATATTAAAGAAATTGAAAAAGGGAGATCATTGTTTCCTAGGCCAAAGCAAAAAAGAATGACAAGATTAAAATTTTATTCCTAATACATTGTGCTATCCTCCAACAGATGACAAGGAGGCATAAAGGTTAAATTTATTCCACAAGTGAGGGCTTTCCACTGTAAAATCCATACCCCTTTCATTTTTTATTTCTCTTTCTTTTACATTCTCATTTCTCTCCTGACCTTTTTGTACTCACCAACACATTTCAGCATGCCTCTGAGATGTGACTGATACTGTGATGGAAAAAAGATCCACTAAGAACAACTGTGCTTACTTTTTTTTTATTTTAATGATGAATCTGGAAAGCTTCCCAGATGAAACATTTATTACACTAAATGTATTCTGCTGAGGAGGAAATTGACCAGAGAAGCATCGGGCAACTACATGTATTTACAGTACGCTGACCTCTCTTCTCCCCATTTCTGTGGAACATCTGTGAGTGATCTCGCCAGCAGTTTTGGCCTATGACTGGTTATTTGAAATCAGACATTTGAATTTCAGATATTGTGCATTTATATTTCACAAAACATTTCGAAATAAAAATGCCAGTTGCCTTGTTTAGTGGAGATTGACAGAAAGTTAGGTTTCTGTTTACTTGTTGCTGCTGTATTTTTTTTTTTTGTTATATTTAAATCATTACTTTATGCAAAGACCTTAACTTTTATAAGAATAATGGTAACAGTATATTCCTTTACTTGTCAGTCATGCAGAGGGGAGTGTGCTCATTATACTCTTAGCTATTAGCCGAGAGCCAACTCCTGGGTACTCCTCCTGAGGAGTTGGATTAGGAGATAAGACAATTTCATCAGCCACAGAATGTCTGGGGTCCAGGGAAAACCAGAGACATTATCAATAATAGTGGGGAGATGAGTTACTATCGAAAGGAAGCTGCTGAGATAATAGAGGAGGTATTATTATTTCCCACTCAAAGGGTTTCACATGGGGTTTTCAAACCATGGAGCCTCTTGAATTAATCAGGAGTTAGGCCAATAGCACCTTAATCAAGTTCATGTTTCATAGCCTTGGGTTCCAGATTTGTTTTCCGTGTTTTTGTTGTTGAATGGAACCAAAAAGATGATACACGAATTAGTTGCCCACTCACATTAAGCTTTAAATGGACAAAAGGAAGGACAGCATAATTGCCGCTAGCCTCATCGGACTGCCACCTATCAAGTTTGATGGTGGTATGGGTATTCCTGTGGCAATGGAATGAGCTGTGAGGATCACTGCCTCGGTGTCAGATGCCCAGAACTGAGTCCTGGATCCTGTGCCTCCTGACTGTTATCTTATAGAGACTGAATGTTTCATTTCTTCTTTGTTTAAAAAGTGGGAGTGATAGAGCCTGCATCATCCAGTTATTGTGAGAAAAAATAAATTGGTATAGACAAAGTGATTATTAAGGTATCTGACACATGGAAGGCGATTCTTATTTAACATCTTCCTCATAAATGTCTTCACATTTCGGGTCTCATTTAATCCTGGAAGTCACTCTTTACTAGTATATGATACCTGTGTAGTGATATTGCATCTAGGGTAGATCGATGGGATTTTTATAGTGACATAGCTTTCATTTCCCTTAAATCTCCATACTTCTGTTCCAGAAGTCCACTAAAAAGTATTTGCAGGTACCTTACAAAGATGACCTGCTTTCGCCAAAACCGGTTTGCTCAGTGGATAGAGCGTAGGCCTGCAGACTGAAAGGTCCCAGGTTCAATTCTTGTCAAGGGCATGTACCTTGGTTGCGGGCACATCCCCAGTAGGGGGTGTGCAAGAGGCAGCTGATAGATGATTCTCTCTCATCGATGTTTCTAACTCTCTATCCCTCTCTCTTCCTCTCTGTAAAAAATCAATAAAATATATATATATTTTTTAAAAAGATGACCCACTTTGGCGGTGAAGAGGGACTGTTGTTCTTGTCTTTCTGGGATCAGCACCCCACTCTGTCCAGCTGTAATAATGGGAAGGAAGATATGGAGAGACTTTGGAAATTTGCTTAGAGTATATATACATATTCACATAGTGATAGCATAGAATAATCATAATTGGGTGCGTGGCGATGTAAAGGTTGTTTGCCTATGTTCTTTGTGTGGGCATATGTGTGTTTATTGCAGTCATGTAGAGCTGCCTAAAGAGTCAGCTGTGCCTACAGTGCACAGTGATGTGACAACAGCATGAAGAGCCTATAGTACTTTTTTTTTTTTTAATTTCAATTTTTGTAAAGGCGATGCAATCATTTGGTCAGTGATACTTTAGCATGAACCTCCTTTGAACAGGGCCTCACAGCAATAGTTAAGAACGGCATTAAGCATCTCCAATAAAATACCTCATCTCCCCGAATTGCCTGAGGTAAAGCATAACATTTACGTTCTATGCTGCCTCTTAGTTGAGATGTAATGACCTGAACTTACGTTAAAATCTTTTGCCATTGAACAAATCCCATAGTAGGCCAGGGTATACTGTATGTCACAGTGCATTAAAATGAGCATTTAACCAAAAGAAAATAATAAACTAGCTAGGCCATAAATCTCAAGCACCCTCAGTGAATATTAAAAATCTACCAAAATTCACTGTCTAATGATGTGATTCCAATCAACCCAATTTATCAACTTTATGGGCTGATTAAAAGTATATTACTCACTACGATTAACTCCTCTCGTCTGGGACTTAGAATTTGTGAAGTAAAACACCAGATTGAAAGTTGGGGATCTAATAACTACATATTATTAATAGAAACAATTTTTTAGAACTTTTACGGGATTCAGGACTATGAGTGTAAGTTGTCCCGTTTCTGTGTTCAAAATATCCTGCTTTTCTTCTTCTATGGTTTGGAAAGCACACATTTCTCTTGAAATCAGAACCTTCTACATTATCCATTTTGAGAAAGGACACGATTCAGTCCAGAAACATCACATCAAACCCCTCTCAGCCTGTCTGTAGCCTTTGAGCTCCCTCAGGTATATAATGAGGAGGTGTCTGCTTACATATTGGGGGGAGGGAGATCCATTAATCACAGAAAAGCATTCTTTATGTAGAAAAGGGGGCTCACTCCGCACTTTTCCACATAAAGACTTGACATTCAAGTAGAAATGGATGGAATTTGTTTTTATGAATAGGGTCCTTGCTGACTAATTCTTTTCTGGGGAGGGTAATGGGCAAATGCTATCCAGATGCATTCCTCTGGAACTGGTCCCAGTTTGGGAAAGTGAAAACTACTGTACTTGCAGCATAATAAAGGGCAGTCAGAGAAACACGATATCTCCACAAATAGTGCGGTACTGTTCCCCTCCCCGCCTGGCATCGCGAAGCCAGAGGACTTCCATGTCACCCTGAGGACTGAGATGCATCCGATATCATTTACTCCTTCCTTACCTCATCTGGCAGCAGCAAAATTGGGCCAGAATGGGATTAAAAAACATCTAGACCTGTTCAAACCCCAAAGCAAAAAATGTATGGAACATCTCCTTGTGTGTTTTCCCAATTCAATTGGTAGGCATAGGAAGAAACATTAATCCTTCTTCTTCCAAAAGAGGGACTTTCTTCTCACTTTTTCCCAATTCTCTCCCAATTCTTTTCCTCCTGCAGGTGGTCTTCTCTTCGACAGAACTGGATGCAGCCCGTGGCCCTATTCACTGTCCTCATCTATTCTCTAGCAGCTTCTTGGCAATCTTTTTCATACTTATGTTTTCAATTAAACTTTTATTTTTTCTCACCGTATTGCCAAGGAGAATGTATAGCATTGCTTTATTTATGCATATGTTGTTATGTGTTTAATTACTTGAACAAGGTGCAATGTGTTTTTTGTCCTTGCATACATGTCATTGTACACAGGCTATGGCAGTTCTAATAGTAATTTCCAGCCCCTCGTCACTGTAACGTTGTTGATCATCCTTATTTGGTGAAGCTAAAAGGAAGTACTGCTTACTGTTTGTGTGACTGCAGCTGTGTTATTTAGCCATTCTGGCTTCTTCTGAGAAATAAAGGAACACTGAAAATCGAGTACTGAAAGAGCCACACTGTACTGGGAGACTTCATGTGGAAGATAATTCTGACACTTATCCTAGTGTATAAGTCTCCTCAAGCTGCAATAGACTGAGTGGCATAAGCAATAGAAATTAATTTTCTCACAATTCTGGAGGCTTGAAGTCCAAAATCAAGGTGAGAAGAGTTGATTTCTGGCTTGCACATGGCCTTTCTATGATCATGCACACAGAGAGAGTGAGCTCTGAGTACTGGTGTCTCTTCCTCTTGTAAAGACTGCAATCTTGTGGCATTAGGGCCCCACCCTTATAAGCTCATTTAACCTAATTACTTCCTTAAAGACCCAAAAGATACATCCTGGGGTACTAGAGATTAGGGCTTCAACATATGAATGTGGTGGTGGTTACACAATTTAGCCATAATATTTAGTAAAATTATTAGACTTTAAAGACAAAAATTGAAATAATAGAATATATATTATAGAAATATTGGTGAGAAATATGCACATTTTAAGAGGGGGATACTGTATCCAATTGGATATCTTCTCATAAATGTTCTCTGGGCAACTCAAGTTCACCTTTCTTCCATCCCTTCTGCCTCTCTACAGAACCTGTTTTCTCCTGAACTTACTGATCGATGTAATCATCCAAAGAAGAACCCTTGGAAGTCCTGTGGAATTCCTAGTCTCTTAGTGCCCACATTTGATAAGGCATTAGGCATTGCCACTTTTGCCTCCAAAATGCCTAATAAATCTGATGTACTCTTTCTATCTGCATGCAGAATAGTTAACGTTAAGTTGCTGGAGTTGACTATGTTAAAAAATTAATTCTTGTGAAAACGATACCCCTATAATCGAAGTATGGGAAAAGCAGAAACATAAAGTGATAAATGATTTAATGCATATACACTTGGAAAATACCCATGAGACTTTGACGTTGGTTAAAAAAAGATAACGCCAGAGGGTCTGAACACACGTACAAATTATTTGTATTCCTATCTCCCATTTGCCCTTTCCACTCAAAGATAGATTGCTGGTTTACATTACCACCTTATGACATGATGTGGCCAGAAATATTTATTTTGCAATACAAAGTTCACTTGTGCCCTAGGCATGGGCTCAGTCTCTGTTAAGTCTCTGTAACAAGCTAGGAGATAATTCTTCAAAGAAGAAGAAAAGTAATCTGCAGAAGATGGTGTGGCTTTATGCCAAAACCATAAGTTTGGCTCTGATTCCTATTAGAGTGCACTGAAGGCTTCATACAACAGCCCTATTTGTCACTCAGACTTCAAATATATGAGGGTCAGAAGTCCTAAGTGGTAGAGCAATTTGCAATATGGTCTGGACTTGCTATGGATGTTGATCTTTCTCTGGATCCCATTCAAAACTAGCAGCCTTAAGAATTAGCTGGTAAATGAGTCAGAGAAGCACACTTGAAAGGGGTATATTTTCTCTAAAATCTAAAGATACCTATTTTTCTAAAATTATTATTTTTCAAATAATTCTTTATTGTTGAAAGTATTACTTATGTCCTCTTTTCCTCCCAGTGATCCTCCTCAGCCTGCCTCCACTCGCCCCCAAACCAGACTTTCAGCACCCTATTATCTATATGCATGGATTATGCATATATGCATATAAGGTCTTTGGGTGTTACCTCCCCCTGCCTTCCCTCTAAGATTCTGCACTCTGTTCCATGCTTCTATGTCTCTGGACCCACTTTGTTCATCAATTTATTTTGTTAATTAGATTTCATATATCAATGAGAGATCATATGATACTTCTCTTTCTTTGACTGACTTATTTCACTTAGCATGATACTCTCCAGGTCCCTCTATGCTGTCTCAAAGGGTAAGAGATTCTTCTTTTTTAATGTTGCATAGTATTTCATGGTATAAATGTAGTACAACTTTTTTATCGACTCATCTACTGATGGGCATTTGGGCTCTTTCTAGATCTTAGCTATTGTAAATTGTGCTGCTATGAACATAGGGGTGCATTCATTCTTTTTGATTGGTGCTTTGGGTTTCTTAGAACAGTGTTTTTCAACCTTTTTTGGGCAAAGGCACACTTGTTTCATGAAAAAAATCACGAGGCACACCACCATTAGAAAATGTTAAAAAATTTAACTCTGTGCCTATATTGACTATATATAAAGTAATTCTCTTGAATAGGAATCAAATAAACACAAAGAAAGTATTTTATAATTACTTTATTATGAAATATTAAGTAAACAAAATAGTGAAAAATTATAAAATTCTTGTCTTGTCTGCACCTACGGCACACCAGGCAACATCTCGCGGTACACTAGTGTGCCGCGGAACAGCAGTTGAAAAACGCTGTCTTAGAATATATTCTTAGAAGTGAGATCACTTGGGTCAAATGGCAGTTCCATATTTAATTTTTTTGAGGAAACTCCATACTGTTTTCCATAATGGCTGTACCAGTCTGCATTCCCCCCAGCAGTGTACTAGGGTTCCCTTTTCTCCACATCCTCGCCAGCACTTGTCAAATGTTGATTTGTTGATGGCAGCCATTCTGACAGGTGCCAGGTAATAATACATCATTATCATTTTAATTTGCATCTGTCTAATGATCAGTGATTTTGAGCATTTTTCCGATGTCTCTTGGCCACCTATATATCCTCTTTGGAGAAGAGCGAAATTATGAGAAGTATCTGTCTTTTCCTATAGAAAGAATATCCCATCATGCTCTAATCCACACTTCCAGTGGTGGGTCCCTCAATTTTCATAGTGGATTTTTCCCTCTCTGACACTATAGTGCTGGGCTAAGGCATCTATGGTTTTTAATGTTAGTTACTTTCTGATTATCATGTCCAAAGCAATATGATCATCATGTCCAAATCAATATGATGCCAAACGTGTAGCCGATCAGTGTGATGTTCTTGGGATGCCAAGAAGATAAGTATCTCGAGTGTCTAAATTATGGCAAAGAGTGTAAGATCTGGCACAACACTAGGCAAGGTAGAAAAAGTATGCTGTTACCTCTGCCAGGTAAAATACACACACACACACACACACACACACACACACACACACACACACACACACAGCTCATGAACCGAAGAAAAGCCCTAAAAGGTTGTTACTACCTCTTATTATCTTACTCTTTGAGTCAGGCCAGTATAGATGGGGCATGTTGGACAACAGAAGGTAGCCGAAGTTCTTTCTCCCATAGTTATGAGAAGAGCATGAAATTAAGTATGTGTTCTTTCCAACAGAGAGAGAGCACATTGGGCCAAAGCTTTGCAAATATGTATAAACATGTTCATAGCACAAAGACTTAGGTCATTGTCAGGAGGCTGAGTGTGAAGTAGAAAATAAGACAACAAATAGCAGGTCAAAAGGGGCTGATGTAAAAGAAATATAAAATGTATAGCAAGGCTTTGATGTATTCCTTGTATCTTTAATATGCCCATTTATAAGGTCATGGACAGAAGATACACTTTTGTATACATCAATCATTAATAATTGTATACATCAATCATTATAAATACAGTTTAATATTTTAGAAGAAAATTCAAAACATGATTTTGAAAAATAACATTTACCCTCTTTTTCCTTCACCTTTTGACCCATGAAAAGGACTACAGTGATTTAAAGGAGGAATGGGGGATGTTAGTTATGGAATTTGTTCTGAATAACATTATACATTATACATTTCTGTAGTGATTGTAATGAGTACCAAGATATGTGTGAGTGTGATTGCATGTGTATATTATATTACATCCATTTATGAAACATAAGCACATAAACATACATGTACGTATCTGTGTACCCACTTGCATACTCTGTGTATTATGAATGGATGCAGTTTTATCCTACAATGAAGTATGTACAAAATGGCTCTGTTTACTTCCCACTCTATCAGCCTTCAAACACAAGTCGATAGTTATCAAACTACCACTATAGAAAGAGTAATGTGAATTCCAGAGGTAATAAGTTACAAAATATCCTTTCACTCAGTTTTCTGTTTCCAGAATGTAAACTCATGACGTATATATGATTATTTACACTTTTTTCAAAGAAAATATAGTATTTTATTTATTTTTTTATACATTAACACCAACTGAGCCCCACCAGCCAAGCCCAAATGATAATTTTCTATATTTTTTTGTTGCAGCTGGTATTTATATCATGTATAAGAAACCACTATTTAATCCAAAGTCATGAATATTTTTATCCATGTTATTTTCTAAGATTTTCTTTTTAGTTTTACCCCTTATAATTAGTTTATTGATCCACTGTATGTTATTTTTTTTTTTGCTTATGGTAAGAAGAAATAGTCCCATTTCATTATTTTTCATGTGGTTATCTTGTTTTTCTGGGACTCTTCTTCCTCCATTAAGTTTTCTTGGTACATTTGTAAAAATTAATGAAAATAAATATAAGGACTTATTTCTGGATTCTAAATTCTAATCAAGGGACTTTCCTTACACTGTCTTGACTGAGTACTATCTTTATTACAGTAGTAATGGATCAGAGGTCTCCAAAACTAATTTTTTTTCCATAAAATTGTTTTGGCTATTCTGGGTTTCTTGCACCACCTTGTAAATTTTAGGATTGGTTTGTTAATCTCTACAACAAAACCCATTGATATTTTGAGGAGAGTGTGAAAGGATTATCTTGAATCTGTAGGTCAATTAGGGGGAATATTTTCAATTTATCAATATTAAATCTGTCAATCTATGAAAATGGGATGTAAATGTGTTTATTTTGGTATTCTTTAGTATCTTTCAATAATGTTTAACTTTTTAGTATATAAATCTTTCACTTTTTCAGTTAAATTTATTCATAAGTATTTTATTATTTTGGATGCAATTATAAGTGGAATTATTTTATTAATTTTAGTTTCAGTTTTTTTCTGGCATATAGAAATGTAACATTTTTTATATTGATCCTATACTATCAATGTACTCCAATTTAAATAGATAATTTCTACTTTGAATACTGTATGTCAAAGCATCATGAATAGTTGTTTTTCTTAAACTGAATCAAATCTAAATAATCATACTCAATGATATTAATTTGTGATATAAGTGTGATTAGGTAAAGAAGACCATGTAATGCTAAAAAGAGCAGGCTATTATTTATGAGAATCTATATATATAAAAGTCTAAGCAACCAGCCTCCTCACTGACTGACTGTCTGGTAGCTATGATGTGCACTGACCACCAGGGGGCAGATGCTCAATGCAGGAGTAGAAACTACATGCATGGAAACGGGACAGACTAATGAATCCCAGAGGGAAGAGGGGAGGAGGAGAGGGTGAGAAGAGATTAACCAAAAATCTTATATGCATATTAGAGGCCTGGCACACTGATTCATGCACCGGTGGAGTCCCTTAGCCTGGCCTGTGGGGATCAGACTGAAACAGACTCTCTAACATCTCTTGACAGGTCCTGCATTGCGAGAGGGCACAGGCCAGGCTGAGGGTCTCCATTGGTGTATGAATCTGTGCCCCGGGCCTCTAGTCATTTATAAAAGCAGAATTATCAGTTCAAATCCTCAGAAAATATCTCTGAAGCATCCAGATAGCTGTTTCTTTGCCTGTGCCAACATATTTTTCCCAAAATGAGGTGTCCGCATGTTCAGCCAATCAAATAAACTGTCTGGCTGAACATCCTAAGGTGCTTTAAAATTCAGTAAATAGTACTAATCACTTCCATTTCAGTATTGATATTAAAGACCCTATTCATGCCAAAAAGGAAAAAAGAAAAGAAAGAAAAATGGAATGCAGCTGTTCTGTGCTTTCCTTTAGAATTTTATGTGGAAGTCTGCTTGCATAATGAGAAATATGCCTGTATTTTGTGTTCATTTGTATTTAAAAGGTTCGGAGTAGGCATGCCAATGTTATGGGAGCTTAAGAAATACTTCTCTTTTAGTTCAGAGAGGGGGTGGCTTGGAGGAGGGACTGTAGTGTGATAAGAAATGGATGGTTTACATTTTTATAACAATGTTGAATGAGTTGAGCCATATCTAGAAAATTTGATGTTGTGAAGTGCATCTTTCTTTGCAAAAATTTAAGAAATACTCTTAAATTAATACTGTCTTAAATACCTGCTGCAGCAAAATTTCTAGAAATGTACAGTGTATTTTAATACACTCAACTTTATATCCATATTGATTCACTATAATAGCAGCAAAAGTACATCTGTGTTGAGAGATTTTCATTAAAATATGTACTTAATCTTTTTAAAAAAATCACACCGCAATATTTGTTCTGCATAGACACCTCCTAATTTGTACTATTCCTTTGTCACAGTTTATATTCATTTGAAAACTCTTACTTAAATTACAACTGTCATATTATTTGATATAAACAATGGTCCTTTTGGCATTTTGAGTAAAAGAGCATGTTTCTGATAAACAAAACTATCTGTCAAAAACCAAGTTTCTATTTCTTTGAATTTTGTTTATTTAGAAGCGAGAATTACTCTTGTACATTTCTTTTGAAAAGCACAGCGCATGTTTTTAATTTGATTTTGTTAGAGCAAAGACTCAATGACAATAAGAATGATGAAAAAATTTTCCTAATTATTCTTACATTTTACATACCCTTGGCCCTTCACGGTGGCTGGGAGAAGGGATAGTTGCTCATGTTCACTTCACTTATACAAATTCTTTTTTGTATGAGTGTCCAAGCTATTTCTTCATCTTAGATGGAGAAAAATCAATTCTGTGGGGGGAAAAAAAGTCCTGACAAAGCTTGCCAAAGATACTTTGGATGACTTAAGGAGGATGTAGTACACAAACGCTTTTCATATTTTTTCAACTTCATATGAATCCCACTTTGGCTCTTTGTTTACTGTCACCCTACATTTCTCCATTCCATTCTGCCACCCCAAACCCCAAATCGACACAGACAAATCCCCTTCTTGCTATGTGTGTAATGTGAGTATTCCAGCAAATTGCACATTGCATTTTTTAAATTTTAAATATCTTTTATTGATTTTTTACAGAGAGAAAGGGAGAGGGATAGAG
This sequence comes from Pipistrellus hanaki, assembly GCF_964339955.1. Taxonomy (NCBI): domain Eukaryota; kingdom Metazoa; phylum Chordata; class Mammalia; order Chiroptera; family Vespertilionidae; genus Pipistrellus; species Pipistrellus hanaki. The sequence continues at coordinate 22,815,204 of NC_140519.1, forward strand.
CGCTAGAAACACAAATGAGAGAGAAACATTGACCAGCTGCCTCCTACACACCCTCCACTGGGGATGTTCCCACAATCAATGTACATGCCCTTGACCGGAATCGAACCTGGTACCTTTCAGTCTGCAGACCAATGCTCTATCCACCTAGCCAAACCGGTTTTGGCTGCACATTGCATTTTTAACTTATTTGTCTTCAATCTTCAAGTATGTGGAACCCACCCTTTACTGTAATGTCCAAACAAGATGCTCAAGGTTTATTACATCTACTAGGGAAGCCATATTTCTAAATACTTTGAAGGGGATTTATCACGTTTTACTCTGCCATCACTATTTACTCTGAGTTTTTTACTCATTCACTTATCAAATTCATCTGCTATCTCATCTCTTAGAGCTATTATCATCACGCTATTCCACATTGTCTCAAGGAGGGACACATTTCCTGTCATTCCTGAAAGTACCACTGATACAAAGTTATTTTGATAGTAGAGTTTTGTTGCAGATATGAAAATAACTAAAGATTATTTTAGAACAGAAGAGCAAACAATTTCCAATTGAATATTTGACATCACTTTTCCCGACAATTCATTCTACAAAAGTAAGCTTTTATTACAACCTTCAGATCTAATCTTCCTTAAGTAACTGAAGCTAACTTCCCTACTTTGGTACTTTTCTCATCTCCCAGGATCAAGAAAATTCCAAAATCTATTGTATAATCTTTCCTTCATTAATGTAATCACTCATTGAACCTAACCTAAACAATTATTACTAAAAGGCTCATCAGGTGTTTCTTTATATCACAGTTGTCCATCCCAGGTTTATATAGCTCTAGTAACAAAAGAACTGGAAGTAATTTGAGATTAGATTTTTCTTTACATTGCCCCAGAAAAAATGTTAGACTGAGTGAAAATCTAAATACGTGTGCTTTCTTTCATAGTGATAATCTAAGTGGATGTAGAGTAATTAAAAAACAGCATTTTCTACCTGTCTATAGCAGATCTCAGTAGTTTTGTTATTTATCATCAGATATAAAATATTTTCCCAACAGTCTGGCCTAAGCAAATTATATATTAAGTAGTTTACACTAGACTGTGACTTTCTAACATTTGAGAATGAGAACTTTTTTACCTCAAAACTTTTCTATACTTTCACATGCAAATATATGCATTTCCACTGTTGGGGAAGGAAGCAATTTGATGTCTCCACGGTGGGGAAAATCTATTCTGATTCCATGTAGCCATATAGTTTCTCTTCCATACCTGGCAAAGCTGTCTGCTAATTGATCCTCTATACAATGAACACAAACCAATGCAATGGATCTGTAGGGGAGGGAAAAATTCTTTTCTCCCATGAATTTTGTGCTTTACATCTGGGTCCCTGTAAATGAGACTGGCCAAGCCAGATTAACAAGAGAATAAAAATAATTAGAAGTTTATTTGCATGTGCATCTCACTTGCAGATGGGAATACTTACAGATGAGTAACTCAAACAGGTGGTTAAAACTTAGATTTACATTTCTTCTTAGGCTACAAGAAAGGTCAAGGGGCTTGAGGCTTTGGGGAGAGGGAGCCAAGTTTTGGGAAGATAACCAGGAAACCTCTGGTAAATAAGGGTGTTTCCTAAGTTTTGTTCTGAGCATTTAAGTAGGACCTTCTCCGCAATAAGAGTTCTGTTCTCCTGTTGTGGTAGGGAAGATGGAAACATCTCCATACCTGGAAATTTCCTTTATGAATGTAAATTTCCTTTACAAAAGGAAGACCTGTGGTCGGGTTTTAGAGTTTTTCTTCTCTCAGTGATCTTCAGCTTAAAAAATAACCATATGCTAAAGAGGCATGTTGTTTTGGGTGGCATATTCAAGTACCCTTCTATTTTTTGTCTTTTTTCCCTTTATTTGCACACAAGGAAACATGATCATTATAACATTTACCTTCTGGCACAATGCCTTAGGTCAAAATTAGATTTTCAGGAACTAGGATTGTATTCTCAGGTGGTATGGGCCTTGTGATACTGCTGGAATCATGGCAACAGGGAGGATACGTGCAAATATTAAGATTGTTTACACCAGCTTTGTCTTATGTGGACTGTCAGCTTCTTGGAAGGGAATCGTCATGTCTTTCAACCTCCCTTATGTGACACATAACAGAGCCCCCATGGACAAGGATATTAAAGGAAGCTTTTATAATGTCTTTTTGCTAGTTGGAAGTCTCTGATTTTAAAATTTGTACACCTTACTTTTAGAGTGAGTTGGCTAAGTGGTAATAATGATCTCATCCACCAACATAAGGCAAAATCATATGGTTTATTATGTATGTTACAAGGGATATGTAATTTCATACCAGTGTGTATAAATATAGAAAATTTCCTCTAGGATGAATAGGTACATAGAAAGAATTTTTAGCCGCATGAAAAAAATAAAGTACTCCACCATCCTTATTAACATTTTGTGAGATATAATTTCTTAATTATGTAAGTTCTTACCTAAACCTAATATGTGGCAGATCTGAGGCTGCAACAATCTAGTACACACTATTTTCTGCATATTGAAATAATATTTTAGGTTCATCCTTGCTCTGAGCTGTTAGAAGTATTTAACTGGACAAGTCTAAAAGAGTTAATCTGGCTTCAAAGTTGGCATGAGTCAAGATCAGTGATTACATTATACATAGAAAGAACTGGCCCCATTTGCAGAAATATGAAAAAAAAAATGAGCTTTGAATCCTCACAGCAATTGAATGATGCTTTTTGAGAATACATCTCAGATGTATAAAAGTTTTATAGAATTGCCATTAAAACATCTAGTTCAGCAATTAAAACTATTTGCTTCATAGAAATGGACTCCACTTTGTGTTTTATGCTGTTCTGAACATCATAAAACTTTCTGAACACCAATCTTTTGATCTATAAAAATGATAGAGATTTTAAGATACAGCAGGGGAAGTAGGGCATTGTCGAAGAATTGTAATCTTCCAAATGTCTCTTTTTGTTAAAGCAACTATAAATGTTTTAGAAAGCAAAATGTTTTAGAAACCATTTGTGAGGGTTGCTGGGTATCTATGTTCTCTATGTCTTAGCTCTGAAAGAAAAAAAAAATAAATGATATATAACAATAACTTGAAGTAGATTAAAGATAAAATTGACTTAGATTTAGCATTTTCTAACTTCTAAAGAAAGAAAATGAATTCTGCATAATTTTGTGTAAGAACAAATGGCACAGAAATATCAATTAAACTAATGTGTTTTGATCATAACCTTCACCAGAAAAAAAATAAGCTTCACATTGTATCTATGTCCCCAAAAATAATTCTCTCAAATTCATCCCTCTATAAGATTTCCTGAGAGTTCATCTAAAGGGCTATGTATATCTGATACCTTGGGGCTATATAAATAGCCCTCCAAAGCAACCAAAAGAAGTCAAATATTATATGAGTGTTTGAAAATATTATTTCTTCAAAATTAATAAATAAATTTCAGCCCTGGCCGGTGTGGCTCAGTTGGTTGGGTATTGTCCCATGTATTGAAATGTTGTTGGTTTGAATCCTGGCAGGGGCACATGCCTGGGTTACAGGCTTGATCTCTGGCAGGGGGCATGTAGGAAATAGCTGATCAATGTTTCACTCTCACATTGATGATTCTCTCTCTCTCCTTCTCCCTTTCCCTTCCTCTCTCTCTAAATATCAATAATAAAGTTTTTCAAAATATCAATGATTCAAGTACTAAACAGGGCTTGTAGTGCTCTGTGTGTGACTTCCTAAATTCCATAGACCTAGAAAGCATGATTTATTAGATCTCCTGACAAAGAAACTCAATCATTAATGACTGAGACCTTATGTGTATAGTAGTAAATTTTTAAAGGTGACATAACATGGCAAATATAAAGCAGACACATTGTGAACCATTTCTTCTATAAAAAGAAATAATCATATAAAATGTAGATCTATCTTTAATAACAGTGGCCTCAAAGGACAGTGAAAACATAAATAAATCAGAAGCAGAGAAAGAGGAGAGCCAGAAGCTGGTAAGGAGCAGAGAGAAGGGAAAGGGAAGTTATCTTCTCCATGGACAGTTATTGAGTCCCTGGCCTAGCCATCATGCTTCCTGCCCTCCAGAAGCTTATAGGATAGCAGTAAAGGCCAAGTTGTAAACAAGTTATTAGAAAGCAATCAAATTAATGCTATAATTAGATTACACACAGAACACTATGGACACACAGGGAAGAAAAACAACTTGTAGCTAGCATCCTGCTCAGCATAAAGTAATGGGAGAGGGTTATAGCAAAGACATGTATTGTAAGTTTCTATTTTTGGTTCTCTATACTTCTTTTTTTAAAGTATTTCTATAGCAGGGAAGAAAAGGAACAAGAGAGATTAATTTATGCCCCCAGTGAGGAATAAGATAATTCCACAATCACATTACTAAGAAATTTCTCTTTCTGAAATTAGTGACTTTTCCACAGAAGAAATATTTTCATTTACTCAGTTCATCCTGAAGTAATACTCCAGAGGAAGTGAAATTATTCTTAAAAATGAAATAAAATATGACAAGAAGAAACATTGATACTCATTACAGGGCAATAAATTGTTTTTCTTCCCTTTCTATGTGGGATGGTATCCTAGGCTCTTTATATTGTCTTGTTTAAACATTATAACAGAGACTTTCCCCAAATTAGTTCAGGCTGACAGGGGACTCCTCTCCTAGGAAGATTCAGAAAACCTCACTCTCTCTCTCTCTCTCTCTCTCTCTCTCAGGGCGGGTTTGGGGGAGTCTGAACAGGTGACTTAGGAGAGGAAGCACAAATGCCACAGTGCCATGTGAGTGTGGATGCTGGGCAAAGTGAAGATGTCAGCTCTTAAGATAGTCAACTATTAATCTATCCTAATATATATAAAGAGCCAAGTGCTGTCACGACCGAACAGATGACTGGTCACCATGAAGTGCATGGAGCACCTCTCGGTTCCCCCTTCCACCTTGCCCCCAAGCTTCTCACCATGTGAGGGGTGGCAGCAGGCGGGACTGGGGACTGTTGAGCTGCAGTGGTGATGGTGGTGGTGGCGGCAGTGATGGCAGGCTGCTTCGTGGAGCCTCAGTGAGCTTAGTGGAGCAGTCACCGGGCAGCAGCAAGTTTTGTGGAGCAGCTGTGGGGTGGAGTGAGCCTTGTGGAGCATTGGTGGGGTGGAGGGAGTTTTGCAGAGTGTCCAGTGGTAAGCTTTGCAGGGCGGCAGCAAGCTTCTCAAAGCAATCATAGAACTGGGGGAAGTTTCGTGGAGCAGAGGCAGGGCTGGAGGAGCCTTGCAGACCAGTTGCGGGGTAGGAGGAGTTTCATGGAGCAGTGATGGGGAGGGGGAATTTCACAGCCTGGCAGGGCAGGAGGAGCCTCATGGAGCAGTGGCGGGGTCCGGGGAGCCTCGCAGAGCAGTCAAGGGTCCACAGCATTGCTCAGTGTTGGGGTGGGGAGCTTCACATAGCATTGTGGGGCAGTGACAGAGGCCAGACTAGGCCTAGGGACCCTAACTGTGCATGATTGCGTGCACACTGAGCCTCTAGTTCATAAATAATGCTCAAATACCATATTCTGGAGGAGTTCTAAGTTCCATGCATGTTATAATTCTTAGAACAATCATGCTTTCTCGTTTTAATCTGTTTTTCCTTTGGAGAAAAGCTGAGTGTAAACTCCGCAGGAAAGTTGTTTGGAAGTTCGTTATTTTATTGGGCTTCTTACCTTTGTCTTCATCTACTCTGGGCTACGTGAGGCCAAGCACTGTGCTGAAAACACCGCATAGGCAATGATGTGTACTTTCCTTTGTAAGCATAATGCTAGCTTGTCCCTGGTGAAGTTAAATCTTATCAACTTCTTTAAGATGATAAATGCCAGATCTTTCCATTGTAGTGATACATTTTTCCTTTGTAATAAATAAATAATATGGGGGGTTACATCGAGATAGTGTTACTATCCTGTTCCAAACAATCTTTCACCCTGTGGTTTTGGCCTCTGTCAATAGTCCTTTCCTAAACCATTTATACTGTGTATTGCAACCTGGTCTTCCTTTGGTCCTATCATTCGTTCTGCACTTATCATCTGAGATTCTTTTGTATAGTAAAGATTCACCCTCTGTCACCACTCAAATACACGTCCTGTCTTGTGACTATCATTATGGACTCATGGACTTGCCTTTATTCAATATGTTCCAATACTTTATTTTGCTCTTCATATTGTTCTAAATTTGGCCAGTGGAAGTTAGAACAAGCCATCTCCTATACCCTTTTGACATGTCTCCCATTAATCTTTGACAAATTTGTATTATGCTTCACTTTGGATTTTCTCTGTCTCAGCATTGGTATCGGCCTTTTCTCTAGGAAAACTTTAAACCTTTTAATTTGGTAAATTTGATTATGCTTTTATAATATTAAATCATCTTTGCACTCCTGGACTCAAATCTACTGGGTTATTTTTCAATCTGCTCTTTGCTAATTTTTTTTTTAATTATGTTTTTTTATGGACTTTAGAGAGAGAGGGAGGGAGAGGGATAGAGAGATAGTTACATAGATTGGTTGTCTCCTGCACTGGGGATCAAGCTGCAGCCAGGGCATTGCCCTGACCAGGAATCAAACCATGACCTCTTGGTTCATGGGCCAATGCTCACCCACAGAGCAACACTAGTTGGGCTACATAGGATTTTACTATGTTTATCCATTTTATGCTATATTTATCAGGTTTTTGTTTTTATTTTTTTATTTTTTATTTTTTTTTATATTTATCAGGTTTTTAAATCAATGTTATACTTGCTATATATACAGAATTGAAAACTTCCCTTCTTATCCTCATGATCTGGAACAATTTAAATATCATTGATGTTATCCATTCTATGAAAAAATTATAGAATTCCCCTGTAAAATCACCTGGTTTTACAGGGCCTAGTTTGATTTTCTTCATTTTTTTTTTTTTTTTAAATTTTCATGTGGGTGGGTGTTAGATATTTCTTTGGTAATTTTTATTATTTCTTATAAGAATATTGGTCTGTTTGATTATTGTATTTTTACTGAGATCAAGTTTAGAAAACTTTATTTTTCTAGAACATCATCTCTTTTTTCCCGGTTCTGAAATTTATTTGCGTAATATTGTCCAAGGCTGACTTCTATGAGATTTTAATGTCTCTGTTTCAATAATCATTTCTCTTTGGTGTACACTTGTTTTGATTACTGTAGCTATTGGTTTGGTTATTTTGTGATCTTCTTAAAAGAAATAACATTTTAATTTATGTAGTAATAAAAGTGCTAGTCAGTACTCTCTGTTTTATTTACCCAGTGGGTTACAATTTATAGTTTAAAAAGCACTCCTCCAAAATCTATTCATTAGTCTTAAGAGTTGGAAAGTTAGTATATGCCTGCAATATTTTTAAAAGCTAAGACTTTTGGAAAATGTATTCATGAGGTGTAAAAGTTCTGCCTGTTCTATGCCAGTTATTGTTGCAAGAATCTAATGTCTACTGTGTGTGTATGTGTGTGTCCTTAATGTAGTGTAATTCTTGGCCTAGAATATACTTTAATTGTAAAGGGATCATAATTGATTAATCAGAATGTGTTGAATTTCTTTATATAAAAATTAAAATATGCTGCTTCTTTATATAATTGCATTTATTATAAATTAATTTTTGTGATTATATATTTTTCAATATATAATATCCTTTGGAAAAATATATACATTTTTTAAAATTTTACTTCCACATTAAAGTTTATTAGAGAAGTATAACAACAGTATTTTTTAGATAATTGTCATTTTTTTTCTACATGTGTTTTAATGGAGAAGATAAAACATCAGTTCACATACAGTTATACAGGGATGGGCAAAAGTAGGTTAATAGCCATGACTATGTGAAACAGTTAATTCTTATATTATTATTTATTAATTATTTGTATTACAACTGCAAGCTCATTTTTGCCCACCTCTGTATGTGAGAATTAGTATAAAGAGAAAACACATTTTGGAAAAAAAACACACATATATTTTTAAATTTACATAAATGAGAATCTAAAACAAAAAGTAATAATTAAAAAAAACAACAACACAACATACCAATCTTTAAGGTAAAATACATTTTTAGTTCTCCAAAATGCAGTAAATGTTAATGAAAAGATTTAGCAGTTATTATTCATAAAACAAGCGCAAGTGGTTTATAGCTTTTCAAATATCTAAAATAGATTTTTAAAAAATACACATGCAAGGCACTATTCTCTCAGTTATAATAACTAAAACAATTACATACATGCATGTGCATGTGCATGTGTGTGTGTGTGTATGCATATATGAACAATGCCAGGATGACATAGAGATAATAACAATTCAGTATTGAATAAAAATGTTACATGATTCATTACACATTTACTCCCCCGCCATTGCATATAACTATGATAGATATATTGAGACAAGAAAGTTCTTAAAGATCTATAGACCAACACTCTCCATTCACAGATGAGTATTACAAGATACAATACTGTTAAAGATGTGACTTGAGAGTGCTCAAGAGGGAGTCATGAGCTGCTGGGGCATGGGAGAAACTTGTGGAAAGCTGTTGCCTAGGGTGTTAGACTAAAGCTCTCAGTCTTTACCTTCCTAAACACAACAGTCTAGTATGGCAAGGAGACAGTGTAAGGTTCCATACTTGTAGTATCACTGTGGAACCCAAGCCTGCTGCAAGGAATTCATTATCCGGAGGCCAAAACTGTAAACTAATGCAAGAGGAAGACACAGCAGACAGCTGTTTCACAGGTCAGCCTGAAATAATGTATAACAGAAAATCAAGTGAAGGTATGAGCTAAGGAATATGAAATTTATTTTGAAACAAAAGGAAATTATTGAAATGTTTAAAGCAGTAATATAATGTGATCAAATCTGTGTTTTTGTAAAAATAATTGTTTACAGCTTGGAGGAGATATTTGAGAAAAGCAGATTTGTTCCGGGGCGGTGATGTTAGAGGCAACATACTCTGAGAGCTAGCCCAAAGGCAGCAGCAGTGGTGAATGAAAGGAAGGTATGGGTTCCAGAGTTACCAGTAAGTTAGGATCCACCGAAAGTGTGCATTGATTTTAAGTGGGTCTGAATGAAATGGAGTAGATATAGACCCTGGGTTTCTGAGTTAGAAGGGCTGGATTTAAGGGAGAATTGGATGGCCATTTGGAAAATACAAAGGAGATAAGGTTATAGGATTGAGAAATGGAAATGTTTGTTAGGCAGCCCTCTGGACTTATGAAAAAAAGATATGAATTTGAGGTTGATCAATCTGGAAATAGTAGTTTAAGTCATGAGTATAGGTGAGGTCATTCATAAATCATGAAGAGGTTGTGTTCTAGTAAATCAGGGTAAGGAGGATGGAACTCTAGGAAATGCTAAGACTTTAAGAGGAATGCATAGAAAAATGTATATAATGTCATAAAAATCAGTAGATAATAATTTTTCATCTGGAATGGTCAATAATGAAGTAAAGGGTCCAGAACTATAAGGACTGAACCCTTAGACAGCACCCTGACTGGTGTTGCTCAGTTGGTTGGAACACCTGTCTCATACATCAAAAGTCATGGGTTCATTCCAGCTCATGGCACATACCCTAATTAAGTATGGATGACAACCAATAGATGTTTCTCTCTCTCTCCCTCTCCCTTCCTCTTTTTCTAAAATTAATAATAATAATTAAAAAGAAAGAATATATCCTCAAGTGAGGTATTTTTTAAAAAAACACTAAAAAGTTAACATTGCATGTTATATCTTTCCTTATACTTTTACTTTCACTCTATCTGGGAAAAATGAAGTTAGTTTATCTTAATGGAATTGGAAGTCTGCAATTATTTTTTAAATAGGAGAGATTAAGCTTATTTATATTTGATAGAGAGTTTGAAAGAAGAGAGGAAAGAATGATGGAATAAAGTACATGAGTAGCTATAAGGGAGTAGAATTTCAAGGCACAGAAAGAAATATTATACTTTAACATGGAAGTAACAACTGGGGAGTTGAAACAAGAGAGAAAGTAGATTGGAAAGAAAGGGTAACTTAGCAACCTGAATTGTTGAAAATGAAGGTCTTTTTCGGCACTGGCCTTTGGCCAGCTCCTAGAAGATAACCTCTAAGATCTTAGAATATTCTGCCTGATAAGATTGTTTTTTGTGTGTTTTAGGACTTGGATTATGCTGTGCCAGTTTGAGAAGGTACTTTTTTCCTGACAATATGATGTATGCAAACACCTGCTATTGCTCTTGGAGGAGAGGGGCTGGTGTCCGAGTAGCTAAGGTAAGGCACACACATGCTGCATGCCTATGTGACTGACCCACAACAAAATATCTGGACACCAAAGCTCAGGTAAGCTTCCCTGTGTGTCAGCACCTTTCATGTGTTATCACACATCACTGCCGGCAGAACTGAGTGTCCCTGTGGGACTCCTCAGGAAAGGGACAACTGGAAACTCATGCCTGAACTTCACCCTATGTGCCTTTTCCCTGCGCTGATTCTAGTCTGTATCATTTCACTATGAAAAACTATAACTACGAGTATAACAGCTTTCCAAAGTCCTCCAAATTCTTTAGCAAATCATCAGGTCTAAGATGATTTAGTCTCAGGGATCCTTGGCACAGGGGGAAAATGCATGCAGAAGTCTGTTTACTTATAGGTACTGGGCAAAGAGATGTAAACAAATCCCTTAAAAGTCTTGATTTTTTTTTCATGGAGTAGAAAAGAGATCATATTTGGAGAGTGGTGGGATAGAGGTAAGAGTAGTTTTGAGAAGAGAGGCATAGGCTTGGAAAACCATAAGAATACTAGTAGGGGAGAGGTAATTGATAAAGGATTTATAGAGGCTGACATCTGAGACTCCCAGATTACATTGCCAAATTGGTATATCTCCAGGTATAGGAGTAAAGAAGTGACAATATTTGGATTGGTTCAATGAAGAGGTGTTGTGGAGACAGAGGTGTGACAAAAAAAAGGAAAATAAACATTAATTGTATCTTGTTGAGGTGTTTTTCTAAGTCACTATTCCATGACTGCAGCTGCTATTAGTAAAAAAACAAAAACAAAAACAAAAACAAAAAAACCCACACAACAAAAAACCTGTTAATGATGACAGACTATATACTCTTTCCAGATTATTTTCTTGCATTATTTTATCTTTTATTTAGAATTAAATTATGAGAAATAGGTTTCATTCATTATTTATTCAAAATAGATTTAAATTTATTTCTGAAATATACAAAATGGTTTGAAATGGTCTTTATATTTAAGGGGAAATGTATTTATATTAAAAAATCAAAGTAGAAATTTGGATCTTTTTCAGAATAAAATAAGAGATTATATAGTATATTTACATACATATGTAATCACAATATATGACTAAACATATCCTAGCTAATAAAAGAGTAATATGCAAATTGACCATCACTTCAACATGCAAGATGGCTGCCCCAACATGCTCAAAGATGGCTGCCCCAATGTGGACACAGATGGCTACAACAAGATGGCAAGCAGGGGAGGGCAGTTGGGAGGTACCAGGCCTGCAAAGGAGGCCAGTTGGGGGCAATCAAGCCTGTAGGGAAGGGCAGTTAGGCGTGACCAGGCTGGTAGAGGAGGGAAGTTGAGGGTGACCTGGCCTGCAGGGAAGGACAGTTGGGGGCTGGGGAACCAGGCCTGCAGGGGAGGGCAGTTAGCAGTGACCAGGCCTCACGGGAGTTCAATTAGGGGCAATCAGGCTGGCAGAGGAACAGTTAGGCATCAATCAGGCTGGCAGGGGAGTGGATAGGGTGATCAGGCTGGTAGGCAGAAGTGGTTAGGGGCAATCAGGAAGGCAGGCAGGTGAGCAGTTGGGAGCCAGCTGTCCTGGATTTTGAGAGAGATGTCTGACTGTCCATTTAGGCCCTATCCTACCTGGGAACCTTGAGGGGTCCCAGATTGGAGAGGGTGCAGACTGGGCTGACGGACACACATCCCCATGCACAAATTTCGTGCACTGGGCCTCTAGTACTAACATAATTTAATGATCAATAATTATTTGCTGAATTGGTGAGAATGTGTTATTAGAGGCAGAAAGCTTCTAACAATATGTTTTTTATTTTACTTATTCATTAAATAAATGTCTTAAATATTTTTAAATATGGATCTCTGGCTATTCTAGCCATTCACAGTCATCTTTCTTAATGATCTTTTTCTAATTTATGTTTGCTGAGCAACAGCTTATGTGGCAATAAGAAAAAAAACTGTAATGAATGATTGAAAAGCATATATTAGCATATCAGGTCTTTATTTGGTCTTTTAGAGAAGTACGATTTGGTGACTAGTGACTCTTCCTGCTTATAATTGTAGGTTGGCATGAACTATTTTGAAAGCCAAGAATTCTATTGTGTCCCTATTACAGCTAACAATATTTTCTTACTCTTGTGTTTTCGCCATAAAATTGGAACTGGGTTTTTCTGGAAGAAAAAAAGTTTCAACTCTATGAGGCTTGAATTAAGTTAAAATCTTGAAAAACAAAACTACAACAGATCAAAGAATAATCTTGCCATATCAAGTATATTATCTGAATTTCTTTAATGAATAATTTTAAGGCAAGCTTTTTTGTGTACTTTGTTTGTCCCACCACCACTTGATATGCTGCATTAGTAAAGATAGCTTTCTTTGTTTCTTTGTTTCTATTTTCATTTCAGAAAATAGCAGCCCCTTGAATTTAACCTCTAGTCATTGTGTTGATATAAGCCTAAGTAAATTATGGGTAATATAACAAAACTGTATTATGATAGGCATTAATAAAACTTAAAAATTTATTAATGTTAGGAATGAATTCATTTCCTCCAGTCATCACATTATCAATACTTACTCTGCATTTAGAATTGTTATTTTCCATTTATATTTTCACCCAGGTAATCCAATGAAGACATTTTTAATAATCTATTTTTCAGAGCAAGCTGATTGATTATAGCGAATGTAATTTCCCATCCTACTTGAAGATCCATTTTCATATTACACAAAGCATTTGAACACTGAGTTAGTGCAGGATAGTAATAGCATGAAGATAATGTTTTTCTATAGAGGAAAGAATGCAAGCTTTTCTGTTTTATGATATTTTGTAGAGGTCATATATGAGTCATATTATCTACCTTTACCAACAGAGCCATAATGCCATTACAAATTACTTTCTGTCTTCTTTTTCTTTTTAATGGGCAAAGGAAATTGGATACTGGTATTCATTATCTAGGACTGTGTATAACAAATTTCCACAAACTTTATAGTTTAAACAACAGATATATATTGTCTCACAGTGCTGGAGTCTAGAAATCTCAGGTCATGGTCTTGACAGTATTGGTTTCTTCTGTAGGCTGTGGTGGAAGAATCTGCTCCAGGCTTCTCTCTTGTCCTGGATATGGCCATCTTCTCCATGGGTCTTTGCATCACCTTGCCTCTATATTTGCTTCTTGTCTTCTGATAAGGGCACTACCCTAATGACTTAATTTTAACTTGATTACTTCTGTAAAGCCTCTATCTTCAAATAGATCACATTCTGAGGGACTAGCGGCTAGAACTTCAACATACGTTTTGATAGTGGGGAGCACGATTCAACTCATAACACTTGTTTTTACTCTATTTTGTCCTTTCTCCTAAATGGTAGTCCTACTGTGATAGGATTGTCCAAAGATTTACATTGGCATCAACAATTCAAAGCAATTAAAACTTTATTGAGCATTTACCCAGGACTAGAGACATGCTTGTTACTAAAATCAGATGGTTCAAGGATAAATAAGGAAAAAAGTATCTGCAGATCTCAAATGCAATTGCAGAGACAAAATTTGTTAACTATTATAAGTGCTATATTAAAGTTATATACAAGTACTGTGGTAAAGGAGAAGAGGGAATGTATGATTCATTTCTTGAGTGTTCAAAGTGTTAGGGAGGGCCTCACAGAGGTGGTAATGTACGAAATGAAGTAAGGACTGCACTGTGGTGAGCCAGTGTGTTGTGGGGAGAACTACATAAGGATGTCCACCAAGCCTCCTACAAACCTTAAGTTTTATGCATCTATTTTTAAGACACTTGCTTCACTGTACTGTAGGGAGTGATATAGAAGAATGTTGCTTGGTAGAAACATATGTCGAGCTCCTTATGTGTGAGAAGAGTTGAGTTAGATGCTGCAGAGATACAGCTGTTCTTTTCCTGAAGAAGTGTATGATTTGTCCATACACTCTGAGTGTTCACCAAGATATGTCCCACCTCTATGGAGTGTGAGGCTGCTATCTACACTAATTCCATTGCTACTGGAACAGTATAAATGGAATTTTATTTTTTCTCTAAAAGAGAAATTGCCAATTTTCCCCTTTCCTCTCATAAAGGTATTAATCATTCAAGCGTCACTGTTAAAAGGAAAGCATTTGTTTACTGGGTCAGTGAGCACTGGAGGAATTTGCTGATATTATTTCATCATGATAGCCATTGCCAAGTTTACTGGAAGTATAATTTGCTCTCCTGTGCTAGAGTTTGTAAGATCACGAGCTTTTAAAAATCACTAGAGTTTCTTTCACAAAATCTTTATATTGTGGAAAAGATCTTTTATACCATGGGAAGGGGTTAGTAACCCAGCAGGTCTGATGAAATGGCCTTCCTTTGTCAAACATTGTTGGTTTCATTTATGACTCAATACGAAAAGATGTTCCTAAAGAAAGTTTCCACTTTTTCATACTTTAGATAAATATTTAACTTGTTTTTACTTAGTGCCCAGATGAATAACCCATGAAAGAATTTAATTTTAAGCCATTAATGATCAGATTTTAAACCCTCAGTAGGAGTTAACAAATGTAGCATTCTTTCTAATCATAAGGAATCTTAGCAAGATGCATTTCCATTGTCATCCAACTAGTTAAAGCCAGTGAGGCAGGACTAAATTGTTGTGACATTTTCCCAGCCCCACTATTACCTGTCAAATTGGAAAAAAAGTCAAGGCATCAGGACAAGCTTATGTATTGATGTGCTCACTCTTGTTATTAATTGAAGTAAATGGATAAGCTTGTCCATCAACAGTAGCAAACACATCTGCTCATCATTAAAAAAAAAAAAAAGTCTCCTTAACCTTCTGTTTCCTATAGGTCCCTGGGATTTGAAAACTGCTTCGTTCTCTATTAAGAACTATGATGACTATTATGTTTGTCCTACACTTTTAAAAAATTTGCTGACAAAGTGAAATATGGAATACTGTGTTCACTTATTTCATGTTTAGCTCCCAATGTATTGAATTATATAAAGCAGGACATGGACAAATTACAAGAACCAGAACAAACAGGGTCCCTAATAGTCTCATATAACTGCAAACACTCTACATCTGCTTTAATCCATCATCTTCTTTACTCCTCAAATAAAAATAGTGTGTTTTTCTCTCTCAGATTTTTAAGTACTAAGAGAAAGTTTTCCACACTATAAAACTGAAAAACGTTTGATGAGAAAGTATCTAAAAAAATGCAAAGGGGGAAATCTGGTTATTTCATTTGTGAGTCTCTTAACTCCAAAAGTATATTGCAAGATGTGATAAAGCAAAGCTATTCTAAAAAAAAATTTTTTTTTTGCCTGAACAAAGTGTTTGTGAAAATATTTCATTGGAACAAAAATAAAGAATGTATCCCCAGTGTATTGAGATGTATAAAATTTTTTTTCTAAGTTGGTAATGTGAAGACTAATATCAAGCTAGGCAATAAAATTTTTCTTTAATTGAAAAAAAAATTCAGCAAAATTATTTAATTATGTGTATCTGATTTTTTTTTTGGCCTAATCAGAAATGCAATGTTTTTTTTAGAGCTGAAATAAAAAATGTGCCAAACATCATATTTTGGCTCCCCCCTCTCCCCTTTACTATAATGGTTTTAATGAAGACAACTGTTTTTTTTAATCCTGACTTCTGCAATATTTAGAATTTCTATTGAAGGGGAAAAATAATAATTCTGAAGTAGCTCAATGTTTTTCAAATATTTGCTACTAACCATTATAAGGCACAGAAAGTGAAAATGCAATTAAAATTCACTAATGCAACATCTTGTTTCATATAAGAAAATAAGGCAGCTGAAAGAAAAGTAGTCACCCACTAGACACGATTGGGGAATTTTACTTATAAAAAATGAAAACAGCAATGGTTTAGACGTTTCTTCATATGTTTTTATGCATTATATTATTGGAGAGTTTTTCCAAGTTTGACTAAAGTCAGTGTCCTGTTAATGATTGAGCAGATGTGAATACTGATGAAGGGGACAGAGCTAACAGATTAAACCTTGTCCCTCTTCATTCCCTGTTCCCTTTTTGTGTAATCCATATTGGCATTTTTTTCTCATTCCAGAAGGGTCTCTCGAGCTTCCTAAAGCTCCGCCTGGAACTCCAGATTGTGGCCTTTGTAAATAACGTACATAAAGAAGGGCTGTTAAACTCTTGTTTGAGTTATTTTCGCTTTGCACTTTGCACCTTCGGTGCATATGAGAACTACTCCCACACCATTTCCTGACAAACCAAATCTCGCTGTGAAGGCTGAAAACGTTAGTCAGTTGCACCCTATATTTAGGACTTTTAATGAAGAGAAAATGTAGTGTTATAACACCCATCCAAATGCTGGCTTCCTGGTAGTAGATGATTGCAAAAGTTTTATGAGCGAATGTAGACAGTTTATACAAAAAGACCAAATTGTGACCGATTCTGCAAATAAACAGACAACAGATCACTAGGAGTTGTGATGCGATCTAGCTGTAGGTTGGAAACGCCAAGCTTGGTGCGACTGAAGATCACAGATGGCCTAGAATAGCAATAGCAGTTACCCAGGAACTGGACTTGGAAGGATGCTAATTTTGGTATTAAAAGAAGAGAGTGAAAATAAATCCAAAAATCTCTGCTACTGCTTTGGAAATCATATTTTCAATTGCCTTTTACTTTCCAAATAATAAGAGCTAACTCTTACTGAGTGGTTACCACGTGACAGGCACTCTTCAGTATGCTTTACAAATGAGTATTAACTCATTTAATCCTCATGACAACCCTATAAGGAAGGTACTGTTATTATTCTTATTTTACAATGGAGTAAACTCAGCCACAGAGGGAAGGACTCACATCTAGGAAGGACAGAAATCCAGACCCAGGTTTTCCACTCCCCCTCCTGCTTTTCTTGTTGCCCTGGAAATCACTTTCAGATCATGCTTCTTCTTATCATGTCCTCACACCTGTGCTGCAGAGCAGACAGACAGATGTGGCAGGAAAATTTCACATGCAATTGGTTAAGACTACTGTGTCTTCCACTTAAACTTTCCCAGTGGCAACTGGTGGTCCAGGCATTTTGGGGATCCTGCTATAGAAAAACTGAGTTGGGGATATATTTAGTTTGTATAAAATGGATTACACTTAGTGGCCTATTGACACTTTTTCATTGCTATTGCTAGTCATCCACGTAGGAATAACTTCTCATGATGGCCTAATCACCACGTTCATTGACTCACATGGCTTCAACATGAAAGTGCAGGGTCAGAGGTCACAGCCCCATGTGACTGTAAGGGTGTGGCCAGTGGAGAACATTTAGGTTCCAGTTATATAGAGGCAGAAGCTTCCTTACTCATGTTCTGGATGCTGTGATGTTTGTGATATTTGTAGCTTTTGTCAATTATTAATTTGTTGTGATATTTTTTCTAGATAAACGCTCAGTTCGATAGCAAAGATTTTATTCAGAATTTTATATTTTTTTTCTTAAAAGAATTTTCCCCGATAAATTGTATGAATCAAGGCTAAATAAAACCTAGATATGTCTCTGATCACAGAAAAACAAATGGTCAATTTACGGTGCTAGGCATAAATTTAGCTTCATAAAAGCTCACACTACTTAAATATGTTGTATTTTTCCATGGACCAATGAAAATTTGTCAAGAATTGCCACTGTTCTTTAGAATGGCATTTAGATAGCACTGTCTTACCTATGTGCTCATCAGGTTCCTCATTGGAAAATGGGAGATTTAGACTAACCACAAAAATGAATTAAGATGAAATTTGATTTTATGACTACTTTCTGAAAGAACTATCTCACTTCCTCATTTATTATTTGATTGAATAAAACATAGTTCTTATCATGTCCTTTCTTTAAGTACTGATTGTTACATAATAAATAGTATCATTTAAAAGTTCACCATATAGCCAAAACTGGTTTGGCTCAGTGGTAGAGCATCGGTCTGTGGACTGAATGGTCCCAGGTTCGATTCCGGTCAGGGGCATGTACGTTGGTTACGGGCACATCCCCAGTGCGGGTGTGCAGGAGGCAGCTGGTCCGTGTTTCTCTCTCATCGACGTTTCTAGCTCTCTATCTCTCTCCCATCCTCTCTAAAAAAATCAATAAAAATATATTTTTTTAAAAAAGTTCACCATATAAATAGCATCATTTAAAGTCTTTGGGCATACTGTACATTAGCCTTTTTTTTTTTTTATATAGGATCAATCATAACTACACTTGTCCCTAAATATTTTTATGAAGTCTAACACTGGGGAAAATATATCTGCTCTTTTTATTTCAAGAAAGAATTTTTGCTTAGGAATACAAAAGGATTGCTCAATGATAATTACCTTCTATAAAAATCTCTTAATAGAGTGCTATGGTTTGTTGAACATTTAGTGTAAACCAGGTAGTGCAAACACTATTCTATTTAATCCTCATCTAGAGTAATAAAGAGCTAATAGGCTAATGAGTGGGATGCCATAATGGGTAACGACCAGGTCATTAGCATATTAGCTGGGACACTGCTCCTGAGATGGGGCAGAAGGGGGGAGGTCCCCAGAGAAGGCAGTACCAGCCTGAGGCAACTGTAGGGACTGGAGGTGGGGCTTGAAGTGGCCAGAGAGGACAGAGGGTTTGGGGGCTGGACCAGGCGTGCTGAGCTCTGTGTGGACAGGTTCGAGTGTCAAGACAGGGCTGCAGGTGGGTGGATGGCACTGTGTGATATTGCATACTGGGCTCCTACTAATTTTATAAGGAAGACGGCATTACCTCTAATTTATAAATGAATCCTCAAGATAAAATCAAGTTCAAAGTCTCAAATCACTATAGAAATAGGGTTCAAATCTTTTTCTATTGTCAAAGCAGTTAGTTTCTGCTCCATATCTGTTTCCTAAATTCATACCATTGAGCTTCCTCTGTCATGCCTTTCTTCACTCTGGTTTCTCCCTCTAAAATCATGTATAATACCTTCTACATTTCCTAAGGTTTTATATATTCACTAAGGGTATGGTGCACAAATTTATGTACCAGTGGGGACCCTCAGCCTGGCCTGTGCCTTCTCGCAATCCAGGACAACTCAGGGGATATTGGACTGCTGGTTTTGGTGAGGGACTAAGGGGATTGGGCCGAAACAGGCAGTCTAACATCCCCCGAGGGATGTAGTAGTATGTGAAGTGGAAGGCGGCCGGGAAGGAGCCCGAGTTAAGGCCAGGTGCTTTGCTGCTCCCACTCCTCCTGGCCCCACTGCATCTGCTGCAGCCAGTCGGGAGTGCTGCCGTGGAGGTGGGAGAGACTTGTGATGCTGCAGCTGTGCTTGCCAGCCGTGAGCCCACTGTCTGGCGCCCATAGGTCAGCTGAGCGGTGCTGTGGGAGTGCACTGATCATCAGAGGGCAGCTCCTGCATTGAGCTCTGCCCCCTGGTAGTCAACTGATCATTTGGTTGCTTAGGCTTTTATATAGATAGATAGATAGATAGATAGATAGATAGATATCAAATGTCAAGCCCTTTACATCTCTAGAAGGAATTTCTCTCATTTTTCCTCTCTTTCAGAATCCTCAGAGCACTATATTTATATTATTTATTTGGCATTTTTCACACTGAGTCTTATACTCTAGTCTTCTCCATTATCTTTCTACTCCTCCCTAATCAATTATAAGTATTTTGAAGAGTGTCCTGGCAATCTTATCAGAATAAAGTTATGGCCTCAGTTGCAAAGTGATCATCTCTTATCTCTAGGAACTATGTAAATATAAATGGGGGGAATAAAAAAAGGGGACAGAAAATTTCCAAGGATCAAAGGTTATGAAGTTTCTGTGCAACCAAAGTTGTGGTGTGACCTTACCAGTTTCTTTATTGTTAGGTGTTTTATTGTTTCATTTCCCCTGACCAATTTTACATATTTCTGTTCATGTGGGCAGGCAGCTAGTCTCCTGTTTCCTGAAAGCTGTTACAAGAGCTTACCATCCCCAGCATCCAGTGTAAGGAAAATCCTCAATGATGAAGAATTAGTAATATTTTTGAATTGTAGATGAGCTGAAATTAGTTGAACTAAATATATAATGCTCCTATGAGGTACTATTTTAAGGGAGCAGGAATTTTTTCAGAACATGTGAGAATCAGAGATAGATAGTCTATGGAAAGTAACAAAACATTTAATTTTAAACTATGGAAGTAAAATACAGAGAATGATCTAGAACCACAAAATGGAAATAAGGACATCTGAAAACTGGTATGTGAATTTATGCTAGTTTTTCATACATCTCTGAGCGATTCAGAAGGTTCATGACAAAAGCTGATCCCTCTTATAGTTCTTCTTTCCTGGTTCTTTTACAAAATACTATTTGAAGGTTTTATGAAACAGTGCATGGACGAGAAATGCTTGATTCAACGTACTTTAATGGATAGCATCCTTAGATAGCCAGATACATTGTGACTGAAAGTTAAAAATGAATTAATTCTACTGAGTTATCAAAAACAACATTTTCAACTATTATAATTCTAATCTGTCCAGCTCTTTTATGTTTGCTGGTAACATATATGGAATTATGAATAAAATGTAAACATCTGTTAAAACTTTAATATATCATTATGCCGTCTCATCAATTCTATGTAATAATATCATTGATATGACTTTTACATCTAGAAGAAATACCACAGTGGTTTTAAGTCTAAAAATATTTAATATACGTGTGCACACTTTAAATATCACATGAACATTTTTGAGCAGAAAGACTGGATGGCAGTGGCCTCATTTTTTCTTAATCATGAGGTGTATAGAAGTGCTTATTTTCTGCCTAAGTTGCTAAAACGTATGGAATGACTAAATTTAGGAATTGGGGGTAGGGCAAGGTTTGTCCCCCAAATATTTATACCCAAATATTTGGGGACATAGATCTCAGTTAAAGCAGGGAGAGCAGACTGTTGAAATCATGCAAGCAGTGTCTGGAATATTAGAACTCAGAAGAGGCTGGAATTTGGCTATTAGAGTTGAAGTTCCCAGTCTTCCTGCATTTCAGAAGAATTTAAGATTCTAAAAGTGGGAGAACATAGGTTCTAAGGTCTACTCTATGTTCAACTTTCTGAAAACTTTGGCTCACTTAGTCTTAATTGATATCATTAAAATTTTCTTTGTAAGTATTCACCACCAAGGAACCAAAGTACAAAAATACAAGGAAACACTGTACAGTGTACAAATGTAAAAGATCATAGTCCATTTTTTCGATTAGAAAAAAAAAAAAAAAAGAAGCCAATAGTTATAAAGAAATGAGAGTAAAATGAAACTATTCACTAATATGGTATATAAACTAAATATATATTGTATATTTTTTCATACACAAGGCCCAATGCATGAAATCTGTGCAAGGGCCTGGCCCCCGCCACCACGGTGGCTGCCTCTGCTTCGGCCCTTGCAACCCCAACTTCGTCCAGAAGGTTGTCTGGAAGGATGTCCAAAAGGATATCCAATCTAATTGGCATATTATGCTTTTATTATTATAGACTAGAGGCCCGGTGTATGCAATGCTTGCACTGGGTGGGAGGGGTTCTCAGCCCGGCCTGTGTCCCCTCCCAGTCCAGGACCTCTCACTCATTGCTTTCTTGCTTGCTGCTTCTTACAGATTGGCTCGCTGTTCCTTAGTGCTGCTGTGGAGGTGGGAGAGGCAGAACCGGGTTTCTGGCTGAGCAGCACTCGCCCTGTGGGAGTGCACTGATCACCAGGGAGCAGCTCCTGCATTGAGCATCTGCCCCCTGGTGGTCAGTGCATATCATAGCGACCGGTTGTTCTGATCCTTCCACCATTATGGTGGCTTAGGCTTTTATTATTTAGATGTTTGCAGCACAGTTTACTTAAAGGATGAATTTCTAACTTGCTAAGCAAAACCCAAATGCTAAAGAATATTTTTAAAACTATGATATATATTGAGATTTACTCATGTTTCTAATGTGGTTCCTGTAAAACCTTACGTCCAGTATAAATAACAGCCAATATAACACTCATTTGCTTCAGATTTTTATGGACTTTTGGCATTTATTGAGTAGCCTTCATTCACCTTGAAAGCTGGAAGCCAGATATTGCTTTTAGGTGAGTTGAAATGTGATTTGATAAGAAAGTTTGGCAACTTAACTACTGTCTATTTTGAATTTAATGGCTTATTTTATTAATAACTTCCTGGTTTAGGCAGGCTCAATTGTGTTTTTTTTTTTTTTTTTTTAAAAAAAGAAAGCCTGAGTTCCTAATTGGACAACTAATTCTATTTTTTGCCTGGCTAGTAAATTTAGTACAGTAGGAATCTGAGCAAGTGCTCACTGAGTGAATTAGTTGAGCTATTTGCCTTCCATCTTCTCTGCGCCCATCATGTCTCGCTGAGAGTTCTGACAGGAACATGGTCAAGCCAACTGCACAGATCAGAATAATGGACCGTGATTTTAGAAACACATGGAAACTCGATTTTCCCAAAAGCATAATGAGATTACATACAATATCATTATTAGAGACATGTTTACTTACTCACTTTAGTCACTTTTGAGAAAGTCTTTTCTATAAATTCTATAAATCGTCATTTATATCTGTGTGTGTTAGATTTTCAGGATGCATCAGCATAAAGCAGTTGCAGGAGGAGTTCCTAAAAAATGAGGCGAGTGAGGTATAGGAGACCTGGAAAGCATGACAGACCACACCACTGCTGGCTTGGGAACTCAGTGCAGGTCTGCCCCTGAGAAGCAAGCCTCTCCACATGAAGATCTTTTAGACACTGCTGCAAAGAAATTCTAATAAACAAAAGAGAAGCAGTAAGCCGTGCTCTCCAGGAGTGCATTCGCCCACTGTAGGAACTTTGGAATCCCATGAATTTGCATTCACATTTCTCACAGTCAGTCACCTAGGACAGTAACATTTCAAGAGTGAGCCTCAAGATGAAATAAAGACCAGTGAAAGGCAGGCCGCAAAGCCTCCTGACTTCCATCTTGAAGAAGCAGCTTTTAGCCCGAATTGAGTTTGAGGCTGCAACTAGATGGTGGTAGGTTCAAAGGAGAATCTGGTAATTTAAATGTTACCCTTGGGATAATAAAACACAAGGAATTACTACAAGTTTTTCTTTTCTTCCTGGGTTATTTCAGAGTAAACCTGGCAGCTAGAAATGCTCACGGAGCTGACTGGAATGGCTTAACCTTCTGTCACCTGGTTGAGGTGTGACTGAGACTGGGTGGCCATGAACTCAACTAGAAAATGGAAAAAGGAAGTCGCTCTGGCTCCCGGGGCTAGGATTGTAAAAGACAGATAAAATCCTAGGTCCATTCTCTTTGTTCCTCCCAAGAGAAGATCAAATGTCTAAGGGGTGCCCTGAATCGCATCTTTTCTAGATATTGTTCTGCTTTTCATTCTTTTAATTCTCTGTGAAGATCAGTGATTTGGAAAGTGCGGACCCTGCAAAATCCAGTGCAGGCTGAGGCCAAGGGACTGTTCCCAGTCCACGAGGATATGAGGATGATCCAGTCCACTGCTCAGTCCTGATGACATTTCCCCTGTGGATGAAGGAAGAAAGGTATCACCATACCCTCTGGCAAAAGCTTCTAATCCCAACTTTGAGTAGAGCTGACTAGACAAATATAAATTCATCACAAAATTATGAAAAGTCCGCAATATGATCAGTATATTTTAAAATTGGTTGCATACCCCTCTATGAATTAAAAACAACAAAAATGTCTTGAGAATGCTCCTGGATTACCAGGAACTACTATATTTACATATCAACAAGTGAGGAAGCTGAGAAGCATGGATAGTATTCACATTGACAGCTAGTAATGGCTCAAACACAGGCACTTCACCATTGCACCACATTGGACACTCCTGGAACAAATTCCATATGGTAAATAATATTTTATGCTTGAGTTACAAATGGAACTAAACCAAACAAATGGAGGTGTGGCTGCCTGCTTCAACAAGAGCCAAACTTGTGGTGGTACAAAGGGAAAGAGGTTTTATTCAGGAGCCACAGGACCTGGGAGGATGGTGGACTCTCGTTTCAAAGGCCATCATCTCTCTTCCTGCTCAAGTGCACTGTTCTTGTAGGGATAGGGAGGGGAGGGATTTATTTTTTCACTATCCAATTATCTTGCTAGCTTTTGGTGGGCTCAGGCCCCTATCCATTCATACTTTTGGCTTTTGATGCGCCTGCCACCATCTTGGCTAATGGGGGGGACTCCCTGGTGCTCTGTGGGAACACTAATTAGAGAGTACGCTGGATGTTCAAGGCCAATTTGAGTGTGAGGGCCCTGTTTAGAGTAGGCCAGACAGTCAAGGCCAATTTGCCATATGCATGTGCAAAAGCAAGGACACAGCAGTCTTACTGTACACACTGCGCAGGCGTATCTTTCTATAGCTCAAATATTGATGTCACCATTTGGCAAGAAGCCTCTTTTGTCTAAGTTGGTATAGATGTGCTTCTGGCCAGCTGGTGAGAGGCTGTTTGGTCAGGCTGCTGTGCATACAATGGACCCTATGTTTGCCGAGGCCGCTTTTGTGTAGGGCTGGGCTGCTTTGTGTGCCTGAGGCTGTGACTGCGGAGGCTATGTGTAGGCTACTTTGTGGGGCTGCTATGCTTGCAAGAGCTCCTGTGTTTGCCACTGTATTAGCAGTGGCTGCTGTGTTTGTGGAGCTGTTTTATAAGCGACTTTGAAGAACTGCTTTGTCTGATGGCTCCTTGTTAGCAATGACTACTTAGTTTGCAATAAAGTTCTCCTATACACCTATGACTTCTCATGTCTTCTCCATCCACTACCAGGAGACCATGGGGGTACAGCTCCTGGCGGAGAAGGACCTGTGTTCCCTATGCTCAGACTGTCTGTCAATGGTAAAGGAAACCAAAATCTTAGAGATATCTCTGACTCTCTCTTGATCTCATCTGTCTTACTTAGGAAGTTCCTTTATTTTAGCTCTTGAGATATTTCTGTCCTCCACTCTATCCCCCCCCCCCCCCCCCCTTGTCATTATCCTAGGACACATTTTATTGCTTTTTCTTTTGGTTTCCTGGTGGTGCTCCCACCACCACCTCACACTGCCTGACAATGTGATAAATACTGACTATTACCATGGCACTTACATTGTTTTATATGCAAATAACATCTCATCTCATATGCTGGTGTCTAGACTGTGTCATGTAAATTAGCCACTCGATGTATACTTGGTAATTATATAGACATATTTTTAATGAAAATGTTCTTAAAATAAGTTTTAAGTTGGAGATAGAAAGTAGCTAGTATTATCATTGTGAGTTAAAGTGTTTTTCATTTACTGTACCACACACACACACACACACACACACACACACACACACAAAATAGTGACTCAGTAAATATGAGAGGATGACCTCAAAAAGGAAACACTGCAAAATGAAGTTGGTTCTCAGATTCAAAAATCAATGCTTAACCCTGTTTCCTGTTGATTCTATCAGTTTTGTAGACAGTGTGATGTCCCTTAGATGTCTTACAGTTTAAGAGCAAAAGAACAAGTGGGTGAATATCTGGCCAGGAGCAAATTTCTATGGAACAACTCACCCAACTCACCTTCCATCCACAGTGCTTTCAGGAAGCTGCTGAAAGTTGTCCAGAAAAATAAAGGCACCCATCATTGATAGCGACTCAAGCAAGCCACTAGAAAACATTGGAGAGATGGGTGTGCAGACAGCTATGTGAATACAGCAGCAGATCCTTAGACTGGTCTCCTTATTGGATTTCCAACTCTCCCAACTCAGACTTTCTGAATAAGGTCCTGGGTAAAAATGTCATTGCCTGAGGCTGATGTTTTCTTGCCTCTCTGGGATAGCAGCAAGTATTCCAAAGTACACGTAAGTGGGCCTTCAGGAGGCTTCCAGCAGGCTTCGTAGCATACTACTGAGGTCATTTGTTCTTTTGATTAAGCCACACATTGAAAATTAAGTATACATTTGTAGAAAATAAACTAGATGAGTCAATAGAAAAAAACACATTCCTTTTGTTTAGAATAGTTGCAGAGGAAGGGAAAGAGGAAGAAGGAGAGAGAAGGACTTAAGAAAGAAAATCAGAAAGAGAGACAGAGATCTAGAAACCATTTTAAACTTTTTATTTTTATTTTTTTAGATTGAAAGAAAATCACTTTCAGATATCACAGATGGCTAAAGAAATCTCACCTAAGCCATGTCTGTTTAAAGAATATCTGCATGCACTAAGTAGTTTCTGGTGAAATGTGTCTAATGGTGAATAAGAAGACAGTGAGAAGGGTCTGACACTTGCAAGGTCTTTGACAGCCTGTGGCTGATTGCTGATAGTGTTAGAATAGACTTATTATCAGCTTCTGTGCACCTTATCAGCATGAACATGCCTCTTGGAAAATTAAAGTATATGAAAAAGGACATCTTGTATTACGTTTTTGATAGTTTTCCCTAAAATGCACATTTAAAAAAAAATAGGAGAAACTCCTTATCATTTAAAGTACTTTTTCTACTTGATTGATTAAGTTCTCTTTCCCCCCATTATCAGAGGGAATTGGAGGAAAGTGGGGGAGTGGGGAAGGAAATAAAAGCCCATGAAATATCTACGGGTGCAGTAAAAGGCACATTGTTGGTATTATTCAGTACTAGAGTAGGAAAATCAAATGGAGTATTTTAGATTTGAAACAAGGAGTATCATAAACCAAAAGAAAAACACAAACAGCAGGGATTTTTAAAGCTTTCTTTGTTTGTTCCTTTGTTAATATCTTGCTCTGCTAGGTTTACAAATCCTAAATAAATAGAAATTAGTGCTCCTTCCTTTGCAGTCCATTTGCTTTAGATGTTTGCCTTGAGGGACATTTGTGTATTCTGCTAATGGCTGCAGCAGAGTGCTGTCTCATTTTCATTCTGGCAAAAAAAGGCCGTCACCATGGTTACAGTTTCATTTGCTAGAGAGAAACTGATGGCTGTTAGTGATCCCATCATAAGCAACTTCTGTCAGATTTCTTATCAAGTAGACATATTTTGACAAAGTGAAAGATAACACCGTAATAAGAGAACTGAGTTGCTACTCTATGTAATGAACCATTTAGCATTAAATGAAATGTGAAACCACATTTTAAAAACTGAAGGTGGGGAGCAAAAGTAATATTTATAATTTACACACACACACAAAAGGAATATTCCATAGTGGAATAATGATAGCATGCTTTCTTTCTGTTGTCACAGTAACTCTAGCAGGATAACATTGATTTATATTGAAGTGGGGGTGTCTTAACAAGCCATCCTGTAGCCACATGGAGCTTGCAGGGGAGGATATGAATGTTTTCCTTTGACAGTGTACCATAGCCGAGCCCAAAGCTACGCCAGGAGCTGAATGGTAGGGGAGTGGGTCAAAGTATCCTGATAAAAGACCCCTGTAGACTCTAAATTTGTCTTGGGCAGAGGGGATGCACAATTTCCAAAGCAGATCATCAGGATGGTTGAAGTACCTTCCTTGTCCATGTTTATGAGCCGTGGGACTTTTCCAAAGGAGGGCCAAGGTGACACTTGCTGATAGGACCACGGAGAAAACAATCTAGATCCCAAGAGTCCCATCCAGGCTTCAGCAGCAGAACCCAGAATCCATCCACAAAGAACGGAGGGCTAGGGAGTCAAGGCTAGAAAAAGACGGATTTAAGGTCATCAGGCTAAGCTCTTGGCTTTGTGATCTACTCGATAGGGAACTGTATTGCACCTGATGGGCACATTGATGCTATTTTCTTTTAGGACAAATGAAAGCAGAGACTAACTTAATGTGAAGGCTCTTTAAGGAAAAGTCCTAAATGTCTTTTCTTTTTCTGACTTTCGTAGTTTGGTTCTATCACGGCCTCAAACCCATGTAATTAATGATGAACAAAGTAGGTATTTTATTTTGAGGAGGAAATGATAGCCCTCTTCCACGCAAGATAAAGGGACAGAGGTTCCCTATGATTACTAGCCCTCTGTGACAGAGGTATGGGACTGCTCTTTCACATGGTTGTTTGAAAGAATTCTCACAGACTCTGGGTAAAGGAAAGATAAGATGCTGGCATATTTCTATTCCTTTTCTGATTGTTGTTCATGCAAGGTTTCTCACTGAAAATTCGTGCAAACATAGGATGTAAATGCAGTTTTAAAGTATATTTGGTTTCTTTTTCCATTGTAAAGGATTGCATTTTTTCTATTTTATTTTCATTTTGTTTTATATTTGTCTTATCAATAAGGGCAGTAATGTGATTAGGAATGCAAACCTTGCCCAGAGGAATCTATATAGAATCTTCTTTTTCATGAGCATATGATTTCCAGTTTTAATTGTCCCTACCTGTGATACCCACATATGTGTTTATATGAAATGTGAAGAAAATCATGAAAAACATTGGTTGTTAGTATGACAAGAAATATCACTAAGTTAACAGAAATCTGCAATAGAAATCTATAGCTAAAACCATCTACTATCAACTGGGTACTTTATAAATCAGTGTTTGTTTGTTTTTAATAATTTTGAAATTATTTGTCATTACACTTACTTGTCTAAAGTATATGTTGCACAAAATTTAGCAAGTCACACAGTATTTTTACCTTTTAAAATCCATTTCTAACCCAGTATAACTAACATTGTAGAGCAACACAGTGATTTTAATGAACACAGTTATAATTTATTTGTCTTGCCAATACAAATAAAACTCATGCCTGCATTTCACTTGTAAAGACTGAAGGAATGTTTTTCATAATCAGTCTAATTTAAAAGAGATGTCTTATTATTCTCTCAGTGGCCAATCAAGGACAGGGATCCTGGTTTCAGAGTTTCTGTTATATCAGGTGGCTTATTAACCAGAATAATGTATGATTTTATTTTAATTCAAAGAATACAATATCTTAGATTTATAGAGCACAAAAGAGCTCAAATCATTTTATGGATATTGTCATACCAAGAGCTCATCTCCGTTTACCTAACAAAATCTGAACAAATCCAAGATATACAACTCGCAATACAGTTCCCCCTCAATCATAAAATAGAGTTGTTCCTAAGAACTGGGACATAAATACCAGTTTCCTTGGTCACATACAATACATTGGAGATTGTTTGCAAAAGGAAAAAAACCAAAACATGTCCAATGGAAAAAGCTATAAATAAAGAAAGTAGCAAGATGGTACATGATCTGTAGGCAGGCTTTGCCCCAAGGACGTTTGCTTCTGGCATGTTTCCAGGGTTGGGGAGGACTTTCTTGAATCAAAAGTGTTTAATATTTCTTTCAAATAAAAATAGGTCTAACATTGCCTCTCTGCCAACTCCCAAAATAAGACTGGCTGATCTGAGAAGCACCCAACCTGGAAAATAGGAATAATAATGTGTTGGCTTTAAACACTGTTATAAACTTCACTCCAGAGACTCTCCCTAGTTATAATTATTCTGAATTATAATATTACCTCTACAGTATGTGTTTGTATTAGTGAATAGGGAAACAAAACTTTTACAGAGAAAACCATTTAAAGAGAAAACTTAACCCTCTTTAGAAACTCCATGGTTTCCCTTCAGAGCTGTCATTTTTGTCATAGAAGTTTCCATCAACCAATTAAGTTACATTCCGCAACTTTTACAGAAAATAATCTGTTCTTATTTTAAAGTCTGTTTTAATCACTGTTTTTACAACAGTGTTTCTTCTATTAGTTTTTATGGTAAATAACAATATTTCTAATTATTAAACATAGTTCACAGTGAAAATATATTTGGCATGTTTCAAATAACTGCTTGACAAATGATCTTATGGGATATCATCTAGTTGTACATTAGATAATTCTGAATTTCAGAAGTTCTCTTTTGATTCTTATTGAAGATCATCAATAAAATTAGTTTCTTTAAATGCTAATATTTTAAAGAAAATAAAGACTTTATGACATAAGGATATTTTAAAACAAGAAATATATACCTATAATTTTTTCTTAAAAGTTTTTTTTCCATCTTAATTTAATCAATACAAATATTTTCCACATATAATAACAAAGGGTATAATTTTTGAATAATTTAAGCATTTTGCTAAATTCATTATAATTCACTGAAATTAAATGTCAGAATTTAACAATATGGATATTATTAGTTGTGTCATTTTCCTGTTATTGCATTTGTGTATTTCTCTACAATGAGCATCCTTCTAGAATTTTATTTCAGTGTGATTTTTTTATATCTGAAAAATCGTCAAAGAAAAAGCAAATGAGTGTTTTTTTTTTAATTTCATTATTACTTGATTTCAAATTTTTAAAAATTTATATATATATATATATATATATATATATATATATATATATATATACACATACATATATATATATACTAGAGGCCAGGTACATGAAAATTCATGCACTGGAGGGAGCCCCTCAGCCCAGCCTGCCCCCTTTCATATTCTGGGAGCCCTCAGGGGGAGGAGGCAACCCAGGGACCAGGGGAAGGCAAGGCCCCATCACACCTCTGCTGGCAGAAACTATGCAGGCAAGAAGGGAGTGGCAAGACATATTCAAAGTGATGAATAGCAAGAACCTACAGCCAAGATTACTCTACCCAGCAAAGCTATCATTTAGAATTGAAGGTCAGATAAAGAGCTTCACAGATAAGAAAAAGCTAAAGGAGTTCATCACTGCCAAAACAGTGTTATATGAAATGCTAAAGGGTATTCTTTAAGAAAAGGAAGAAGAAGAAAAAGGTAAAGATAAAAATTATAAACAACAAAGTGACAACAAATACATATCTATCAACAAGTGAATCTAAAAATCAAGTGAATAAAAAATCTGATGAACAGAATAAACTGGTGAATATAATAGAATCAGGGGCAAGAAAGGGAGTGGACTGACAATTCTCAGGGGGGAAAGGAGTGTGGGGGGTGCAGGAAGAGACTGGACAAAAATTGTACACCCATGGATGAGGACAGTGAGGGAGGGTGTAAGGGTAGGAGGTGAGGTGGGAACCTGGTGGAGGAGAGCTATGGGGGGAAAAAAAGAGGGAACAACTGTAATAATCTGAACAATAAATATTTATTTAAAATAAAATAAAATAAAATAAAATAAAATAAAATAAAATGCTGTTTGAAGTTTTCAACTTAATCTGATAGAAGCATCATTGTTCAAATTCCCCACCAACAGTAAATCAGGATTCAAGATTTAAACTGAACATAAGTGCCTGGAAGAATGAAATTAATGGTGTTATTTGAATTTAGAAGTGATTGTGTGTGTGTGTTTTTCTATTTCTTCATAAGTATCTTGTCAAAAACAAACAAAAGATATATAATTTGAACGTGTAATAAAGTCCAAGAAAGTTTATTAATAATTATGTTATTTATCAAATATCTTATCAAAATGAGTCTCTCCTAGCACATAATATCCTTGTACATAATGTACTATTCTAAAAATATACATTCAAGAAGGAAGTTCAATTCCCAATAAATCATCAAATATTGCTTTAGTTAAGTCTTAAGGTTTTATCTGTTTATTATAATTATGGTGTTGGTTTACTAAAGAATAAATTTATTCACATTTCCACAGCATCCTTGACAATAGAAGATCAATGTAAACAAGGATACTTGGGGTTTGGCAAATTATTTTTTATTTTCAACAACAACAACAAAAAACGCATAAAAACCAAAACACCAAACTACAATTCAAATGTGACCATCTTAAATGTTAAGGTGGGCCAAAATCTCTTTCAAATACCCAGTTCCTTACACCCCAATTCTGCAGCCAACAGAAGGAATAGTTACAGAATGAATTCAGTCAGCAGAATGGATTTTGTGTCTCTAAACCAAAGTTTTGACTTTTTTTTTGCCCCTGATCAAGGAAAATGAAATTGGTGTTCAAACCAAAAATTAGCCCAAAGCATCTGTGGTTTGCCCACTCTGACTTCTGCTTGAAATGGAGAAATTACTTGATGGAACTCACTTATTCTACTTAATCCACCCATCATGATGAACAATGGCTTCAGTTTTATTTAATATTGAGCAACTGCAGAAGCATATTTAAAAAATTATTGCAATCAGCAAAGCTAAAATTTAGATAATCTGAAAGAACATGTATCCACTTTTCCTAAGAGCTTGCTCACAAATGTAAAAAAAAACACCACAAAATGATAATAAAGACAGTTCATCCAAAGCATAAACCTAAATACTAACTGTTCTACAAAGCTAAAAAATGAGACCAAAACATTTTATTGGAATGATGTCACGAAACAATCTGAAAGCAACAGAACTAGGGAAAGCCAAGAAAACTGATGGCCAGATACGAAAGCAGAGTTTTCTTCTTGGGGGTTCAACTTTCTATAAAGTAAGGTACCTGAATATTTCTCTGTTTTTGTTTGTTCTAAAAATATTGGTTGTATGGCACAGATAAGCCAAAGATTTTCTCTGGACTTCAGCTCTATTTCTAAAATAACTGGCTGGGGGAAAAAAAATCTTTATGCATCTTTCTATTTCCTACATTCTGCATTCTGTCCTGTGTGTCCATCATACGAAAAAGGGAGATTTTTATACAGCTTGCAATTCTTGAAAATAATTTTCAATGAGGCCACAGAAAGTGGCTGTAACTTCTAACTCTTGATCCTATCTCTTAAGATTAAAGAGCAAAATCCAATTTTATAGATCTTAGTTTTTTCCAAAATCACCTTTAAAGCACAGTGACTTTAAATCAGCCTACCTTCCCATCCTAAGCTAAAAGGTGATCACTTTTTTTTTTTTTTTAATCTGAAGTTGCACTTGCTACAGTCATGGAAAATTACGGAACACCAAAATAGAAAGTGAGTGGTATTAACAGATGTGATCTCATCAGGGTTCCATTTGTTAAACAAAACATTGAATATTAATTAAAAGTTAATTAGAACTAATTGCCGATTAGAAAGAAAAAGTAATTTGAAGCTGCTCACAGCCCTTCTATTATTATTACCTTTGAGAATCCTACACACCCAAGGGCTGCTGAGCTTGCCACCTTTCCTTCCTCTGGTGTCACTAGAATGCCCCGTCCTATTCAGCTAACTTGCTGCATTGAACTACAGATTATGGTAACCAAACATGTAATTGCATCACTCACCGAATGCAGTCATGAAACAAGAGTTAGTATTTTGCTGAGAAGGGATTCCAAGTGTGGTAGAAAACAAGGAATCAAAAAAGCAAGGAATTGCCGTAGTTGGCTTGAGTCAGTGATTGGAGTGTCAGCCATTAGACAGACGGGTCTCAGGTTCAAGTCTGGTCAAAGGCACTATAGGTTGAAGGCTCCATCCCTGTTAGGGTGCCTGTGGGAGGCAACTAATCGATGTGTCTCTCTCACAACCATATTTTTTCTCTCTCTGTCTCTCCCCCTCCCTTCCATTCTCTCTAAATATCAATGGAAAGGATATCCTTGGGTGAGGGTTAACAAAACAAACAAAGAGAGCAGGAAAGGAAGTATGGTCATTTTACAGTGCTATGGAAGGTGGTTGATTGATAAGGTTGTGGCTGTTGTGCCTGCCTCCCCCTCATCTTTTCCTCCTTCTTCTGGCCACACACACATCCGGGATTTCATTGGGAGACCCATGCTTCCTATGTTCTCGATGCCCATGTCCAGGATGGGGCTATTTCCCTCAGAATCCAGGTAGAGTATGGAATCTAGCACAAAATCAGAGTAGAGCACATTCCTTTCACCTCTGATTGTGTCACCTTAAATGTGACAAGCAGAACGAAGCTCAGTGCTTTGTTCTAGAGTTTCCACCAAAGGGCTCACACTTTCCATGAAAGGAAATGAGGCTGAAGCTGGTGGTCATCTTACCACCCGGCCAAGCTCAAACTAACCGGCGAGAATCCAGCCCCTCAGACATCCTTAAGCTCCAAAGCCAGCTGTGCCTGACATTGCCAACACATTCCTTCTTTTTCAGAGAGGCTGGCGAGAGTTCTGTCTCTTAAAACTGAAAAATCTTACTGAAACACTTTCAAGGTATTTATAAGACAGTTGCAGAAGAGACAGAAAATGCAAATCTTTCCCCTAGCGTTTGGAAATGTTTCATCTTCCAAGAGGACTGTTGCTTCTAATATATCCCCTCCTTAGTTTTCCTATTCCACAGACCTCGGGGTGACACTCAAGATGATGGCAAACTCTGAGTTTGTTTCTTAACAATTAGATGGAAGGTCTAATCCAAGAAGATACTTCCTATGCATTAATTAGATCACTGATTCACAATAAATTTTTATTCACTCATGACCTGGGTAGAATTTAAATCACTGATCTAGTAGATTTAAAAAAAAAAAAGATTTTGTGTATCAGAGAAATGAGATTTTATTTGTCATGACAATGCTTTGGATTGTACCTTATTGTCTTCTCCATCTGTGTTTTTAGAGTCTGACTTTGAGCTTCCATATAATAGGTAGCCATTGAGAATAAGAAATCCTCTAACATTTTAATATTCTTCTAAGTAAAATGCAGTAGTAGATGGCTAACATGGATTTAGTTCTCTTGGCTTTTAGCTTGTTTTGTAAAGTCCTTCTCTCATTCTTTATAACATCTTCCAATCTGTTGTTAGGAGGTGAATGATGACATCATAAAGATTGATCCTTTCATTTACCTAATGCCATTAGTGAATGAAACTATAGTTTTCGAGTCTCACTGATGTAACTTGATGACCTGACAATTTTAGTTCTGTTTATGGGCAAAAACGTGGAAATCGATTTGAAATAATACTACATGTGGGCCCTTGTGGGGTAGCTTAGCTGGTTAGAGTATCATCCCATCGCTAAGGTTGTGGGTTTAATTCCTGGTCAGGGCACATACAAGAAGCAACCAATGAATACATAAGTAAATGGAACAACAAATTTCTCTCTCTCTTCTTTTCTCCCTCTTTAAAAAAAAATATTTAAAAGAATGATACTACATATGCTGATACTTATTTGACTTGCTTATTTATGAGAGTGCTTTAGAACTCGGAGATATAAAAGAGTATAAAAATTCCATAATTCATGTATTCCAAGTTACAGACTAGTTTTTTAGTTTTTACTTTGAGACTCCAATATCTAAATATGGTGAAAAAAAATGAGATTTTGCCTTCTCAAACCTTCTTAGCTCAAATGCTGGACCGAGTCCCTATGTTTAAAAAGCTTGTCATTTATTAGAAGTATTATTCGTCTGAGCCTTCAGGCAGCTCTAAGAAGGTTATACAATGAAAAGAAATTCACATTACTGAATTTAGAAGTTTCATTCTGATCTAAAAGCTCCATCAATGAAGTTTAAATGTGGGACAGAAAGGTTACTCAGATTTTCAATACTTTAATAGTATTTTTGCCTTGGAGGCTGCAAGAAATGTTTAATATTTAACTTGTGATTAACAAAGGCAATATGCTTTTTTTAGGTTTCTATATCTTTAACTTTTTGAGACGAGCCCAAATAACATGAATAATCTGATTTCCAGACATAAAACTCTCTCCAATGTGGTGATCTTTAATTCTGGCTAATTTAATAGTCGCCTCACAGGAAAATAATAAGCAATAAAAATATTGACCAATCAGAATTCTAAAGGAACTCCCCTGGAATTTATAAAGAGAGATTTTCATCTTTAGGACCATTCCCTTGATAGAGGCTTCTAGTTAATAAAAGATACCTGAAATTTATCATCACATAAAAGTTGTTAAAACACACACATACACACAGATTGAGCAACAAAATTTAAAATTACTTAGCTCCTAAATATTCTATCCTCCATGACATTTCTGCATTTGTTATTTTAAGGAAACTTGGAAACACTCCAGTCCTGAGATATAGCTGAAATTTAGGGTATATCTATATTTTTAGAATAAAATTTATTCAGTCAAATATGTCTATTTAACACAAAAGTAAAAATGATTTTTAAATTGTATTTTAAAATTAACTTTATGCAGGCAAGTCTTTAGAATTTGCTTCTAATATCCCTACTTTCTTGTTGCTACAATTTAGTTTGATTTCTTGCATGCCTTTAGTGAGCTTCAAATTATCTATGCCAAAGAATGGGAACAGTGATGCAGATCATGTAAGAATGGCAGACAATACAGCATCGTTTGTACTGTGTCTGGAATACAGTTTGTGCTGCCTTCCTCCCCCCCCCCCCTCCAATAGTTACCTTCCTAATTATGTTTTACTCAGTCTAATCTTTAAATTAATTTGAATCCCCTGAGCTCACAACTGACAGTGAGAAGAATGGAGGAGAAATTTTCCTGAAGGGAGGAGAACATTTCCTGAAAGGGAGGAGAAACGAGATTAAATAGTAACAATCTCTTGTGTTCCTATACCACTTCAGAGTTTACAATGTGATTTTATTTATTTTAACTGAGTTGGTCTCCACCATTTTGAGGTGGATCGGGAAGTGTACAGGTGATGCAAAAATGGCGTCTGCCAAGGACTTCTCCTTCAAAGGACGATGGCTCTGCTCCATGAGGGCCAGGGAATGGGGCTGGCTGGGGACAGACAAAACCCCACGTGCAGTGACGGGTGCCTCACGGGTGCACTGTTGGTATTTGATGAGGAGAGGAATGTTAAGTGCCCTTCTGCCCTTTCCCAGGTGATTCCATCTCTATGGGGCCAGAGAGGGGCCCTCAAGAGGTGCCCTGTCTCAGGAGCAGAGCTGCTAAGTGGCCATGGTCACTTCCCAGGAGGGCCAGGAGCTAATGAGGGGTTGAGGTGGAAATTTGGCCCAAACAAGAAAAAGAAAAGCTAAGCCATTTCTCACAGGAATTTTAATTAGAAAATAGATCGGTTTATCAGGGCAGACTCAAGCTGAAAGGAAAGCTAAAGAAAGACAAAGAAAGACCCTAAGTTAATTTAGAACCATGTACTTTTTCCTTTTCATATATATATATATATATATATATATATATATATATATATATATTTTTTTTTTTTTTTTACAGTTTCTAAGTCTAGTATTAATCACTCCCCAGAAGGGATGGGGCAGGTGGGGACAGAGGATATGATTAGGACTGTGTTTGCTGTTTTAGGGGCAGCCTGTAGTCTACCCACCGACACTTTTTTGAGGAAGCTAGAGTTTAAAGCATTTATTTGGGCAATAGATTAAGGTGTTAAAAAATATCCATACTAGGATTCTCAAGCAAAATCTTTCTAGTATCTTACAGTTTTGGTGTCTCAAAGCTGAAGATAGTTATTCACACTACATTTTTGTTAATTTCTCATTCTAAATAACGTCAAAAGTTTTTATGATAAATTGTTCAACATTCTGAACATTTGTCATTACCCACTGCTTATTTTCTCTCTGTGGAACACAACATGTCCCTGGCTGTGTGATTTTTAACTCAGAGCAGGTCAGAGTAACAGGCTCAGTCTTTTCTTTAAATGTGTTTTTCTACTGTTTTTTTATTAAAAGGGTTGAGTCTTAGCTAAAGTTATTATTAATAAGTCTTTGTGCATTTCAGTGTTTTTATTTTCATTTTATTTGTGTAAAATTTAGTTTTCATATAGAAGCAATGAATACATTGCAGAGTAGTTTTATGATTAAATCCATTAAAGATGAAGCAGTCCCCATCACAATCAAATTACTATCATCGTTATAAACACATTGGTACTCAAGCTCTGAAAATACTTGCATTTCATTTCTCCACTCCTCCTCCGTTGTTGGTAAAATGCAGGCTTTATAATAGCAAAGATGTCTTCTGCTTTGGGCAGAAATGGATTCATCATATTACAGCTAGCTAGTACCTGTTTCTCATGGTAGAGCAATGACAAGCTAACAAAAAGGAGAAATAAAGACACAGAGAGGGAAGAATTATGATTACCTATATTTGAATAGAAGTATGTACTTTTCTATGTGTAATGTTTTCTCAGGCATCTAAAACTTAGGGGATATAACATTTAGTTTATTTTGTGTTTCCAAATGTAAAGTAAATATACCCAAAGATACAAATAAGCATAATTATACTATTCCTAAAGTCTTGATAAAGCATAATGTGATTTATTTTACTGCTCTCATTTATAGCATGGTTACATCAAAAATTAAACAAGAGAAATATGAACGGAACTACAAGATTTTTGTTATTATCACAACAAAAGATTTCTTAGACTCATTTTTTTCTTCCTACTCAAGCAAAATGTCCCTCCTTCCGAGGAAATAGAGTAATTATAAAAATATGTACTATAATTTCCATGTTACTACTGAAATTTTATAGTTTTTTAATGGATTTCCACTTAGGATAAATTTGGCATTTTAGAGCACAACTTTATATATTGATTTTTCCGTTCTGTTCTAATACGACATGCATATTACTCAGATACATAAGTAGATATGACAAGAAATCATGTTCTGTTGAAAATACTACACAAAACAAATTAGTTTAAGGAATAGCTGAGGGACGTATATTGTAACCGACTGCTCTAGTTAGAAAAACATTCTTTTTACATCTTATTAATTTATTTCTTTTTCATATTTGCAGAGAGGAGTCTCTTTGTGCTTTAATTATGTTACACAGCATGAAGAAAACATTCTAAAGTATACTCATTAAAAGACATTGACTTATAAAATACAAGTGGGCACACCAAAATGAACATAACGTCTGATTCAAATAATTTACTGACGATATTAAGATGATTGAAAACATTCTCTTGTGTCATTGATTTTAAGTACTATATTAAAGTCACTATGGTTCATAATTTGACCACACTGGAGAAGTCACTCCACAATTAATGCTGATTACTTATTATAATGAGTCATTGTTTACCATCTCAGGCTATTAGCTTAGCTTAGGGTCTTGAGCCTAAAAGCACTATTTTTTGAAAAACACTTAAAGCAATCATAAGTCCATAGAAGCCTGCTGTATAACCTATTTTACTAACAAACAATTACATTTTAGATTGAAGAGGTGAAATGATTAAGAATATTTGACTTAGTTGCCATGACAGCATGCATTTTTCATCAGGCACAGTGTAATTACTACAATTTCAATGATGTAAAATCAAGAAAGATGATAACAAACAGCAGAACCGTGGAGATATTGCCATTGCAACCAGGTTGCCATAGCAACAGTGATAATAATCCCAGTGATAGATGTTTTCTCTTGCTCTTTCCATTTTGTACGGTTATAACATTCAGAGCCAGTTTTTACCACAGCTTTTTATAGTTTATTAGACTGTCAAAATAGTTTATGAGATGTTGTTGCAAAGGAAATGACTGAGTTCCGCAGCCTAATAAAAATGCCAAATACTCTGTTTACATACTGCTCCAGCACTTAACAAACATTAAAAAATTGTATGAAAAATGATTTGATATTGTATCTGTATTAATCAATTTGCAAGGCATAAGCTTTGTCACTGAAGGTCAAATGAATAGTTTCCAAACACCAGTTTGGGGGAGAGTCTTTTTTAAAGTTTATTTTTTTAACATAACATTGGCAACCCTCTTCACCTGGTAAGGCTTATAAACTACCCACAGGAAATACTCTGCACAACTAAAAGATAAATAGTTACAGAACATTAAAACCACATTTGCTTCTCAGATAGTTTTTTTTTTTTTTTGGGGGGGGAGATATTTAAAGTTTATGGCCAGAAGGACTCTAAATTAACTTTTTAAAGACAACAGTTTTTGAAGGTATGACCAAAACGAGGGGATGGGAATGTAACAGGGTCAGAAATGAGCACCGTGAGTGTGAATAGTTTGACAAGAAAGCATTTAGTAATACACAATAGCATCAAACCACATAGCATTCATACTCAGCATGTAATGAATATAATTCACCGAGATATCTGTGCAAATCATTATATAGTTTTACATTTTATGCAAGCTTTTTTTCACTTTCAATGGAAACACATTACAGAGAATGTACTTCAATGCAGACCTACCATGGGTTTTTGCCTGTAAAAAAATGTACCCTAACATGCATGCATTCACACGGACCTGGAGACTTTATAATTTATTGCCGCCGTGTTGAGTATTCATGAAAAGACTGCAGAAAATTGAGTCAGACATTAAAGTGCTGGGCCCTGCTTATACGCAGCAAATAGAAAGCCCTCTGTAGTTTCAAAGATACGTGCGATTGTGAGTTCACAGGCAGTTTTACCAAAAAGCATAAAGGGTACAGGAGGAATTTTCGGTGGGAAGCCCTTCCTCTGTATCCATCCATTTGTCCCCTGCCTGTGTTTTCCATATTAGTGGAGTATTTTGTATCTAGTCAGATTAGAGTTTAGGTGAATTACACTAAGACATTTAGGGTCCTGGCCTAGACCCACTAATACCTGTTACCTTTGCATTGGAAGACAAAGCTAAAGGTTTTAGAATTTCCCAAGTTTTTCTTTCTCTTATTTATGGGTGATCTACCCTTTACTTCTTTACTACTTCTGTGCATTATTATTATTATTATTATTATTATTATTAAAGTGGGTATGATTAGCAGAGGCCATATGGGTGTAGAAACAGTTTGAGATCACTGAATGCTCTCCCAGCTTCCGGTTCCTTGGGTACAGGTAATAGGAAAGCTTTCCTTGCATGTTGTTGAGGTAAATTTGGGCTTTTGATATAGTAAGGATAATTGAATCTGATAATGCTGTCCTGTGGGCCAGGCAGCACCTCTGTCCTTAGCAGCTCAGGTCACACCGGTACCAGGAATTTACCTTTTTGGTCTTGCTGCTAGGGTGGGGGGTGAGAAGAAACAAAGGAGATTGGATTTTCATTATCTCTGCCATTGGGAGCAGCTCAGGATGTGAGACAGGACTGTGCATCGGACATCCTCTAATGCAGTGCTCATATTATCCTAATATTTTAGAAAATCATTTACTGAATTATGATTTTTAGCAATTTAAGTGGTACGTTGAAATAGTTAATAAGACTTTAAAAGTACATATTATGTTGCTCATTAAAAGTAACCCCAACGCTATTCCTGAAAACAAATCAATTGTCATATTTTATGGTCAGTGGCATCATATTTTTGTCTCATATACCACCCATGCATTAAGTAAAGCCATCGTTGGAACAGGCTCTCTCTCTCTAGGAAGAGAAGTGTGTCATCTGCTTAGAGAAAAATAACATCCCTTAATTTAGCCTGAGATACCAAATCTGAAGTGCTTGAGTGGTCCCTTTTTCTTACTTTTTTCAATAGTCCCTCTGTTCTGTACTGTTCTGATAGTGACAAGTGCCATATTTTTTTCACTACATGACAGAGATAACATTTATCTCATCTATTAATAACAAACACCCATAGCAAACTCCTTCCCCAAAGAAGTGGAGGGTCTGAAAATATATACACAGATACTCAGACATTCAAATAGTAATGAAGGAAAGATCAAAGGCCTGAAAAGAGAAAGGAAGATATAAGAGCACGGGGTGGGTTTAAATCCTCAAAAGAAAATTTCTACCATTGCTCAAAGTCAAGTTAGCTTTTATTTCTTTTTTTAAGAGAACGCTCTTTATCTGTAATCTTAAGAGACTCTTCTGTCCCAGGAAGTAATACTTGTTTCTTAACTTGAATTGCTTTGATGTATGGTTATGCCATCATATGTAACTCACGCAACTGCCCTGCTGGGATGTTCATTATTTAGTACCCAAAGAGCAATAACTCTAATTCTACAGCGTTTTAGTTAGTTGTAAAAAGAAATCGATCTTAACAGAACAGCAAGTATTTAGTTTTAATACCCCAGAATATTGTGTACGAAGGGGCAGAGTATGTTATGGTTTTATTTCCAAAATTATTCTCCACTAAGGGTTTAAGGCTTATACTTGGCTCCTTTTTTTGAATGATTATATGTGTCCTTATAAAATGTATTGAAATTATCTTAAAGCTGATTCTATTTCTTATTCTTTTTTAAAAATAGTTTCCTACGGTGAGATTTTCATTTCCACTGCCCTGAGGACTTTATCCTATACAGGCACAAGACCTTCACACACATGACAAAAATTATACAGTCCTTTGTGTTAAGACCCGAGGCAGCTTGATAATTCAAGTTCTACACACTTGTCCCGACATACTTATACAAAACCTCACACAATAATCCATAAAATTCACAAGGGTGTGTGAATTTGTGAATATCTTGTCTGGAAAATTTCCTTACCTTTCAACTTCAACTGCATAGGTCCCAGTGCCAGCTGAACCACCAAGTTAGTGTGAGCCACAGGAACTCAAAAAAAAAACACACACCAATATTCACACTTGAGAAGATGGAGATAATAATATAATAATAAAATCTCCTCTATCTTTAAGGACTTTCATAAGGTTTGAAAAGGGTGAAAGATGGGAAATCATAGAATTAATAATAGAATCATATAAATCTGAAACCAAATAGTTATACTCATCATCATCATCATCATCATCATTATCTGTCAACTGACACCTCTTTGGCTAATTACACAGATTATAGTACATACTGCAGGTTCATAATGTTTGACTATGAAATTCTATGAAACTCGGTAA
Source organism: Pipistrellus hanaki (assembly GCF_964339955.1). Lineage (NCBI taxonomy): Eukaryota > Metazoa > Chordata > Mammalia > Chiroptera > Vespertilionidae > Pipistrellus > Pipistrellus hanaki. Next base: position 22,857,796 of record NC_140519.1, read on the forward strand.
TAAAAACACTAAGCAGAAATGCAACTGAAGTGACCTTCAACTGTGGAAGAATTATTACAATGTTATTATATGAAATGAATGAATTCTGAAAGAAAATGTTAAGGGGGACATTGTGTTAAACAATGTGAGGATAAGCAGCATTTTGCTGATAGAGGTAAAATATGCTAAAAATGCGTGACAGAACAACGTGTAATGTGCCCAACCTGAGTTAGAATAATTCATCTTATTGCATAAGGGGCAGCTCACTTTAAAGAAAACTTGTAAATCAAATGATGACCTTATTTGTAGTTTTCTACTCTTAATATTTAAGAATCTTTTGGTGAACCAGCATCATTATTTCACAAAGACAGCCTTGCTTCAGAACACACTTGAATGTCCAACCTTGATTCACCTTCAAATTTGTATTTACTACCATGGTTTGTCTCCTGTCCTCCAGCTGTGTTCATCCTTTCTGCCATGTGAAACATTTATGCTTAGTATATCAACAATCCACCTGGAAAGACCCGGGTCTAATTCTATCATCTTGCAAGTTTGTAATGATTGCTCTGACTTATCGGGTTTCCTTAAGGCCTGCATCCTGATGAGAATTACCAATTAAATTATTCTAAAAGGCAAGACGGGATGATCAGAGCTGCTTGCATTTTATTTCACAGGGATCCTCAAACATAGTTCTTCCAAGACTCCCAAGCATTGCCAGAGCTTGCAATGCTCAGCTCCAAAGTGGAATGAAGATCCTAGCCATGCACAGTGCAAGGTTTCTTTGTATGGTCTTTCTGGTCATTATCCCTTATTTCAAGGAAAACTGACGTGACTGCCTCTTGGCTTGTTCTGATTTTAGCTTATTCTCCATTCCTTTTGCAAATACTCCATGCAGAGAAAAGCTGAACAAATGTTTAACCTTTGCCATGTAAAATCATTTGAAGCTTATTTTTTTGTCTATTAGATATTTCTGCAGAAATTTAGAGTTCTTACAGGGAGTTTGCTCTACAAATGAAATATGTTTTTTAACATGGACATCTCTGATAGTACCGCAGTCTCTAAATGAGAGAAATCTTGGTTTGAAAGCCATAGAGATGTTTTACACTGATGATTGAATTTCCAAGTTTTATATAATTATCTTACTTCGGAGGAAAAATGGAAGTGGCTATACAGAAATCTTTCTCCTTTCAATATCTTTTCACTTATATATTTAAAATTAAAGAACCATGAAATGTTGCTAATATTAAAAAATGTTTTTACAATATTCTGTCATATGCATTTCTGAGGAAATATGAAATATTAAAACTGGAGATGTAACAATGACTGCTGAAGTTACAAATCACTTCTGTACATCTGGGATTTCACAGTGGATATTTCTGTCTTGTACATTTTGTCTTGTTACATTTTCACCAACTGTTATTCCTTTTGCTCTCATGTAGCTTTATCCTATATCACAGTTTGGAAGAGATGTAGTCTTATAAGACAGAAAGTGTTTCAAGATGCTGAGTATATCTCCTGTTTTCTAGATGAATATTTTAAGGAATTTTGGGAACACCGGATCAGATTACTTCTGAGTTATACAAACAACTTTGATTTCCAGGCAGCTCCATAAAGCCTTGCATACTTCATAACTCCCGTTTTCCTTGACACTTCATCATTGGTTGTTATTGGTTCTGTATTATTTTCCTAGCCAGAAAATGCAAAGGAAATTGCAATGGTTTGTGCCATGTGAACATTTAGCTATCATATTGAGTGTTCTTTTCTTAGCATTCTCTCAACAGTAAACCAAGGGGACTTGATTAGATCACTCTATTAATTTAATGTCAATCTCATATTTAAAGACAAGTCATTTAGCAATTAAAACAAAGGGGGGGATCAAAGGCATAAAATTCAACTTCAAATGTTTTCTTTGGCTCACTAAGCATATTTGCCATTTTATTGGGTTCATTTCCAAGAAGTAGAATGAGATTATCTGAAATTGTGCTAGAAGCCAGTGCTAAAAATGAGAAATCACATTGTCCAGAAAAATGCTCCTCCTCTTCTGGTATGCACTGCTGAAATTCTGAGCTTTCCATCTCTGAGATCTGATAGGTTTCTAATCTCAGCTACATAGAAGTTCCTTCATGTCATGGAGGAATTAGTACCCTTTTCCCAAGAAATCTAACTTACTATCACATGATAACAGCTCCCGGTGAAAAACACGGAGGAATCTTGGACAAGTATCTGTGCTTTTAGCTGTTCCTTTATAAAAAGGTTCAAATTTAGAGACTTTATAGGATCACCTTGACTCTTGTAAAAGATGTGATAAACACATTACTTTTATATTAGATTATTTAGTGGCAAATACTATACTGCTTAAAACATATTATATCAAGGTATAACCAGTGATGGTAATTTTAGTTCTTAATTATCTTACTGATGAATCATGGATTATGATTAAAAATCCTGATTCTTTCTTCTCTCTTAATTTAGCATACAATCATCAGCCAAGAAATTATGTCAAATAATCTCCTTAATAACTTATTAATTGTGGCTTTTTCTTCACCCCAATGCCATTGCCCTTTGCTAGTCTTTGTCTCCTCCAGTCTTCCTGTTACCACCCTCACTTGCTCCAACCCATCATCCAACAAAACAAATCAGTAAGATTTAAAAAATCATCGGTGTGGGTTTAATGATGAGATTAAGATTCAAAAGCCTGGCGTTGGTCTTCAAGGTGGGATCCCCAGACCAACAACATCAGCACCTCCTGGAAGCTTGTTAGATGTAGGCATTAGAAACTGTGGGGAGGAGGCCCCAACAATCTAAGTTTTATCAAGCCAGGTAGATGATTCTGATGCCTGCTGCAGTTTGACAACCACTGTCCTAGAGAATGGAATGAGTCTTACTTAGCCTGCAAGTTGGAATTAAGGGGCCCAGCTGAGGGGAAAGACATTCTACTGCATCTGCGAAGAAGGGTTTTTATCCTGGGAGCACTTAAAGCTGTGGTTCCTGTCCACGCTGCACAGTATAATCACCTGGGAAGCTTAAAACCACTGATGCCCAAGTCTTATCACAAGACAATTATATCAGAAAGCATGACCGTGGGCCCTGGCAGTGAGGGGCTTGGAATTTAGCCTAGAATTTAGATTTTTGAAAACTGCTGATTTAAGGGGACCTGACCTTCCCCTAAGATCTTACACTGACCAACCGAGTAAAAATTATTGTGCCTCCATTTCTAGGATCGTGCTGCTGCTCTAAATCAAAACCAGTTTAAATAGCCACACTCTTGGAGCCAGGCCTGGTCACCCTCGCTCAACTGCAAGGCCATGGTACTGCTCAATGCCAAGGGTACCTGCCATATGCTCCAGTATGTCCCATTGGGTACAGTCCTAGATGGCTCTCCTGAGAAGTGCTTGTGAAGCGCTTGTATGTACACTTTCTCTTATCCTGTCCCCTGTTCCAGGCTGCGTCATACCCAACGAGATTAGCAACTGTTGTCATACCTTTCGTTTAAGTCAGGCTGCAAGATGCAAAGTAAGACCTTGTTCTGTGTCCCAGGACATGGTTCTCCTCCTCCTAAAGTTGTATTTTACTGCTTCCAATCTGAGGTCATCAATCACTCCTAACTAATCTTTCATAGTTTGAAATTGCTTTTAGTAGTAAAATAAACAGGAAAAAAATATATTTGTTGTTCTTTTAACTAACCTCTTCTAAGTCATGACAAATACTAATTTATCAGAAGAGGAAGGAACTATCAACTTTGTAATTGAGCTTTAATTTTAAACAACCATCATTAATACATCATATAACTTCCTAAGTTTAACCATCAAATGATATAATTTACATAATATAAATTGGAAATTTTACATCTGAGAGCATGGTCTTGGATATTGCTAATCAAAGTGTGATTCCCCAGACTAGTTAATTTATGCCCCTTGAAAGTATGTTAGAAAAGCAGAATCGTATACCCGAGCCAGTCCTAAAGATGCAGCATTTAAATCAGAATTTTTATTTTAACAAGATCCCCAGGTAATCTTGTTGCATATTAAGGTCTAAGAAGCATTGATATTGGAAATATTGGAGAGATTGTTTCAAATTCAGATTAGAAAACCAATTTTACATGGTAGCTATCAATCCCCCAAATATTTGACATGCTAATTAAAATTACAAATAAATTGGACCTTTCTCCCTCATTTAATAGAAAATAAACTTGAAATTAATATACATGAAGGGAAACCATAGTTTTAGAAGGTTAGAGCGTATACAGTTGTCCTCTGCCACAGAGCACAGGCAGACTCCATATTGCAGCAGAGGTCAAGAAGGTAACTACTGCCACCAGTGCTGGGCCAGTGCCCAGGATGTGAAAGCACTTCAGAATTTGGACTTCCTTGATTCAGCCATTCAACAAACAAGAAGCGTATGCCAAATATCAACAGTAGGGCTAGGTGATAGGAATACTAACTTTCAGTTTTTCAGATTTTGGATATAGGCATGGGAACAGTGAAATGCAGGTTGGTAAGTACTTTAATAAAGTCACGCACTGCTATTATGGGGGCTAAGAAGAGGAAGCCCTAAATTGACTTTGGGAATAACTTCTGAGAAAGGGTGAGAGTTGGGGGTCAATCCAGATACCTGGATTTGAGTGTAGCTGAATTCCAGAACGATGAAATAAATCATCTTCTATGGGTTATGGGAAGTCTTTTCAGAACCATGAGCCTTGCAGGTGATCTCAACAGTCAGGGTTATAATTGAAAAATCCTTTGGAAAATAAGTGGTGTTTGAAGGAGAGACCGGAGGTATTGAGAGGTAGGCTACATATGGGGCAATAAAACCTCAAAAAGAACAATAATACTTTCTTATCACTGAAAAAGGCAGACAAGTAGATTGAAGGTGAGGAGGCAATTACATTTTGTGCCTCAGAGCTCCTAGTTTCTCAGTGAAAAGTAATGCAAGTTCTTCCAGAAAAGAGTAAGATGGCTAAAGAAATATAGGACAGGGAAGAACAGCAAATCAGAATTGTTAGTTCATATTTTGGTAATGTAGCTTGGGATTTACAAGGGACATTACAAAGGAGGTGGTGAGGGTCCATGTGTGTTTGAAAACCATGACTTTACAGTATCAACAATGTTCCACATTGTATGTTTCATATAAAATGTTCAGTAGTGCAGATGCTGGAATTAATTTAAAGGCCACAGTTGTGGTGTGAGTGCAGAAGAAAGACTAAGGTGGAAAGATCTTGAAGGTGTTGTCAATAGTAACTGAAGTGATATAGTATGTGCTTCTCAAACTTTCATGTGTTTGTCACCTGGAGACCTTGTTAAAATCTAGATTTTGATTCCAAAAGTCTGGGTTGGTGATGCCAAGTCCTCATTTATAACAAGCTCCCAGATGATGTTCCTTCTGGAGTTCCATAAGCCACACTTAGAATGCCAAGGTCTTAAACTGAATAAGGGAAGAAATGAAACTCAAAGTGTTGGTGGTCTTGGAAAAAGGAAGGGATACATTTACTGAATGTCAAAAAAACTTTATGCCATTGTATGACCATTAGGATGGCTATTAGATAGACATATATTGGTGAGGATGTGGGGCAATTTGGGGACCCTTGTGCACTATTGGTGGGAATGTAAAGTCATGCACCTGCTTTGGAAAACAACATGATATTATAGTTCCTAAACAAGATTTAAAGATAGAATTACCAAATGACCCAGCAATTACACTTCTAGGCATACAGCCAAAAAGGTGGAAAGCAAGAACTAAAGCAGAAAAAGGAGATATACGTACTACTATATGTAATACTATATGTAATACTTTAAACAATAGAAAAATATAAAATAATAAAAAGGAACTAAAGCAGATATGTGGCTTAGAATAGCCAAAGGATGGAAACAATCCAAATGTCCATTGGTGGATAAGTAAATAAGCAAAATGTGGTGTACACATACAATGGAATATTATTGACCTTTAAGAAGGAAAGAAATTCTGACATGCTGCAACATGGACAACCTTGAGGACATTATGCTAAGAGAAATAAATGAGACAAAGAAAGACAAATATTGTTATGCTCTCACTTATACAAGGTACCTAGCATGGTCAGATTCATAGAGACAAAGGTGGTGCCACAGGCCGAGGGAGAAAGAGGAAGTTAGTGTTTAGCAGGTACAGAGTTTCATTTTGAGATGATGGCAAAGTCCCTGGAAACTAGTGTTCAGAACTGTCTTAACAGAGAAATGGATCTGTTGGTTCAACTCTGCCCTGTTACAGATTTAATTGGCATTATATAAAATGTTCATACCACAGGTTCTGTCTGATCAGGATAAGCCAAGAGCTTGGACTTGGTCAGCACAAAGGTATAGTTCCATCAGGTTCACATAATGCCTTGCTCCTCTTGTGACCTCATTCTCTCATGTCTATGAATTTATATAACCAAATGGAGAAAAAGATACATTGAAATCAAAAGCAAAGGAGTGAGGATGCTAAATATCGTTTGTTTGCTAAAGGAGGTTGAAATGCCTAAGAAGATTGAGAAGATTGGCTTATGGCATGGCAAAGTAATCACAGAGTCTTATGTAGTTACCTCTGATATGTGATTCCAAGATTACCTTGTCTGCGAAGGGAATCTTTTAAAAATAACCAGCACCTGTCTGCAAACTATATTTTAAGAAGTTCTAAAGATGAGGTAATAATGATGAGGGAACTAAGATAGAATAGACTCTCTAAAAACATCCCTAATCAGATTTTCCTTCAAGGTGCTTGATGCTAACCTTATCTAAAGAGATTAAGACATTTTAATCATCTACTCTTATTATTTAATTAGAATGACTTTCAGGCATTTTTCACTTGAGGATATCTATATCTTTAAATATATGCATATATTCTCTTGCATTTATGCATAATGCCAGTCACTTCAATGTGATCCTAAATAGGCATAAGATTTCTGATCCTGTTAAAAGAAAATTCTTTTTTTCCCCTGTGGTTCTAAAAATTATTTCAAATTACCTAAATTCTATTTCAAAATGTGGAAATAAGGAGAAAGTCCTCTCTGTTTCCCAACATACCTGTAGTCCTAAGAGAAACACTATAATTCAGATTCACCTCTGGTGTCATACCAAACCTTATTGGTATATGAATCAAATGACCCAAACTACTTTATTCTGACTTAAACACTCTTAATAGAAACTAACATGATTAGATCCAAAAGCATCTCTCACAATCCTGACAGACAGTATTTATATTCTTATCGCTTTAGGACAACAGACTAGGTATAGGCAAGCAATATGCATCTCCAGGGCTAACTTTGCTACCTCTATTATATTATATACAAAACATAATACTGTTAAGCAATGCTACCTGATAGGATAAAATAAAGCTTATCTTGTGGAGTTGTCTTTTGTCTATTTAGAATCCATCCTTTTTTTAATCTGCCCTTGATCCACAAAGCCATCCAAGGAAAATTTCCAGTGTGGTTAGCTAAATCCCTGCAGTTATAAGTTACTCCTAAAAGTAACTTTGGCACTTTTGAAGGCTCATTAAATCTTTCTGAGCCCTCGGGTATCACTAAGAAAACTGCTACAATAATTCGCTAAATGGTATCCTCGGGACCTTAAAAAGTTCTTGTTCTTTACAAGACTAACTTACTCTGAAAAAGAAATTTACTTCCTACCAGGATATGGCTAAGTCTTTTGTTTATTTTCAAGGCAGATTTAAAGGGGTTAAATCAATTGTTCTAGACACACTGTCAAATCTTAAAACTACTATTTTTGACTATCAGAGTTATTTAAAAAAAAAAAAAAACACAAAAAACAACAACAAAGCAACAACCTGGCTGGCCTCTTCTCCTAGTCAGCCTGCCCACTGGGAGAACCATCCATTTAAATGGTGCGAGGAGTCTGGTCTGCCTTTAATTCCAAATTGGCTGTCCTGGAAATGCATCAGCTGTTTCTTTAAGGCTCAAAGAAGTTTTATAAACATTGTTCGAAGTTTAAGTGAAACTAGAACTATCTTCAAACCCTTAAATGACATAATCTAAATAAACTACATGAACGTCTCTAAAGGAATTTCCATTACAGTAATGGGAGCAGAGATGAAAAGCTGCATTAAAAGTTATATGATCTCGCGTTAGTGCTTTCCCAGTGGGTGTATTTGCTAATTTACCTCTTCTACCATCTTGTACTACAGTCAACCAAATAAAGCTTAGAATCAGCTCATGTGGCTTTATTTGTCTAAAGCATTCTCAAACAACAACAACAACAAAACCACAAATGAAAATAGTTTTGTGGAAGTAGCAGTTAAAGAAGAAACAGAAGAAATCTGGGCCTAAAAATTCATGCACAGATCAAAATTAAAATCACACGGAGAAAATAAATGGAATTCCTGATACAGCCCCCACCCCCTGTCCTGGGATTTACAAAGGGCGATTGGAATCTGGTCCTGTTGTAGTCGGTAATAGGCACATTACAAACATACAGGTTTGGGGAAGTTCTGGCCTGAAAAAAGGGTCGTAAAAACCTGGCACAGACAACACCACTTCCCATCCTCACACACAGGCACCCAGACCAGGGCTCAACTGCAACAGACCAATAGATGGTTAGATTCCCCAGGTAACTTGCCAGATGTCACGAAATTAGCAAAGTAGCTTCTACCTGACTCATAGGACACTAGCGACGTTAGTATGACAGAGCTTTGTAAAGCTGCAGATGGCATTATTATGCCAATTTACAGTTTTTTTTTTTTTTTTTTTTTTTTTTTTTTTTTTTTTTTTAAAGGAAAACTTACAAAGATGAAAGAACTTAGTAAATGGCAGAACCAAGGTCAGGGAATCTTGTTTTAGCTGATTCCAGAACTCATGTTCTTTCTACTACATTGTGACATCTAGGGAAGAGTCCGTTTACTTTGGAGCACTAAATATAACTTAGTCTATATGATCTCTTCTTTCTGTGAGCATAAGTGATAAAGTCTTAACAGGACCCAAAAATAGAGACATTATCAAATAGATGCAGAAAACACTGAATAAAATGCACTAGTCCTGTAGGACTCTTCAGAGCCTTTCCTATTCTAATGTGCCCTGTGAATCCCCATGACATGGACGTGGGAGGCTGTGATTTCCTCTGAAGGACTTATTACAGGACCCGTGTTCCAAGAAATACACTTTAGGAAATTAATCTGCAAAATCCTGCTAGCCTAGTCACGTCAAATATTTTATGGTGAATTTGTATATCTCCATTCCCATCCGTGTTATAGTGATTTAAAGTTTAGTTCCCAGAGATCAAACTAAATCCCCTTGAGTGCAAAAAACTATAAGACTCATTCTTCTCCTCCATAACTACAAGTATTGGGAACATTTATGGAGATGAGAAATGTAAGCGCAGAAAATTGACACTTTCTTCCCCACTTGGAGGCCTGGAGTGGTGAAATTATTTTTAACACTTCATCTGGAGTTTGGGAACCTACAGTCAATTTAGAAGAAGCCCTTCTCCTGTTTCATTTACACACTTGTCCTCTTATATCCCCTCTGCTGTTCAATTTTGTTTCCCCTACTCACACTTCATGGACTGCTATTTCCTTGTCATTCTCTCCCACTCCCAAAGTCATATGTTTGAATTCTATACAGAAATAGATGGGGGCACGGTTGCTTCTGGAGAGTTAAATTTAGATCATCATTGAAAGCCTCGCTCTAAGAAAAATTCAATCTCTTAATAAACTCTGTGTATATAAATGGTGACAGCAGCTTGCCCGTGTTGTGGGGAGTGATATACTAGTGGCATATCGTAGCCTCTGGGTGATCTTGGGTCAGGTACTGACTTCTGTGTCTTATTTTCCCCATCTTTAAAACAAGGATAATAGAAATATCTACCTTCTATGATTGTTTTATGTATAAACAAGACAAAATATAAAAGGCACATTAGAACAATGACAATCCCACAGTCATTACTCAATAAACATTAGCTGTCATATTTTCACAATGATACTCTATTCCACAGAAATGCCAGCACCATTCACATTTGATGATGGCATGAAAGGCTAATTCAGGTAGGTTCCCGGTGGAAGTAGAGTAGTGTAGTCAGAAAGGGCTACAGGTGAGAACACTTGGCCAATGGAACCAAATTTTACCTTGTGCATTAGGTGGCAACTCTCCCTACATCTTAAGTAGAACTCTCCTTACATCTTAATTAAGAAAATCATTCTTGACCAATGTTTTCTTACATTCATTAGTTTTATCTTAGAACAAATTTGTATAAATTAAATCATTGTACTATGGGAGAACTAAATTCAAGCTTATATTTTAAGATTTTGCTTCATATTGAAATTTTCCCTCAAAAAGAACTGGCCAATATTGCTCCCATCAGCAGTATACATGAACAGCCATTTTCTTATCACATGAATACTAAAAAAATCTTTAAGGGTATTTTTCTACTGGTACATACGTTTCTGTTAGGTTTTCCTTATATACTCTTCTCAATACTATTACCAGTACTTTTTAATTCTTTTCAAGTGGTTAGAAAATGCTTAATCTTTTTGTTATTAATGTTATATGCAATTATTTTCTCCTGGAATATGGCCTATATCTTTTCTGCTTTAGATCATTTCTCCTTTGTTGGAGTTTGTGTATTTTTTAAAGTACCATTATTTACATATCTTCCTTATATGTGATTTTATTAATTAAATTATCTAGAGTTTCTACAATGATTTAAAATGTTCCTACTTCATCTGTCAAAGACTGAGAAGTACCGTTATTGTGTTTTGAGTTGATTCTTATATTTTTAATAGTGTTTAGCTTTATGTTTTTTTTACATTATGTTATTCATCTCAGGTAATTACTCTATATTTTATTTTCTTTAATCAATAAAATTGCTCTCTTTATCCTGGTAAGTGCCTTTGGCCTAAAATTCCACTTTGTTTGATGTTAATATAACCCAAATGACCCCAGACTTCATTAGCCTGTGGGTATTAAGGATGCTCAATTAATATTAATATCCTAATTTGCTAGCTCATTAACCCCTACCTGTATAATAGCAAGACCTTGACCTCTACTTAGAAAATCTCTAGGCAGTATCTGACATGTACTTTGGAATCCATAATCTGCTCTTCATCTTTACTGTGTGCTTTTTGTAGACAGACTCTGGGCTTCTGTTAGCTTTTCTTGCTGCTGCTGCTGCTGCTATGTAGTACTGGGCTCCAGGCCAGAGACATACAGTCCTCCTGGTGCCATAACAATGAGAATATCTTCTGTGAAGTCAGAGAAGAAATGTTTTAGAAGGGCTCCCCACTAAGCACATCTTGTTGGGGAATCAGTGAGACTAGTAATGAAGCTACCATTCTGCCTTCATTCCCCACCCCTAAGATTGCTTAAATCTCATGACAACATTATAACATGGGAGCTGTGATTATTCCTACTTTGCTGATGGAGTAACCCAAAGGCAGAGAGGATACTTGCCTACAAAGAGCAAGGTACAACCATAACCACTGATCTTTCATACTTCTACTTCCTTAGACTTGAGTTATTTACTTCATGTATCTTTCTGGTAACTAAAATATATCATCAAGTGCATTTTCTATGAAAAGTACTTTAGATTGTCCATTTTCTGTGCCTTTAAATAGAGGTACTAAATTATGTCTTCATTGTGCCTTTACTCACAAATGACAGGACTTGGACTATTATTTCTCTCCCTGTTAACTGGAAGTCTAATATACTGTATAACACTTTAAGGATTACCAGGGTCATTTCCTTAAAATGCAGATTCCTGGTATGAGTTCAAATGCACGTGGTCTGAACTATGTGGACTATACCTGAAAACCACTGTATGGTAGTTGACATTACAGTCTGACATTAAACAAATTGTTTGAGTCCCTATTTTGCTTCTTACTTGTACTGAGGTCAATGAACATATTTCTTAATCTCTCTAAGCCTCAGTTTTCTCATATGCAGAATGTGACTAATGATAACATCTCTTATGGTTGTTTTGAGGATTAAATGAAATAATGACTATAAGTATGCAGCACAGTTCTGGAATATAATCAACAAATGTTTGCTATTTTCATAATACATATTGTTAGTTGCTATCTCATTTTTTCTGTTAGGCAGCTCTATTTGGATACAGTGGTATAGTATTTGCAGGGAAGATGTGTCAGAGAGGAGTCAAGAGAGCTAGATGTATACCAAGGAGAGTTTGAAGTCTACATAATTGATATCTAGGATGCGTACTTGCCATATCCATGATGCTTTCTAGAGAAAATACAGCCATGAGTTGCCATGCTTTGTGTCATGCCAACCCTATCATCCAGGTGCCACTGGGTCAGGAATAGGCACGCAAATGCAACCAATGATGGGTGGGGCTTTGAAATATGCTTGGCATGAAAATTCTACCCAAAGGTGATTACTTAGTTGTTGCCACATAAATAACCCAGTTTCTCTGTGAGGTGTAGATGATGCAGTAAGGTTGTATATTATAAAAGAGCACATGAACTATAGAATAAAACTATAAGATCTAAAACTTAACCACAAAAACAAAGAAAGAGGTGGTAAATAGAAACACAAAGAAAATAAAAAATACATGACAAAGTAAGTTATATTTAAAAAATTTAACTGGCATAGCTAAACTCTAATTTTTTAAAAAGACAGTTCTATCAGTGAACTATATGGAATTTTCAATGTGTTTTTCTTCATAATAGTTTGTAAAATTCTTATGAATAAGTACCATATAATATTCCATACTACATGTACAAAACTTAGCAATTTTATATATTAACTAGAGGCCCAGTGCAAGAAATTCATGCATGGGTATGGTCCATAGATCTGCCCTGCAATCAGGGCCATCTTCCCTGCCTGCTGACAGCTGCCCCACCCCCACCCCCACCCACCTTTGTTCACCATCAGGCAATTAGAGCCTGCGGTCTCAGGGGAGGGCCTAAGAGGTTGGCCAGCAGGCCCTGATCAGGCATTCAGAGCCTGTGGGCTGGGGGCAGCTCCTGCATTGAGTGTCTGCCCCCTGGAGGTCAGTGTGTGTCATAGCGATTTGTTGTTCCACCATTTGGTGGATTTGCATGTTACCTTTATTATATAGGATTTCTTTGTTAATAAAAATAGCATATTTAAAATAACACCATGTTTTTTCTTATATATTAGTGAGTTGAATATTTTTCAATTGAGAACTAACTAATGCCAGAATTTGGGGTATGAAAATCACTAATTTCTAAAAGAAATAGAGACTTAGAGAAATTCTATTCCTTTCCATATTGGCATTAACATCCCTAAGTAACTAGACTATTGTTTTCAGATTTATAAAAATTTTATTTTAAAACGATACTACTTGTAAGATAAAGAAAATTGGGTAACCATTATAGATTTTCTCTGATACCTTTGAAATTTTGTTGACGTGTTGTGGGCTTTTGATAGAGGCAGTCAACTCCCACAGCAAAGTTTCTTTAACAAGTAATAATAGTAATAATAATAGCTACTATAATAATAGCAACCACTGATCAAGCTCCTGCAATTGTGTCTAGCACTCTAAGGGTTATATATATATATTTATTATATATTATTCTTACCCTTATACTCTATATTTATCATAAATATAGTGTATGATAATTACAACAACCTTATGTGGTGAATACTATTATATTCATATTAGAGTTCAGGAAACTGAGTATTAGAGATATTGTATTATGTGACTTGTCTGAGTTCCTATAATTCCCTAAGCATTGTACCAAGGATTTGAATCTAAAAATTCCATCTACTTTCCTCTCTTCTTCTTTACCATCTGTCATAAATAATTTGTAGATAGGAAAACTTAGTTTTCTGGGAATATTATGTCCATGTTTTGAAAGTACCAATATAATATCTATGGTCTGTTTCTAGGAATATAATCATAGCTTTCTCAAGGGAAACTTTCCAAAGATCAATATTGTTTTAAAATTTTCACTTTATAGACATTAAAACTCTAAGGTCCCCCCCAAATTAGGTAAGTCTTTTAATATTTGTTAGTAATGCTATAATCTATATATGTAGTATAAGGCAAATAAAGTGAAATTAAAGAGTAAGTATCATATATAAAAGCATAGCTTTAAATAAAATTTAAAATGTTTGTAATATTATTTTTAGTGAATTATAGTATTTACCATGTTTGTAAAGAGTTTGGACATTTGAAGTATGTATTTATATGCAAGACTATTTGTCAGACTAGAATACCATTTCATTTGTTGATACCGCTAACATACACTATGTATTTTATAAAATCAATTTAATTATATGATGAACATCATGAGAAAATTACACTTTGCAGAAACACTTTAAGACAATTATAGCTCAATTTTGCTTCCCTCAAGTAACAAATAGCAGCACTGTCTCCCTTCCCCTTGCCAATAACATCCTCAAATAAAAAAAGGCCAGAAGATTAGATTACAAATTCTAATATCTCTTGCTACTGTAATATTTTAAAGTCATTACACAAAAAAATAACATTCAGCCCTCTGGTAATTATTGAATTAAGTCCTAAATGTTTTATACAATAGTATGTGTGAACTCAGAATGGAATCTGTGGTTTGAGGAAAACCTGGAAGGGGATCTATTCTAACACTCCATCAGCATCACTACCACCACCACTGAGGGGATCAGCCAACCTCAACTTGACTGTGTCCATTTATAGAATTCACTACCTATTATGAGATCCCAATAAAAAAAAAATATTCACTTCTAATTCTTAGAAAGTATTTATTTGAACTGAATTCTCTAAAAGTTATATTCATTTGTCCTAGATCTATCCTCTGCAGTTAAACTGATAAGTTATAATCCTTTATCCAGGTGGAAGTACTTTTATTATTTAAGGACAGTTATCAAGTCCCTTTACTTCCTTTCACCCCTCATCCTTCAACTATTTATTTTGATCTTGAGAATGTAACCACCTTAATCACCCTTGGGAAATCTCTACTTACTAAATGACTAATGTTAGGTAAGTTGGTGTGCTTTATCACAATTTCTGACTTTTATTCAGGAGCTCCTTCGGGTGAAGATGTAACATAATTTTGACTATTTGAGAAAATTCAAAGACCCGTGAAGTAAAATGATTAGTAATTCTGCTAATTGAAATTTTTGAATTGTACACATTCTAAGACTGCCATACAGATGCAAATCACTTAATGGATAAGAGTAAGTAAACCTGATCAGCCAACAACCATATATCCATGTAGCTATTTGCACATAAAAGGTAATTTTTGTTACAGTGCATGAGTGTGTAGATGTGTGTGAGTGAAAAATGGCCACAAAAATAAAGTCAAGTCAACTGCCAGTGTGGTGTTGGAAATAGAGGAGCAGTAAACAGTCTCAGAATGCCATGATGATAGCCCCAAGAAAAGATTTTGATAATGGAGGATTTCCCAATCACACTAACAAATATAATGATGTAATCAAAAGAAGAGCTAAGTAAATGGTTCCCTCTGACTGGAGGGGCTTCTCCTTCATCTTTATAACCTTTGGGCAAGTCGACAAATACCAACCACATCTAAGGTCCCATTAACTATATAAACAATGACGACTAGAGCTCAGGTGAGAACCACATACCATAATCTTCTCTTTTCACGGAAGCATTTCCGTGATACTACAGTACCTTACAGCATCAAGTGTGACTGAGAAGAACTTTGTTAACCACTTAAATATTTTCCCTAAGAAAACTTCTACTTAGTTCTTTTTATTTACAGAAAGCTTTTAGAATCTTCTTTATCCTTGAGATATGAAATTTTACAAAAATAAGTATAAGAATGGGTTTTGTTTATAATTCTCTTTAGTTGTCTAGCAGCCTTTTATTTTAGTTTATCCATCACCATTTATCCCTCTTTACCCTCTTCCACATCCACCCAATCTCCTCACCCCACAATCACCACACTGTTGTCCATGTCCATGAATTTTCTCTCTCTTTTTTTTCTCAATCTCTCCACTTCCCCCAAAACCCCACTACCAGAACTGTCTGCCTGCTCTCTATGTATGAGTCAGTTTGTCTTTATTTTGCTTAGTATCATGAAATTCCACATATGAGTGAAATCACACGCTACTTGTCCTAGCAGATCTACCTAATACATACAAACAAACAAAATCTAGCAATCTTTTAATCTTCGGATCTTTAGCTCATTTCTTTTATACTTTTCTCAATTCCATTTTTACTCAACTTTCCCTCATAGCACTCAAATTTCTTTATATTTTCAGTCTGAATTTTTCGGTTTAAAACCCGGGAGATAGTTTCATTCACATCTCTGATCCTACTCTACCATTTTAAATTCCTGGCAGTAATATTTTAATTTCTAAGAATTTTTCTTATTCTAGGGTTTCTTTAAAATTTTTTCACAAAAATCTGTTTTTATTTTATAGCTACAAAGTCTTTGATACTTTGGGCACATGGATAACCATGTAAATTGCATATTTTACTTTAGCATATTTTTAGATATTTAGCAAGCTAGGCACCTCAAATCAGAATAAGAAGGTTTTACTCTGGTGTGTTCAATGATTATAAAGTCACACTAACATCCTAGCAATTTCTAGGCAGGTTTGTTTATTTTAGAGGATGGTCCTTCAGTTTTCTTCATACAGTGCACATTTCAAACTCATAGTCATGCTACATTATGGGGTCTTGGGTTAGACTGGCCCATCATGAATGTTGTTGAACAATAACATTTTCTTTTACCTTGCTGGGTAGTACCCCTTGTGTGTACCTGCTGACTCTGTTCAGAGACTCTTCATGAAGTCCCCGGTAAAATAGCCCTAGATATTGCTTTTTAAACTAATTCTCTGTTTATTCTGGCTCATGTTATTCCTGCTTTGTTTCATCCGTCACCACACACATCTGTTTTGTGTCTTTCAAAGTTGTATTAATAACATTAGTTCACTAATGGCCTTCACTCTTATTTTCTTGGTATTGTGGGTTTATTCATATGTATATACCTTTATTTTAATTTCAGTTGTGTTTTATAAGAGCCAGGAGGCATATGAATGTCCTTAGGTCAACCTTTTGAAGCAAGAGATATTTAGATCCGAGACAAATGTTAAATGGCATTTTAATAAACAAAATCTTGAATAGTAAAGAAAAATCTAGAAGAGCAGCAATGCAATGGAGTGGACTACACTACCTGGAAGAAGCAAATTTTTAATAAAGTTGGCCAAAAATTTAAGAGTGGGGGCTGGTCAAAACCACAACCACCACAACAGAAAGGAAGCCAGATGAAGCCACGGGAATCTGTAAGATATAAGGTGACCCTGCACTGTGCAGGAAAGAAGGGCCTATCTGGGGGAAGGGTTAATACAGGTCCTAGTGACATGGGTCTTTGAGTGCTACATTTTTGTTAAAGTAGATAACAATGAGAGTCTGTATATTCCTGAAAATGAGGATGACAGGAAGAATGCGATGTTTGGAGAACATTATCATACCAGTTGTATAAGCAATAGACTGGATCAAAGACAGATGAGGGCAAGGGAGATGCCTGTGAGCTTGTTGATGTAGTCCAGGAGTGATGGTCTAAGGAATGAGCAGAGGACTGTGGCTGTGGGGGCAGGAAAGCAGGAGGTGAGCAAGCCCTGCTGCTGCTTGGTATAACTTCATTTATTATATTTTACTTCCCAAAAGAAGACGACAAAATAAGAACTACAAAAAAAAAGGAGGGGGGATCTGAAACATAATGTCTTTATCTGTGTAAATAGAATTGTAGATAAAATAGATGGATATCATATTATTTTTCTTCCTTTATTTAAAATACATAAAATGTAATAAAATTAAGAATAAAGGGAAGGCATGCACATTTTAATTGGTTGTTGTATCTGCTAATGCACAGCATAGGCTCACATCTCAGCTCCACAACTTGCTCAGATAAAACTGATAATTGACTTAAACTCTCTGAGTCACAGATACCTAATCTTTAAAATGAAGTTGATAATAATAGTACCAACCTCATATAGAATTCTCAGAAAAATACAATAAGATTGAGCATGGTAAACCAAGATTGCTTGTTATAATTATACAAGCCTCAAAAATAATTTTTAAGATACTGTATAGATTCTTACAGATAAATGAGGCATATCTTAATCTATGCAAACTATTGCTTAAAAATCAATAGTGTTTTGCCACAGTAATTTGTATTAATAAAAATAGAACTAAGGAGAATGCATTAGTTAAAACAACTCTAATTTTAAAAAAATTACTCAGTGAATCTTTACTCTTATGCCAATTAAAAATAAGTCATTTGACCATGACTGTTTCCTTATTAATTCAAAAAATACACTTTAATTATGAATGCATTATAGTTTTACATTTAAGTACTTCCAAGTGAGCTAAAATTGTTTCTAAGTCTCGCTCCAATATACATAGTCAGAGCATATGTTGTCCACATGGTTATTTCTGCTCTACAACATACTAATGAGACTTTCTTGAATTAAATATTAGTTCTGAGGATGAAATTTCCTTCTGGAATTTAAAAATTCTGAAGCAAAACCAAGATTACTAAAGTTATTCTGATGTAGGAGGTAATTAACATAAAAATACAGTACTATTTAGGGTGGTTAGTTTTCACAATATTATTTAAGTCAATTTGTGTTTTGTGTCTAGGAATTATAGTACAGAATACATCTCACTTATTCTTCTTTACTCATGTGCATAACTATATAATAATTGCCAATGGAAATATCTGTGAAAAACAGTAGAGATGTTCCTAAATTTTTTAAAAATAGAGCTAACCTATAATCCAGCAATTTTACTTCTGAGTATCCAAAGAAAACAAAAACAAAAACTTGAAAAGATATATGCAGTCCTGTACTCATTGCAGTATTATTTACAATAGCCAAGATAAAGAAACAACATAAATGTTTATCAGTGGATGAGTGGATAAACAAAGCATGGTGTGTACATACAAACACACACACACACACACACACACACACACACATACACGTTGGAATATTATTTGGCCATTAAAAAAAAATCTTGTTATTTGTTACCACATGAATAGAACAGAGGGCATTATACTAAGTGAAATAAGTGAGACAGAGAAACACAAATAACCACATGCCATATAGATTTCATTTATATAAGGAATCTAAAAAACAAAAACAAACTAAAAAAACCACCCAAACTCATAGATACAGAAAATAGCTTAACCAAGGGTGGGGTTAGGAGTATATGTAAAATGGATAAAGGGGAAAAAAAGAGTAAATAAATAAAATTATAAATAAATAACCTGGATAGTTATAAGGGGGGAGGGAAGAATAATTGCCAATAGTGCAATAGTGGCCTGATTTTTATGTCCTTGTTTTAATGACTGAAAATGCCTACTTAATTTTTTTTTGTGGTACTACAAGTTTGAAAATTAGAGTAAATTTTCATTTCATACTAAGACAATGTAGTCTCTGGAAGAGTTACCAAATCAAATATTCCAAGGATTACCAATTATAATTGATAAAATTCAGGTTTTTGTTCTCTTGGTTGATTCAAAATACTCATAATTATAACTATAATTATTATATCTCTATTTATTTGCAAAAGAAAGTTATAAATGTTAAAAATATCATTTGTGATAGTATTTCATTTGCCAAAGTTTTATTTAAACTTTAGGCTTGCAATAATAAAGCAATCATGGCCAAGTCTCTTTATTTTTTAGGTTAACAAAACTAATTTTTTTTTTTTAAAAGAAAAAGATACTATTTGGCTATAAGAAAGAAGGAAATTTTACCCTTTGCAATAGCATGGATGGCCTAGAGGACCTTATGCTAAGTGAAATAAGCCAGTCAGAGAAAGACAAGTATGATATGATGTGACTCATATGTGGAATCTAATGAACAAGCAAAAGAGAGACAGATTCATAGATAAGAGAGCAGGCTAACTGCTGACAGGGGAGGGGCAGTTGGGGAGGAGGAGGAATGGAGGCATTGAGCAAATATACATACATACCTATACACATACATACATAAATAAATCCACACTAATAAAGGAGAAAGATGTAAATTGACTGTACCTCCACAATGCCCACCAGCCAATCAGGAGTGGATATGCAAATTAACCCAACAAAGCTGGTGGGTTAATTTGTATACACAGGCACTGAGTGAAGACTGAAGAAGACTGAAGACTGAAGAAGACTGAAGACTGAAGAGGATTTGGCTTCTCTTCTGTGGCCAGAGTGAAGGCCTGGGTCCTGGGTGCTGGAGGAAAACCAGTGCCAGTAGCCAGGGGAAGGAAGGCCTATTGCACTAATCTTCATGCAATGGTCCTCTAGTAAAAAAATAAAAGAGAGAAAGGACTTATGGACACTGACAGAAGTGTGGTGATTGCCCCAGTGGGTATTGGGGGGTGGAGAAGGATATAGGGGAGATAAATGATGATGGATGAAGACTTGACTTGGGGTGGTGAACACATGATATAGTGTATAAATTGTGTGTTGCCAAATTGTATACCTGAAACCTGCATAATTTTGTTAACCAGTGCCACCCCAATACATTTTTAAAAAGGGAAATAAAGGATATTATAGAAAATATTCTGGCATATCTAGATGTCATTTTTTGAATTCAACAACTCATATACATAAATATCCATGAAGACTAGTTAATTACAGCATTTTTTTCAAAATATTAAAACAAATTTTAATTACAGTTGACATACAATGTTATTTTAATTTCAGGTGTACAACCTAGTGATTGAACATTTGTATAATTTACAAAGTGATCACCCCAATAAGTCCAGTACCCAATTGACAACGTATCCATATATGGTCATTACAACACTGTATGAAATAAGTTTTTAAAATATGACTAGTATTTGAAAGTGTGAACTGAACATTTGTTAATGAAAGCTGTTAGCAGCATATAGACTGCTTTGGGGCAGGATCGTGACTGGGTAACCAGGCTGCCTTGTGTCCTTGGTATCAGGCGTCTAAGATGCTAGATCGGGGTTGGTGTTCTCTTTTGCTTATCACACTCTGTTCTGAAGTGTTCTGCAATTCATTTTGATTTTGTGCCTTTTTGCTATCTCATTTTAATTGTATGCTCTGTTATGAAAATGGGTGGCAAACATATAACACATTTATATAAGAATCACTGGGCTAATCCTTGTGCTGATAATGATAAACTACAATTAAAAAAACACACACACACACACACTTAAAATTACTAATCAAATGGTGGATTATCTCAGTGATATTTAGGTTTTATAGTTATACACTTACAATTTTTTAAAAACCCATTATTATCCAACAATCCTGGAGGAAAAATAACATTGCTATTGCAAGTCTGCTGCACTCCAGTCCAAATCTGTTTTTATTTTTCATTAAAATTCCTCTTGTGGCTCAAATACTTAATAACTTTGAATTTCTCAGATGTGATGCTTGAGTTATAACAGAGCAAACTCCATCCCACAGTAGTAGAGAACATGGGAATCCATTCTACTTATTCCTCCCCAAGACACATTTTTACGTAACACCAATATGCATGCCCCTACAATGCTTTAAATGTTTGTACTATTCTAAAAAGAGCTTTAAAAACTTTAGTAAAAATAGCTTAATATGAAATGTGTATAGGCTTATGATGGAAAGTTGCTTCCCCAAAGTTCTTATCCAAAAGGCAGTGAGTGGTATCATATCAGAGTGAATGCCAGCAGGGCTACAAAATGGTTTCTACCTTTCATTAATTTCACCCTGGCTAAAGGCAAATAAGTGCTGGTGTAATAAAACTTGCATGAACCATTAGTATCCTGATCTATCCCTTAAATAGAAATAGTAATTTATCTCTCGTGATGAAATATTGAGACATTCCTACTCATAATCTCTTTTTAGTTGTTTTTTTGATCGTGTAATTGTTTCACTAATAAACTAGGGGAGAATATCGGTAACAAAGATAGTGCCTTATTTTTTATTTATCTTTTTCTTTGGTTCCAATTTTGAGAAGTAGTTATGATTATCCCTATTTTATAATTAAGCATGCCACAGCTTTCCAGGAGGAAAAAATGACTCCAAGAGAAAGAATGTAGTAGGGCCACCATTTTAGCCACTGTCAGATCCAAAAATCCATGTGTTTGCTCTATAGCATGGCAATTGTTTACATTTAATTTCTCATGATGTAAATATTTTTAGAATAAATTGTATAAGTGTCTGAAATAATATCAACATTCTAAGTATTTATCTTGATGAACACAGGGGTGTTTTGTAGAATAGTGTTGGAGGCACGTAAATGCAATCACACAATTTTGGCCATCACGTAGCTCCTTTTTCTTTGTTTCTCTTTCCTGCCTCAATTTCCTTAACATTTGGACCCATCAAGCACAAAGAAATAGACAATGATTTATACATTTTCAAGTGTCCTCAGAAATCAAAAGGATATTTTAAAAGAATAATTTTCTCATTGATACAAAATTTTTAATAACCTACAGAAGGTATGCATTTTTCTGTAACTCTCTGTTTAAAATAGGAAGCTCACATACACATATTTTTTTCTCCCTCCAACATTCAAGTGCAGTAATAACATGATTATGCTAATCCCTTTGTTTTCTTTGGGTAGATGCTTGGGATTGTTTTTCTAATATCTTTAGACACATTAGATCATGTGGAAGGGAAGGAAAACTGATTAACTCTTACTCAGTGGATGTACTAGACACTAGGATACTTAATGCCCAATATTTTATTTACTCCTAGAAACTACTACCGGTAGTATTCCCAGGAAAGGTCCTAATATCCCCATTTTTATACATGAAGAACCTTGAGTGAAGGTTGGTTAAGTTACTAGCCCAAATGAACAGAATGATGAAATATAGTTTTAAACAGGACTATCTATACTTTCCACTGTGCAAAATATTATTGGCTATAGTAATTAAGAGACTAAAGCTTTACCTTCTTTTTTTCCATTATGTTAGCTTTGAAGATACCTTATCTTTTGAATAGAATAATTTTCAGTACCTAGTAAATTTATTAGGAAAATCCAGTGACTTTTGACAAAATTTAAACTGATAAATCCAGAATTGATACTTGTCAGAGAACAAAAGTTCTTTTCCCACTTAACATTAAATTCATTAATGACAATACCACAAAATTACTTCTGCCTAAAACCTCATAAAACAGGAACTAATCAAAACAAACACACTTACAGCTAATGATGATTTTAATTTAGCTGTAAATGCCTCAAAGGCTAATAATTAGAGAGCAGTTATACGCTTTTTGTTTTGCAAAATAAATTATTGCTGTGTATTTTGCTACAATTTTCTCTATTTAATTTTGCTAAAGTAGTGCTCTCTGTTTTAAATGTGAAAACTGATATAATTGTTAGATAACTTAGATAACCATATTAAAATCAATTTTCTGTTTAAAATAGTGTCTCATAAAGATGTTTTGAACAATAAAACTGGCCACAAATGTGCCATTAAACAACAACAAAAAGAGGCAAGTAAATAAACTCTTTGCAGCCCTTGATTGCATGGCACTAGTCACTTTAGATTTAATGAAGGGTCTTTTGTTTAGCAATAGGGATGGCTGTTAAAGAGATGTTTGGCATAGGGATGTGGCTCTAAATAATTAAACTTATCCTAAAACTAAAGTTCCTGTGCATGAATTCATGAACCAGTGGGGTCCCTTAGGCTGGCCTTCAGGATCAGGCTGAAACTGGCTCTCTGACATTCTCTGAGGGGTCCCAGATTGTGAGAGGGTACAGGCCAGGCCAAGGAACCCCAAAGGTGCATGATTGGGGCTGGGGAGGGACACCGGAGGTTGGCAAGCTGGGGAGGGACCACGTGAGGGCTCCAGGGAGTGTTCAGCCCATCTCACTCAGTCCTGATCAGCCAGACCCCAGCAGCAAGTTAACCTATCGGTCAGAGCATCTGCTACCTAGTGGTCAGTGCACATTATAGCAACTGGTCGACCGGTCAATTATCTGCCCCCTGTTCATCAGTGCACATCATAGCGAGCGTCTGAGCAGCCTTAACATATCATTAGCATATTACACTTTGATGGGTTGAACAAATGAGCAGATGACTGGACACTTAGTTTATTAGGCTTTTATTATATAGGATTGCGTGTTTTCCCTAAACAGGCGTGATCATCAGTGTTTTCTCTTTAGAGCAGTAGCTCCAACATTGCAAAAGTAAATTAAGATCAATGATATTAAGTTATCCCTTTGATTGGTCTAGAGGTTTTAACAGAAGGGGTAGGAACAATGAGTTTGTTCTATTAATGTGAAAAACACTGACTATCAAATTACAAATAGAGACAACATTATTGACAAAATTCTTTTTAGTAGAGAGACCATCAAAAGAATGAGATGTAGGTATCATATTTTTAAACTCTGGTATGAGAAAAACAAAACCATTCTAAATGGGATTGAAAGTAAATTGAACTGTAAAAGGAAAGGACTAAATTTTGGATATTTAATTATTTCTTCCCCACTTCTGAAAAAAAAATACTCTTTTGTTTTTTGTTGCTTAAGATCAAATAACAGGCACTCATTAAAAAAAATAATAACACCTTAATTAAATAATGTGAAAAACTAAAGGCTATTCTGAATCTCTAAACCTGGGGTAAAGGTAGCTGACATTAATTTTTTGATGCCTCTCTTTGCACTTTGAAATATATGTATATATGTACACACACACACACACACACACACATATATGTGTATATATATATATATATATATATATATATATATATATACAAATAAATATATTTTTATATAAGTAAGAGGCTATCTCCATTGCATTCTATGGGAATGATGTACCCCTGGAGATGTACAATGTACAGATACCATAAATGGAGTCATAATACATATACTGTTATTGTTATTTTGGATTAGGGGGAGAGATGTAAATGTCAGGCCTTTCCTTATATAAGCACCAATTTTCTATCTCCAGAGAATATCAGAACATGAAATTTAATCGTATCTAATAATATAGATACTTAATCATATCTGTAATTTTCAGTCCAGTTGTTTTAGGAAATTAGATCTTATAAACTTTTCTTCCCATTGCTTTTCTCATTTTTTTGGTTAAGGCTCTTAATATTTCATATTGTGCATGTATCACAGTTTATTGATGGTTCTAATTTTTGGCTGTTATGAGAAATAATGAAATAAACATCCTTTTATATGTCCTCCCAACTTGGTGTATAACTTCCAATGGAATGCATTCACAAGAGATAAATTTCTGAATTAAAGTCTAAGTATTATAAATTTTAATGGGGAATCTATAACTTTTTACATTTCTTGAGAAATTGTATATACATAAAATCTTCCTGACATGAGCACTGGTTATGGATCTTATAGTACTTTAATGTTTTTTAAAATCTGACCACTGGTGAATTTTGAACACCAATTCAAATGCTGGTTAATTCTGTATTTCTTTTCAGATCTTAGTCCATTGTTTTAGTTTGAACCTTTTCTTTGTCAATTACTAAAAACATTATTATTGAATTATTGAAATTAAACCTTTGTATCAAAAAATAATAATAATTTTGCTCACACATACTATTTTTTGTCATGAAAAAATTATACTTTTTATATATTCAATATATAAATAAATATAGATAATTTTAAAAATAATTTATGGAGTATAGAGTCTTGGAGATCTCTAATATCTTCGGAATGTGTGTTGATTTCTGCAAAATCTAAATTCTATTACTTTGTAAATTTAACCTTTTCACCTATTTTGAATTATTTTTACATATAAGATGGAATTCATTAATAGCGTCTTCGTGAAACAAGTTGTGTCAATTTATCCTTTCCTCCCACTTATTTTATATGTATTTTTTTTATATCAAGGCTATAATACTGAATTATTTGCCTGATAAATTTATCTGTCCTGTACCATACCATATTGAATGATGCATATATAGTATGTTCTGATATCTGGTAAGCAAGTTTCCCCTAAATTTCTTATCTTTATAGTTTTTTTTTTTCCTTTGAAAGATAGTTATTATTTTCTGGGAACTTTAAATATTTTATGCACTTTCAAATGAGTCTCTTGAATTGTTCATTGGAACTGTACTAAACTGATATGTAACTGTGGGAATATGATACTCTTAAGATATTAGATTTTTCCATTTAAGAACATATGTTTTTCAGTTCATTCAGTTTTACATTATGTCCTGCAGCCAACATGCTTGAAAAACTGCTGAATATCATCTAGAACAGCGGAAATCTAAAGCATGACCCCTCAACAACTCAGTGAATACAGACATTTCACAGGAAGGGGCAGAGTGTGAAGACTGGTAGCTTCTCTGATGTGGTTAGAGGAGCCCACTCAGTTTGGAGCAGTGAGCAATGACCAACACCCATTGGTACTGTCAATACAAGTGATGATCTTGGAAGTGTGTAGATGAAAAGGGACAATGTCTCTATTAGCGTGAGTTGTGGTCATAGTTATAAGAAGCATATTACTAACTGAGATTGTGTTGAAGTGCAAGAGACTGGTGGCCAACGCAGGGACACACCACTGCCCTGGAAGCTGCATGTGTGTATATATATATATATATATATATATATATATATATATATATATATATATATATATACACATAGGAAATATGAAAGGGTCCAAAGAAAGTAGAAGCAAGCTAGAGAACACTTGAAAATGGTCTCGGTTTTAAATTTTTCTCCCGCCTATACACAGATACACAGATATGTGGACAGAGAATGGGTGCCTTACTAAATTAAAGTGCTTGAGTGTAATTTCTGTATTATAATTAGATGATTTCCAACATAGGCACAAGCTAACGTAACCCCTAGGAAGCTAGGCTTAATAACAAAAAACAAGAGCAAAAAAATACTTTAAAAAGTACTAAATGGAGACATCAGTGGTCACACAGTGCAGTATAAGCAAATTTCACAGATTTAGGCTAGGAAAGTTACTCATCAAAAGAAAAACAAAACATCAAAGTAACAATTGTCAAAGGGGGGAAATGAGAATTGAGCGAAGTTAAACTATATTGTCCAAACGTCGTTTTTTAACCAAAAATCGCAAGACAAGGAACAGAAAAGTGTAACCCATTCTTGGGGCGGGGAGGAAGCAATCGACTGATCCTATTGCCACCAGCTGCTGGAATGTACCAAAGGTGTCAAAGTAGTTATTTTTCATATGTTCAAAGAAGAGAGAAATGCCACATGTGAAGGCTTAAAAGCAAGCATAACAAGAATAAATCAATAGTGCTCAAAAAAGACATTGAAATTAGAAAATTTATTTTAAAAACTGAAGAAGGTTGAACAGGAGCTCCAAGGCCTATGGGATAATGTTGTAAAGCATATCAACAAACATTAAATAGGAGTCAAAACAAAATGCTATATCCTGTGTGAATCTATTTATATAAAATTTTAGAAAAGCAACTATGGTATTCTGTAAAATAGATCTGTTGTTGCCTGGAACTGAGGGTCATGGAGGGGATCCACATTAAATGGGCAAAGCAAATTGATGAAGGGAAGAATAGTGCCTCCTCAATTTCATAAAGCTTAGCAGAGATCATGTAGTACCTTTTATAAGATTGTATGAAACATAAAGGGGCAGTAGAAGGAAAGTATAACAAAGAGCATAGTAATTGCATAGGCTCAATCCTCAAATTTATTCTAGACCAGCTCCTTGTTTTACCTATGGCATGCCCACATCGGAAGCCTCTCAGTACCTTAGAGTCTAAGCAAAACTAACCCCTGTCCTATGAGGAAGAGAAGATTGATTTTTCCCCATGAAGTCAATATTTTCTTACCTTTCCCACCACCTAACTGCAGTATTTCCCAAGTAAACAACAGCCCTACCCACAAGAAGGTGGAGTGGCTCCTTGTTCAATACAACAGCCACACTATGGTTTTATACCCCTTCATTTCCCAGTCTTGGGCTTTTCACTATCAAATAGCACCATAGATAAGACATCAACACCCCAGAATATACTATTCTGTCCACGCTTAGTCCATTTTCTTTTTAGTCCACATCATCAAGGGTTCAAATCATCCAGGGTTCCATTTCCAACCACAGCTGTCATGTTGTATGAGGGGTAAATGAAACCTTAAGAATAACAGTTGTGAAGGTTTCATCACCATGGAATGGAATGTTTCATAGTCATGGAATGTTTTAATCAGTGACATGAATAGATTGAATTTATATATTAAAAGGTTATTCAAGTAGAAGTATAATGAAGGAGACTAATAGCTAAGAAACCGCTATTTGAGACAAAGGAAAAGGAATGATAAAGGAGGATGAAGCTGTAGACATAGAAGCCAATATGCAAGTCACACGTATATGACTAATGGTGATAGAATTAGAGGTGGTAATAATGGTGTTTAAGATAGTTAATGTTACTGAATGCTTGTTCTGGGCCACAACGCCAGGCATTCATTTGACCTTTACAACAATACTGAATGTTATTGGTACTGCTAACATTCTCATTTGGCAGAAGTTAGTAACCTGTCTAAATTGACAAGAAACAGACTACCAATTCAGATCCAGGCTAACTCCAAACCCTGTACTTAAAAACTACGCTAGGTGGAATATTGTAAGGAGAGAATGAATGACTGGTGCCAGTGATCAAAGACCAGTGAAATGTGACCTGGAGATCTCTACTGGGGTGGGAGAGTTGAAAAATAAGCCTTCAGGTCTTTGATTCTTATAATTATAATCCATTCCCCCCCCCTTTTTTTTAACTTGACTTATATTTCTCATAGTATGGAGCCTCTAAATTTCCCCTCTCCTGTAATAGCACTTAATGTAAAAGCTATATCATATTTCTTTTAAAATATTCTGATTTAGTTCAGCCTAACTGAGTCCTTGCACTCTCTGAGGTTTGTGAGACATTCAGAGTCAGCCATTGTTGGAATTCCTCTTCCTCCACTACATTATTCAAGATGCAGAAAAATGAAGTAGGGACCTGTTTCTCAGTCCACAGTGGACTCCTTCGGCCATTCTTTCTTACTGTCATCTGTGGTTCATCATCAGTCAGGCATGACTTTGATGGCTCATTGCTAGTGTTGACATTGAGTGCTACCAAGGTACCCAGAGCAGAGGCATGTAAATAGAACATTTTTATATGGGCCCATGCCACTGTGTGAGTATATTACATGCTATTGATGCCTGGTGACCCTATGAGTGAGTAATGTCCACAGTGTCCTATCTTCAACAGCCCTGCTCAGCTCCTGTGAACTCATGCCTACGGCTTCTTTTATGGAGCCAATTGATTTCATAATTGGTCTTCCCCTTTTCCTGCTGCCTTCTACCCCCCACCCTCCCAAGAACCCTGTATTCTCATGGTTTGCCCAAGGTAGGACAGCATTAGGCAGTCACAAGAATTTATAGAGAAAAATAGAAAATGTTATTAAGGACATTAATGAGAACCCAAATAAGGGAAGAGTGTACCATGTTAATGGATTGCAGTAGTCAGTGTAGAAAATATTTGCTTGTCTGACATGTAATCTTTAAATTTGAAGCGATACTAACCAAAATCACATGAGGGTTTGCCAGATCCTAAAGCTTATTTCAAAATAGAAACAGAGCCAAAATGGTTCTGAAAGAAGAAATACATTTTGGTACTAAATGTTACTACCCTGTTTCCCCGAAAATAAGACAGTATCTTACATTAACTTTTTCTCCCAAAGTTGCGCTAGGTCTTATTTTCAGGGGATGTCTTATCTTTCCATGCGCTAGGTCTTATTTTTGGAGGATGTCTTATTTTCGGGGAAACACGGTACCACAAGGACCCACTATCATTGCATGCAAAATAAAGTCAGAGATACTTAAAGTCCTTTACAGAATGTAAGAATAATTCAGTTTCTTTCTTCAAAGACCTCTGAAGCAAGAAAATAGAAAACTCCTTTTGGTATCCCTTTTCAACCACATTTCATTTTTGAAACTTATTTTTGAGGCCTAAGCTAAATCTCGTGTCCTTAAGCTTCTTATTTTGTCACCAATTTTTTTTTGATATTAAGACTTCAAAGTCTTAAAGACTCTTATTGAGTTCTCATCATTCTTTGCACCAGTTGGGAAAATAAAAATAGGGATTCATGAAGCTTCCCTTATTTTCATACCTCTGCTGTTTTCAAGAAGTTTCTTACTTTTCGGTTATGTTTCTCTCAAACCTGATTGGGTCAGGAGGACTGATAGTAGAAGGCAGCAGGTAATATGGCAGTTTTAAGGGAAACTTTTGTTTTGAGGAGTATATTTTTACTTTTACTGGTCCTGCAGTTTAAGTAGCATTATAGCAAAGGGTGTTCGAATAAACAATAATCTTGGTTTATAAGTTTGATAAGATCAAGCTAATAGGATATTTAACACGGTGTATGACAAGCACTATACAATTTCCAGTATATTTTACATACGTTATTTCATTTTACTTTTTCAACAAGTCTGAATTATGATTGCTACCATGTTCCCATTAATGAGAAAACTCAAAATGTTGACATGTTTGGTCCAAGGACTCCTGGTCAGAGCAGAACAAGCACTAGAAGCCAAGCCTTCTAAGAATTTGGCCAATGTTCTTTATTACATATTCAATTTTTATTTGATATATCAAAATTTCAGCATTATAAAATAATGTGAACATTCTCATAGAATTTATGGAATAAATACATTAGATTTTTAGGTTAACAGGTGATTTTTCCTGTGAAAGTGCATAAACCAGCCATTAGTTGCTTTGAAAATGGAGGGGGGCGGGCATGAAGCATGAAAAACGTGAAGTTTTAAGCAATTGGAAAAGACAAGAAAACAGGTTCTTATTGAGAGACTTATTCCCCAACACCAAATACAGTACATGATGTGTTTCCTGACACCAATTCTGCAACACTGTCCAACATTTCAATTCAATTCTGACTCAACTCCTAGAGTAAGCACAGACCCCACAAAATAAGGGCTCAGTCCCACAAGACCACCTCTACTTCAAATGCCCAGGCCACCCACATTTCTGCCTGGTTGACTATAAATCCAGGGCTTCCCATGACTCCTCCTAATTTGCTGGAATGGCTCACAAAACTCAGGAAAACATTTTACTTATGAATATAGGTAGATTTAAAAAAAAAAAAAGGATACGACTTGCCCTGGCTGATTTGGCTTAGTGGATGGAGCGTCGGTCTGTGGACTAAAGGGTCCCAGGTTCAATTCTGGTCAAGGGCATGTACCCTGGTTGCGGGCACATCCCCAGTAGGGGTGTGCAGGAGGCAGCTGGTTGATGTTTCTCTCTCATCCATGTTTCTGGCTCTCTATTCCTTTTCCTCCCTCTCTGTAAAAATTCAATAAAGTATATTAAAAAAAACAACAACAACAAAACAAAACACAAAGGATATGACTCAAGAATAACCAAATGAAAGAAATGCACAGAGGGGGCATGCAGAGCTTCCATGCCCATCTAGGAGTGCCACTCTCCCCGACCTCTATGTGTTCACCAATCTGCAAACTCCAAACTCCATGACTCGGGGGTTTTAATGGAGGTTTCATTATGTAGGCAAGATTGACTAAATCGCTGGCCATTGGCCATTGAGCTCACTCCCCAGTGCTTCTCTCCTCCCTTTTGGTAGGGCTGAAAGTCTCAACCCTCTGATCATGACTTGATTTTTCTGGAGGCCAGCCTCTATCCTGAAGCTATGAAGGGGTACTTTGGCCAAGAGCCATCTCCTTAGCAACCAAGGATAATCCTATCACTCAAGAGGTTCTATGGGTTTTAGGAGCTCTGTGCTAGGAACCAGGGAGAAAGACTATTTTTTATTTTATTTTACCACACTTCCCTAAAAACTTCAAAAAGAAATACAGCCCTGTTTCAACACAACTTGATTTTAGTTCAATGAGATCCATTATGGGCATCTGACTTGCAGACCAATTTAGATTCTTTTTACCTCTACATTTATGGTAATTTGTTAGAGCAGCAATAGATGACTAATAGTCCATTTCATAAACATTTGCAACAGATTACTACATTCATATAGTGAGGAAGAAATTCACATATTAAAAACAGAGGAACAGCATTTATTTTTGTTGGTTGGTGGTTTACTAGATATTGTATTTGTGAAACACAATTTTTCACATTAATTTTTCCTCTTGTCTAGTTGTTTACATCAATGCAATGCGAAGTGACAGGATACTGACATTTGAAGGAAAATACACTATTTTCAGATCAGATATCAGCTGTCAACTTGGATAGGGTGTATTGTTTCTGATATTTTACAGCCCAGTTCACAAAAATTTTACATGCTTACAATTCAGTTCTTCTGTGAAAAATTTGTTGAAACATGGAGTGCACAATGAGAACCATTATGGACAAAGCCTGAATATGTTATTTTTTTGGTCTGAATATGTAAAGAAGAAATAAAATGAGAGATTGAAAAATACTCACTGAAGCAAATGAAATTGGTAAATAATTTACATCAGTAAGCTTTCTCAACACACAAAATGAATAAGTATTCTGTATTGCTTACTAACAATTCAAAATTCAGTGTACTCTTCATACTTGGGGCTGGATTTATGTAGTGGCCAGAAACGAGGAAACTAAATATTGGTTAATTAAGCACTGTTTTTTTTTTTGTTGTTGTTGTTGTTGACTGTATTAGAAAAC
This sequence comes from Pipistrellus hanaki, assembly GCF_964339955.1. Taxonomy (NCBI): domain Eukaryota; kingdom Metazoa; phylum Chordata; class Mammalia; order Chiroptera; family Vespertilionidae; genus Pipistrellus; species Pipistrellus hanaki. The sequence continues at coordinate 22,890,259 of NC_140519.1, forward strand.
TATGATGTAACTATGAGAATCTATAAATTATAGGTATATAGAAAAAGAAGCCTCTCAATATTATGATATATGTAGAAACTGGTTACCATTTCTGTTAACATCTATTTATAAAGTACATCACTTTCAACCAGAAAATACAGGAAAATACAAATTATTCAGATTATTGCATTGATGACAGTGACATGGATGAATTAGTATTTCCTTTGCTCCCTAAGGTCAGTGGAGACAGAGAACTGAAGTCCATGTAGCACATGGTTAATGGGGTTAAAGGAATCACATTTTCAAGAAAACAAACTAGGTCTTAATTTGATCTGAAGAACCATGATTTTTAAAAGTGGATAAAATAAGCAGGCTTAAATTTGTCACTTCCAAAGCAAACATGACATTGAGTCACGTCTTCTCTTCTTGTTAGGCATATTTATTATTTTTGTTAACTTTGCTATTATTATCTATATTCAAAATAAACATGTCTAAATTGTTAAAACTACAGAATTAGCTAACATGTTCAAAAACACTTTTTATTTACATGTTTTTACCCATATTACTTTACTTAATTTTCACAGTTATTTAAGATAAGAGGAAATTTAAAAAAAAAATTTAAGCTAGGAAATAAATGCTTGAGCTCTGATTTTCTCTTTTCAATTTTAAATTCAGGTATGCAGCACAGGGCCAGATATATTAAGAATATCCTATACATAAATTTTTAGCCTATCTTCACCTTATAATTTTTTTATTTATTTTTCATAAGTCAAAACAATGTCACCAATGATTTAATTAACAGATTCAAATTATGGTGAAACTAGTTCCAAGCTAGGTATTATTATTATCACAAACAATTCCACATCTCCTCTGATAAAGGCTTAGCAGGGCCTCTTATGCGGTTGACATTTTGTGCCTTACACACATACCCCAGGTCAGGGTGAAAGCTAGCTGCTGCTCAGCCCAGCTTGGCTTGATAAGTCATGCCAGCCGAGAGAAGAGCTGCCTTCTTATAATTAATTCTCCCAGAAGGGGTGCCTTTTTGCAATTCATAAAAAGGCATAAAGGCATCATGTGTGCCCTGGTTTAGGACAACAAAATATCTTATTATTTTAATTTGCCTTATTGATTTGAAATCATAGTTACTATATACATGTATTGACTCTACTAGAAGTATATACTAGTACATTTTATATCAATATAACTGCAATTGTGTAGTAAATATATGGTTTTATACCTATATAACTGAAATCATTTTCTCTCAGACATGAATTTATATTTGTAGTGTTTTCTGAAAATTTCCACTCTGGTCCACTCATAAAATTTCTTTATAAATAATTTGGCACAAAGATTCCATTTCTCCACAACCACATTATAAGAAAATGGGGCCAAAGGTGACCACAATGGACAGACACTCCACTGGATTGTGTCCTCCTCTCTCTGAGTGTTATAAAGATTTAAATAAGTCCATAACCTGACATCTGGAAGGTCAGATTTACAGAAGTGTATGTAACTATATCAGTTTCATGGATGGGAAATGAGAGTTTATTAATTCAAAAGAGGCCTAAGTAACAAACATTCCATTTAATAATATTCATCCAATCTCCCATTATAATGTCATTATTTAAGTTCAAGATCAGTATTTTTGCAATATATACTTCTTATTGGTTGATTGAATTAACATTTATGTAATTCTTAATATGAGTCATATATTTTTACTAACATATATTTTTAATTCCCTTAATGGTGATTCTTATACTTCCATACTATACCAGGTCAATCACTACCAGGGATATTTTGACCTTGCATTTATTGAATACTAAAGGCCCGGTGCACAAAATTCATGCACTTGGGGAGGGGGTCCCTCAGCCTGGCCTGCACCCTCTAGCAGTACAGGAGCCCTTGGGGGATGTCCGACTGCTGGCTGTGAGCCCTGCTTCTGGCACATTGACCACCAGGGGGCAGCTCCTGCGTTGAGTGTCCACCCCCCCCCCTGGTGGTCAGTGCATGTCATAGCGACCAGTCATTCTGCCATTTGGTCGATTTGCATATTAGCCTTTTTTTTATATAGGATACTTTTTTATATAGGATACTTTTTTTTATATAGGATATTTTTATTACATACGCTGACATATAAGAATATCTTTTTAATCAATAGTTTTTCTAATTTGTATAACCAGTCCAAAATTAATTCCTTCCATGCTGAGACTGATATCAGACCTCACTATCTTTTATAGCTGTCAATTTAATGTTACTTTAAAATACATTAAATTGTTAATATATTTTACAATAGTCTCACTGTTCTTACCTCATAAATAATTGTTAACTAGAGGCCCGGTGCATGACATTCGTGCACTGCAGGAAAGGAGGGGCGGTCCCTCAGCATGGCCTGCATCCTCACGCAGTCCAGGACCTCTCGGGGGATGTCAGCCTGCCAACGTATGCCCACTCCCCTGAGGGGTTCTTGGCACTGCCATGGAGGTGGAAGAGGCTCCCGCCACCACCACTGTGCTCTCCAGCGCTAAGCAGCGCTCCCCAAGTGGGAGCACACTGACCATCAGGGGGCAGATCCTGTGTCGAGTGTCTGCCCCCTGGTGGTCATTACGTGTCACAGCAACCAGTCATTCTACCGTTAGGGTCAAAATATTAGGGTTTTATTATATAGGATGTTTACACTCCTAAAATAGTGCTTTTTTACTCATTTTATATCTAAAGTTTTTTAAGTGATTTTAAATGAAAAAAAAATGTTTGAAAAGTGTGGCTGTAGGCAAATGACTTTGAGTAAGAAAGTCAACAGAATTGTGGTTCCGGCAACATAATTCTGGTGGCGGTATAGTAACTGACTGGAAGAGAGGAGAAACTATGATGTAACATGAGGCATGGAGTATCCCGGTCACTGTTTGATTAGCAGAGCTACCACTTGTCAAGCACTAACTGTGTGCCTGGGATTATGCCAGGTCCGTTTTTTTCTCATTGTCACACCAGCCAAGCAGGTGCTGCCACCTTCATGTTAGTGGCCTGTAGTGGGTAAGTGGCGCTTCCAATCCCAGCTCTTCGCATTACAGCGTAGAGTTGTTCTCTGGGTACTTCATTGAACTGTGCTGTGTATGACTTTAAAAAAAAATTAGGTTGTAATTCTTTCAGATAAATTACTTACTACAATACATTTGAAGCCAGAAATCAGTGAGTAATTAACATATATTTGTGGATAGATAAAAGGATAAACAAAGATAGTAAAATCCCCCCAATCCCTGTGGTATCTTGGTTCTTCAGAACAATAAATATAAACTGATTAATGCACATACTTTCCTATTTATTTATTATTACTATTATTATTTTTTTTTTTTTACTTTGGGCTGTTTCAGTTTGAAGTCCCAGTCAACTTATGTTGCAAAACCTACAGTTCAGAAGGTTTCAGTAGAAATGTCCTTCTCCGTATATTTACATGCTAGTACTTTTCTTCTAAGTAAACTGAAAGTTCAAAAACAAGTTTTGGATTGAAAATTTATCTTAGTTCTTTTGAAGATGGTAAAAGTGAAAGCCCTCCCACACACATTTGAATGCAGGATGCTTTTAAGCTTGCTCTCGCCCTCACCCTCCCCTCCCCCATTCTTCCTGTGAAGCATCAGAATAAAGGGCCCTCCTTTGAACTAAATCACCCACTGTGCGAAGCTGATATCATAAGCACAGGCATCACCGGCGCTCTCACACCTTATCAGAACATTCTCTTCTCAAAGGCAAGGATGTTGGATCCCAGGCTTTTTGAATGTGGTCCTATCTACCAATTAGGGGTAAAGAGAAAAAAAAGAACTTCGTGGGGGAGGGGGGAGGAGGGGTCATCTGGGTTTGTTTAGGCTTCACTTAGCTTAAGCCTATTGAAGTCTAATTCATTTTGTGTTTTTCCTGATGGTGAGCAAAGCAGCTGAACTTTGTATTTCTTTGTAATGCTGACATTTCCTTCATGCAATTTAAAATTAAACCTTTTATTAGTCCAGGGAAGGCTGAGGCAGGAAACAATAGAAGCTCAGGGAGAGTAATTATTTCTGTTCCATTGTGGAGGATGTTTGAGCTTTTGATTAGTTGTGCTATGCAGTACTTAACAGCTAACCAATCTTACTACGATTAACAATACATGAGAAGTTTTTTTTTCCCTTTTTTTTCTGCTCACCCTGGGCTGCATACCCCTGAAATGTTGGCTTTATATGCTTGTTGGTGGCTCCAATCTTGTTTTAAAAACACCTCTTATTTTCTGGGGTGTTTGCAAACGACCACACTATCAGCAGCATGGTGCAGACGGCAGCAGGCCTGGCAAAGAGGGGATCAGGATGAAATGGATGCAGAAAGCTGTGGGTTGTGCACCATTAAGTGTTCTCAGTGTGTTTCTAATGAGCTTATGATGGCCTCACTGAATTACTGTTTCTACTCCAGCCCAGTAAATTACAGTGGGCCCAAATTAAATCAGTGGGGCTCACTAGAAGCCAATCTTCATCAGGGTCCACATTTGTAAGAATTAAAAAAAAATCATACTTAATCATGTTTTTAATCATGTCCATTGTCTCCAGGATGTTGATCCACTTTCTTCCCCCCAAATATTTGGGTGCTAGATATACACAGTGGCTTGATGCTCACGGAGCGACTTTATTTCATTTCTCCTGTTATGCAAATGTAATTCTTATCCCACGCCTGGCCACCACGGCAAACCACTTGCAAAGTGAATGTGGAAGATGAATTCCAACTCAATAATCACTTCGAAGTAGTAATATAATACTATTATCATTACCATAGCTGTATACGTAAGTTGCTCAATATGTGAAGCTTTCTCTTTGACTTCAAAGTATTCTAAATGCCGGGATTTGGTACATTGCATGTTATTGCATGGCAATAACTTGTATGATTTGGGCCAAACATGTTCCTGAAAAGCCTTGAGGAGAGACGACAATGTATCATCCTCTGTGTGAATGAATGGCCACCTTGTATAGATAAAATAAGCCACGCCACATGGATCAGCTTTTGAGAATTTAAAAAAAAAAATGCTACTAAGGTTTGAACTGGGAGAAATAAAATTTACAGAAAATGGAATAATGGCTACATTTTCTAACATTATTTCACATAAACTATTATGTCAGGCAATTAATACTTTTGGGACTTCCTGCCTAAGGGTTAAAGAAATGTTACAGACATTAACCAATTTGGGTTCACAGTGTTCCTTTTATGATTCTCATTGCTCTACAAGAATTTGGTTTTGGCTACACCAAAGCAGAAGAAAAAAAAAATGCTCCAAAGAGCACTTAAGTGGAACTGACTCCTAGTTTCCATTTTCTAAGACCAGACAGCCTAATCCCTGTCCATTAATGTATTAATTGGTTATCGTATTACTGGTGGAGGGTCAAACGAGGCTATTTAATTTATTGTAGGAAATAAAATTTCTCTTTCCTTTCCCTCAGAATGCAGCCATCATCCTGTCCAGCCTCTCCCCATCTGGCTCAAACCAGCTTAACAACAGGACCTTATACAGTTATAAATAAATAATCCAGGTTCTTGTTCCTAAAATGGAACGTAGCACAGAGCTGCTGGTTTAGAGGTTTGGCATCGCATGTCCCGCGTATGTGAAGTATCAGCACTGATTAGCACAGACAGGAGATCAGAAAACCAAGAAGCACTTTTGAAACTTTGATAGGAAGTGACTCTCTCTGGACTCGGATTTATTGATACTGACAACATTGTTTCTTTTCTCTCAGTTTTTTAAAAAGTGAAAGCACTTGTACATGGAAAAATACGGAAACCAAATGAATAATGGAAAAACAACAGGTCAATAGAACTGAATGTCCTAACTCCTGAAAGAACCTGTGTGTGAGCTTAGAGGGATGGGGAGAAAAGGAAAGAAGGAAAAGGAAAGAAAGAAAGAAAGAAAGAAAGAAAGAAAGAAAGAAAGGAAGGAAGGAAGGAAGGAAGGAAGGAAGGAAGGAAGGAAGGAAGGAAGGAAGGAAGGAAGGAAGAAAAAAAGAGAAAGAAAGCAGAGTAGGGAGGAAGGAAGGAAAGATTAAATACAACATGAGTTCAGCATATTTTAAAAAAAATAAATATCCCACATAATTTTTTAATGTTAGCAAAAATCCATTTCTTGGGTTCATCAATTTCTTTAAGAGGAAGGTCTTTGATATTCAGGAACATCAGCCTACAACCTGGGATCTTTTGTAAAAATTCATCTCACAGTGATATTATAGACATACACACACACACACACACACACACACACACACACACAAACACACACACACACACACACACAAAGGTGAGAGAGTTATGTAATAGTAAATTCCCTCAAAACAAAACAGAAAGAAACATAAAACAGCAAATAGAAGAAAAGGTAAAATGGCCCTAAAACATAGCAACGTTTCCAAATGTCAAAGTGTCCTAATTTTTGTTGTTGCTGTTGTTGAGAAAAGAGAGAGCTTTTACCCAGGCTTCCCCAATTTATTTGCAGTTAAGTAAAAAATCGAGTCACTGAACGGCTGAATTACAAAATAGTCCCAGCACTGTAATTCAATCTTCCCCAGTCTTATCAAACACTCTCTTTAATGACACCTCAAGGGAGAGAACTAGAAATCACATTCAACAGTACAAGTGACAATATTTAGTCCGCTTCAGGAGGGCTGATCTGTCCCATTTCAGGGCTGTGGACACTTGGCTTTGGGTGCAGGACAGCAAGGTGCCTTCCTGCGGCCTGGCCTGCAGCTCCAGGCTCCGCGTGTGGGCTTTCTGTGGCAAAGGCAGGATTTTCCTTCATTCTTGATGACTGTTCTATCACAAGAAACTCACTTGGAACAAAGCAGACCTACAACTCTATGCTCTTTGGCCCCTTGCGTGTGGCTCTTCCACATAATACCTCGGCCTGGGCGAGTCTATTTTGAAGAAGTGGCGTTAGAAGAAGTTTAAGTTTAAAAAAATTTGGCTCTCAAAGGAAATTTCAATCGTTGTACTGTTGACATTTGGCTCTGTTGACTAATGAGTTTGCCGACCACTGGCCTAGTTAGCTGCTAATCAGTGCAGTGCACAAGCATAGGCCCTTAAAGGAACTAGGAACTGGCTTTGAACCCCCATGCTTCACACACACACAGTATGGAAAACCAAAATGGGAGGAAAGGGTTGAGGGTGACTGAGGTACCACAGAAAGAATAACTCCACTGGTGGAGATCTTTGACTCAAGTACGGCCATGGCCATCTCCATAGTACAATCTGTAAGAACAAAGAAACAGGTAAATGAAATGGATGTGGAACATACGATAGCAGCAGGCCATCTGTCATTTCCTACTCCCTTACCTCAGCATATGTCAAACATCCTTTGGAATTTCTCCTGGGTATACACTGAGTTCTCTGTGGGTGCACAATACCTGCCGGTGGTCACTTCCATGGCCTGTCAGGGGATGTGAGGTTGACATGGGATGGGGTGTACCATTTTTAAAACCTTCAGGTGGTCAAAATATTATGTGTCAGGATATGGACAAAATATTGGAATGGTAGCAGGATAGCAATCTGGAATACAAGCAGTGTCTTTTATAAAAACAAAATGCAATGCGAGGAGAAAGGCTTAGCAGCTCCCACCAAAGAAATGCATTTTGAAGTTGTATAGGGCTTTTGAATTCATTTAATATTTGTCAAATGAATTTTTATTTGACAACATGAATATAATCTCTATTACAACATTTGGGAGAGTTATTTCATCTGAAGGAGTAATAGGTGAAGGTAGAAACCGTAGCTTAATTCAGTATCTAGAGTACCTGGAAAACTGCCGCATAGACATGGAAGAATAAGTAAGTGGTGGAAATACAAGCAAGAAAGCACTGTGGTGGCCTGCTGTCTTCATTTGCAGCATCTCTAGTGGATCCTGAGCCCACTGCCAAGGCCAGCATTATTCTTGTTAGACCCTGAGCATTCAAGAGCCAGCCATGCCTTCATTCTTGCATTCTGCAATATTTGTTCCTGTCCTTAAGCCCCATAGCACACATAGAAAATGTGCACAAACTCGCTGGGGAAAACAACTAAGAGAACACAAAGAGATGAAGGCACAGATATATGGATAATATACAAATGACAGGCACTAAGACCAGATTTTTAAACATGGGATACTAAAGGGTCCCATGATGTATAGCCACCTCATCCTTCGAACTCCCATATCATATGTAAAATATGTTGAGATCAAGCAAGGTTTTGAGGGACCTGAAGGAAATTACTTTGAGTTCAGTTCTCTTATCTCTAAAACATGAGAAAATACTTGCCTCGTGTGGCTATTTAAAGAAATGAATACAATAAAGGGATGGCAATATTTTTATTGCTATGGTTAAGCACAGTGGGGTGGTCAGTAAATATAATTTACTCATCATTCTCACCCTGAAATAGAACCATTATTTAGGAAAAGAAGAAAGCTTGCTATCTACTCAGAACAAGGTTCTGGCACTTCTCAGAAAACGTATTTCGTTCAGTGCGATTTTTTTTTTAAAACTTACTGATGTCAATATAAATTTATAAAAGATAAGAAAGGCTTAGCACCACCAGAGGTTTGGAACACAATATGAGTTTGGGATTTTTTAGAAGAGAAACTGGAGATACGTAATTTAATCTAGTTCCTAATTGCTTGCATTTTAATTGTTATTGAATTTAATGGGGTGACATTGGTTAATGAAATTATATAGGTTTCAGGTGTACAATTCTATAAATACATCATGTGAATATTGTATTGTGTGTTGATCACCCAAAGTCAAGTTGTTTTCTGTTAATTGCTTACATTTTAATTTGAACTGTTTAAACACCACTCATGAGACTATAGGGACTTTAAACCACATCACACATCACAGAATGAAGCACTTTGTTTTTCAGGCAAGTTTATTAAAGGTAGGCCGTTGAATGACAAGTAACTAGAGTAATCATGAAAACATTTTTTGTGTGATTAAGATGGATGGCAGTACTCCTGCTTAAGCAGGAAAGTTAGATAGGCAGGTTATACTTTTCAGAAAGATATCATCTCTGGAATGTTTCCCCCTTTTCAGTTAAGACTCTGCTTTTTGATGCAGACAGAACATTGAAAATTACACTGTAATGTTTTTAGGTGGTTAAAAGCAAAAGTTTAGACATATCAGAGGAATGTCTAAGATAACTTCTTAGTAAGACAGCTCCTTAAAGGAGAAAACAAACAAACATGAAATGGTCAATTTTGTCCCCATTTAGAACTATCTCAGAGAGGACTTAGTTCAATTAATTCAAATTGAGTGATCACAGTGTGGTGCCATTTTTGTAAAAAGGTGCAGATACATAATACTATGGTTTAACATTCTTTACATTATAGATCTATAAATTTAAAAAAATAAAGATTATGAAATAAATATATCAAACCTTGGTATATTTGAAAACACTGGAATTTTAGTGTTGAGAAAAAGAGGAAAAGACTATAGGAAAATAATGGGTAGACTCAACTGTGATGAGGTAGGGTTTTTATATGAAAACCAGGAATCAGTAAATTGTTTGTATTGAATTTTTATATCTAAAACAAACAAACAAAAAGTTCAGATATACTGTCAGGGGAGTTAAGTAGATTTTATTTTAGAAATGAAAATTAGCTCTGGCTGGTTTTGCTCAGTGGATAGAGCATCAGCCTACAGTCAGAGGGGTCCCGGGTTTGATTCTGGTCAAGGGCATGCACCTTGGTTGCAGGCACATCCCCAATATGGGATATGTAGGAGCAGCTGGTTTCTAATTCTCTGTGCCTCTCCTTCCTTTCTGTAAAAAATTCAATAAAATATATATTTTTTTAAAAACAACCTTGGACAACTCTTAATTTAAAAAAAAATAGAAATGAAAATTGTACATAAATCTGGACAAATTAGATTAGATTCAGTATTGCACGATGTGCCTACTCTTTAATTATTATAGAATGAGACTTTTTTATTTTGCAAAATATGGATATTCTAATAGCTAATTGTTTGTTATGGAGAAGAATATCTGAATAATAGAATTTTCAAAATATTGATGGTTTATAACATTTTTGTTTTTATAATCTATAATACGGTAAAATAAGAACCATAGAGGCAATATAGTGAGGTTTTGTAAATTTATTTCCTTAAAAGGCTGTTCTTTATTCTCAAAATATTTTCTTTCTCTTTGTGTTACAAAAGCTTGTACTGTTATAAAATGGATGGTGATAGAAGATGGTAATCTCTTTTCTTCCCTAATATCTTTGCTTGGTAACATAGAGATTGAGGAAACATTTATTAGCACTTTTATTAGCTGTCTGTGAACTTAAAATTGTTCCTGGTGGATTGATATTTTATCATTATGAAATGTCTCTCTTAATCTCTATCAGTGATGCTAGCCTAACCATTCACTTTCTATGCTTATTATAGTATATCAGTTTACTTACAATTTTAACCTTTGTCTTTTTCCTTTCAATTTTCCTGTGTATTATATATATTTAGATTTTTTTAAACCACTGTGACAGTGTCTATCTTTTAATTGGAGTATTCATTATTTATATTTGATATGTTTACTGAAAAATTTGTGTTGAAATTTACATTATCCTGCTTGGCTTCCAATTCTTCACCTTTTATTAGTTATCTTTTCTCCTGTTCTGTACCTTCTTTTAGAAAAAATATCAAGATTTTTTTCCCCCTGCCCTAGCCAGTTTGGCTCAGTGGAAAGAATGTAGGCCTGGGACTGAAAGGTCCCAGGTTCCATTCTGGTCAAGGGCACATGCCTGGGTTATAGGATCAATCCCCAGTGTGGGGCATGCTGGAGGCAGCCAATCAGTGATTCTCTCTCATTGTTGATGTTTCTATTTTTCTCTCCTTCTCCCTTCATCTCTGAAATAGACAAAAATATATTTTAAAAAATAATAATATTTTTTCTGCTTTTTTCCTGTATTAACTGTTGGTTATACATTTTTTATTTTTCACTTTAGTTATTACTGTAGAGATCAGAACATTCATTCTTGACTTATTAAAGATTTCTATATTAGTGCTTTTACATCCCAGATAATTAAAGATCTTTGACTATTTTAAACCCATTCACACTCTCACATTTTTTTTTTGGTGGTACTATTTTCATGTACTTTATTCACCTGTATGCCTTAGTTTGATTCCCCTAAAGCACCCCCCTCCCTCATACATATCTAAACAAACAAACAAACAAGGCAAACATTTGAAACACACACACACACACACACACACACACACACACACACACACAACCAAATACTGGTACAGTACAAGAATTAGAGTGCAAATAGTTTATTTGGAAAGTGATTCCAGAAAATAAGTGATCAAGTCAGTAAGGGAGAAAGGTGCATAAAGTATATTTTAATAATCAGTTCACAGTTTTGGAAACTTATATGTGTAAGAGGTTTTCCTATATTGAATGGTGGCCCCTAAAAAGGGTTTTTATAGATGTAATTAATTCAAAGATCTCAAGATGAGGAAATCATACTAAATCCTTATACACAAGTCCGTTAAGAAACAGAAGAGGAGAAGATACACATTGAGGAGGAGGACTGGAATTATGCAGCTACACAACCAAACAACATCTGAAGACACCAACAGTTGGAAAAGGACAGGGAGGACTATCCTCCATGGCCATGCCGGCACTTTGATTTAGAACATATACTCTCAAGAACTGTAATAGACTAAATTTCTATTGTCTTCACGCACCAAGTTCACAGTGATTTGTTACAGCAGCCTTAGAAAATGAATACATGCTTTCATATTGGAAATCGTCGTGCTCTAACAAATATTTTTTTAAAAAATGTATAAATGGCTAGAGGATTGTGTAAAGGGCATTGAATGTAAGAAGACTGAGAAGTAAGATAGAAAAAGCCTAGATTGCCTTGAAGAGACTTCTATTGTGAATATGGATGGACATGAAAGGCATTTCTAGTGAGCATTCAAAAAGAAATGATGGACACGTGCTTAGAAACTAAAGAGAAGGTGATCTTTGTTATGTTGCAGTAGAAAACTTGACCATATTACTGTTGTATGGACAGTGCAACTTATAAGTAATGAAATTAATTACTTAGCTAAAGAGATTTCCAATCATAGTGTTGAAGGCATGGCCTGGTTTCTCCTAGCAGCTCCTAGTGAAATGTGAGAGGAAGCAAATTGCTAAGCAAAATGGAACTAGGACTTTATGACTTGGGAGGATCTTCATTTATCCAGACTTCAAAGGATGCTAAAATTAGGCAATTCATAATTTAGAAAATCTGTTCTGGAAAGAAGGTCAGTAGTGTAATTGGGCAATCTTTTGTTGAAGAGGTTAGGCAAGATCCATTCAACCATCTCAGCAGAAGCCAGGTCATATCTAACTTCGTCTACATTCCTGAGGTATATGACCTCATTTAGTGGAAATGATGTCCTACCAAGCCATGAAAATAAGTAAAAGGAAGGTTACAGGGGAAAAATAAGTATTGAGATAGAAGGAACAATACCTGTCAATTTCTAGAGGCAGGATTATGACATCTTAGAATATCTAGAAATGTAGTATGGCTAGAACACAGACTGACAATGAGGGAGGTTAGCATGATGAGCTCAGCCACAAGGGCCTTGTTTGCAAAGGTACAGTCTGTGTTTATTTTTTTGAATAATGAAAGCAAATGAAGGTTTTCAATGCTAGAGTATCTTACCTAAGAATAGACAAACATGTAAACTGACCGTACCTCTGCTATGCCACCAGCCAATCAGAAGTGGTATGCAAATTAACCCAACAAAGATGGCAGTTAATTTGCATATACAGGTGCCAAGTGATGGGGCGGGATGCTTGAGTCATTGCCATGGTGACAACTCAAGCTTTCTGCCCCATCTCCAATCTCTCAGGGCCTCTTGACAGCATGGGAAGTTGGGGTGGAAGCCTAAAGAGACGGCTTGGGGCCTGAGCAGAAAGGAGCTGGGCCGGAGTGAAAGGATGGTGCCAGCAGCCAGGGAAAGAAAGCCCATTCTAGTATGAATCTTCGTGCATTAGGCTTCTAGTAACATAATAAGTTTCAGATTTGAAAAAAACTTCTTGGGCTAGAGAGAAGATTAGAAAGGCTGCGTCTTGAAACAAGCCTACTCAAAAAGCAGTTTGCAGGAACAGAAGATGTTAGAGGCTTTCCCAGTGGGATTGGAGATGTGGGAGGATCTTTAAAATATCACAAGGTAGCATTGACAGAAACCTGGAATCTTTTGCATGGATTACATAGGATATAGGAACAGAGGAGTCCTATATTAAATTTTGATGTTTTAGCATGAACCCCTATGCGATTGGAGAAGACATTCACTGAGCTAGGACATGAGATGAAAAGCAGGTTTGGCATTTGGAGGATAAATGAGAAATTTATCTGGGTGAGGAAGAGCAAGAGAGATTACAATGAGGATAACAATATGGAGATCAATAGTATGTAGATCTATTGTTTATTATTATTATTATTATTATTATTATTATTATTATTATTACTAGAGGCCCGGTGCATGAAACTCGTGCTCTGTGTGTGTGGGGGGCGGGGGGGCGGGGAGGAGGTGAGATCCCTCAGCCAGGCCTGTGCCCTCTTGAAGTCCGAGATCCCTTGCTCCTTACTGCGTGCATGTTCTCTGCCCCTTACTGCTTGGCTTGCTGCTTCTTAGTGCTGCCACCATCACTTGCTTGCCAGCCATGAGCCTGGCTTCTGGCTGAGTGGTGCTCCCCCTCTGGGGGTGCACTGACCACCAGCAGGCAGCTCCTGTATTGAGCATCTTCCCCCTAGTGGTCAGTGTGCAACTGGTTGTGCTGGTCATTCCACTGTAATGGCTGCTTAGACTTCTATTATATAGATTGTCACTATTTTGTTATCGTTGCCTTTAAGAACCCGAGGAAGGCCACAGTGCAAAATGAACATATGAAGAGAAATGTTTATGAACCCCATGGAGCCTCTCTTTGAATTCTAGATTAAGAACCCCCTGCTGAAGAATGAACAGAAATATCTAGAGAATATGTGTACACTGAGAATGAATGTTTTCAATCATGGGACTCTGTAGTAATAGGAATGGGCAGAGAATAATGAACTTGAAAGATCACTAAGAAAGAGAAGTTCAATAGTTAAGAGGAAAAACAGGAGCATGTGTTCTGGAAACCAAGGGAAAATGTTTTAAGTATAAGGAACATGTGAACTGTGTAAAAAATAACTTAGCCAACACATTGAATGAACAAATATGGGCATACAAATATTTCAAGCAGCTAGAATGATTCAATAAATCCAATAAGAAGAAATGTGCACAATATTATTAAGTGCTAAATCCTATATTTGGGTCCAAATAGTTAACTGGGAAAATGATAGAAGAGAAAAGCTCTCTGTTTAATTGAAATACATGGAAAGTTTTAGGAACAATATGTATCAAGAGCAATCTTTGTCTCTAGTACTGTGCAAAGAATGGGAAGATTAAATAATAGCATCATTCTTAGGCCTGGGTGGCTTTCCATAGTCTAAGGTCTGCTTTTGTAAGACAGAGAGGTGAGAAATATTGGTGTCTTAGAATATATAGATTGAAACAATGAGTACAATTTATAAGGAGGGTGATTTGATTCAGTAATTCAGACAAGAATTCCTAGCAATCACTTGTGTCTAGAAATGACAGCTCCTTAAATCAGTATGTTCTCGACAATGCGGAAGGAATTCAGGCAGAGGTTAGATGATTGAACATTTGCAATACTGATGGGACTAATCACACAGCAATTAGAGATGGGGGCTTAATGACCTTTAAGTTTTATTTGAATTTTGCTGTTCTATGATTTGAATATTTCCACAGGAAATTTAAAGTATAAGAATTAGTGCCCAGCGGTGTGGCTCAGTGGTTGCGTGTCGATCTACAGGAGGTCACAGTTGAAATCCTGATCAGGGCACATGTCCAGGTTGCAGGCTCAATCCTCAGTGTGGGGCATACAGGAGGCAGCTGATAAATGATTTTCTCTCATCATTGTTGTTTCTATCTCTTCCTCTCCCTTCCTCTCTGAAATCAATAACAATGTATTCAAATATATCTATAATAATAAAAGGGTAATATGCTAATTAGACCAGATATCATTCCGATGTCCTTCCTGACGAAGCCAGGGCTGGAGGGAAGCCAGCTCAGGTGCCAGTGGGTGGCCCAAGAGAAGCCAGCCGGGGCCCCAGGTGCCTGCCAGTTTCCAGAGGAGGGAAGCCTGAGTGTTGGAGGGAAGTAGGTGCTGGCAGCCGGGGGAAGGAAGGCCTACTTTGCATAAATTTTCATGTATCGGGCCTCTTGTGTATGTGTGTGTGTGTGTGTGTGTGTGTGTGTGTGTGTGTGTGTATTAGTAAATTAAGAGAAAACTCTTAAGTGTTTTATCAGTCATTTTATTATTATACTAGAGGCCCAGTGCACAAAATTTGTGCACTCGGGGGGGGAGTCCCTCAGCCCAGCCTGTGCCTTCTCACAGTCCAGGGGCCCTCGGGGGATGCCTGACTACTGTGGAGGTGGGAGAGGCTCCTGCCACTACTACTGCAGTCGCCAGTCATGAGCCTGGCTTCTGGCTGAGCCTCTGTGGGAGCACACTCACCAGCAGGGGGCAGCTCCTGCATTAAGTGTCTGCCCCCTGATGGTCAGTGTACATCATAGTGACTGGTCATTCCACCGTCAAGCCAAAACTGGATTGCTGACATTCCCTGACGGGTCCCGAATTGTGAGAGATGGAGGCCAGGCTGAGGGACCCTGACAGTGCATGATTGGGGCCAGGGTGGATGCAGGAGGTTGGCCAGCCAGGGAGGAACCACAGAGATCTCCAGAGTGTGTCCAGCCCATCTTGTTCAGTCCCGATTGGCTGGACCCCAGCAGCAAGCTAACCAGTTGGAAGGTCTGCCCCATGATGGTCAGTGCATGTCATAGTAGCAGTTGAGCAGCCTTAGCATATCATTAGCATATTAGGCTTTGATTGGTTGAATGGCCAGCTGGATGGCTGGACAATTATTAGGCTTTTATTATATACGATACAGGGGCAGGCAAAAGTTGGTTTACAGTTGTGAACACACAAAACACTTTATTCTTTTATTATTTTTATTATATTACTTCCCATATGAGCTACTGTAAACCTACTTTTACCCACCCTGTACATTATGTTATTATAATGCAGTTTAGTATTGTATACTGTAGGTTTAGTCTTTTCCTGTCCTGTACTTATTTTATAATCCCAACAAACTTTAAACAAGAAGTATGTAATGAAAATTTGTTTTGGAAAAAAAAAACAATTAAAAAAACTAACTACTTAGATGCTATAAAATATAATGAAAGATAGCTGCTAAAGCACTTGCTAATAATACAAGAAAGCAAATAATTAATATGTCAGGATAGAACCAGAACATACAACAACAGAAAGTGCTATTAAAATATTTTTTAAAAAACCTTTCTACTTCCAGAATTATATAATTCAAGTGACATTCATTTAACTCTCAATCCTTTCCCTTGGTCATTCCTTTGAAAATCTTAAGGAAAGTGGGGACACAACTATTTTAACTAATAAGTAAATAAAGTTTTTTTTAAATATAAAGCTTAGACAAGCCATTTATTGAATATAAGACAGTAACTTTTTCCTGTGTCTCCGACAATTTTATAACACCACTGAGAAAAGTAGCTTGCAAATGAAAAGAAGCAAATTTCTAATCAAGAGACAGAACTTGTACAAAGTGATGTGTATTTTATGTATGATTTTATTCATACCTAGCTGTAGAAAAGCTATTCAAGTCTTGTCTCTTTTCCCCAGTTGCTGAGAAAGGAAGGCTGTACCTGTATTAAAACCTGCCTCAGAACATCTGCCCACAAGATTTTATTCCAGCCAGGTTTCTAGTGCCTTGTGATTTTGCCAAGAAACAAGAGGGGGAAAAATTCCTAAGATGACTGTTTCAATGCAGCAAAGAGAAGGAAAGGCTGTATATTTTCTAAGGCCCTGTGTAATTCAGGCCCAGAATGACTCATTCCTCTTAGGCGAGGATAAGCTTAAAAAATTAGCCCATTTTCCTCTAGTTCAGGCTTTAGTTCCCACATCAGCCAAACCAAGCAAAGAGCTCCCTGTGAAAGACATCCTACAGCAGACAGCAAAGCCTGACCACAAAGGACTCATTTGTGAGGAGATTATCACTAAGGCAGCTTGTGGTTAAATACCTTATGATTCAGGACAAAATAGATTCAGAGGAGTTGTACTTCTTTTAAACTCTTTTTTTGTTTTGTTTTTAACTTTGACCATAGAAAAATTGGTATCCAAAGCAGGCAAAAAATGCATAAGGATATTTTCAAATAAGCTCTTTGTAAGCAAGAAATTAAATGTAAATGTATTACCATATATTAATATTATTATCACCAAAAACATTACTGATGTTTTATATGTACAAAAAGCATTGTGCTACACCAAACATGCAGACCGTGGCCTCTAATACCTTCACTATTAAAAGGCATCAAGGCTCCACTGATCAATGGGTGATCCCAGGACTGGGGCATCAATCATCTTTTGATGTCAGAAAGCAGAGAAGTATTTACAAAGGGATAGAGGCATATGACAGAGTTAGAGAAGCCAGACTGAAGTGGTTCCCACTGCCCAAATCCAAGATCATTTGGGCACCAACATAATTAATTACAGTGTAAATATTTAAATTGGGGGGGAAAAAGAATCTATCAGTTCATACCAGTAATTGATTATTTATTGATGATAGATTTACTGATATATGATAGGAGGGAAAGTCAAATGTTAAATGTGGAGACAGTGGTAGAATTGGAAATTATGATTTTGTATCCATTATAGTAAAGATTGGATCAAGCAAGAATCACCAATGGGCTGAAACCGGTTTGGCTCAGTGGCAGAGCATCGGTCTGCGGACTGAAAGGTCCCAGGTTCGATTCCGGTCAGGGGCATGTATGTTGGTTGCGGGCACATCCCCGGTAGGGGGTGTGCAAGAGGCAGCTGGTCGGTGTTTCTCTCATGGATGTTTCTAGCTCTCTCTCTCTCTCTCTTTTCCAATCCGTAAAAAATCAATAAAAATATATTTTAAAAAAAGAATCACCAATGGATCATCAATGTGAGGGACAATTTATATAAAAAGAAGGATATCTACATGGCTCTAAAGAATCTCGGTTGCTGGTTGGTAACAATAGAGTACAGATGTTGGACAACACATTGACAGGGTGATCAAAATTAATGTCACTAATGAGGGGCACACAGGCATCATGTGCCTCCAGATGAGATACCCCGAGACAGGCACAACATCGCTTATGCAATATTCCAGCCACGGTTACGATAAAACATCAGACAAAATAAAAATGAGAAATGGTCTATTTCAAAGAAAAGAGAATGTGTTCTTCAAAATTGTTAATGTCAAAAAAAGACAAAAGAGAGACCGTGGAAATGTTCAATACTAAAGGGAATTCTAGAACCATAACTCAATGCAAAAACTGATGTTCACATTGATTCTGTAAGGAGGAAAACTATAACAGAAAGCACATTACTGGGTCAATTGGAGAAGCTGAATATAAACAGTAGACTATACAAAAAGGGTTCCATCAAATTGATAATTGCTGTGGTTATCTACCAGAAGATCTCAATTTTTAGAAAATATTCATTGAAGTCTTTAAGGGTTAAAGACCCTAATGTATGCAAGTGATTTTCAAATAATTCAAAAAATACGTAGAATCTATCAGTTCATACCAGTAATTGATTACACACACACACACACACACACACACACACACACACACCCTAAGCAAATGGGGTAAATAGCTACTCTTTGGGGTAAAAGTTAAGCTTGGGGCAAAGGTATAGGGGAGTTTTTTGTACTATTAATAATTTTGTACTTTTGTAGTGTGCTTACCTTTTGCAAATTTTCTATAAGTATAAAATTATTTCTAAACAGAAGTGTTTTTGAAAAGTTCGTATTCCATCTTTGAATGTAAATGTGTCTAATGTGCCATTCTGGAGTCCAAATGGTGGGAGATTCAACATATGTGAATGAAAAACTAGTATTAAGAATCAGAGATGACAAAATAATTTCGATATAGCATTTGCTTTTTTGTTTGTTTATTTGTTTGTTTTTTGGCTTTTTGATAATATAATGGCAATATAAATCAGTCAGTGTCTTCATTAAATGAATTTATAGTTCATTTGATTGACCCTGATGTCATAAGTGCTTTGAAAAATTGAAACCAGAAAAGGCCTCACCTCAATGAGCATTTCAGGTGTTCACAATGCAATGCTTTCTTTTTAATAATCTACCTAAGAGCATAAATATGGAAAATTCCAAAACCATTTATCGACAAAGCAAAAAGTGAAGGATGGAGAGTGGGAGACAGTGGAAATGGTCCCATGTATTAAGTTGCAAGGACCAAATTTTAGCATTTATTCGGTGGACATACTTTATTTTTGAAGAATTACATGTTATTATGGTGGTAGTCCATAGGACATGTACAAGATAACAATAATGAATTTCAGGGGTTGTTAGAGAAGTGTGATGAAAACACACATACAGGCACAGAATGCTGTATCATCAGCTACGACAGAGAGGAGTAACTTGAAATCAGTAAGTAATTCTAAAAACTGAGATCTCAGACCTGGAAGACTAGATGCCACTGTGCCCTCTGCAGCCTCACGGCTCACGGTTCCTTTCAAGGTGCACGAATTTGTGCACCAGTCCCCTAGCAATAATATAAAAGCCTGGGTTTTCTCTTTCCTGGCTCCAATCCATCCAACTTGGCCACTTAAAATATTTTTATAGTTATCATCACAGTCAAAGCTACAATTGTCTTTGGATGGTAGCTTAATCTAGTATGGATGGATATAATTATTTTGATTAAAGCTATCATCAGCAAAAGCACTTTTAATGTATCCTACATTCAATATATTAACTTTTTGAATAACAGAAATATAGTAGGGTGGTAAATATTTCCTCAGTTTGTAGTAAGTGGTAGGAATTTTAAGTTATAAATATTATTCTTTATTTTAAAGACTTTAAAAGTAATCACAATAATAATATCTACTAGTAACTTCTACTCCCCATAGATTGGGCAGTAACTTCTACTCCCCAATGTCAATTGTGGAGAGTAACTTCTACTCTCCACAGTTGACATTGTGCTTAGAATTTGACATAAATTATTCAATTTATTTCTTCCAACTATATTTTCACGTAGGGATTTTTATCCCCAATTTAGAGCTAGTGAACAGAGGCTCATAAAGAACTTGCTAAAAGATTCCACAGCTAGTAAACTATGCAATAAGCCAGACCTTGCTTATCACCACATCATAAAACCTCTTTCTTCTCATACTTTGACTTTTCAACATAAAAAATCCCATAGAGATGGAAGAGACAATAGAAACACAGCATAACTTATACACTGTTTGAGTGAATGGCATAGCCTAACCAAGAGGCTTAATCTCTAGTTAGTGAGAAGATTTGTAGAGATTAGAGTTTAGCTATACAGCAATATAGTTTGGGAAAGAACTGAGACAAAAATGTAGGATTGAAAATACATATTTGTGATACATTGAGTAGACCTATTCCCCTACTGCTCATGCAGTAGTAAGATTGAGACCAGGAAAGGAGATTTGACAAAATGTTCTTGTTTTTAAAGGGGCCGCCCAAGAATTTACACATTATTCTATGAATATATTGACCTCATTTTTCTGTAACAGCCTTTAAATCTTTGCTTACAAAAGCAATTATTGACTTCCACACTCACAAGGATGCTGACAGGCTATGTTTCCACTGACCTTGACTGGGGTTGACTGGGTCAGGCTAGACTCCAGGCCTCCACTCAGTTTCAGGTGTGCTCCAACTGTCATCCTTCTGGAGCTCAGCCAGAAGGTGCAGTGGTAACTAGAAGCATGCTTGTGATGGATCGCAGGGGCACAAGGCCTCAAGTGGAGACACGGGATGCCTCTGGAGGCTTTGGTTCAAACTGACTAGAATACTCTTACTCTGCCACATTCCATTGCTAAAATAAGTCCCTTGGCCAAGCCCATAGTGAGAGGTACCATGGTATTACAGATCAAATAGGTAGGAAGGTGAGGGAGAAGAATGTTATCATGGGTGCTGAGTAAACTAACTAGAGTATTTGCTACATTCAATAGTAACAATAGTTACAAATAATAGATGTAATTTATTGTAAGAATGCAAAGGTCTCAATTCATTTTAAGTAATGTATTTATTTATTTATTTTTAAAATGTGTTTTTATTGATTCTTTATTTTTTTTTGAGAGAAAGAGAGAGTGGATGGGAACTGGATAGAGAGATACAAACATCAATGAAAGAGAAAGATTGTCTGCCTCAAGCATGCCCCCTGCTAGGACTGAGCCTGCAAGCCAGGCATGTGCCCTGACCAGGAATTTAACTAATTACCTCTTGGTTTATGGGTCAATGTTCAACCACTAAACCATATTGGCTGGGCTCAAGTAATTGATTTTTAATCATTTGACTGACAAAGCAAAATGGCTGGGCTTGTATAAAATTCCAAAAATTGAAAGTCAAATATAGCATTTAATATTTAAAATGGAAAAATATCATCTCTGGAGATAGTACTGTAAATAATAAAAGCAATTTTCAAAGACAGTGCAAGAAATCTGCGTGTATGGTCACCCATCACCAGAAGCAAGGCAGAGAGACAGTAAAGAGGATGGGAAAGCACAAGAAAGCTGGGTTTATTTTTAGTGTATCTCTTCTGCAGAAGGAAATGAGGACATTTTTTATAACAAAGGCCATTTTATAAGAGATTGGATTGTGTCCTTTCTAAAGTTATAGAATCACTTGAGAAAAATAAAGTGTTGGAAGTCACCAAGAAAGTATAACACTCAGTGAAGATTTCAGAAATAAAATGGGGAAAAAGTAAAGATACATATATTAAAGTTTCTTTGAAGAATTCTCTCAAGAAAAACAATTTGAGCTGCCACATAGATAACACGAGTGCTTATATATGCCGATCCTGGAATATCATCTGAAAGTGTTATCTTAAAAATTGAGCACAAGCATGCAGATATATACATTTTAAAAATATATCAGAATATATTTGGAATACATTTAGATATGTCTTAAATTAGCCAAAAATTTTTTTTTTAGTTAAGCTGCTTAAACATAAAACTATTTGCTGTCATTGACATTTGTTTTTTCTTAAATTGGTAATTAATTTTAATATCTCCCAAAGTATTTTTTGCTAATGACCACTTAAAATTTTTTTTCAAAGGCCATTGTATGACACTAAAAAATAGCTTTGCTAAAATTGTATAGACCTGATTATCTTTCAGCCAGAAAATATAGCTCCTAGTACTCACAACTTTATGCTAGAAACAGCAGTTAATGAGGTAGAAAGTCAAGTTGATTCTTGAATCTTCTGCTTAAAGAGTAGTTACACTAAGCACTGGATCCCAGCGCACAATCTACTTAAGAAAATTCTAATTTTCTTAACCAAGTAATAATGATTGGTCAGGCATGAAGCCATATTAGAGATCCAATATTGCTACTAAATTAAGTTATATCCATCTTATTTTTAAATAACAGTTTTATAGAACCTTTGTGTGTGCATTTTCCTTATCCATCTATATCATTTAGTCACCTAGAAAGAGAAAGCATATCATTAAAGCCTAGCTTAAGGGGGAGAAAAGGATTAGAGACATGTGTATTTTCCTTCTTATTCAGTCATTTTGCATAGTAACTATTGGATACAAGTGAGCACCATGCAGAATATAAATTCATTTCCGAGGCTTCATGTGGCTGTCCTTCCCCATTTATCTCTCTTCCTCCTTTTACTCTGTTAGAGTGCACTCAAAAGTATTTCTGAGTGGCTATCCCAAAAGCAACGCTAATGTGAAACCAGTCTCACATGCTCTCCACCCCAAACTCTACCTCTACCTCCTTCAAGTAAATAAATAAATAAATAGATAAACAAATAAATAATCAATCCATCGACTTAGATTTGATGCTTTACATTTTCACATTCTCCTTTGATACATAATTAAGTGTTAGTTTATTTACATGGTTAGGAAACAAGTATTTGACTCGCATTTGTTTCTGGAGAATGTCTAAGCACTAGATGTTAAGCTTTGGATATCTAATAAACATAATAATTACACCAGATATTTTTGGTGGATATTTTATAAACCTTCTTTGTACTTTAACAGTATTAAACAAGTCATTTGTTCTCTTTTGGTATTTGGTAACTAGTATATTTATAGACAGTTGAAAATACTCTATCTCTTTTTTTGGCAAAGTACTTAATTTTCCTCTGACAGAAAATCCAATCTGACTTCTTGTTTAATATTCATGGGTTTATACAATGGCTTCACATTTCTTAACTGGAGTTGTCCACATATAACAAAACTATAGTCCATAAATTCACAAATGTGTTCCCATAATTATGGGAAGGCTCTAAAAAAAATGAACTCTTAACTGCAGGATGTTTCAGGATGTCTTCTGTCCTTTGTTCAAAAATAGCAATGTTAATTTCTTGGCTTATTGGATAAAATGATATAATCAATGTATAACATAAATTCAGACTTCTATATTCATCATCTCCCAGAACACACTCTGTCATAGAGATTATATGCATACTGTTTCTTCGTGTGATTATCATGAAACTGAATCTGTACTTAAGATGTTATTCTTCCCTGATAGTGTTTTAAACAATAAAGACAAACATTTGGTATTTGATAATTGGAAAAAAAAAAACCTTCAAGCTTTTCTAAATTTAGTTGGGTACTATACTACTATAGTGTGTATATGTGATATAGAATGTACTAGTTTATGTGTGCTTTATGTACCAAGGATATTTTATATTCTAAATCTAGTGACTTATGACAAATTCACCTTTGACATTTATAGCAAATTCTATGATCCTTTCTAGTTACCTGATATCTTTCCCCCCTACTTCTGCAGTAATATGAACTGTAGTAATTGTTAAGTTTACACTAAAATAATTATCTTTTCAGTTAAATAGTAAAAGGAATCTGATATGTTTAATAACCACCAAATATTTTAACAATATTTACCAAAAATCTGTCATTTTGCTAAGGTAGCTGCTAAAATATTTTTTTATGAAATCTGGAAAATTGTAAATCCAAACTTTAAAATTGGGAAGTCAAGAGTAGAAGAAAATGCTTCTGATCTGTTTGCTTTTGAATTCAATGATTCTACATTATTATTACTCCTATAATCTTACAAGGGAGACAAAAGACTGAATAAAATAAGGACTAGATTGTCCTTAATTCTGAAACATTTCTTCTAAACATGATGAAGTTTGGATGGGGCTGGGATAGGGGCAGATTGAAGCTGCCAATCATATTTCTATAATGATTACTATAAAAATTTGACATGTATAACCCACTAAGTAATGGCCTCACATAGTTGTTGTAAACATAAAATGAGGTAATACAGGCAAAATTGCTTGATAGTGCTAGGAATGTAGTATGTATGAAATAAACAATAATTCACTGACCTAGCTGTAGTATACGTAAGTAAATAGCAATTGAGTAATAAATTTAGAGCTTATTAGAATCATAGTTTTATACTCTAAAATATATTGTCTTACCTGAGATTATTTCACATATTTGTTTCAGTAAAATAATAAGACAGCAAGGACTATGCATTATTTATATAGTTGTATGTTGCACAGAACCTATCTTTGTATTTTTAAAAATATATTTCTTTATTGATTTCAGATAGGAAGGGAGTGGGGGAGAGAGATAGAAACATCAATGATAAGACAGAATCATTAATTGGCTGCCTCCTGCATACCCCCTACTGGGGATCAAGCCCGCACAACGGGCATGTGCCCTTGGCCAGAATCAAACCTGGGACCCTTCTGTCTGCAGACTAATGCTCCATCCACTGAGCCTAGCTGACTAGGGCCCTATCTTTATATTTCATATAAAATTCATACATAACTTTTTTGTTTGTTTGCTCTATTTTAATTCTCTCTCTCTCTCTCTCTCTCTCTCTCTCTCTCTCTCTCTCTCTTTCTCTCTCCTCTCTCTCATCAATATATTAACTCTATATGATGTATTTTCAAATTCTATTTTAAAGCCTGACACAGTATGTTCAAAACCTCAAAAAGCACATTTTAATTTGGCTTTTGTAAATGTGTCATCTGGTTTCCACAAATATAGCCAGAAAAGTACAATAGTTAAATTCATGCATTTAGCAAGCTGTATGTTAGCATATATCACACTTTATCAAAATTATTTCCCCTGACTAATAGTGTCCATAAGAAAATTGTTATTTTTATTTCTATCACAATATTGTCTCATTATCTCTTAATTTTTAGTATTTTCTTGGAATATATTGCTCTTTAATTAAATCACTTCACATGATGTCCTAGAATTTACTTTTCT
Organism: Pipistrellus hanaki; assembly: GCF_964339955.1. NCBI lineage: Eukaryota > Metazoa > Chordata > Mammalia > Chiroptera > Vespertilionidae > Pipistrellus > Pipistrellus hanaki. The sequence goes on from NC_140519.1 coordinate 22,915,594, forward strand.
GGAATTCTTGACCACCTGGTCATGTTCAGACTTTCTAGCCGAGTGTAACTCATTGTTAACATTATTCATCAGTATCACTTTAAATAAGCTAAAAAGAATTCACAACCTGAAATTGCTAGTGTAAGTGGGTTAAAATCTCTACAAAGTGTCCTATGCCTCAGTTAAAAAGCAAATCAAACTCAAAGGAAGTTATTTTCATATGAATGCAAGGATGTTGACAAAGTACATCTTTCAATTTTCTAAAACACAGTAAAATTGGAAGCTAATTTACTGCTGGCTGATGTCAAAAGCAATCTAACTTGTCCACCACACAAAGAACAGTATTCATAAGTAAACTACCTTGATAAGAAGTCATCCTCTGAGCATAATTAGGAAATACAATGGCCAGAACCAGAGTTGGAGTTTTAATAATAAAAGATAATAAATCCTCTTTATAACTTTCATGACATAAAAGTAAAATAGAACACAGGAAGTCAGATTATTATAAATTTATGCTCCCTCAAATCAGTGAAAAATACCAACTAATTTTTGTAAACCGAAAAGTGACAGTATACTTTGGGTGTCAAACACAGTTTATAGAGACCCCAAATGAAATCCCATTTTGATTTACCAATTACTATGCAGAACATCACCAAATAATTTTTTTTCCCAGAATACTGATAGATATTTATCATTGCATTTTGTTGAAAATCTTCAAGTAAAGATAACATATTCACTATTTTCTGAATTTTGCTCTTGATTTCAGAAAAAAAAAAGTACAGTGATTTGTTTTTACTTTTAGAAGGTGCTATGATTCAAGCATTACTCTCTTATAACAGGAATCAAATATATATACTCATGCCTATTAACTATTGTAATTAGGTAGTTATTTTTTATTTTTTTAAAAATATATTTTATTGATTTTTTGTACAGAGAGGAAGGGAGAGAGATAGAGAGTTAGAAACATCAATGAGAGAGAGTCATCGATCAGCTGCCTCTTGCATACCCCCTACTGGGGATATGCCTGCAACCAAGATACATGCCCTTGACCAGAATCGAACCCGGGGCCCTTCAGTCCCCAAGCAGACACTCTATCCATGGAGCCAAACCAGTCCCGGCATGTAATTAGGTAGTTATTAATATTAATAGAAAGAAGCAAAGGGAAGGCCAGACATTATAAGCCTGGCCATTTGAGCAACTTCACCAGGAAGCTGGGGAATGTAACTTCACATTCCCCAGGGAACCGCCATTCCATTTCCTGCAGAACACTGGGGACAGGGGTCAAACAAAAGAGAGATGGGCACATGTGCACTGAAGTAGGGGTGAAGTCTGGAAAGTGCCTGTCAGTCTAACCTGAAAACAAAGATGATTGGCTAAGGGAGAGAAGAGGTAGAGCCACTGCAAACCCACAAAAATTTAGGATTACATAATCTCAAAACAAAAAAATCCTCACTCTTGTTCCTCTAACTTTGCTCCTGCTTCCTTGATCTTGCCTGTGTTCCCTCCATAGCCACGTGACCGCACATACAATGGATGGCAGCTGGGACTATAAGCTAAACTAGTTTAATACTGGAATGGATTGTGCAAGCATGGAGCAGAGACTCTGAGCAGTGACTTTAATGCTAGCTCTGCTACAGACACAACAGGGCTTCTTCCATGACGGGACCAAGGGAGAAGGGACGTTGGAAATTCCAGGGTTTAATATCATACAAATAAATGCATATATTCTCTTGTGTATCTTAAAAAATTCCCTTTCTCATGACATCACAAGAAGCCACTTGCACTGGCAACCAGTGGGGACACAGAGCATTTGTTCCACACCTATCACACCTACAGTTTAATTACTATTTCTTTTGGAACCAAAGTCCAAGATGATTTTCCTAAATGTGTTTATGGACAGACCACTATCTATTTCATCTATCTATGGTTCACAGGTCTTCAAATTTAAGAAACACAGCAACTATATTAAAATTTTAACAGATTGATTTTTGATCGAGTTTTAAATATATTTTTATTGATTTTTTTTTTAGAGAGAGAAAAAAAAGTCTATGTGAGAGGCAAACATCAGTGAACCCGCAACCCAGGTTTGTGTCCTGACTAGAAATCAAACCAGTGACCCTTTTATGTGTTGGATGACACTCAACTAACTGAGCCACACTGGTCAGGACAATAGATAGATTTTTAATTGAACTTCCACATGTATCTTTTCCATTCTAAGCCTAATTCTGATGCTCAGATCTTCCTAGACATTCAGAAGTTATTGGATTTTATTGACTTCTTTATGTTATGATGATAGTAGCTATCATGATGACTTTCACCTGTGTAGAGCATCTATTTTGTTCATTAAGAATCCATTTGAAAATTTAATATTTCCCAGGATGGATTAATTTTACAACCTAATTAAAAGAATACAACCAGATACAAGAAAAATTATATTCATCTTACACATCAGTCAACTGGGCTGAAATTCTGGGTCTTTAACCTTTTTGCTAGGGGTCAGTGCAATGATGGGGGAGGAAATGACTAGTCTAAAACACTCTTTTCATATTCTTAAAATCCCTAACTAATTCTAGATTAAAGTCAAGCTCTGAAAAGTAGTACTATACTATTTTTGAGAAACTGATCACTCCAGGTGGCTCCAGACCTGGACCTACTCAGGATCTCATAGTTACCTTGATATGCTGTCTTTTATACTGTTCTAGGGAATAGGTAAAAGGAATTAGACTAGAAGCTAGGCTTCCAACATTGACAAGATGTTTACCACAATGCAGCTCTTTTAAACATAAATTACACTTGGACGGCCTTCAATATCTATCTGCTGCACATGAACAAGAAATGGAGCTAACACCAAGCAGCAAGACTAAAGAAAATGTTTTCAAATTCTTGCTTGATGCATCAAAAATCTGGCCTATCCCTAGGTAGCTAGGAAATCACTCAGCTGAACAACTGGCATGTAGCCATGAAGCATGGGATGACTCTCTTTGATCTGAGGATTTTGCTGGGACTGTGAGCCTGACAGTTGGAGCCGTTCATTAGATAATAGTTATTGATGGTCATCAAAGGATCATCAGTGCTTATTCATACGAGAAGGCATACTGTGTTGCTCTTTTCACTTTCATCCATAGATCACAGGAAACGAATCTTCAGAAAATAAGTGAAAGCATATCATGAAAACAGCTAAATAATAAATTATTAGGTTAAAACCTGAAGTGCTAAAGTGGACATGATGTACTCATTTTATAATCACTGGGAAAATTATCTGGCTTATTATGTTCCAATATGAATGAATGCATTTACTTTAGAAATTTCCAATGTAAGAAATCCCTAAAAAGGTTAATAGTTGGGAGTCAACTAGACAGGTGGCTATTTTGCATAGATAATCTAGTGAGTGGCACAATCATGAGAGTGTCAGGCTCATTTCCACTCTCAGGAAAAGGACTCATAAGTGTTTGTTCCAGTTACTATGGAGCCATAACAAATTAGTGGCTCCAAAATTTAGTGGCTTAAAATAGCCAATTTAGAATATGCTCATGGACATTGTAGGTAAGGAATTCAAACAACACACAGTGAGGATGGTCTGTCCTTTTTCCATGATGTGAGAAGATCTAGCTTGGAAGCCTAGTGGTGTGTTGACAGCTGGATGTGAAAAATATTCTGGGTGTCTTCACTCACATAGCATACGATTGATGGTGTGTTTATCTAGGACCTTAGTTAAGGCTGTCAACGGCAGTACTTTTTCAGTGGCTCTTTGGCATAGATTTTTTCACAGCATGGTGACTTTGGAATACTCAAACTCTTTTTAAAGAAATATATTTTTAATTGATTTTTTAGAGAGAAGAAGAGAGAGGGATAGAGAGTTAGAAACATTGATGAGAGAGAATCATCGATCAGCTGCCTCTTGCACACCCACTACTGGGGATGTGCCCACCACCAAGGTACATGCCCTTGACCAGAATCAAACCTGAGACCTTTCAGTCCACAGGCCAATGCTGTATCCACTGAGCCAAACCGGTTTTGTCTGGAGTACTCAAACTCTTTACCTGGCATTCCAGGATTCCAAAATCTCAACTTCTAACTAGTTTTCTACATCCTAGTAAACCAGGAAAGTCAGTAAACATAAGTGTTATTGTAGTAAGTATGGTAAATGCAACTTTGGACCTTCACCATTATTATTTTGACTGATCCACATTAATTAGTTTTGTCATATTTCTTTTGATTGACTGCTGATTACTTTTAGATATGAATGAAAAATGTGTATGATCCATTAATTGTATATAAGATTCATTTTCAAAACTCCTCAGTAATTTCTTTTCAGATAGAGGCAACTGCTACTGGCTGCCAATGTAGGACACTCAGTTGTAATAAAAAGCCCTTTATGATGAACTGTGCACTCTAGGCTGGGAAAATATTGTGAGATTCCTTCCTAAAATGAAAACTTTGAGAACATGTTCCTAAGCAAACAGGGTATAGTACTCTTTAAAATTTTATTTTTGGCACAGAACCTTCTAAACCAGCTCCTTTAGACTTTTTAGCTCATAAATGTGATGTGACTTTTCTAACTAAACACAAGTTCAGTATGTGCCATTAGTGGTTGGCATCTTTTTTCTTTAAAAAATTTCAAAATTATTACCAAAATAATTTCAGACATTCTTTCTCTCTCTTTCCATGGTTTATCTTGACTTAAAGATGAATACATTCTATGATTCTTAGAGAAATAAAAAGTTTCTATCTAGAATTTTAAATCTGAAGAATGTAGAGAAAATATTAACTAACCCACCTGAGAAAAATACTTAAAGTAAGAAATACCTGAATTTATTATTTATAACAAAGCTATTTCAGATATGAAGTGGTAATTGCCCTCTAAAAATCATGACAGATAAAAACCAGTGACATCAAGTTTCTTGAAAACTTCTAATACTTTTTAATGAAAGCTTTTTTTTCAGTTTTGATCTAAGCCAGAAGAAAATAGGCTTTAGTCTACATCAGAGGCCAAATAAGCATTAAATTGAATATGTTCAGTCAAATTATTTTGATTAATATATATTTATTTTCTAAAAAGGTATCAGGTATCTTTACCATAAATAAAGTTGCCTCTTAAGCACATAAATTATATAAAACCTCAAACATGTAATAATTAAAAATCCCATTGTTGATGTTTTCTGTCAAAAGAGACAAAAAAACCCCCCAAAAAGCCACACACACACCAAAAAACTATTTTCTCTGCAACATTACTGCAATACCTAGTTCTTCCCTGTTTCTCTCCTTACCCCCACATTGCAGTTAGAGATTAGTTCATCTCCAACAGGCAGAACTGGATTTACCCAGAAGCTAACCAAGTTTAAACTTCAGGGGTCTCCTTTGCAGTGAGCCCTCTGGTTGCTGGGAATTGTAGTTTCTAGGTGAAGACATTGCATTCAGGCGGCATTTCTAAATAGCGTTTCTGCTAAACTGCCTAATGACATCTCAGAAGAACGGTGTTGGATCTCCAAGCATTCTGTAAAATTTTATTGTGATTTATTTTCTCATTTTAAATAAATATTCATTTTAATATTTACTTGGGTCTGTAAGTTTGTATTATGAATGAAATTATGTTCACCCCAAATGTGTAGGAGGAAGCCCCAAACCCCAAAGCAAACCTGTGTGCAGACAGAGCTTTTAAGGAGATAAATGAATTCCTGAGGGTGGATCCCTAATCCAGTAGGTCTGGTGTCCTTGAAGGAAGAGGAAGAGGGAAAAAAGGGAGAAAACGGTGTTTAAAAACCAATAAGAAACATCTAAGCAGAAATCAACTCTGATAGCACCTTGATCTTGGACTTCCAGCCTCAAAACTGTGAGAAAATAATTTTCTGTCTATTTTGTTTTAACAACCTCCCCCCATCCTCACCCCCCCCCCCGAAAAAAAAAAACCAACTAATACAGTAATCAATCTATTCTCCAAAGAAGGATCCCATAATTGTATAAAATGAAAGTCCTATAAAACCTGGACCTGGTCTTGAAAGCAAAACTAAAAATAAGAAGTAGGCATGATTGAGGGTAGGGTATTGAGAAAAATAATTTTAGTTTCTTTCCTCAAGGCTGACACAGTCTCACTATTTTCCTTTAATAAATTATCAAAATAGACCTTCATTTTGGGGAGCTTTCATCTTGGGGAATGAAGAGATTAGAATATTAACTGAAGTTTTTCAGTTTCAATGTAAGACTATATTTGATGGTTCAACAGGCTAACGTGCTATAAATAATAAATAATGTAATAATCAAAATGGTTATATTAATAGCATTGCATGAGCTCATTGTTTGCAATTTCAGTTCTCATTTTAGTCCCATTATAAACAGAGCTCGCATAGACAGGAATTCATATGATTAAACATCCTACTTGCAAACATGAATATATTATGAAGTGTTAATATGATACATTAATAAGTTATGCCATGTGGCATAGATTTTTCCATTGGAATGTGGAGAACTTTTACAGTTTCTTTTTTGACCTTCAAAACAATTGATTTTGACAAATTTGGGGGGTGAGGAGTTAGAAGTTTTTGAGAGTTTTTTTCATCCCCCAGAGAAGAGAAGATAAAAGGCAGTCATTCTGGACTTCTGAGAGGCAGCTGCCTGGTTTTAGATCATTAACTGTGTTAGTTAGTCTATCTGTAGAATCCACTTACTCAGAAATCCCCGGTGACTAGTGTTAGTTACCACATGTCAAGCTATGAGCAGTTTTTCCTTTCTACCCAAAGGAAGCAGGCCACCAAATATAGAAACTTCCTGTTTGAGAATAGAGCATTCTTATCCAGAGAAAATTTTCCATTTCTTAACATGTTACACATCATCACAAATAGCTACAAACCTCAAATGATTCTCCAGTACACTGTGAGGTTTATGGTCCTATATGGAGACTTAAACGAATCCTGGTGGTCCTGGAATTAATGAAGAGACACCAGGTCCTCTCAATGCATTATATGCCCTGGGCACTCAATAGTCAAAGGACATCTGTGCTCTCGGGGACCTCACGGCAGACTAGGAAACACCACGACAAAAACCAAGGTTATGGTCCATTTAGTGCAATGATATAGACTGGTACATCCTAAAGGTAACATAGAAAGAATGTATCATAGAAATTGGATTTAGGGAAGAATTTGGATGAGCCATTCTAAAGGTTATATAGAACCCATATGAAAGCTCTGAAAAATCAGGAATGATGTTCTCAAAGAGAGGAGTCAGCACCTACAAAGATCTAGTGGTGAGAAGTGTAATATTTTCGCCGAAACCGGTTTGGCTCAGTGGATAGAGTGTCGGCCTGCAGGCTGAAGGGTCCCAGGTTTGATTCCGGTCAAGGGCAGGTACCTTGGTTGCGGGCACATCTCTGGTGAGGGATGTGCAAGAGGCAGCTGGTAGATGTCTCTCTCATTGATGTTTCTAACTCTCTATCTCTCTCCTTTCCTCTCTGAGAAAAAAAAAAAGTGTAATATTTTCAATCATTGTGTAAAGATTTAATAAGAATCAATTATATAATTGGCATGATATGGAGACATGAGAACACAGGAAAGAATACACCACAATCCCTCTGGTCGTATTTTCTCAGTCACCTAGTTCATGCGTGTCTTCCAATCTACTCTAAGGACAATAGCTGCATTTCAACACATCAGATAATTTATAATGTTTTGTTAAAATAACATGAAGCAACGATGTTTTCTATTTCTTTGTGGGACTTATTCTACAATACAAGAGAATATTAACAAATACCACATTTTTCTCTGTCACATCCTAAAATCTTCTTTCTCTACCAAAACAACCTTATTTCAAATCAGAATGACTGATACCTGATGTTTAAAGTTGATAAACCAAGGCAGGCTCACGAGGCCCAGTTTTCTGAGCTAATGTAATTTTGTTTCCAATAACAATGTAGTTATTTCTCTTTGAAGAGCAAAGTTTTCATGCTAGAAGTGGTGATGGAGAGATTAAGGCGATATTGCACATGTCACAACAGACCCCAGTGAGATTACTTTTGGGAAGGGGGAAAAAAGTGAAAGTGACAGTCAACTCAGGTATGCCAAATTGCCAGGGGCTCTGAAACCACAGCAAAAATCTCCAGTGCTTCCTTTTTTTTTTTTTTCTTCTGATTTTATAAACATTTTCTACTCAAGACAGTCTGAGAATATTGTCCGCAGTCATAGATTTGTTTTACTCGGTACATTATTTCATACGACATCATGTCATACAGGCTGGGTATTTGCACTTGAGGATTTCCCTGAGAATCCTGTAGAAAAACCTTACACTGTCCAAACAGGTGAAAATATATGATCTGATTCTTTCAGCTTTTTTAGTAAAAGTAATTCTACACAGTCCAGGATGCAGTATATTATTAATAATTTCATTAAGCGTCAAAAGAAGGAAGCCAATAAGAGAGAGAAGTGATTTATTTTGTTCATCCATGCTTGTCTAGCAAAACAACTTGCTTCCTTCTACCATTTCATCTGATATTTACATTGCATAACACTGGAATTAATGATTGAACATGTTTCACCATAAAACTGACTCTGTATTGTTCCTCCTGAAAGAGACTTGAGAAGTAGTTTAAACCTGGAACTAGTGAAACTAGGAGCAAAAACGCAAAACATATCCATGAAGGCGAGCTGTGCTTTCTCTTGACATTTTCATTTGGATGGCCATTCCACTAGCGGGAACTGCGCTGCCATATGCTTTGAACTAAGGCGTTGTCAGCATTCAAATGGTAAATGGCAGCAAATCCAAATATTTTGACAAACCATGTGAAAGGCCCAAAAATTGAAGTTGCAACAGGCAGGAATGGACATCTGTTGAGCCAAAACGTTGGCCATCATAGAGAACTTAGACCTGCAGAGAGTGAGCTGTGGTAAACTCTGTGAAGGCTCAGAAATGTTCCCACTACTTCTGTGCCCCCAGGGAACGGGAACAGGCAGCTGCTAGGACTACATTGTGCCTAGAATTCAGTCAACCAGGAACATTTCAAACACTGGCCATCTAAATTGGGCCACGTCACAGGTTTCCTAGTTTTTAGTTATGCGTGAGTAAAATAGATCATACTATTCAGTTGGAAAGCATGTTGGAGTAATTAGAATATATTGTACCAATATGATAAAGTTTTAACATATGTAAGCTGATCACTGTGTTCAACATTTTCCTAAATGTAGTCCATGCATTCACATGTTTACCCCTACTTTTTTTAAGCTTGTTTATAAGCCTACTGGTGATATATATGTGTGTGTGTGTGTGTATGTATATATGTAAATATATTTAATTACATACAACTTTATTAGCTATGGCAAGCTTCAAGAAATTGGTTGTACAGTGTACTTATAAAATTCTATTAACAGCAAATACTATTATTATATTTGGAGAATAGTTTTACTTATTTTTTGGCAGCTTCTATCTTCCTGTCTTTCCTTTTTTCCAACTTGTTCTCGGGATTATACCACTCAAAATCTGTCTAAAGTTTACCACCCACAGTGAATTCATTTTTACAACTAAAGAGCCATGTGGGTCAAACTCTAAAGTTTTTTGTTTTTTTAGAATCCTAGTATGTTTCTGAATATACAATAAAGTAAATCTTCCCTTATTGCTACAAACATCAATGTGGAAACCAAATAACCAGCTTCTCCTTTATATAGGTTAACATTCCCAAAGCAACTTTTCAGTTTCTCCATGGATAATTTCATATAGAATTCCCTATGCGAGTACATTATAATAGGTATAATAATACAGTCTCTTGTATGAGGAGCACAAAGGATGATTAATTTAATAAAAACTATTGCCAAGTCAAGTCTAAAATGGATCTTTGGTAGTAGATGGATTAGGAAGTCTATTCTCTACACACCAACTTGCTATAATCTCTCTTCACTCTCACTTAACATTCTGAACACCTCTCTTCTTTAATATTCAAAATCTACACATCCCGTTACCCACTAAAGAGAAGAAAAATCTCTGTCGTCTTTAGTTTCAAATTCACTCTTAAGAGTATGTGATCATAAGTTTTAAAATTTATGTAATGGCCATCATCTGTAAAATAGCTTTGCATCTTTACAGTTTGGCATCTCTCTTGCCATTTAAAATTCGTATAATTCAATTCTACTAAATTGCCGTTGATATGTATAACTTTACCTCATTACACATTTTAAGAAAAGAGAGTGAAAATAATTGCACAAAGACTGTGCTGCTCATTGATTTCATAGGCTCCTTAATCCTTTTTTTGATAATGGCCACCTCCCTCACATTTCAATGCACGTTTTGTGTGCCACAAGACTGGTGAGAAGATTACATTTAGAATTCTGTGAACTTTATACAATAAAAAAGTTGTAGTATTTGTTCCCAGTTATTTTTCAGTTTCTTTCAATTTTTCATGAAAAAGGATATCAATCGCTTCAGTCTTATAAAAGGTCTCTGCCAGATATGTTTGTTTGATATATAACTAGCAATCTGTAAAAAGTTTAGAAGCTATAGCAATTTGCAGAGAATACACTTGGAAAACTAAAGCCCAGTGTGAATTATTTTTTAAAGTATTAACCAATAACCATAGCTTTGACAAATAAGTAAGTAGCGTGTTTTTGGAGGTGGTGGTGGTGGTGGTGTGTGTGTGTTTTGTATTTAGATTTCCCATGGGTTTGTGTATCCACTCAACAATCTTGCTGGTTTCTCTTGGTAATAACTGCCTATCTTGTTTTCCTCCCAGGAGCACAGTAATGTAAGTAGCCCCTCTCAGACCGGGCCTGTTCCCAGAGACAAAAAGAGACAGTATAAACCAAGTACCAAGTACAAACCAACAACGTTGGGTCACCCAGCAAGTTTAGGACAAAGTATGCTACGCTATGGCGCCCAAAGCCTGTGCATGTCGGGCAGTAACTAACAGTGCCACCTGCGCTGTCTCTTTAGACCTAAGGTCAAAGCCCTGTCAATAAAGGAGGTTTTGAGGAATGCTTTGAATATTAGATGTGCAAAGTGAAAAAAGACAAGCTGGATTGTGTATTTTTAAAATCAGGGTTTCACCATTTGCACCCATATCTTCTCTTACTTACTAAGAGGAGCCTGGAAAAAAGCATGCACGACAGAGTAGTCTGCCCAAGGTCAGATCACAGTTCTGCCCTTCAATGGGTCTGAAAGCCTGAGCAAGTTACTTAACCCTGAATGACTTCGTTTTGTCATCTGTAAAATGGGAATAATACTAGTAAGAGGTCCTACCTTATAGGACTATTGTGTAGTTTAAATGGTTTATACATGCCGCCAAAACCTGTTTGGCTCAATGGATAGAGCGTCAGTCTGTGGACTGAAAGGTCCCAGGTTCGATTCTGGTCAAGGGCGTGTACATTGGTTGCGGGCACATCCTCAGTAGGGGGTGTGCAGGAGGCAGCTAGCTAGTCGATGATTCTATCTCATTGATGTTTCTAGCTATCTATTCCTCTTCCTTCCTCTCTGTGAAAAATCAATAAAATATATATTTTTAAAAGGATTAAATGGTTTATACATGCCAAGTCTTCTGTCAGTGCCTGAAATGTGGTATGTAGTCAAATGTTGGCAATTATTATCCAACAAGCAACAATTATGCCACTGATTCTATATAGCTTGCTATTGAATTTTAATTTTCTTGAGTTCCTTGAGGGTCAAACTTTGTATAAGAGAAGCAGAGCTAACATAGCTCCTCTAACACTCTCCTTTCAATGGGATGGCAGATACTCAGCATGCCATTCCATGTTAAATGATTTCCAGTCAATCACATATGATTGCATATCACTTGTATCAATCAGTAAGGATGATTCTCAACCTGATAAGGAGGTAAATGGTGAAGTCAACTACAGTTGCTTGATATTTCTGATTGCATAAGTTTTATAAATATATTATTATTTAAGTCATATTGCTACAGTTGTGTACTATATATGCAAAACTATAAGTAATTAGAATTAAAGTTGTTAGACCCCAGAATAATAATATATGTAAAGTATTTAGTAACACTAAAATTTATGATTTTGTGCATACAAATAAATTTACAGCTTAAAAATAAGTCAAATGGACTAAATGAATAAAAGTAAAGGAGAGCACATTGGAGGAAAAACAGCTGAAATAAGGACCATATCAGCAAGAAAAGTTAATGTATCAATTGTTTTGGGTTTTGTTTTAAAATACTTTTTTATTTTTAGAGCAATTTTATGTTTACGGAAACATTGAGTAGAAAGTATAGAGACTTCCAGTATATTCCCTCTCCCCACCCACCTACACACAGTGTCCACTATTATTAACATCTTGCATTAATATGGTAAATTGGTTCCAATTGATAAATACATATTTATGTTATTATTAAATAAGCATATTATATATGTTTCGTACAGTTCTGTGGGTTTTGACAAGTGAATAATGTCATGTATCTATCATTACAATATATTACAGAATAGTTTCACTACTCTAAACCCAGCTGCTCTTCCCCGCTCGCCTCCCCTGAATTCTACTTATCCCTCCCTTCTTCCCCCATGACACCTGGCAACCACTAACCATTTCTCTCTCTCTAGTTTTACCTTTTTTAGAATATTATTTAGTTAAAATCACATGATATGTAGTCTTTTCAATTTGGTTTCTTTCAATTAATAATATACTGTATATTTAAGATTCTTCCATGTCTTTTCATGACTTGATAGTTCATTTCTTTTTAGGGCTGAATAGTATTCCATTGTATAGATGTACTAAAGTTTGCTTATCCATCTACTAACTAAAAACATATCAGTTGCTTCCACATGCTGGATATTATGAGTAAAGCTACTATAAACATCTGTGTGCAGGTTTTTGTATGGACACAGATTTTCTTCTGTTTAAAATTTTATTTTATTGTTTAAAGTATTACACATAGTAGTACATAAATCTCATTTCCCCTCCCATTGACCTTTCTCCAGTTTCCCCTACCCCCTGACACATGTCCTCATCCCACCCCCCAGTATCTTGTGTCCATTGGTTGTGCTTCTATGCATGCATACAAGGCCTTCGGTTGATCTCTTTCCCCCACTCCCCAACACTCCCCAGCCTTCCTGCTATAATTTGACAGTCTATTCAATGCTTTACTGCCTTTGTATCTATCTTTTTGTTCATCAGGTTATAATGATCTTTATTTTCCATAAATGAGAGGACACAGATTTTCAACACAGTTGGGTAAATACCTAGATGTGTGATCAATGCATTACATCTTAAGACTGGTTTTGTAAAAGACTGTCAATCTGTCCTGCAAACAGATGTATCATTTTACATTCCCATCAGCAATAAATGAGAGTTCTTGTTGATCCTCATGTGTAGGTGCTGTGAGTGTTTTGAACTTGGGCCATTCTAATGGATGTGTATTAGGATCTTTTCTTGGGTTTATTTGCTCTGTGTATATTTTTTGTGAGGTGTGAGGTGTCTGTTGATATTTTGCACATTTTTAAAATAGGATTTCCCCCTTATTTTTGAGTTTTAAGAGTACTTTGTATGTTTTGGATGCAAGTCTTTTAGTATATAGTGTTTTATAGTTATTTCCCTCATTTTGTGGCTTTTCTCTTTATTTTTTCAAGTGTTTTTTTTTCAAGTGTAAGTTTTAATTTTAATTCTTCACATTGAAGAAATAGCTAAATTAATAAACACAGAAATAAGAAATCTCTATGTATCAATAATTTTTAATAAGTTTACCCAGAATCATTTCTGAGTTTAAGTGAGGATAACAGCACGAAGACTCAATTGTCAATGACAATGGTCCAGAAACATTATCCTAATATATAAAACTCTGTGTCACAACAACCAGAAATGACTGGAGGCTGACCAACGGGAAGTCAGTGCTGGCCCCACCTCCACGGTAAGGGGCAATCAGGCAGGCAGGCAGAGTGGTTAGGGGTGATCAGGTAGGCAGGTAAGTGGTTAGGGGAAATCAGGTAGGCAGGCCAGCAGTTAGGGGTGATCAGGTAGGCAGACGGCCCCTTGCCAAGTTGGCCCTGCCCCCCAGCAAAGAAAGAAGGAGGCCCAGGCCAGCCAAGCCATTGCATCCCAGCCTGTCGCCTGCAGAAGGAGGCCATGAGGCCAGAGAAGGGGGGCAGTGCTGCACAGAGGGCAAACAGTAACGGCAGCAAGGGTGGGGCCAGCTGCCTGCAGCCCGGGGAAGGAAAGCCTCGGTAGGCCCTGATCTCAGGCCAGGCCTAGGGAATCCTACCCGAGGGGTCACAGATTGTGAGAGGGTGCAAGCCGGGCTGAGGGACCCCGGAGTGCACACATTTTCATGCACTGGACCTCTGATTTGAAAATAAAATAAATAATTCTAGAAATATTTTTAGGAGCATCAAAATTAGTGAGAAAATTTCAGTAAGAGAATTTATTCTTTGGGAAATATGTATCAACTGTTTGTTAAATTAAATTAACATTTTTTTCCATCACCATTTGTCCCCTTTATGCCCTCTTGCACCTCCCCACTCCCCCTTGATATCACCACACTGTTTTCTATGTCCATGAATTCTCTTTCTCTTCTTTTTTTCTTTTATGCCCAATCCCTTCACCCCGCCACCCCCCCCCCCAACTCCTCCATCTGAGTTGTCTGCCTGCTCTCTATGAGTCTGTCCCTATTTTTGCTCGGTAGTTTAGTTTGTTCATTAAATTCCATATATAAGTGAAACCAAATTTTTTTTCTTATATTTTATTGATTTTTTACAGAGAGGAAGGGAGAGAGATAGAGAGCTAGAAATGTCGATGAGAGAGAAACATCGACCAGCTGCCTCTTGCACATCCCCTACCGGGGATGTGCCCGCAACCAACGTACATGCCCCTGACCAGAATCGAATCTGGGACCTTCCAGTCCACAGACCGATGCTCTACCACTGAGCCAAACCGGTTACGGCTGAAACCAAATTTTTAAAAAATTCAAAAATATCTAACCAGGGTTTCACAGGAAATTAAATATTATAAAATACTTAAGATCGTAATCTACTTTCTAGGGCCAAATGGCAAGTTGGTCTCATCTTAACAGGCCAGGCCCTTTGGATTGGTGAGAACGACATGGAAGGCATTGTTAAGAGGCTCAGAGGGAAGGAAGCAGTGATTGATTGAGCAGTGGACTCTGTTTTGGAAGATTAGTGTTCAGTGCTCAACCCACAACCATTCCCCTTGAAACAAACAGCTCCTATATAAGTCAAATTTTTAATTACAAAATACATTAAGATGGAGATGTAATAGAAGTAAGGCATTGTGCCATGAACTGAATGATGATTCCTTTCTTCTTGGCTCTATTTTCTGTATTATGACCAGTGTGAAAAGACAGGATGAGTGGTAGCTCTTGCTTTGGTGGGGGTTGGATGTCCCAACCTTGGAGGATCCAAGCAGGAGTCTGTGCAGGACTCAGAGCTAGGCTAGAGGATACTGTGTTTCTGATGAACCAGTAGCAAGACAAAAATGCTTTTTAAAATATCATAGATGTTTTTAGCTGCTCCTCTAGGCCTCAGGTAAGAGTCTTCAAAACATAGACTTTAAAACAGCAAAAGCAAAAAATAAAAGCAACCCAGTGGCTGTGTGGCTGAGAAAGAACATTCTTTCATGGTAAAATCAGATTACAAGAAACTTGTAAGGTATTAGGTAGTGATAAGAGGAGATAATTTTGTGGCAAATACTTGATGAGAAATAAAGAATTCTCTTCAAGCATGTAAATCTTTCAGTTCTCAACCAAGGTCTTAGTCAAGTGGGTGAAGGGATGGCTACACCTTTTTCAGAAGCTAAAATTTAAGAATCAATAATATTACAAATTTGACAATTGTCTTTCCTCAGTGATTAAGTGCAAAATCTAAGACAGCCTGCTTTGTAAAGATGCACTTGTCTAAACTGATTACAACATCACCCTGATATTGATCTGAGACCAAAACAGCAATCCTGTAGCTTAGGAGGGCTGACTGCTTTCTTGCCAGGTCAACAACAAGATGGCAGGACTGGTTAATTATGCTCCTCCCTCATTTTAACTTGAGCAAGTATCTAAATTTAGCAAACAGACTGAATTCAGGAATCTCCAAGCTTGTCAAAATATGATGGCAATTAAACTGACATCTCTTCTGCACCTCATTTTTAAAAGAATATATTTTTCAAGGCCTTGACAGTCAAAAACTATTTAGGTTATTTATGACATTTCCAAAGAGTTAGTAACATTTTTTTATGACATTAAGTTTTGCATAATATAATTTGTCACTATTTCTTTATTAAGCTTGTTTTATATTCATAGTTGTCCCACAACACTATATTTTCCTCTTTGTCAGCCCAGAACTTCATTATGAAAGATGAGGTTTTATCATTTCCCAGTGATGCAAATGTCTACAGTGAATAAGTGTCATTATGCAGGAACAGGAATTTAGTTTTCCTCCATTAACCAGGCAGGCTAATGACTCTACAAGTTTATAACTTGCCACAGAATTTGATAGCTCAATGTGAGTTAGAACAGATGAGAGTGCCATAGATGTAAAGATTAGAGAGTTGTACTTTGAGTGTGTGTGTATTTTCTAACTTTCCTAAACTAGCATCCAGGTCTCTGTTAAGTTAATGAGTAGAAACCCCTCTTGATATTTGCTCCTGAGAAAGGGTAACTTTGGTTCTCTGCTGCCAGCAGTTCAACAGGTCTCATACATATCTCTCCAGATCAAATTCAGCATGAGAGCATAGTCAAATAGTGAGCATTTGCCCATACCTCCAAATCAATGCTTCAACTCCTAGAGAAGAAAACAGGAACGTTCCATTCTGGAGAGTGTCAGGAACTTCCCCATAGTGAATTATCCAAGTCTCTTATTTCTAAGTCCTGGAAATAAAATGTTTAGGCAAGAGCTTAAACAGGCACTACCTCCTGATTCATAGATGTCCAATTGCTCTAGCACCATTCATGATAAAGACCATCCTTTCTCTTTTGGATTTTCTTTACTCCCAGGATAGATCCATATTTTTATGTGGACCTATTCTGGGATCTGTATTTTGTTCCATTCATCTATGTCTGTTCCTTTTATGCTGTCTTGTTCATCATAGCTTTATAGTAAGACTTAAAGTAAAGAGATGTCCCCCATTTTCTTCTTTTTAAAAAATATATATTTTATTGATTTCAGAGAGGAAGGAAGAGGGAGAAAGAAAAATCAATGATGAGAGAGAATCATTAATCAACTGCCTTCTGCATGCCCCTCACTGGGGATTGAGCCCGCAACCTGGGCATGTACTCTGACTGAGAATGAAATCATGGCCTCCTGATTCATAGGTTGATGCTCATCCACTGAGCCTCACTGGTCTGACTATTCTTAAATATTCTGGTGGCTGAGTCTTTTTCCTTTCTATATAAACTTTAGATTTAGTTTTTCAATATCCAAAAATAATAGCGTGCTGTGATTTTGATTGAGACTGCATTGAATCCATAGATCAAGGTGGGAAGAAATGACATCTTGACAATATCAAGCCTTTTAAATCACTAACATGGAATATTTATTCATTTTTTAATCTTCTTTGATTTCATCAGAGTTTTGTAATTTCTGCATATAAATCCTATATGTATTTTGACTTCTTCCTGATTTAATTTTTCTTTCACTGTGTTTTTAAAATTATTTCTTTATTGGTTGCTCTAGGACTTACCATATACATATTAACATGGGAATCTGCTTCAGATATATACTAACTAAATTTCAGTGTGATCTATAAATGTTGCTCCTGTATTACTCTATCTCTCTTTCCTCTTTGTGTGGTATTGTTATTATACATGTTATATCTGATGTTATAAACCCAAAAATACACTGTATAATTATACATTATATAATTTTATGTCTAGTTTAGAAACAAAAGCTCATTATTTATTGTTTTCTCCTCTGTAATCCATACTTTTATTGATGGCAACATCACCAACAGCAGGAGAATGCCAGGAATCATCTCTGACTCTTCCCTTTTCATTATTTCCCATAATACATCAGTCAGGAAGCCCAGGTGATGCTGTCACCACCATATACCTGCTGCCAAGACCTTAGTTAAAATTCAGTCTCACCTAAACAACTGCTTCAGCCTTGTTATACTCACTACTAGCTTCTCCTTCACATTGCCCCATCAGTTACTTATCTATAGCACAAATATCATTAAATTAGTCTTCTGCTTATAAACCTAAACATTTTAGGATGATATATAAGGTCCTACCTAATACATAGCTATCCATCTCTCTGTGATCATCCCCTGCCTCTCACTACTCTAGCCTCCTGCCCTAGTCATTATTTTCTCCTTGGTTCCCATAACTAAAACATGACTTACTCTGTCAAGAATCATAGCTTAGCCAAAACAGGTTTGGCTCAGTGGATAGAGTGTCAGTCTGTGGACTGAAAGGTGCGAGGTTTGATTCCAGTCAAGGGCATGTATATTGGTTGCGGGCACATCCCTGGTGGGGGTGTGCAGGAGGCTGCTGGTCGATGTTTCTCTCTAATCAATGTTTTTAGCTCTTTATCACTCTCCTTACCTCTCTGTAAAAAAAATCAATAAATATATTTTTAAAAAAAAAGAATCTTAGCTATACAGATACTGTTCTCTTTCTCCCTGTGATGATCTGACCCCAAATCTCTGCTGGTGGACTCTTCCACATGTTTCTACTCTCTTTGGAAAAGTGTGTTTATTATTTACTCAGGCATTCATTCTATGTTTAATATTTTGATAAAAATTTGTAAGTGTATCCATTACAGCACTATTTTGAATTATGGTTGTCTATTTGTACATTTCTCTTCTTTCTCTCCAACCCCACCTAATGTTCTGAGCTCACCTAGATATGAGAAAATATTATTCATCTTGGAATGCCAGGAAGTTGTGCAATAAATATTTCTTTAAATGGATAAATTAATTCATTTATTTAAAGGTTACATAAATAAATGCTGTCTTTCTGTTATTTCCTTATCATGGTAGATATTTGCACCTCTTTGAAAATCATTATATCCTACTAGATATTTATTAAAACTCTTCTTTAAAAATGCTTCTCAGGTCTTACGATTTCATCTTTATAGTCTATTTCTGTGCTAAGTTAATTACTGACTTGCCTAAGATTACAATAGCTTCAATCTGCAATCTTAAATAAAGTGGCAATAGAGAAAGCAACACATGGGTTTAGATTTTCTATAATGGTGTGTAACCATTTCATAATTGGGCTATGCTAATAGAAACTAGATTGAGATTGGTTTCTAGCACAATTTGCAACAAAAGAAATAAGGTCCTCAACCAGGATATAGGATGCTGAATTTTATAAAGTAAAGAAAAAGCATTTACTAGCCATGAATTGGAGTGCAGAAAGTTCTACATATTAACATAAGCAAAATGAGGTTTCTGGCCTTAGGCATCAAATTCAATCATTTCATCTCTCCAAGAAGCTCTTTCTCTATTTTAATGTCCCCACAGGCACATACTCACAAGGATAAAAATGATGGAAGTGATTTTGAATTTTAAATCCAAATCAAAGTCCAAATGGAGTACAGAATACAATATTTAGCATACCAGGCTTAGCATCCTAGCTCTTAAGTCTCAGAAAATGAAAGGATCTATTTAAAAATTATGATAGAATAATGTTTACTTATTGAAGTTCCTAATATAAATGTCCTTTGAATTTTAGGCAACAAATGTAGAAAGTGTTCAGTATACATTAAAACATCATTATTATTACAAATACTATAATTATTACAAGACTGTTAGCTTAACCCTCTGTGCAAGTTACCTGCTTAAATATACAAAGAGGATCTGCATGGCAAGTTTGATTTAGTAAAAATATATTAAAGACATGAACATAAGTGACAAATGTATGTTAATAAAAAAAATATATAAAAATTATGCACAAATGAAGGAACATCTAAATACAGTATTTTTACATTGGGTATGACATTAGATTAGATATTATGTACATTTACATCAGAACCTGAAACAGAAATTAGAAGGCCTATCCCTTATGTCAAATTAGGTGATGTCTGGACTTGTAATGTCATCAAATCAACTCACCTTCAACTTTACCGGCAGGTTAATCTAATTAAATGTGACTATTAAAAAGTTATTCCACTCCTGAACAATGTGGCTTTTCATTACATGGGGATAAATCTCACTTTCCTTATGCCGGTTTTTTAAAGCTATTCACTCATTCTAGCGGCTAGAATTTTGCTCCTTATCTACCTTCCATCACCTCATTTACAGGGATTTTATGTATGAGGCTAATAATCTGTATAAAGTAAGAGAGAAAAGTTGAGAACTGTAAACAAGAAAGTGACATCTATTTCTAAACAAATATAAGAACCAGGGGAGAAATAAAGAATCAACACTAAACAGCAGTTTTCTGACTCAAACCTGGGGACACACCACGAAATTATATTCCAGAGTCAAAACTGTAGAATTTATATTATATCATTATTTAGGCATCCCCTCCAGCAACGAAACCCTTTTCCCCCCTGCCTGTATGACCACATTATGCTGTCAGAATCTGGAAAGCTTCTTTGCAGGATCACTTTGGGAAGTGTTCCCAGGGAGTAAGAATGAGGTACAGGAGAGTACAATGTGGAGGTGAGGAAAGACAGTGAAAGGACACATTCCCTGGGAGACCAAAGCCAGAGCACTTACTCATCGGTTCAGCAGGGTGGACCTTCAGGGGTTAAATACCCACACTTCTGAGTTATCCAGGCTGAGTGTCCAGAGGGGTCCCATAAGTGCCCTGTACCTTGGTTTCAGAGCAGTCCCGTGGAGAAAGGGAGAGGTAAACAATGATATCTCTGCAAAGCTGGTCAACACCCAGGCCGAAATGGGCTGCCACAGCAATGACTAAAGTAAGAGGTAGGATTGAAAGGAACCAGTGCACAAGCTATAGTGAGGTATAGTATTTAACCATCACCTGTTGTTATGGTTACAAATGTGGAACTGAAAAATGCAAAGTATCAGTGCAGCCTGCATTTGGGTATATAGATTCCTTCATAACCACTAAGAAAATGTGGCCTCGGTTAACACCTGCTCTGTTAGGCATCTTGAGCAAATTACAAATAACTAACAAAAAGTATTGTGTTAGCAAATATAACTTGTGCCATTCAGGGTTGGACTTAGCCTACCTGGTGATAAGATCCAAATCTATGTTTGTATTATGGACCCCTTTAATTGGGGGTGGAGGTTAGGGAGACATTGGGCAAATCCTATTGCTATGGAGTGAATGGTTGTGCTCCTCCAAAATTCTTATTTTGAAGATTAATTCTCAATATGATGCCCTTCGAAGGTGAGTATTTGGGGAGGCAATTGGTTAATGAGGTAGAGTCTTCATAAATGGGAATCTTACCCTTTCTCTGAGGGAACTGCTCTGAAACCAAGGTATAGGGCAATATGAAAATGTTTATGATGATTAGTTCATTCAGTTACAAGTAGCTTGGGGAAAAAAAAACTGTTGGAACTGGGTAATATAACTTATAGCCATTAAATAAAATGCGCATCAAATAAAAACAAACATGTAATTCCTTTGCATTACCACTGTGACTATGTTATCCACTAAATTAAACCTGCATTAATTATAGAGAGATCAGTTTATGGTCTACCAAGTGGAAAGATCAGACTTTTTACATTCCAAATGCTGCATTCATTTTGAGGGGGAAAAAATCATATTTTTAGCCTAGTCAGTATTTCCCCTTCTTGTCTCATTTTATGAAGCTCTTGCCTACTTATGTGAGTTAATATGTAACTATTTCATTTGTCTTGGACTGAAAGCTTTAATGGTGATTTGACATTAAAATAAGGAATGTACTAAATGTTAGAATAAGGGTCAATAAATGTGATCTTCTCTCATGATTTTAACAAGTGGGATAGCCCCTAGGGACTAATTTCACAGGCATACTTGGTGGATTGAATAGCACCAGACATCCTATAAAAAAAAGTCTATTCAGTCCAAGTGTGATTGAGACTGACTTTATCGAAAGACCAGAATTACTAGTTAAGCTACTCCCTTCAGTTCAGTCCTCTGCGTTGGCTGGGGCAGAACGTTGCCACTATTTCTCTGGCAGAGCCTCTGTGCCACAGAGAAGAGTTGGGGAGGGGGACAGGAGTGGATGCCACACCCCGTAGAGATCTGTAGTCCAGAGCTGGGCTTCCTGGCATCCATGGATGTGCACGGGCTGCAAATCCACCAAGGAAATAGGAGTGCTCTTCTCCAGCTGTCCTGCCCCGACTGTCCCTATGGAGCAGGAGCTGAAGGTGAAGGAATATTTAGACATTGCCTACAACCTTTGCAGTCCCCCTCCCCCATCCTCCTGAAATGACTGCTCTATGAAACAGAGCTGAGGTACAGCCCCTGCTGAATGCTTCACTCCACTGGTCTTTCAGAATTCCTTTAATGTTAATGAATAAATGCCTCCTATTTTGTTGTATGTCTGTGGATAAATTTCTAGAAACAAGGAGTGTTTGTGCTAATAATTTTGACCAGCTTAACATCTGTCTCTCAGATGTTAAGCTGGTCAAACGGTTTTCACTGAGTTCCTAGCACGCCTTTTCTAGAAGTCCCAACTGCCTGGGTTTTAAGCCCAGTTCAGCAACACTCTAATTTTCAAACCTTGGACAAATCACTTTGGCTCAATTTCTTCATCTGTAAAGTGGAAATAATATTAGTATGCACCTCATTGGTTGGTTGTGGAAATTACATGACTTTATTTTTGTAATGCATTTAGAACATTGCCTAGAACAGAGTTTGTGCTGCTTTGAAATCAGTAACTCTCCTGTCCTAGTATGTAGGCTGTAGACACTTGGCACCACCTACCTACACATACAAAGAGCTTGCTACTGGCAACTAAAAACTAGGATAAAACTTAAACCAGTGAGAACCCAGAAAACATCCATCTTCATTTTCCTTTGATGGAATGACACACCCAGTATAAAAAAGCATTGACCAGTGAATATCAATTGCTAACTAATCAGATCACCCTTTCTCCTCGAGAGGAAGAAGTAAGTGAAATGGAGAGAATGCTTGATGTGGTCCCTTTCACATCCCAACTTATCAGGAGAGTGTGATGGAGTGCACCTTCTGTGGAAAATATGAAGAAACGGGAATAATTGCTCTCTCTTCCCAGCAAAAGTTAATGCTCATGTTAGATACATATTTATTTCATTGTGCTTGTCTTTTCTCCATTTACTTGTAGCCCTTTCAAACATATATGCAAAACAAAAATATTTGATGAGTACAGCAACAAAGAATTTCAATTACTGATTTATTTGTCACTTCATTGTGCCAATCTTAAACTTTTATTATTATATGTAAACTTGCATTCTTTTCTATGCCTCAGTAAACCCCTGACAAGGTGATTTGAAAGGTAGAGATCAACCTACACATACTGAATCATTTAAACCTAATGAGAAGGCAGAGAAAAACCTATTATAAAGAAAATAACAAAAAAAATATAAAGAAAAGATTTAGTACATAGGCAAGACAATTGTAATAACAAATCATTTTAAAAATTAGAAATAGACTTTGGCTAAGAATATTTTCAGAAATATTTTAAAGTGAAGATAGAAAGATGCTAATTTAGAGAATATTTCCATCATACATATTTTATTGTGGCTTTAAAATAACTTCATATCTTAGCTTCATTTTGGTACAATTGCAGAATAACACTGATTTATATATTTTTACATTCAATTGGTAATATTCTCTTTACAGGGATGTTTTAAGATCTAGGATTTCTTTATCAATTTAACAGGTAATGCAATGTTCTGTGGTATATTCTGAGCCTTTTAGGTCCTCCTCTATGCTTTCCTAGTGTCAGAAACTAACATTAGTGAAGAGTACCTTTATTTATTTGTTTGAGAGTATATGTCTCCTGACATTTTTTTTTTATTTTTAGCTTTGATTAGGTGTAGAACAACAGTAGAACAGAAAACTCTACTAATGGCATAATAAAGCCCCAATCTGCTAGTTCTTTGAGAATTAGTTACATTGACTCTGTTAACCTGGATCCCAAATATCTGCAAGAAAAACAAATTGGTGATTGGCAAAAGCACTCTAAACAAGATGCTAGTGCCACTCAGGTTCTTCCTGGAAAAGAAGACACATAACATGTGAAGACACATGACTCAGTCTTGTCTGCAAAATGAGAGAGCTGACAATATTAGGACCCAGATTTGGCTAATGCTAGACATCAGAATCACCTGGGAGCTGTCTAAAAAAGAGTCTCAGGGGCCACGCAAGAGATGCTAAACCTAGTCAGATAGTTTCTAGGAATCTGTCTTATAATTTATAGACCTCTTTTTGGGAAGCCAGGCTTATGAAACAAAGTTTTTACAATGCTGGGTCAGATACAGGGTCAGCTTCCTTTGCAGAGAACTGCAGTTTCATAACAAGAGGAAATGGCAAACAAAGTATATTCCTTCACCTTTCTGCCTTCATCTTTATGGTATATGTTTGCTGCTAAGCAATTCCTCCAAGGACTTTTAGAAATGTTTTTAAAAATCAAAGGGTAGGGCTGAGCTGCAAGGAAGTTGGAAGTAAAAGGAATTTGTAGCCATGAAGTGGTTCTAGAGATCTCAATGGCATGAATTCATGGATCTTCACCCTTGATTTTGAACACTGTTTCCCAAACTTTTGACATATGTGTACCCCTTCTATAATTTTTGTAATGCTGAGTACCCCTTGTACTCATGAGAATGTAGAATTAGGTGCAGCTAAGCACGGTGCAGTGCATACCCCCACCAAACTCTTCCTGTACCCCTGGGGGTATGCGTACCACACTTTGGGAAACACTGATTTAGACCATTAAGTTGCTCCCTTCTCTCTGCCCATTCACCACTGTCTCTTATGGCTTCCAACTAGCTGATTGCCTCCCCATTTTCAGTAGAGATGCCAGAAAGATGGACCCTGATTGATTCCTCTTCCAATATACACTGAGTGGCCAAATTATTATGATCTCTGAACGAATAATAATCTGGCCACTCAGTGTATATCCTATATAATAAAAGGCTAATATGCAAATTGTCCCCTCAACCAGGAGTTCAACCAGCAGGCAGGCTGGCGAACCACCCATGTCCCATGTTCCCTCCCCCTGGCCATTAATACTAATATATATGTATATATATTTGAAGCCCTGCCCTGTATACACACACACACACACACACACACACACACACACACACACACTCTGAGTAGCCAGTAGCCAGATTATTATATGTTCAGAGATCATTATAATCTGTCCACTCAGTGTATATTCAAGAGTGCCTATTCTTGAGTTTGGTATGCCCTGTTGATAATTTATTGTTACTCAGGTAAATAATGACCCAATGCTATCTGTGCATGAAGCAAGTTCAGCTGGCAGTTTATTTTCACTATGGTTAATAATCCAGTAACATTTTTAATAGGTCAGTACCATTCATATTAAAGCTCCATTATTCTATGCAATATGTATCATTTATTAACCAAATGTTCATATATATTATGAGACACTGTGGCATAAATCCATACCAGCCAAATACTGAATTGTATAATAGCCTCAACCTTTTCAGGGAGCTCAGGGGATAAAGATTAACTTGTACTACCTTGGGACCAATTTGAATTTTATGATTATTTGTGTAATGAAGGTGTAAATTGCCCTCAGGCTCAGATATACTGCCATTAAGAGGGTGTGGTGTCCAATTCATGTATCAGATAAGTATAAGTTTATTTCCCTCTGCTCCACAGAGCTAAGAGAAAAGAGGCCAATTTATACATTTACAAGAGACCTGATGAAAGTTCCTGCACTACCTTCACGCCTACCAGCTGTTCACAGCGAAATCAGAACAATCAGCCTGTTTCTAGTCTCTGTTTTAAGTACACTTAGATCACTAACAATATATTTTTCCTTCAGACTTGGCACTCAACTTTGTGACTGCTTATCAAAATCACAGGCCGTTCTCCGCCCAGAATTAAAACTAAATTGGATATTCTAAATTCTTTCCACTGCCAACACACTTCTGGGTACCGTTTGCTATCGAGACACTGTGCAAGCTGTTCCCAGTTTAATGGCTATTTGTGCCAGACCATAAACTTCAAGGTCAGCTCAAAGTCATGCAGCACTTCTCCAGAGGATGCAAGAGTCTGAGGGAACTTCCTTGGCAGTTCTCTCCAAGTGAGGTTCTCACCTTCTACAGGCTTCTGTGGGAGAACAAAAGGGTTGCTCACCGAGATGTGTCAGTGATAAGAGCTCAGCATCAAAGGTATTATATTATTTGTTGTTTCACACTAGTCCTTTAATTTATATAAATAACTTATTAATCTAAGTCAAAGCACTTACTAAAGTATTCATACATAGTGTCTGTGATCTGAAATGCATCAGGGATTTTTTTGAGCTATTATGGAAGTGAGGCTCCAGCTATGTCTATACATACCAATAAATAAATAAATAAATAAATAAATAAATAAACAAACAAACAAACAAATAAATAAATGACTGAAGCCCTGTCCTGTAGACTCTTTCACTGGTCACTTTAAATATCCATACAATTTACTGCATGATCAATTTGCTGAAGTGATCAGTATTGATCATGATGGAGCACTAAGTTAATGTTTCTGCAATTTGGCTTCTAACTGTATGCACACACAACCATCATCAACCAGATGCCGCCAGGGCAGATACTGGGTATTTCGGAAGGTGCATTCGCCATTTCAGGCCACAGGGGCATCATTTAGCTAAATGCAATGTGTGTGTTCATTTCTAGGAGAAACTTGTGTGCTGAGATACTCTGTTACCATGAATTGGGAGTAAAGTGAAACAACCCATTATGAGATAAGAATGGACATATACCTAAGAGAATAGAAGAAAAGAAAAAAAAAGACATGATTTTTTTAAAAAGTCAAGGTGCTGAAGTCAGTAATTTAAATGTCCATTGTCTTGTAATAGTCAATAATTTGAATATAGTTTAGCCTTGAAACATACACACACCACACACACACACACACACACACACACACACACACACACACACCCTGAATCTGGGCCTCCCACATCTGGGACACCAGCACCCTCACCCAGGAAAGGGATACAGTCACCTTCTCTCTTCCCTCTTCGAGAAGGGCTGTTCTCTCCTTTCTCCTCTCCTCCAGTCTTCCATCCAACTAGGGAGGATGGAGTACCAGAAGGGAGACAGAGAGTGTCACAGGCCAGTTCTGACTTGAAAGTTACAGGGCAGCTAGCTCTGCCTGCACAGTGCTGCAGTCTTAACAGTTTACTGGGATCTCCAGCATCCCCCATGCCTGCGGACAGGGACCTCCTCCCTGCAGTTCTCTAGATGCAGTTTATCACCCTCTCCCATCTCCTGCCTATGCCACCCACACTCCCCAGGCATCCTGGGATACCTGCAGCTTCTCTGACAAGGTCTGTTTCCTTCCAGAAGCCCTCTTGGTCCCCCAGCAACACAACCACTTTGCCCAGACTTTAAGAGTGAAGGTATCTGCTTCTCCTTGTCTCCCAGCTGCTGCCCAGCTGTCTGACTCTTGCCCTTCAGGTTGCTCAGGCAATTGATTTGACTGCTGCTATGCAGCTACACAATTCTGATTTTACACAGTATTTCATTTTGAACTAAGAACTCTCTTCAGGGTGTCATAATCTACCCAAACTACAAGTTGTATCCCTTCTCCTATAACACGTGTAGTTAATGATAGAAAAGCTCTGAGATGGAACCATTTATAGAGTAATGGAGGTCCTGCTTTTATCTGATTACTAGAAGCTGGGTGCACAAATTCATACATGGGTGGGGTTCGGCTGGCTCACCCTGATTTGGGGCCGATAGGGCTGGGCCAGCTGGGAGGAGGGGCCATGGGCAGTTGGCCGACCAATCCTGCCTCCTGGTTGAACTCCCAGTGGAGGGAACAATTTGCATGTTCTCCTTTACTATATAGGATAGCCATTTTTACTTGTTTATTGTCTGTCTCTCCAACCGGAGTGCCCACTGTAGCTCCAGTGTCTGCCATTCCCTTGGTGAATGAGTAATTGAATGAATAAATGCAGTTTGGGAAGCCTGGGTTACACCTTTTCCCCTCCAGGAGGATGTTGGCCCCACAGGTCAGAGAATTCTGTGGGTTTCTTCATGGAATAGTTCCCATAACAAAGAAGACATCTTTCAGTGTGTGTGTGTGTATGTGTTGACTGGAATGAATGAGTGCTTGATGCAACCTGGGCCAAAGGAAATGATTGGAGTGCCTTATTGCTTCTCGGAGATGAAGAGTGGCTTCAGATTGGAGGTGGAGGCCCAGTCCTTTCCCAGGTGGCTGAACATTATGTATACAAAAAAGTGCACTGATCTCTCATATTTGTGGTTTGGTGTGTTCTATTTTATTCAAATGGTAAGCATCATCAAAATAACCTCCAAAGGATAACTCAATATGTTGTAAAATATAAACAATGTTTTTAATAATATATATGTGTGGAGGAAAATATCCCAGGATATTTTCTGAGAAATGCATTATTAGGCTATTTTATTGTTGTGTAAACACCATGGAGTGCATTTACACAAACCTAGACGGGATAGCCCACTGCTCCTGTGCCGAATACTGTAGGCAATCGTAACACGGTGGTAGGTATTTGTGTGTCTAAACATAGCTAAGCATAGAAAAGGCACAGAAAACATAGGGGCACCTGGATGGGGCACTCACCATGAATGGAGCTTGCCGGAGGAAAGGTGCTCTGCTGAGGAAGTGGGCGGTGAGTTAATGTGAAGGCCTAGCACAGTGCTGTGCACTGTATAACCTTTATAAACACTGTTCCCTCAGGCCACACTACATTTATAAAAATATTTTTTCTTCAATAATACACTAACCTTAGCTTACTGTAACCTTTTATTCTTTTATAAACTTTTAAATTATTTTAACTTGCAATTCTTTCGTAATAACATTTACCTTAAAATGCAAAACACAGCGTACAGCTGTAAAAAATATTTTCTTTCTCTATTTCTATATTTTCTTGATTCTAAAAGCGTTTTTCTGTTTTTAAAACGTTTATTGAAATGTTGTGTTGTTGAAAACTAAGACACAAACTCACATTAGCCTAGACCTGCACAGGGTCAGGAACATCAGTATCACTCTCTCCCGCCTGCATATCCGGTCCCACCTGCAGGCCTTCAGGGGTAAGAGCACGCCTGGAGCTGTCATCTCCTATGAGAGCCAGGCCTTCTTCTGCAACACCTGCTGAAGGGCCTGCCCAAGGCTTGTCTCGAGAAAATGTCACTCTTTTCAGAAATACGACCTTGGTGGTTTGCTTGTTTGTTTTTCATCATGCATTTGCTTATAAGTGGATAATGCACCATGAGCATTCCTCTCTATTAATAAAAACCTTTCAGCCTGGCCGGCTTGGCTCAGTGGATAGAGCATTGGCCTGCGGACTGAAGGGTCCCAGGTTTGATTTCGGTCAAAGACAAATGCCTGGGTCGCCCCTCAGTGGGGGTGTACAGGAGGCAGCTCGGTCAATGATTCTCTCTCATCATTGATGTTTCTCTCTCTCTCTCTCTCTCTCTCTCTCTCTCTCTCTCTCTCTCTCTCTCTCTCTCTCTCTCTCTCTCCTTCTCCCTTACTCTACATTTAATAAATAAATAAATAAATAAATAAATAAATAAATAAATAAATAAATACTTTTCAGTGTCAGGTCCATGTTTTTAAACTTTTTAAGGAGCTTATTGGAGGTCTGTGAAAACTTATGCTATACCATTCACTGAATTTTCTTGGGTGTTCTTTTACTTCTCCTGCAGTTTCCTTTTCTCTTGCCTCTTCTTCTGCTATCCACTCCTGTTCCCATGCCAACAACTCCTCATTAGTCAATTCCTCATGACCCACCTCTAGGAGCTCCTAACTGTCATCCTCAGCCACACCTAGGGGAAAGCTGTTTGCCATCCCAGTCTTCTTGAGTTTTGCAGCCTCTTCATCCTTAGCAAATCCTTCTTTGAAGTTAAGTATGAACCTTTTTTGTTGTTGTTGTTGTTAATCCTCACCCAAGGATATTTTTTTCCATTGATTTTTAGGAAGAGTAGAAGAGAGAAGTAAAGACGGAAACATCTATGTCAGAGAAACATCTATTGGTTGCTTCTGCATGATCCCTAACTAGAGCCTGGACTAGGGAGGAGCCTGCAACCAAGGTATAAGGCCTTTAACCAGAATCAAACCTGGAACCATTTGGCCCACAGGCTGACACTTTCTCCATTGAGCTAGACCAGCTAGGGCTGGGATGAAACTTTTGTATGTCTTCTTCCAGAAACTATTCATTTACTCCATGTTGATATTGCCACAAGCCTAGGCAAGGTTTTTGATGCAGTGATAGATGTAATCCTTCTAGAACTGCATCAGTGTCTTCCTCAGTTGCTGTCATATTTGAGCAAAGACCCTCCTCAGATCATAGGCCTTAAAGGCTGCTGTAACTCCTGGATTCATTGTTTGAATTAAAGAGGTGGTGTTTAGAAGGAGAAACACAACTTTGATATTGGGATGAAGATCACCAATAAAAAGATGATGCCCCAGAGCATTATCAATAACAAGCAAAATCTAGAAAGCTATATTATTCTCCAAACAATACTTCTCTGTTTTGCTGGCATAGCAATTGAGGAGGGCATCTTGAGAGAGGAGCTATGTCACCCATGACTTCTTATTGCTCCTGTGATACACTGACAGTGTGTGCTTACTGATATTCTTAAAGGTCCTGGGTTCTCATTGTGCCAGATCGTAAAGGGTTTCAATGTGTAGCCTGCAACATTGTCCCCAAGGAAGACTGTTAACCTGCCCTTAAAAGCTTTAATACCTGGCATTGATTTGGCCTTCTTATGGATAAAAACCCTTTAAGTCATCTAATTCCAGAGAAGGAAGGTTTCGTCCATATTGAATATTTACTCTGGCAAGTACTTTTCCTTCACAACCAACTTACTTATGGTTTCCAAAAATTCTTCAATGGCTTTCACATCAAAACTCACAGACTTGCTACTCACTTGCCCATTATGTAATAAATAACAATTCTTAATTGTTAATACACCCAGAGGTAGTAGTAAATTCAACATCGTAATCGGGTCCAGCCTTTTCTTTCAACATCACAAACAAACTGTATGTGTTGGCCATGATCATCATGGTCCTGAGAGGGATACACTTCTGTGTCTGGTTTTAGTCCACTAAAACTTCATTTAGAAGGGGTTTCTCCATGTCTAATATATGTCCTTCTCAAATACTTATTAGTCTCATTGTCTTCACTGAAGCATATCGTTAAACAGCTTTCACCACTTTGTTTTTGTTATTCAAGATCACAGCTGTGGTGGAATGGTACAGGCCTGACTGGCAAGCAGTAGCCATCATTGATTTCCCACCTTCGTAGTCCTTAATCACCTTTAATTTTGTTTCCAGGTCAATCACTCACTGTGGTCTTTTAATGGCAGCATTAGCAGTGGATTTTGTCCACTTAGCTGCCATGATAAATAAACAACATGAGATTAAATCAAGGACCAGAGAAAATGATGCAATCAGATGTATGAGGCTGCTGCCTGTGTAGCACAGCATACTATTTTACAACATATGATTTTACAGCATACTATTTTAAAAAATAGGATACTGCAAAAGAACAATAAAATATAATATAGTAAATACATAAGCCAATAATGTAGTTGCTTATTATCATTACCAAGTATTATGTACAGTGCATGTGTTATACTTTTTTGTTGTTGTTAATCCTCACCCAACGACATTTTTTCTATTGCTTTTCAGAGACAGTGGAGGTTAGGCAGAGTAGGAGAGAGAGAGAGAGAGAGAGAGAGAGAGAGAGAGAGAGAGAGAGAGAGAGAGATGGAGTCCAAGAACGTGCTCATGACTGGAATTGAACCCACAGCCCTTTGGTGTGCAGGCTGATGCTCTACACACTAGCCGGGGCAAGTGCTACGCTTTTATAGGACTGGCAGAATAGTAGGTTTGCTTACACCAGCATCACCACAAACATATGAGTAAAGTATTGTGCTATGACCTAAGAATACTTAAGACACTGTCACTAGACAGGAACTTTTTAGCTCCATTGTAATCTTATGGGATCATCATCTTATATGGTCCCTCATTGACAAAAATGTCATTATGTAGTGCATGACTGTATATTTTTTAACATATTCTCAAATAGTTACAGAATCTCAAATATTGTCTTTTGTCTCATATATCTTTGTGTGAAGTTTGGGAATATCCCACTGATATCACAATTTTCTTGAGTCTCGTGTGTGTGTGTGTGTGTGTGTGTGTGTGTGTTTGTCAGTTGACTTCTGGAAAGAGCTTGAGTATTTTGCCTGCCAAGTCTTTCTTTTCAAATGTTTAATCCCTTGCAATTCCTGTGAATAAAATGGCTGATATTGGCCAGTATTGCCATATTTTCCATATAATGTTGTTAAAATTCTACTACATGCTATTTTACTTGTTAGGTTGTCCCAGGATAACCAGATTTTATTTCTATTTAGTTTCAAAAATATTTTCACAACTTTTTAAAAGAAGTTTAAAGTGCTTTGGTATATATTTTTGGTTATGTTGTAAATCAAGTCTCACATTTGGGTTTAATTTTAAGAATATATGACAGTTACAGTATAAATATAGTGATTTATTTTTGTTTCAGACTTTTTAGTTCAGCAGCTCCTAAATAAGAACACACATTCTAATTAGTTTTCAAATTTCAATTAGAATGCTCTAATAACTCTTTGCTTCCTGACATTTCACTTGGCAAGATAAAAAATGTACTAAAATTCCTAGGTAAAGGGTTGGTAAGAGCAAAATATTAAAGGTAATGGGTTAACGAATGCAACTAAATGTAAATTTATATCCTTTGAGGCTCTAATTATTTGTTAATTAGGTGCCAATCGAGTGCTGAAGAATATTTATTAAAGTTGAACAACCAAGATATGTCTATTGCCATATATACTTGTTTCTCAAGAATTATGCCCTCCATAATTGTGTCATTGATTAAATATGAATACCTTTCTCTAGAAATCAGATTTGCATATTCATCCTTACACAAAGAGGCCTTCATTCCAAGTGGTATTATATATGCTTTCTCTTTGAGTAAACAGATTCCTTTTGGTTATGAAATAGATCATAGTCCCAACACATTAGCATAAGAAAAAGATGTAACCACATTTCCCAGTTCTTATTCTGCTTTTATATGGACAACTTTACAGATTTATAGATTTGTGAGGGGGGTCTTATATTTTGTATTCAATAGTAAAATTTTTAAAAGAAACACTTCCCACTTCCAACCCCCCCCCACACCCCCGCCAAAAAAAAAACCACAACACTGTACTTCTATGTACAATGTTGCAAATTACTAATTTAAAATCTCTTTATTTTTAACATTGGAATGTATAATGGGAAAATTAAAAATAGATCAGGCACATGAAATTTCTATGATTTTGTTGCCAGAACAATCTGTACCTCTTGAAAGAAACCTTGAGATTTTAGTCTGAAGGAGGAAAAATAATGCAGCCACTAAACTTGCACTCATCTGGCTTTCAAGATAGCAATCAGTGTTCATGTTCATGTGGACTGAAGAATGTGTAGACCAAAGTCTTCCCAACTTAAAGACATAGTCAGAAATGGTGCTTCCTAAGGGCATACAACCTTTTTGGTACAGAACTTTTTCCAAGTTGCTGGATGAAATGCCAACATTGTAAAGGCTGTAAGGTTGATACTGGAAAGGACCCAATAGTGCCACAGCTGTCTTCATTTAGAGGGGGTTGCATTACACTACAGTAAAGTTTTAGAGAAAGGCTATCACTTTCTACATGGCTTTTAAAATAGTTGGTATATACAGAACATACTACCATGTCTTAGAAAGCTCGAGGCAGTATAAGAGTTTATTTAAAAATAGATTCTTACTTTTCAATTATTTTCTTCCTTGAAAATGAAACAACCAATTTATATCAGGTTCACTATAGACAATTCAGATTCCTTTCCTGGACTCCAATTTTTTCTTCCTAACCTGTAGATGTACATACTCAGGACAAAAATACACAAATAAACAAAACAATTCCCCCCCCCCCCCCGCCATCACCACCACCACCAACAACACCAACACACACACACACACACACACACACACACACACAGCACCAAGTCTTTGGTTTGCTTGTTGGATGTTTATTTTGCCAATTTTTTTTGTGTGTGATTTTCATAGTACATTTCTCATTCAGCTCTACACCCATACTCAGATGTAAAATTATACTTAAATGTAATTACTGTTAAATGACACAGAATTACTTCCTGAATTTGAAAAAAATATCCAATAAACATCTTTGGGAAGCATTTATCTAAAGATAGGAGAAGTTAAAGGTTTGGAGAGAATAAATGGAGACACTTCTGGAAGAAACAACAAAAATGTAATAAAGTGGGGTCCAAAGGAGTTCAAAACTACCAGTGTGTACTATATTCTTAAATAATATTATAGAAACAGCTCTATCTTTTTAGAATATCAGGATATTAATTAATCATACATTGTATTAGTTTGTTGCTGTGTAACATGTTGCACCCAAATTAGCAGTTTAAAATAGACACTTTTTTTTAAAATCTCCCAGTTTGTCAGGGTCAGGAATCTGGGAATGGTGTGTAAGAGTCCTCTGTCTTAGGTTCTTTCACATGGCTGCAATCAAAATGTTTGCTGTGGCCATAGTCTCATCTGAAGGTTCAACTGGCGAAGGATCCATTTCCAAGCTTCCTCAGATGGTTGTTGGCAGAATTCAGCCCAGAAGGGCTGTTGGATTGAGAGTCTGTGTTCTTTATTGAATTTTGGCCAGAAGTTACCATAAGTTCCTTGCCATATGAACCTTTTCAACATGACAGCTTGCTTCACTAAAGAATGCAATCCAAGAAAGCAATGGGAAGAGCCCAGTACGTTATGTCACAATCTTTTATAGCATAAGCATGGGTGTGATATCCCATCATTTTAGGTATAATTCTTTGAAAGCAAGTCATTAGTTCCAGCCTACACTCAATGTGGGGTGTTACAGACTGGCACAAATGCCAGAAGGTAGGGACCATTGAGAATCACCTTTGGAAGTTTTTTAATACATACTACATTATTAATGTGTATTAATCCCTTAGTTTCCATAGGTAGACTATAAAGAGACACAGTCCTATTGTGTTCACCAATACATAAAATTCCTACTCCTTGATGCCTGTTTTCCATACCCATTATGTACACACCAGACAAGGAAGGTTGCTGGGTTGTCCAGGTTCCTTTGGCATGGGTCAAGACGTGGCAATGCTATGAGAGAAGAGGATAGCCAAATTCCCTCAGTCATGGCAGATACTTGCTGACCCAGAAAAAATATTTCAAAATCTCTCTTCATACAACTTTATGTTTTCTGATTTTTCCTCCTGATTACAAAATTTACATTAACAAAACCATGTTAGTCATTAAGATATATTTGATTACTCCAAGTAAAATAGTGCATATTCTTCAGGGCCTTTCACATATTTGAATACGAATCATCTGTGCTCCCTACAACTTTCCTGGGGAATTCTTTACACAACTACTTCCATCCCAAAGCTAGTGGTAGGTTAAATGGAAGAATTCAAGAATGGCACTTTCAACCATTCTCTTGGGAAGTATATTTCCCAGAAATAAAGGGTTTGCTAATTCTGGAAGTGCTCTCTCAAGTCTCCATTGTAGTCATGGGCAATGTTTACAAAGCTGAAGTCTAAATTGAACAGCAACCATAGTGCAGAGCAATCGCAAAGGAACAGTGAACTGGGGAAGCAATGAAATCAGGAAGCAGAGCTTCTGACAGAAAAATAACCTACCAAAAAGTGTCTCTAACTTCAACCTGAAAGAACTCTTCACAATATATTGCACAGGAAGGACTGCTGGTCATGTGTGGTAGCTCATAGAAAACAGGATTCATCAAAGAAAATTCAAACCTAAAGAACTCATTTTTTTTTTAACAAGAGGAAAGTATATGAATTTCATTGAATTTTTACTTATACATGGCAGCATTCACAAAAGAATGAAGGCCTGAAGGAGAGATCAGAGCTGGAAGCTTTTATACCTTCTCAACAAAGAAATAATATGTGAAGAACTGACAAGACAAAGCCAAATCTGAAGAGTTCTTATTTGAACATAGGTAGGACTCATACATTTATTCAGCAAATTATTACTTGAGACCCTATTGTTGACATACACAAATAATTTATTGCCCTTGCCCATGAGAGGTCAACCACAATATTTAAGAAAACCCTAAGATAGTAAAATAGAAAACATTTACATAACACTGAATTATGGGCAAGGTTCTGCTGTATGTGATTTAGACAAATCAGATCTTTTTAAAACTAGAATGGTGAGTATCTCATTTTTGGAGACAGGGATACTAAACCTCAGCGTGTTCAAATAACATGTCCAAATTCATACAGCTAAAAATTTTCACTGTCGGTATTTGAGCCCAGGTGGCCTGTCCCCTGAGGCCATGCTGGCATCTACAATTATAAAATGTTTCAAGTCCACACAGTAACTTCAGGCCCACACATGATTATTACAGTTTCAGATTTAAATATAATGTATTGGTTTGTATCATTTGGGAGAGACAATTATTTCTTTAGGAATTCATAAAATAAAGTGATTATTTTTTTGCAGGGAAGTTATGAAACACTGATAGCATTTCCATAGAGAGAGGCCAGAAGGACTGGGAGAGTGGCATGCGTATAGCAAAGCATAGAAAAGTTTTGTTTTTGGACATGGTGAACAAATCAGACTGGCTAATGTTTCTAAGGAGAACATTATTGGCAAATAGGGGCTAAAGTAAATATTTCAGAAGAAATCGTTTGCCAAGCTAACGTGGGCAACCTGGAACTATTGAAGATTTCATGCCAGATGAGCCTTATTAAAAAAAGGTGATAATTTATACATATTAATGTCAAAGACAAGAGGATGCCATAATGGAAAAAGCCCTGAAAAAATTTTATATATAAACAAAAGGAGCATTTTTATTTTCAAAAGATTAATTTAAATGGTTTTATTCTCTTTAATCTTTGGAATAGGAAACAACTTAACATCCTCTGACAGGCATACAAAGAGACACCCCAATCCCAAACAGAATGATGAAAAAAAAAAAGTGGCCCAGATTAGATTTTTAAATGGAAATGATAAGGGTGAAAGCATAAACCTTGCACAATTTCTCAAATCTTTCAGCAGCCACAACATTTTAGTAGTAAGCTTAGCGTCTCGTGAAATATATAAAAAATTGTGCCCTGTTAAGCCATCGAGCCTTCTGCATTAGGGCTTTTTCTGTCTATACATATTCTGCACTTGGTTGGCAGATTTGGTAAATAGTGTACAGTTGAAACAAGCAGGTAATGATCTCAAATAAGTCAGTGTTGTTTCCAGAACAGGTGAAATATCACAGTGTATAGCTTTGCCGACTGCTTTCTAAAATACTAGTAAGGTGGTAATGAGATTAGAACCACTACTGCTGCCACCATATAAATCCAATCTCTTGAAATGCTATTTTCTTGTTATAATAATCCTTTCGGAAAATGATAGCTTTAACTGCAGTGATAAAGCACATTTTTATTTTACTTGTGACTTAAATCCTATGATTTTTCCAAGTTGTTACCTTGGGGATGGTAATACTTTTAAAAAGAACACACCAAAGAACCACACAATTATGAAAATGGTAAATTTACAAAACATCTTTATTCATCCTTGTTTCTATTGTTTGTATATTTTTTATGTTTGAAAAAAAAATGTTCAAGATGGGTTCATTTCATTTTTACCTTAAATCAATTTAATTTTATACTATCAGAGCAAATTTTTATTTCACAAAGAAGCAGGATAATAACTTTCCCCTTTACTCACCCTTATTTCTCTTCATCTTTTCCTCTCTCTTTTCAATCCAACTCTCCCACCCAAAAGAAATTGCTCCAATTGAAATTTCTAAGAAAGTTCTTTTACAAAAAAACACTCCTGGAAATTGCTACAAAAGAATTTCACCCTATTACTCACTCTCTTCTTGGCACTTCATTAACATAGGTATTAAATCAGTTCCCATTTGGAAACTTGTATTGTGCAAGAATTATTCTGCATGAATGGCCTATTCTAAATCACAAGTATTTTTTTTTCAATTTCATTAAAGCTATATAGTTATATTGTTATATTATTATTTAATAAGGCAGTTTTGCATTCATTTCCGTCTTGATAAGGTTCCTAAAGAAATGTTGAATATGTCCTAAATGATTAGGCTAAATATATTATTTATTTAATTTTTTTTTTTTTTTTTTTTTGGTATTGTCCTTTTAAAACTCAGATAAAAATTTGGCTACCAGTAACCCACCAATTGTCTCCACTTTGTACACCTTGCATATTTCTTTTATAGTTGATGACACAGGTATGTTCTCTTGCATAAAATACATCATGACATCCAACATAAATGGAATAAAACCAAATTTTATTATGACCATCCAAGAACATTAGCAATGAAAGTGTTGACTTCATAATTTAGATTTACTAATCACTGTATGCACACACTGCTTAATGCAGAAAATACACAATTCTGAGGATGTGAGTTTTGTCAATTCAGGTACATTTGGAAAAATGCTACATATGTTCAGTATTTTATTAGCTCAGTAGTGGTTTGAAATTTTTCTGACTTGGTATCTGGAACTGTATAAGCCAGTTGCATCAGGCTAGAACAATTAACTGGTAATTTGGAGCATTTAACTGGAAGATTGGATTGTGAGCAGGTCTCTTAGCCATGATGCTCACAGGAAATAGATTTTGCATGTAATCTGGCTCAACAAAATGGCTCATGAAACAGTTTCACAGCAAGACAGTATCAGAAGCCAATGAGCCCTTGGAAAATGCTTGTTGGGAAAAAATTTGGTCTCATCTAAGCCAACTTTAAAACAATTGCCAAATTAACTAGATTCCTTTATTTTTGCATTAAGAAGCATTGTATTAATATGGAGAAACAAAGTCCAAAAGCTGATTGGGGAATATTTAAAAACTTTACTTATGAACAAGTTATAACCTACCACAATAACTTGTGACTTTAAGTGTACTTCCCAAATTCCTGTCCTTGCCTGGTTTGATAGCTGTATCATGCTGAACTTGGTTAGTCTTTCTTCATTCAGAACAGATGACTCTGTCCTCTTCTCAACATCAAAGCAGAAGGTAGTTTTAGTTGGTGTGCTCCAACTTTTATCAAGTAGTATGAAAACTACTTTTGATGGAAATTTATTTGAAGAATGTGCACTTGATCTGCATTTCTAGAAACTTTAAACCCTATCATTTGAGAAAATCAAACTGATACCATTGCTCCAGAGAATGGCATTTTTACTACTAATTTTATATATAAGAATCAAAGAAGGAGGTTACATAAAATCCATTGGTGATAGATTAGGAAAGCAGGAGAAAGCAAAGTGGGAGGAGGAAGGGGACTCTCTGGGGTAGGATAAAAGGTAAAATGAATAGTCATACTTCTTTTATATTGAAGGGTATAGGATAGTTAACAGTCAACAATTAACATGATAACAATAACAATGAAAAGTTTTGTGGTCTCTGCTCTGATACAGTAATTGTGCCCTGAGGGGTCTAGAAAAAGGGGATTTCTCTGACATCAGAAGGCATGTTATCATAGACACAAAAAGACAATAGACAGGCTCAGTTAAGGTAAAGATTGACCTTAGTCAGGGAATATACCAGCCTGGGACATGAGTAGCTGCCATGGCTTAGTTTTAGTTAGAAAGTTTTGATTTCATACTATTCTATGTGGTTACTTTTAGGTCTCTGAGTTTGTAAGTCTACCATGCAGGTCTCTCCTGAGCTTGTCAGGTTTAGTAGTAAGTATGCAGTCCTCTTATTTTTTTTTTTTTCATCCACATATATATGTACTCTCAGCAAATTTGTGTGAAATATATATAGCAAACTTATTCATAATCATCAAAATTACATATGAGCCAAACATCCATCATCTGATGAATGGATAAACAGATTGTGGCACATTTGTACAGTGGACTTTTTTTTTCCCTAGCAACAAGTAGGAGTAAATTACTGATAGTTCTGTAGGCAGTTAGACATGAGCAGAGCAAGGACAATAGGCCAGGTATAGAAGGTCATCAGGATGGAAAGTCCCAGGTACCTAGCAAAGGACAATCAGTTGGAGGGTGGGACCTTTCCTCCAGGGTGGCTTTTCCTCTCCTAGCTTATCCCTGGTCATGAGCTTTGGACCCCATGACCTTTCTTCCATAGAGATAATATCTAGGTCTCAGTTGTATTCCAGCTCCAGGCCCAGATAAGCAACAAAACCAGCCACTGATGGTGTCAGGACCAGCTGCATTGAATACTGACCTCCTGGTGCCTGCAAATCAATCAGCAGAGACTGAAACCTGGAATGAATACTGAATATTCTATTATAAATAATCACCAGAACATCTACTCCAAAATCTTTCCCTGGGACCTCCCCTAAAATCTCCACCCTAAAATCCCTTAGGATGGAGGACCTATGGGCTCTCCCTCCAGGAAGTATGCCCCTGCCTTTCCCTGTTCCTTCCCTCAACCTCCCCAGGCACCTTACAATGAGCTTCCTCACTCCCAAGCTCCAAGCGCCCTTCCTTTACCTCTAGAACTTGTTTGCTAAGCCAATTTCTTCTGGGAATTACTTTTTCTACCTCTGTAATTTACCCAGTGAATGTTCTCTGACAGTTTGGGTCTGGGCTTTGAATTCTTTCCTAGCCGGAACCAAGTCCTGAGGTTGCTGAACCCAGGTTTGGTCTGACTCCATAGGTCAGACGCCTGGTGCCATTCCCACCACCTACAATAGATCCAACAATATGAATGATTCTCAGAAGCATTTTGTTAAGTGGGGAAAAAAATGAATACACAAGAGGCTACATTATATATATATTTCTGTCACAGCATTCTGGAAAAGGCAGGGCAATAAGGAAAGAAATCAGATCAGTGGTTTCCAAGGGCTGGGGAGATGGCAGCAATTGCCTACATAGGATCATGATGTAGTCTTGGGCTGATGGAAATATTGGGTCGGCAGCTAAGTAATTGCGGATTTTTTAAAGAAAATCAAAGACAATTTTTTCATGGAACTAAATAACTTTATTCTGTAATGTATTGCCCATTTTGATCAATGACCTTTTGCCATCTTTCAGGCAGCATCATAATCCCACGTTCAAAAAACTTCTGGTTTTTATTAGCAAAAAACTGAATCAGGTACGATTTGACATCATCATCATTATTGAAATTTTTACCATTCAAGGAGTTTTGTAAAGATCGAAACAAAAAGTAATCAGATGGTGCAAGGTCAGGACTATATGGTGGATGTGGCAAAACATCCCAACCAAGCTCCATTAATTTTTGCCGAGTGACCAAAGTTGTGTGTGGCCTTGCATTGTCATGATGGAATACAACACCTTTTCGATTTGTCAATTCGGGCCGCTTTTCTTCAACTGCATTGTTTAATTTCGTTAGTTGTTCAATGTAGACATCAGAACTGATCGTTCGGTTGGGTGGTAAGAGTTCAAAGTAGACAATTCCTTTGTAATCCCACCAAACTGATAACAAAACCTTCTTTTGATGAATATCAGCTTTTGATGTTGTTTGAGTTGGTTCACCTGGCCTGCTCCACGATCTTTTCCGCTTGATATTGTTGTAAACAACCCATTTTTCATCGCCAGTTATCAGTCCTTTTAAAAATGGATCATTTTCATTACGTTTCTTTAGCAAATCGCAGCTGCTAATGAGTTGCGTTAACTGTGATTCTTTCAGTTCGTGAGGAACCCATGTATCGAGTTTTAAAACATAGCCAAGTTGTTTTAAGTGATTTTCAATGCATGTATGTGATACATGAAGCTTCTCTGCAATCTCACGTGTTGTACTGTGACAGTCCGAATTGATTATTGCTTTGATTAGGGCGTCATCAACTTCAACTGGACGACCAGAGCGTTTTTCATCTTTGAGTGAAAAATCACCAGAACGAAATTTGGCAAACCAATTTTGACACTGCCGTTCTTTTAAGGCTTCGTCACCATAAACAGCACATAACTTTTTATAAGCTTGCGATGCGTTTTTCCTTTGCGGAAATAAAAAAGCAAAATATGACGAAAATGTTCCTTTTGATTTTCCATTTTTTAACGAACGCCAAACGAAAACTACAAAACAGATCAAAAAACTTTTTTTACTGATTAACAGCTGAATAGCCAACTATCAAATAACAAAATGTGTTTTACATTTGTACTACGTCTGCAAACCTAAAAATTCAACTGAAGCCATATATGTGTGAAACCCGCAATTACTTAGCTGCCGACCCAATATTTTAAAACTTGTTTTTTACTTAAGTAAGGTTACAGGACTTCATAGGTTTGTCAAAACCGTCAAATTAAACAACTGAAAGGAGTACATTTATGAATGTATATTATAGCTCAATAAGGCTTACTTTAAAAAGTAGGAATGGTCATGCAATAGAAGGAAAACAAACAAAATGTGGTATCGTGAAAGTCAAGCAAAGAAAGTTTTCCAAAACCAGAGGCCTCCATCGACTTTCATATACTGCTCAAGGGCCAAGTAAGAGGAAAGGAGAAGAGTGACCTTGGGTGTTGAAAGCAGAGGGTAAGAGGGTCATTGGCCAGAGGAGGCTAAAGAGAGCAATGAGGTTGGACACCCCATTGGAACAAACTGAGAAGAGAATGTGAGGTGAAGGAGCTATTCCATGGAGATTGTAAAATGAGGCATGAATTAGAGGAGGAAGAAAGTTAATGAAATAAGCTCCCCCCCAAAAAAATACAAGATATGCTACAGCATAAGTGCATAATTTATTATGCAAAAATTTATTATAAAGGAAAAAAATGCAAAAATTTATTATAAAGGAAAAAAATGGTGCTGCAAAAAAAAAAAGGGGGGGGGGGGAAGCTACATAGCAAATGCTGATAAATGTAAGAAGCATGGGATTCCCATAATAAGAGACAGACTTGTCTTGAGGAGCTTTCCATCTTTGGTACCAAAATGGATTCACACTTGACTACATATAATTATGTAATTGTACCTTGCTTGTTTATGAACACACCTTTAGGGCCAAACCAGAACAGATACCATCTGAAGAAAGCAAAGGAATAGATGTTTTTCAGGCAACCGAACTGAGCAGATTGCTTTCTTTTTTACTCTAAGTTTTTGTTGTTTGTTTGTGGTTTTTTGTTGTTGTTGTTTTGTTTTTTTGTTTTTGTTTTTTTTTTTTACTAGACTACAACCTCCATAAAGGATCAAGCTTGGTTACTAATATACTTCAATTTACACATATGGCTCTAAATTATATCAACTTTCAATTATCGCAGGGGTCTTCAAACTACGGCCCGCGGGCCACATGCGGCCCGCAGAGGAGTCTGATCCTGCCCGCCAGGTTTTTTGGGCAGTGAGCGCAGCCGAGGTGTTACAGTAGGAATTAGTAGTT
Organism: Pipistrellus hanaki; assembly: GCF_964339955.1. Lineage (NCBI taxonomy): Eukaryota > Metazoa > Chordata > Mammalia > Chiroptera > Vespertilionidae > Pipistrellus > Pipistrellus hanaki. The sequence continues at coordinate 22,958,956 of NC_140519.1, forward strand.
CATATAGTCCGGCCTTCCAGCTCTCTGAGGGACTGTGATCTGGCCCCCACTTTAAAAAGTTTGAGGACCCCTGATCTATAGAATAACTGTTTCAAAACACTGCGGGGGTGGGGAGGGTGGGAAGAGAAAAAAGATATATTTCATATTAGACTGAATGTATCTTACTACCTAGCACCAACATTGTTAAATAGCTCCTACAATTTACATGTGTAAATCAACAATTTAATTAACTGTTATAATACACATTCACAAATTTACTCCTTTTACGTGTTTAATTTGATGGTTTTGACAAACATTTGAAGTCCTATGTTTACAGTTTTTGATTCTTAAAAGGAGGAAAAGTCTATACAAATGGTACAATGAAAAGCCAGATGTAACCACCAGAACAGAGAGATAATAATTTTATATTATTTTACCCCTTTGTGCCAATTAAAAACATGTAACCTATACCGAGCATTAATTTTATTCCAAAACCATATATCCCCCAAGTTGAGAAATGGTCCCTTTTATAATACAGTGCACATATAATTATTCAGAATGTGCTTGCTCCACATCTCTCTGATTTTCTGACTTGTGGTATTAGAATCTGAAGGATGTGTTCCTGTTCAAGAGATAATTATCAGCAATTATGAGTCTTAGGTCTCTGTGTTGGTTACCTTTGAGTACACAGACAATTACATTTCACCTTCTCTTATCACAGTGGTTCACTTTTTTTCTTCCTCTGTGACTTTGTATCTTTCTTCACTCTAGTGTCTTTTGTTCTCCTAACATTTTTTCTGATTCAACACAATGCTGGTTTATTCTGTCCTGTTTTGTTTGTTTGTTTGTTTTTTGCTCCAAGCTCCACGTGCCTGAAATTTTACAATAGACAGTAAATGTGGAGTTCTTTTCAGTAGAAGTAATCTTTTGTTTTTTTCAAAGCAATCTTTGAAAGCTGCTGATTTGTTATGAATGTTCCAGAAAGATTTAAACTTCTGAAAGGTCCTGCACGGCTGCCCTGGCAGAGGCCCTTGCATTTGTGTGGTTAAGGTACACAAAACAGGAGGGCACTTTTCTTCGTTGTTACAGAAAAAAAAAAAAAAATAGTAGCAGGTGTGACAACTGACATAGATTGACAGAGGTGTATAATCTAACAAAACATATGAAAACAAAGCCCATCTAAATGTCTCAATATTGCAGAATTTCGTATCAGTCATGTCACTTCCTGAGGTAAGCTTTGAGGAGCAGAGCCAAGTCAGTAAGCAAATCAGTGAAATATTTATTCTACATCTAATTCCATTGTTAAAAAAAAAAAAAAAAGAAACATGGCCCAGGCATATTAGGAACATAGAAATGTAGAAAGCACCACTTCAGGAAATGGTATTGAACTTAATCTAAGGAGCAAGAGATGCCACCTACAATTAGTCTTCTTTTGAGAATCACAGGTATCTCCACAGAAGATGTTCTTTGAAACAATAAGTTCTTTGCTACATTTTGGTTATGATTTCTTCACGATTGAAAGATGATGGTACCTCTCTTGTTGAGGAAAGTGTAGTTATTAACCTCTACCCTCATCACTCAGAGCTCTGTCACGTTCCGCCTGCCTTACCATCATCAGGTGCCACTCCTTGGATTCCTACCACCTCCAGCAAAATCCACCAAACCTCTGGACTTACCGCTTGCAAACAAGTGAACAAAAATAATTCCTTTACTGAGACCATAATATATTTCACTTATGAAAGTCTAGTTTTCAGCCAGAACCTATTCATTCATTCTAGGCTACTTTATCCTGCCTTTTCTCCAATTCTGACAAACTGTACTTTGTTTGAAGAAAGCCCGCATGGATGGTAGCATTCTACAGGAGTAGCCCTGCCCTTAGGTTGTTGTTGGAAGTGCTGCTTTCTAGTTCTCATTTGGCAACTGACAGGACTACTTTGGGCCTATCACTTAATCTGTCCCAGCCTCATCTTTTCCCAACAGGATGTGCTAAATTATTTCTAAGTTTCCTTCCAGCTCCAGGATTTAATTATTTCATTCTGACAGTGTTGAATGTTCTCTAGAGTTTTCCCTTCATCAGAATTTTCAGAATGAATGACTTGTTGATAAAAGCTCGTTGAGAGTTTTGGCCTTCTGAGTGTTCAGCATAACATTAGTCTACTTTTCTCATAAGTCTCATAAATCCCTGAAAAAATACTTAACTCTTGAGGAAGCCTTGATGACAGTTGGTTAGCTCAATGCAAGATAAAAAGCAATGCTCTGGTTAAGGGGGTCCTTGTACTTCAATAGAAAACTGGCAAGTTCTAATCCCTTAAGCAGTGAGCCAATGTCAGAAGTTTTTGAAATAGTCTAAAAGCCCACAGTGTGTAACGCCCGCAAAAGACACATGGATTCTATGGCAAGAATCATCAGGCTGGAATGGTGATCCGATCCAAGAATCGATGAACCACAAGCATGAGGTTTAACACTTGGGGAAATGTCATCGGCACCACGAGAGAGACAGTGAATCATCTATGTGCCCAGGCAAAGGTTCAAAAAAGAGTCTGAAAGTGCAGAACAGATGGTGAGATGACAAGCCAAAACCATCTGACTTTTTCTCAACATCTCTGAGATAGGAGCTTTTGTCATGTTGTGAGTGACAAGACAAACTATTAAGTATTTATTGAGGATTTTTTTACACTCTCATCATGGCGCCGAATACTGGACAATGTAAAAATAAATAAGTAAAGATGTGTAAATACATATTCTTGTCCAGCAGGAGCCTGCAATCTAACTGGGGAGACAGAGTGTAAGGCCCTTTCTTTTCTGTTCAGGACAGGAGAAAAATGGGACTGTTAGGTGAGAATGACAAAAGAGAATTACTCAACAGCTTACTTCGCTTCAATATTCTGTTTTAAAGAGAAGCAAGTTCAACCTGGGTGAGAATGGCTTAGGAATGGAGTACAACCAAGATGGTTACATAAAGGGACTGTAAGAAGTTAACTGTTTGCTTTAAATGAACTCAGGTATCTGGAAGAATTATATTCCAATATACATCAATATTCTCTGATGAAATCAGAAATCACTGATAATAATTTTACAAATACATGGGGAATAAAAGAAGGGTATTAAAAACAGGAAAATATTCCTTAAATTTAAAAAAGAAATGCAAGATTGCCTCCAGATATTTGTCAACAAAATTAAATGAAAATATTTATAAATTAGAACAAACTGTTAATCAGATGACTTGTGATCACTTAGGACAGCCAGAGACACCAAATTAAAGTCAGCACAAGCAGGGTCTATTTATTTGAGATATTAAGACCTCAGTGAGAGTGTAACTTAGAAAACTCTATGCCAGAAATACACCTTAGTAATAATAAAAGTAATCTGTAAAACATTCTTATCACTTTTATTCCTGTCTTGAGTATACGAACCTTAGTTATAATAACTAGGTAGTGCTACTAACAAAAATGTTTTTGAAAATCATGTTCTTAATAAGAATTGTTTATATTTTGCACACATTACAGAACAAAATGAAAGGCCTACAGTGTTAGTTAGATCCACCTGCAATCTCTATTCCTCCTGACTGAGCCGAGTGCCCCAATGATGTTCTGTTGAGCCACATCTATGTGTCTCACAAGACTTCTTCCAAGTTGATCTCACCGAGATGCCATGCCTTAGTTTAAGTACCATGAGTACTTTATTTTAAAATTTTACAAATATGTTTCTTTAGAACTGCGTATTTATCAGTGGATTTCTGTCAGAAATGTTGTTTATCTGCAATATGCTTTGAGAAATGCTGACTGCTGTCTTTAGTAAATAATGGGAATCACTGTCAGGGTGTAGTAACCTGTCTCTCTATCTAACCTGAGGTTAGAATCTGTCCTTGACATCCTCTGTATTATCTTTGCCACTATCTGCTGTTGCAGGATGTGCTGGTAATGGAGGAGGTGCTTCTAAAAGCTTTTTGGCAGAAATTATTACATTATATTTGGAGATAGAGCCGAAAAGTGGTTCCCAATTGCACAACACCAATGCTATTCCCGTGTAACTCTATTAAACATTGCCTAGGGAATGTGGTTTATCGCATTTGCAAAAGATGGGAAATGAGAAGGGGCAACCATGAGATAGGATGACAGAATCAAGGTTCAGTATTATCTCTAAGTTTGGAAATAGGGCTCACTTCAAGAGATTATTTGATTCCACAGAAACTTAACAACTAATAGCTTACTGTTCCTTTAAAAAAGTTTCATTATTTTCAAGTTTGAATGAAAACATCTTTTATTCTGGTTTCATTAAATTGGCTCTACAAGAAACATGTGGTTTATCTAGCTTTGTAAAAGTTTGAGTCATAAAGATATAGGGTTTCAATTGATCCCAAGTTTAACATGCATACAAATGGCTATTAAATATTGAATGGAAACTGAGGTCTTGATAAAATAAGTAGAGTGTCTTTTGAGGAATGAGAAATCCCATATTACTCTACACTTTTCAGATCACACTTGGTGTATAGTATTTTATTTTGCATGTCATATTTTAAGGAAAATGTCAGTCTAGATCTCTTGCTTATAACCTAGTTTGTTCCTGATTACAGGTCAAACTGTACTAAGAGGTGGGAGGTGTGCATGGGATGGGGAGATGAGGATAACACCGATGAGTTATCAATACTTGCAGTTTCTTCCAATTTCTGAAATCTTTTACATCAGCTGGTGTCCCTTCTTGAAGTGTTTACAACATCCTTTATTTATATTGAAAAATGCTTTTTGAGGTGTCTTCATTCCTTCACACCTGTGTTTTAGTGTTATGAAAAGAAACTATGCTTTTGCCAAAATTATTGCCGATTTCAGAAGAGTATGGATTTGTCACTTCTGGCAAAGAAAAGTCTTCCATCCTCATGTATCAGAGCACTTACTCATGCCATTCTTGATTACATTGGACCAGTGCTAATAAATTTAGGTAGTAGTCACAGTTAAAGATAAGAATTTTAAATGACTCTATGGGAATATATATTTCTGATATGGTGTAGGAGTCTCCAGTCAAGATGTAAGAGTTGCCAGTTCTACCAAATGAAGGTTACCTCTATTTGTAAATGAAGGCAACCACAATTATAAAGGCTAGCAAACAACATCTAAGAACAATGGAAAGAACTATGGATGTGTAGCCCAAATAAGAGTGAGGGATGCATATAGCTACATTTATATACAAGTTGACCCTCTAATAACATGGGTTTGAATTGTGTGGGCCCACTTATACATAGATTCTTTTTTCAACAAAACTTTGGAAATATTTTGGAGATTCTCTTACTACTGTAAAACAATCATACTAGGCTACCATAAAGTAATCATATTGTTGCTTCTTTGTTATACCTTTGTTATCTTTTTTAATTTTGATATATAGAGTGTTTGTAATGCATATATCATCTACAATGTTTTATATAATATGACAAATTAGTGTAGATAACTGACAAAGAATTCATCTTGTAGCCGAAACCGGTTTGGCTCAATGGATAGAGCGTCGGTTTGGGGACTGAAGGGACCAGGGTTCGATTCCGGTCAAGGGCATGTACCTTGGTTGCGGGCATATCCCCAGTAGGGGTGTGCAAGAGGCAGCTGATCGATGACTCTCTCTCATCGATGTTTCTAGCTCTCTATCTCTCTCCCTTCCTCTCTGTACAAAATCAATAAAATAAAAAATAAATAAATAAAAAATTCATCTTGTAAACAGATGATATAAACTTACAATGTAGTACTGTAAATTTATTTTCTCTTCCTTATGGTTTTCTTAATAACATTTTATTTTCCTCAGCTTTCCTTATGGTAAGAATGCACTATATAATATATATGACATACGAAATATGAGTTTATTAACTGTTTATAGTAATGATAGGCTTCTGATCAACAATAGGCTATTAGTAGTTAAGTTTTAAAGGAATCAAAAGTTATATATAAAATTTAGATTGCTCAGGGGTCAGTGTCCCTAAACTTCACATTGTTCAAGAATTTGATGTGAGAAAGATGAGGGATTAAAAGTACAAACTAGTCATGGAAATGTAAAGTGCAGGATAGGGAATATAGTCATTTATATATATATATAAGACTAGCCACCAAACATGGAACTAGAACAACCAGTTGACCAGTCACTATGATGTGCACTGACCACGAGGTGGCAGGTGCTCACCGCAGGTGGTAAGTGTGCTCCCACAGTGGGAGCGCTGCTCGGTTGACCGGGATGAGAGCACTCCCATAGCAGGCTGATCCTCACAGGCCACGCCCCCCCACCAGTGCACAAATCTATGCACCGGGCCTCTAGTATTGTAATAACTATGTATGGTGCCAGGTGGGTACTGGTAATATCAGGAAACACTTATGATTGCCTAATCACTATATGCTACACCTGAAACTAATACAAAATAATATTGAATGTAAATTGTAATTGAAAATTTAAATTTAAATTAAAAAATGGCTAAGTTGGTTGGAAAATTTTTTTATTAAAACATTTTAAATGCCGTTAATACTTCACATCGATCACTTTGTGTTAATGTTTTATCTCATTTAAAAAACATAGGCATTTAAAAAGTTACAAGACCATTGTATTAAATTTGAGTATAAAAGAATAAACTCTAGCCCTAACCGATTTGGCTTAGTGGATAGAACATCGGCCTGCAGACTGAAAGGTCTCAGGTTTGATTCTGGTCAAGGGCATGTACCTTGGTTACAGGCACATATCCAGCAGGGGATATGCAGGAGGCAGCTGATTGATATTTCTCCCTCCTTGATGTTTCTAACTCTCTAACCCTCCCTTCTTCTCTGTAAAAAATCAATAAAATATATATTTAAAAAAGAATAAACTCTGGAAATATGTCAAATACAATGTCATAGCTTAAATTGAGCAGGCATTGTTCAGGATTATTTTCTGTGCAATCATAAGATAAGGAGAAAAATAGGTGCATTATACAATGTTGAAACCACTTATAATCATGAAACAAAGTTACAATATTTCCAGAGTCCTAATAAGTGCAAGTAAAAAAGGACTATTAAAAATTATTAAATAAATATTGCCATATATGAAGTAGATTAGTAAAAGGAGGTAGTCAAATAGAATTGGCTATGATCTGTCTAAGTAAGAGACAATTCTGTGGCAACATCTTATTTCCTGGATGGACTGACTTTTCTCTAATATACTTAATAATTGTCAATGCATAAAAAATCTAGCAATAAGCTACATTTTTGTTTATTATTAACACATTATTGAAATATGACATATAGAGCACATAGTAAAGTATGCATATAGAAATGAGCTCAGATCATTTTTGTCCAGTTCAGTGAATTAATTGAATCACAAAATTAATCCACCCATGTAACTACCCCCAAAGTCAGGCATTTGAGAAGTTTGCAATTTGGGACTTATTATGGATATTTTATACATTTTTGTGTGTACATATATATGAATTTCTGATGAGGATAGAATTAAGAGTAAAACTGATAGGTTATAGAATGTGTGTGTTTTCAAATTTAGTGGCTACTGTCTAACAGTTTAAGAGAGTCCCAGTTGGTTCCATGCCCTTACTAACATTTGTTATTATCAGTCTTTATAATTTTAGTCATACTAATGGATATACAGTGATGTCTTATTGCATTTTAATTTGCATTTCCTAGATGACTACCAAGGTTAAGCACCTTTTTATATTTTCTCTTTCTCAGAGAAAGGAAGAGGTGGCGGGGGGGTGGGGTAACGTTGATGTGAAGGAGAAACATCAACCAGTTGCCTACCATATGCACCCCAAATGCACCCCGAACCTGCAACCTAGGCATGTGCCCTGACTGGAAAGTCAGCCCTTGACCTTTCAGTGTGCCAGACAATGCTCCAACCAACCGAGTCACAGCAGCCAAGGGAACCTTTGTATATCTTTAATGGCTCTTTGAGTATCTTCATTTCATAAGGACCTCTACAGGTTTCTGGTACATTTTAAAATTGTATTTATTGTCTTTTTTTTTTTTTTTGAGATGTGAAAGCTTCATATATTTTGGGATCAAGTCTCCTGATGATTTATGTGTTGCAAATATTTTTGAGCATTTTCTGTCTTGCCATTTCTTCTTCACTGTGTATATATTTGATAAATGTAACATCTTAGTAGTAAAACCATATTTTTATAAAAGCTTTCCATTATGGCCAGTTGACTTTTGTGTCCTGTTTGAGACATACTTAACAATATTCTAATTTTGAAATATTGTCCTATATTAACTCTTAGAAATTTCATTGCTATACTTTTAATATTTAGGGGGAAAAATCCACCTTAAATGAGTTTTATCTCATGCCAAGTTTGTTTTTCTATGTGACCTGTCACCATCTATTCAAAGACTATTGATTTCTCACTCCTCTGTAGTGGTCCCTCAGCATAACTCTGATGACCTCAATTTGTGTCTATCACCAGACTATTTTGTTACACTGGTCTCCGCCTTTCACTGTGCCATCATTATATCATTTTAATTAAGGTAGTTTCAGAATGTCTTGAAATATAGTCGAGTAACTATTTTTATTTAGTTCCCCTTTTTTAAGATTTTCTCAGCCATTGTTGGATGATTATTTTATAGCAAATACTCTAATGGTGGCATAAACTTTTATGGATACCAAAGACTCTTTTTATATTAATAATATACATCAATTATTGGAGTAGAATGAGGTTCATTAAATAATCAAGTCAAATCCTTTTTTTTCAATTTAATAAGTAAAAAGAGTAAGTGCATGTAATTTACTTGTGGTTGTTTCTAATCCTATATAATAAAGAGGTAATACGCAAATTGACTGTCACACCCTCACAAAATGGCTGCCTATGACCAGGCTGGCATGGGGTTAGTGAGGGATGACCAAATGACTGAGCAACAGGCTGTGTGGGGAAACCAGGTCAGCAGGAGTGCCATGAAGGGCAACTAGGCCAGCAGGGGGCGGAGAGGGGGGCAGTGAGGGGTGATCAGGCTGGCAGTTGAGGGTAAGGGGGAGTTTGGGGTGACCAGGCAGGCAGACAGGTGAGCAATTAGGAGCCAGCAGTCCAGATTGTGAGAGGGATATCCAGCTGCCCATTTAGGCCCAATTCCCCAGGATCAGGCCTAAACCGGCAGCCAAACATACTCTGAGGAGTCCCGGATTGGAGAAGGTGCAGGTTGGGCTGAGGGGATCTCTCCCTCCCTCACCCCCCAGATATGAATTTCATGCACTGGGCCTCTAGTATAATATAATAAAGGAATAGAAAAAACACTCAAGACAAAAATCTTTCCATATTGGAATGAGATATTTTTCTTGCCAGTGATAATCAGAACCAACTGTATTAAGGCTCATCTCCTATCAATAATATAGACTATCTTGTTCATTATCTCAATTGAGAGATGCCAGAAAACAGATTGCAGAAAACAGCAGTGGGAGGGACCCTTTAATTATTTGTTAGCTCAATTTTCAAGTACATTTAATCTTCCTTAATTACCTTATGTAGACTGGCAGGGAAGGAAACTTTAATTTAGAAATCAGGAATTGGTTCAATTCTTTCTGCTGAATTTCTGCTATTAACATAGAAAACAAATGACATGTGTTAACTTGTGGCAATATTTTCTATTATACTTTATTTGTAGGCATAGAATCATTTAATTTCTCCCTTTAGTCAATAAATAGTCAAACAGGGAGCTTTTACTTTTGTTGTACAAAAGGATAGAAAATGTTGATATTAAAGTGCTATTCTAAAAATAGTTTTATATATATAATAGATATATAACCTTAATTCCTTTAAAAATTAAAAATAATTTATTAAATACTTTTTAATAATAGTAGACTCTAGGCCCCTCTAAAAGTGGTGTCAAAACTTCTAAGCAGATTAACAACCTTGATGTTTTCCCCATAATCCATGAGTAAGTATTTTTCTGAATTCAAATCCTCACCTTTTGTCCTGTCACCTAAGAAAGCAGGCAATTTATATAGGTGGGTAGTTTCTTCAGTGCCTCCTATTGGTTAGGAATTCAGAACTAAAAGATTGGTCAGAACAGCATTGCTGCTGCTTGGGGAGGAGAAAATCATAGTGTCAAACGAACATCTGTTTATCTTGATGGATTCTCTATGTGAAATTCAGAAAGTATTTCAACATCCTGATTGTAGTGTGGTTGGTAGTATTGCTTTTATTCATTGAATTGAAATTAATTAATTTCTACTTATTTCTCCAAATTTCTACTTCTCTGCCATTGTGGGATGGGCCCTGTTGATTCTATAGCATGAAAAACCCCATGTTTTTCATTTTTTAAATTTGTATTCTTCAAGTTTGGATAAGAAAGGGCGCATTTCAGGAAGACAAATGCACATGCTTGAGCACAGATGCTCAGCTTGAGATGCATTGCCAAGTCAGTGGGGCGAATGCTTGCAGGGCAACCTACTGAACACAGAGGTGGTTTTGTGCCCTGTCTGATTGACAAAACGCTTGCTAGAGATGACGAAATGAATGTCCTATTTTCATATGGCACATGAATAAAATAAAAAATGTGGTAGAATTGAATAAACTGGTGATCCTGCCGTGGGGTATGAAGGTCATTCTTTCATGAATACAGAAGTCTCCCACATTTGAATATCAACTTGCAAATGCATTATGTAACGTATTACTGTATGTTTATACTTTATACATTTTAATGAAATATTAAACAGGCATATTTTGAGTTCATAATATAAATTGCAGTAGAGGTCATGACAGTAAAATGAATGCAATTGTTCTCTGGAACAGCTTTTTTTCAAGTCCCACACTTCTTTAATAACCTAGGAATAATAAAAATAATACAATTATAAAAACTCCTATCATCATGTATTTCCTTCCCATTCTTTCCCCTTTGATTCCCCTCCCCCCTTTAGTATTAAGAAATACAATTCTTTAACTATCTGAACAGCCCTCTAATCTGCCTTGTCATTCATAAGGTCACAAGGTCAAAGCAAACTGGCTACAAAAGATTCTGCTAAAGTGAAAAGATGCCCTGTAATCTGGGTGTCTATTCCCTGCCCCTCCCCATTTGTTCATTAAAGAGTTCTGCTGCACAGTAGGCATAAAATTAATGGGCAGTTTACATAACATTTGCAGTAAATTGCCAGATAAAAAAGCTCTTTCAATTGTGTGATTCTGAGATTGAAGAAACAAAACTATAAACTTTATTCTTTGCTTGTATTGCTGCCAGCATATTGTCTAAAACATCTGCTCGGCTAATATGTCATATGCAATAGCCTGTGCAGGTTAGGCCAGTACATAATAGAAGTAAATGTATTTTTAAATGCCAGGTTTTAAAAGAAGACAGGCCCGCTTGGTATCTCATTATAAGTGAAATGACTTTTCATGTCATCCCATCAGTAGTCATGCAGCTTTAGGGAGAGTTTCAAAGGTCAACATCCATAACTCTTTATTATTTACTCATTCACTATTTTCTCATGAGAGAAATGCAGGAAAACTATTTTCTAAGTGGACTTATATTTCATCTAACAAATGAAAAAATTGTTGTTCTGAATTTCTGTATATGCCTACAATCTCTTCAATTTGATATATATTTTTAACAGAGGAACAAACATCACAGGGAAAAACAATTTTAAACTCATTTTCCTTCCCTATATCCAAAATGCATGATTTCAGGAAATACACCTAAAATAATCCAAACAATACCTAGGGACAGTCCCTCGAGAACATGACAAAGGTGTATAATGTCTTTAGAACTGCAAGGTGGTGAGTTTAGGAAACATGTTTCGCATTCTTTTAGTCAGGACATCATCATCTAAAAAGATTCCACTGAAAACAGTTAATGGGATTAACAATAAAGAGGAGTTACATGCAACAGAAAACTGTTCCCAGCCAGTCTCCAGGTGGTTCATTTATTCCTTCATTCAACAGCAGTACTATTCACTGACACTCTGCTATGGGCTAGGGCTGTTCTAGGCTCTGGAGATTATGAGTATGACCAACGTCCTCAACATCCTTGCTCCCTTCCAGAAGGTGGAAATAATAAGCAAAAATATTTAAAGAACAGTTACCTTGGGTAGAAAAAGTCAAAGTATGAAAAGTATATGAGAATTATTAGTTCCTTCACTTGAGTGTTTTCAGCTCATGTTTTTTATTGGTAACATGAGAGAGAAAGAGGTAAAAGTCAACTGTCCTGGTGAAACTTGGACAACCCAGTGCGGAGGGCTGAACATTAGGGTAACACCCTCAAAGGTTGGGGTCACAATGTACTTGCAGAGTTGATGAGAATCCTGCCAGACCATTAAAAATATATATTGTTTGCATCCTCGCCACCCACTCCCTACCCCTGAATTAACTGCCCTGTCTACGCTAACTGCCCATTCCATTTCAAAGTAACTGTTAAGAAACCCTGATATCTGCCAACTAGACTGATTTCCACTTTTGTGTCTTTCTGCCTTCCATTAAGACTCATGCTCTCTGTCTTCCTTCAGGTACCTTGCTGAATCAATAGGCCTTCAAGTCAATAATCTGATCCAAGATAAAATATAAACGGCAGAGAGTGATTTCTAATGTGTTAGCCCTTTGAAGGGCTTCCAATAGCTCATCATTAACCACTGTGAAAATCTCAACATTCCAGAAATTAGGGCAGAGACAATGAGAGCCTTATCTTTGGAAAATGGGACTTTGATGGTTTGCTTGGCACAAAGACACCAGAGCAGTCACCCATCATTGCAAGTATTGTTGACTCTACACCATCACATGCTGATCAAATTACCAGACATTGAGTACTTCCTAAAATAATGCCACATCCTTACCTGTGAGGATTCCTGCTAAAAATGTTTAACCTGATTTTAATCAAGTATTTAGATCTAACTCTCAGATTATAGGAAATACAGAAGGAAGACAAACAAGTTAAACAATCCCATTAGGGTCCTAGATGGTTTGGCTCAGTGGATAGATCATCAGCCTGTGGAACAAAGGGTTCCAGGTTTGATTCTGGCCAAGGGTACATGCTTGGGTTGCAGGTTCAATCCCTGGTAGGGGGTGTGCAGGAGGCAGCCGGTCAATTATTATCTCTCATCATTGATGTTTCTCTCTCCCTTTCTCTTTGAAATCAATAAAAATATTTAACAAAATAACCCATCAGGGAATTATTAGACAAATCAAAAGGTGAAACATTCTAATAAACAATTGGCCTAATCCTTTAAGTAATCAATGGATAATTTCTGCACAAAAGAAACTTAAGGAGATAAGCTTATTGCAGCAATAAGAATACTTGAGTGATTCTGATTTTAGTTTTTTAAGAAATGACTAAATATTTTAACAACAATAGCTAATACTAAAACATAAGCTAAGAATTAGATGATATTTTAATTACCATTAATATTGTTAGCTGTGATATTGACATTGTTTTTATGTATAATGTAATGCCAATGTTTTCTGTAGATATGTGCTGAAGCAATTAGAAGTGTCATGATGAAATGATTCATCAATTATGTTGTTTTAAAAACAATTTAGTACGTTTAAAGAATTTTCAAAATAAAGATCAGTTAAACTTTATTTTTTTCATAAGTAAACAGAGTTCTTTTTATATGGCCAACATAATTTTTCAATTATGTGGAATTTTGGACAGAGTTATGCAGAACTCTGGTCATTTTAGAAATCTTCATATTCCAGATAAACAAATTAATATCTTATATGTTACAAATATAAAGTATTAATCTAACATTACTATGAATTATCTCCTCTGATAAGTAGAATTTATCCTATATAATAAAAGGCTAATATGCAAATTGTCCCCTCAACCTGGAGTTGGACCAGGAGTTCAACCAGGGGGCGGAGCCAGCTGGCCAAATCCACGCGTCTCCTCCCCCCAGCCCCGATTGGAGTAAGCTGCTGGATCCCACTGGTGCATGAATTTGTATACTGGGCCTCTAGTAGAGTATAATGGCATTGTTTTGTACTGAATTTAGGTCATTCCGTGAGTAATTAATATTGTGAAATTGAAGCTAAAACACATGATTGAGTAAAGCAAGTACTGACACATACTCTAGAACTTATATTTCTGAAAATCTCTAGTATCAACCTGATCTGAGTCTTTTTTTCATTCCTTCATTTGTTGAGCAGATACACTGTACCAGTTATAGGTCTGGGTTCCATAAATGAATGTCCAAGGGCTAAGTGAAGATTCTGGGCAGGAAGAGGGGAGAGAAATGAAAGCATATTTGGGGACAGACACACTGAAACTGAATCTCTTAGGGTTCATGCAAGATCTCCAGGGTAATCTATACTCATAAAAGCCCACATGGCCCTCGCATGTGACATCATCACAAGATAGCCACCACAAGATGGCTGCCACTGGCCATGTGCACAGTGGAGGCAGGGCCTGGCAGCCACTCTGCATGGTGTGGCCTGGGGGTTCTGTGACTCTGCACAGTGCAGAGGAGGCCGGTCCCGGCATCTCTACCACCTCACGCAGATGAGGTGGGCCCAGTGGAGGAGGTGGGTCACGGCAGGGGAGGGCAGTTAGGGGTGATCAGGCTGGCAGGGGAGCGGTTAGGGGGCAATCAGGCTGGCAGGTGAGCGGTTTGGAGCCAGCAGTCCCAGATTGTGAAAGGGATGTCTGACTGCCAGTTTAGGCCCAATCCTAAACTGGCAGTTGGTGCAGGATTGGGCCTAAACTGGCAGTCAGACATCCCCTAAGGGGTCCTAAATTGGAGAGGGTGTAGGCCGGGCTGAGGGACACCTTTCCCCCAGACCCTCATGCACGAATTTTGTGCACCGGGCTACTAGTTTTAACATAAGCACCAGCCTTTTGGATCTAGGAGAAATGGGGCTATGAGATGACCAAAAGTATGAGGAAAGCTCAACTTTCACGGGGAGAGGAGATTCACAGGAGGTGTACTTCTTTAGATAAGTCTAAAAGATGAAAAGGAACTTGGCAGATGGGCATAGAGTGTGGAATGTCAGATGTTTTGAATACGTGTTACTACAAAGATAGTGCTGTCTTCAACAGAGAGTAAAAAGAGATAGAAGTTCAGTTGTTAGGATCAGTTTTAACAGAAAAGATGAGTTCAGGGGCTGACAAATTGATAAGATCATATGATCAATTCTCTTGCTTAATGTATTATTGACAAGACAGCAATAATTAAAGTCAGGTGCCACTTCTGTCTTATTTTTTACTCATCTTACAAGAAAATGGGGAAGACAATCTAACAGAGGATCCCAGACTTCCTGACATCAACTTTTTTCTCCACCAGTTGAGTAACTTTGGGCAACTTAAGTTCATGTGCTTTTCTTTCCAAAAAAACTGCCTCACATGGTTGTTAATAGGTTTAAATGAGTTAATACATACTAAAGGCTTAGAACAGTGTCTGGGACAGTGTGTGCACTCAATAAATATTAGTAATATTAGTAATTATTCAATTATCAAGGTTGAGATTTCAATTACTATTGCATTGTTTGAGCAAATATATCATCTTATGATTAATTTTTAAATATTCTTAATAACTTCCCTAAATATACTATTATTAATAGTATATAGAATAATGTAATAGAAATACCATTTCCACTTTACCAAAGAAAATTTAAGCAGAGTGGCCAATGAAGCAAATGCTGAGTAAGGAAAGGCGAAATTAAAGACTTTTGCAACATTTGTCGCTTCTGTTTTGATGGCCATGAATAATTCACTCCACTCTGAAGTGTGCAGATTAAGAAAGAAAAATGTGCTTGACTACCACCACTAGAGTGTAGGTCTGGCTCCTCTAGCTATGCCAGAACATCTGGAGAACCCACTCCCCGGCTTAAACTTCATGAAATATACAAACTATGCTTAGTGACCCCAATATTATATGCCTAATTGCCAAGATACCTATACACAGTGCTATTTGAGCTTCCTGACCAAATTGCTACTCATAATTTTTCCTCCATAGTAACCTACACATATTTTATAATTTAAAAATGACCGTGGACAATTGCAGTAGATAAAGTTAAGGTCAGGAGAAAGGGTTTTGTTTTATGCTGTGCAGCTCTACAAAACTTAGCCTTCTCCGAGGAAAGCACATGAAGTGAGGACAGCAGAGCTCACGTCACTATGTGAACTCCCATGTAATGTTCGAGAGCAATTACTCCAATCCATTTTTGTCTTTTCCCAGGCTTTTTCTTTTCTCTTCATGTCATGCAAATCCTTTCTGAAAAGGCTCTTAGACACAGGAAAAATGCTACACAGAGACCCCTGGGATCTCTGCATCTCTCTTATATTTGCTCTTTTCTGTCTTTTTAATTATCACACATTCTAAACCTGTTTGGGAAAGGTGCCTTGGCTTCAAAATCTATGAGCAAAAAATAAATAAATATACTGTAAATAATATTTTCCTCTCTCCTAAAAATAATCCTAGTATGTTTCCCCACAAGTGGGACAGTCAGCTGTATGATGTTAATCAACTATAAGAAATAATATCATTTGCAATGCCCTTAGAGCATTAATACAAGTGGCAAGAAATAATGATTTAATAGTATAGAGCACTTCATTTCATCAACAAAAGTACCTGTGCAGCCTAGCAATGCTAACAAATGTGCACACTCAATTCAAATCTCACCAACTTGACATGTTTTTCATTATTATAATGTCAACTTCCCAAGAGCAGAATGGATGAAATGAAAGTTACCTCCAATTCATGAATGCTGAGGGTGGCCATCTTTCTTCTCACTGTGCTGTGTGAAAGGCATTAACGCCCCCCCCCCCCCCCCCCACCACCACCACCACCACCCTCTGCAGCTTTTGCCTTTGTTCTGATTTGTGTCTCCAGCAGATGCAAAGAACAGCTGGTTCTTTTCCTCACATTGTCTCTTTCACCTTGAGAAGAACTTTCATTAGCTTTCTGGTCCAAAGCCTAGAAATACATGAATTCACTTCCAAAATGTACTAAATGCCTCAAAACATATGTTCTAAGCTAGTTCTTTTTTCCCCCCCATTACCTTTTTTTTCCTTTTAACATTTGATAGGCCTCAAACACCAAAAACTCACCCAGTATTGTACTTGATATTAATAATCTTTTCCACATTCACAAATCAGACCCTCACTCCAGAAAACAGGGAGAAAGCCATTTTCATTGTCAGACCCACTTGTATGCTATGGTGATGAGAGAGAGAGGGTTTTGCTGTTCGTTTCAGAGCAGCTGGTATAACATTACTTTAGTTTCTTGGGACTTTTTTTTAATATAAAATACCCTACCTTTATCAGCATGTATGTCAATTATAGATCTTAGATTGGGGGTTATACATATAGTCACTGGATTCAAACAAAGTCCCGTGCCATTTTGATTATTCTTATGCCCCACTGGATACATTAGATCCATCTGCATCCATTTTCCCGAGCTGTACATGTATTACTGCCTGAGGAGGGAAAAATCACTTTTTGTGAGGGGGTGCTGAGAAGATATGTATATATGTTCATGGTGGCTTTGTTTTTGGTGGGGAGTGTTCTTTTTTAGCATACTTTTATATATATAATATACACATTACATATACATGTATGTGTGTGTGTGTGTGTGTGTGTGTGTGTGTGTATGTGTGTGTGTGCAAAAATCTCAGTGCCCAAATTGGCATGGCCTTGAGAATAAAGAAGGTAAAGCAAACAAGCTAAGGTTGATCCGAATAGGGCTAGAGAACTGACTGGGACAAAAGATATACCAGGTCCAAGGGGGATGGGTAAACAGTAGCCCAAGGAGAGTTGGTGCCAATTTGCTAGCACATGGAAAGGATGTGGCTAAAGAAGTGTGAGAGGTAGTTTTTAGATTCAAGTGAGAGTACAGTCAGAAACCAGTGAAGTCTGTCCATGTGACTGAAAATCATATAGAAGTAGGATCCATTTGGGTCTGGCTGATTTCAGTATCCTTCAGGTTCCTCCATTTTGTCATGAAAGGCAGAATGTTCTTTTTTAAAGCTGGGCAGTATATTACCTTGCATGTATATACAACATCTTCTTTATCCATTTATCTGTTGATGGACATTTAGGTTGTTTACAAATACTGCATAATACCACTTACCAGATAAATCTAAAACAGTCAAACTCATAGAAGCAGATGTGGTTTCCAGGATTGAAGAGAGGATGAAATGGGAGATGTTAGTCGAAGGGTTTTAATTTACAAGATGAATAAGTTCTATAAAACAGCATGATACTATATTAGCTGTATTGTATACTTACAATTTTGATAGCAGGGTAGGTCTTATGTTAAGGGATGGGAGAAGGGAGTTATTGTTTAATGGCAACAGAATTACTGTTGACTCTAATAAAAATGTTTTTGGTATAAATGATGGTGATAGCTGTATAACAATGTGAAGGTACTTAATGCCATTGAACTGTATATTTAATGGTTAAAATGGAAAATATTGTTATGTATATTTTACCACATTAAAATAATTTTTTAAAAACCTTACCACACAAAAAAGTGAAATAAAAAATAAGAAGGATGGAAGAAACTTTTAGAGGCAATGGATAGATTAATGGCACACATTGTGGTGATGTTTTCACAGGTATATTTTGCCTCCAAACTCATCAGGTGGTGTACATTTATTATATTCAGTTTAAAAATTTAATTGTAGCATTTCTCTGCCTGTTTAATAGTTATATAAGTATATTGCCTAAACCAGAATGCCTATGAACCAGCAGAATTAGTGTTTGCATAGAACCCATCCCAAGTAACAATACTGGTATTGTACTGTGTTTTTATTATTTTACACCAAAGGCCCAGTGCATGAAATTTGTGCACGGGGAGAGAGTGTCCCTCAGCCCAGCCTGCACCCTCTTTAATCTGGGACCCCTAGAGGGATGTCCGACTGCCCTTTCACAATCCAGGACTGCTGACTCCCAAACACTTGCCTGCCTGCCTTCCTGATTGCCCCTAACCACTTCTGCCTGCTAGCCTGATAACCCACTAACCACTCCCCTGCCAACCTGATCGACACCTAACTGCTCCCCTGCTGGCCCAACTGCCCCCAACTGCCCTCCTTTGCCAGCCTGGTTGCCCCCAACTGCCCTCACCTTCTGGCCTGGACACCTCTAACTTCCCTCCCTTGCCAGCCTGGTCACCCCTAACTGCTCCCCCCTGCTGACCTGGTCCCCCCAACTGCCCTCCCATGCAGGCCTGGTTCCCCCCCCCAACTCCCCTCCCCTGCAGGCCTGGTCACCCCAACTCCCCTCCCCTGCAGGCCCAATCACCCCCAACTGCCCTCCCCTGCAGAATTGGTCCCTCCCCCCCAACTTCCCTCCTCTGCTGGCCCAGTCGCCCCCAACTGCCCTCCCCTGCAGGCCTGGTTGCCCCCAACTCCTGTCCCTTGCAGACCCGCCCTCCCCAACTGCCTTCCCTTGCAGGCCTGATCCCTCCCAACAGCCCTCCCCTGCCAGCCATCTTGTGGCAGTCATTTTGTGTCCACATATGAGTGGCCATCTTTGACCACATGGAGCAACTATCTTGTGTGTTGGAGTGATGGTCAATTTGCATCTTACCTCTTTATTATATAGGATTTTTTTCAAAGGCATAGTGGGCATATTAGAAGGCAATTAGGTTTTCACCAAAATAAATTGAGCCTTGAAAAGTTAAGAGGTTCTTTTTGAGGGAAAACCATTTTGACTAGTGTTGTATATAATATAATTTTTCCCCCCCAATATTACACATTTTATGGTTTCTACTAGTATATTTTCCAATAGGCCAAATCCCAAATTTCTGCATAATACCAAGTTTAGAAGAACCTGTGACTGATGAGTTATCAAACAGTGTTCACATTTCAGCTGCTTTGGCCTTGGTACATTTTGTGCCTGGTCAGACCTGCCAACATAGGCCAGAGCCTAATCTATAGCAAATGGTAAAGCAAGGAAGTAGACTTGGGGCTTGAATATGAGAAGAACAAGAGCATCTGCTGCCTGCCAGCAAGGCCCAGGGTGGCCCTGCTCCCTGGAACAGCTCTGGAGATGTTGGCCACACAAGTTCCATTCATGAGCACCTGCAGAGCGGGCACTTGTGTTTAACTGAGTTCAGGGTCAGCAAACTGGGTTCAGTGTGTTCAATCTGAGAACACAAGCCATTGTTAAAAGGCAGTGCATTGTTACTAAACAGGAGAACAATTGCCTGGGAACCTTCAGAAAGGAGGTTTTCGGGTTTGGTCTAAAACTTTGGAAGAGGAACTTTAGGAGGGAAACTGGGAGCCATTATTTACCATATGACATTCAGACATGAAATTTGCAATTTAACGATCAAAGGACTGTTGTATGCTTTATGGTAAAGCAAGAGATTATTCCAAAGGAAAGGCTATCCATTGATGTATTTCCTCTTTATCATTTATTTTTGTAAACTGCGAAAGCTGCGCTTTATTTATTGCAACTCATCCATATATAATTCTCGGTAGTTTAGAAAACTCCATCTAACACTTCCACTCCAACTTTATATAAATTGCATTGATTTATTTCCATTTCTTAAGCCTAAAACCATTTATTACAACAACAAAACATCCTCCTATTCTGGTGATCTAGGAACAAAGTCGACCCACTTACTGTGTAGTGAGCATTGACAGATGGCCAAATGGGGTGATAGCTTTGATTTTAATGTGTCTTAAGAGAGTAAATGAAGCAAAGGCAATCTTCATCTCATGTGAGAAGTTGGATTTTTGTGTGCCTTGTCGGCAACACTGAGGTGCAATTCTCCCAGCACTTCATTGATTTTCCACTCAACCATGACCATTCAGATGGCAAAAAGCAGGGTCAAAGAATTCTTAAAGTTTTGTGTGTGTGTTTTTTCCTGTTTGTCTATAAAAGTACAAACAGAATTGACTATACTTACTTCAGGGGTAGAATCTGTGGCTTGCTGTTATAAAGTCTTTATGGGATTCACAGGTTATGAATTTTTAATTTTACATCAAATGAAGTGGTTTTGTCAAGAGAATCATTAACATCATAAAGACAGTGAGAATAAAAATGCTTCACACCTCCTCCCCACCTGTGATTCCGGCATCTATCATGGATGACAAAGCACTTTGCATTGCTTGCTTTAAGCTCTGAAAGGGAACAGACTTCAACAGCAGGACATGAAATAATGCTTGTAATAGAGCAATAAAGTCTGGCTGCGGTACGATGGCATGGTAGCACGTACCGGGCCCCAAATTAACTTTAAGTACAAAGTACATTTCAATACAAATATTAACTTCTTCATCTATTCAGAATATGAGAGATTGCGCAAGTATCTGGAGAAGAAGGAGGTAAAACTGAACTCCACAGGGACTTTACCCACCAGATAACTTTTAAACAAGTGGAGGCCTGACATCCCTAGCCCTGTATGTTCCAAGTTTCAGTGGAATTGTACTTCTGTATGCAAATATCAGTCACAATCAATACAGACATGGATGGGTTGCTTTTATTCAGGTGCAGTCCTCAATTATGCCCCCACGAAAATTCCTCAGCTCTCATCACTGAGTTTGTGTGTTTGTGTTTACATTTCATTGTCCGTTATGATAAAAGGAAACAAGAACGGGCTTGAAGTTGAGTTACAAAGACCTGAATTCAAGTCTTGTCTCTGCCTTGCACCTGCTTTGTGAAATTAAGAAGCTAACTTACATCTTCCAGCCTGAATGCCCATCCAACGGGAAGGGGATACTACCTATTTTCCAATCTTCTTACACTAACAATTAGATCAAGTTATCTTTGAGAAGTAATTAGTAGGTCTGGTATTCAATAATTTTAGTCCACTTAGCACATGTGGCTAATGTGATACAAGAAGTTTTTTATTCCAAGTCTGTTTTTTAGGGGCGTGAGGAATTAATTCTTTTATGTTCCAAGCAGAATGCACATCTGTACAATGCCATGCTCCCAGCACCATATTGCACGAGGGCTCCCAGCGGCAAAATAAACGTCACCTCCTCTACTAGGACAGACTGCTAGACAGAGGCAGCTTGCCAGGGACCCAATATTCTACACTGTCACATTTGACAGACAGGGTAATGATGAGGGGACTTCCTCCAGGTCCACGCTTCCTCCGCTGGCCTGGGCATTTCTGAGCATTGCAGAGCTCATTCGGGTGTGCGACTGTGTGGTGGGAAGCGGAAAATGAGCACTCCAGCGGGCTAGCTCACGGGATGCGGCAAGTGCTCATTGGAAAGTGAACGCTGAGTGCCTCAGTGGAGAGTCAAACATTGACAAGATAATAGCAAATCCTGAGAAGATGAAAGAAACATTTCAGCCAGCCTAAAGGAAGGAAAGCCCAGAGGCTAACATCCCTAAAATCATTCTGGCAAGTCTCTGAAAACAATTACTTTTTCTTTATACTTTTTCATCATGCCCAAAAGAAACCCCATACTCATTGAGCAGTCATTGTCCTTTTCCCCCTGTTCCCTAGCAACCACTGATTGGCAACTACTAATCTTCTCCCTCTCTCTATGGATTTGTTTATTTTAGGTAGTTTGCATAAATGGAATCACACAATATATGACCTTTGTGTCATGTATCTTTCACTTGCCATAATGTTATCAGGATTTATTCATATTGTAGCATGTGTCAGAACTTCATTATTAATGGCAGAATACTATTCCATTGTATGTACGCACCAAACTTTGTTTATTCGTTCATCTGTTGATGGACATTTGAGTCATTTCTACCTTTTGCTTGTTTTGAATAGTGCTGGTATGTGCACTTATGGACAAGTTTTTATTTGAATGTTCGTTTTCAACTCATGGGGCATATACCATATACCTCTGAGTGGATTTTGCACATGTTTTTCTTTATTTTGAGACTCCCAAATTTCAATTCTTTTCTAAAAGACATGGGGAATAAATAAATCATAAGACCTTTTTCCCCTGCCTCCTGGTAACCGGAGGAGCACTGTAGGTGATAAATAACATTTTCACATTAAGCAACATTTGTCTTTCCTGTCACTTGTCTCCTTTAGGCATACATTTCCTCCTTTTGGAAGCAGCCATTTACCCACCATCACCACACTCAGTGCCTCATACTTTCAACTCCACCCAGGTAGTCACATTCCCCTCACGGCACGGATTGCCCCAAACATCCTGTGCTTTAGGCCCCTTCTCACAACTGCTCTCTCTACACAATGCACTCTTCTTTCCTAAATCCTGTGTCTGCCAGACCTGGCTAAGTAATTAATGTAATGATCAATGAATTTGAAATTATGCTTATATTGTCCATGCTAATATGTCTCATCCCACAGAGAAAACATGTACTTTTATAGGTTTTTTTTCTTCTAAAGTCTCATTAAAAAGGAAGATTAATTGGGAAATATTAGACACCATGACAGAGACAGTGACAAGGATATTTTAAAGAGAGAGTTGCTGTGCCTATCACAACACAGCTCAAAGAATGACAATAGACAGCCTTCTGCTCCTTCTTCATGAAAAGTTAGACCTACTTGGGATATCTGTACATATAATGAAGCAAAGTATCTCAAGTTTTTATAAACCTCAACATCATCTGTGGGATTTGAATATGCCTCAGGAACCCATTTGGGAATTGCAGAATTTAGGAATTTTATTTCAAAGCAATACAGTTGAAACTACATACAGTTTATAGTTAATACTTCTCAGATTCATTGTTTGTGAAAAGCTCCATGGAAAGGGCTTTAAAACTACAAAACATCTTCATTAGCATTATTACTGCTAAAAAATGGATAACATTTATATTTTTATCATTCACAAGGATATTAAAACAAAGAAGGCTACAGCTGACTACTCATGAAGATTGATATTACCATATACAAATTTGTAGCTGCATCTGTCATGAAGTGGAACTTGAGTTTCTAATCTATACTTTCCCCTCTTCTTCCTTCCACTATCTCTGCTGGTGCAGAACATGCTAGCCCACATCCTTCCTGTGTGTAGAGGAGATCACCACTCCATCCCCTTTCGGGTGTGTGGAGATCACTCAGATGGGCTATTCTGAGCCTTGGTTCTAGCACCCAGGCTTGCTTACCAGAGCAGAATAGGGAAGCTCCTCCCCCAAGCTGACATTCACCATAAGCTAAAATGGGGGGCAGGGTGGGATATACTGGGATGTCAACAGCACTAGTTACTTTATCTTCAGCAACCCCGCCCAACCACTGAAATTGACTCTAATGGATTATCAGTGGATTCAAGGCTATAGTCTTAGAAGCTTAAGGTCATCATTAAAACCAGATTCAAGTTCAATCTGGTTTTAAAAATCCTTTTCCTACTAACCTAGCCCAGAAGAACCTCTCCCTCCTCTAAACTCATCATGCACTTGAATTATACATCAGACCTTGGCAAAAATGCCTTTGCCTTTCATTTCTCCTAGTTGTTAGAGAGTACTGTATCTTCTAGCTTTAATTGCCCTCACTTTGGCCAATTTACATGATTTAGTATTATTAAATACAAACTCAATAATTATTAATGGATTGATTGACTGATTGCCTGATTATACGTGTGTATATGTGTGACAGTAAATATTGGAACTATTAGGATGTGTTAGTGTATGAGAGTACATATGCCAGCAAATTGAAAAACTTGAGCTATAATCTAAGTCTGAATTCAAAGTTGTAATAAAAAAATTTTCAGAACATGTCAATAGTTTATATATTGTGTTTGTGAGGCTTTGCATGTACTTCAAATGTACAACATAGAGAAGCCATTTTTATGCAACTCAAAAACCATGACTTTGTATAATTTGTGAATAACAGACCACGTAGTTTTGTAACAATTCTGGAGTGCTTTCTGTTCCAGTGCAATTTAAAATTGCCTTTTGGGAAAAGGGGTCTGGTCCTTTAAAATTAAAATTAGCTATGGTTATCAAACTTTAATTCTATGTATAGTAGAATACATAAGGATACTGTATGCCAAGTTCAAGCCTTCAAAGGTTTGAAATTGACCAGGAGGGAACCACAAGAAAGATATTTTCTTCAGGTAAACAAAACAACATCATTCTCCATGGACGGGCACAGGACATAGTCTTCAAAACCACAGAACCATCTCATTTTAACAATGAGAGGATTTAGAGATGAACTTTTCTGATATCCTCATGGTACAGGTAACTAAACTGTGTAGCCCTAAGCACCTGCACCACCCCCTACTTTGCCCATCCTCAGCCCAGCAGGAGATACCAAACAATGTGTACCAGGCTGGGGTCCCTCACCTTCCCTGAAGCCCTTCTGGTTCCCTTGTGAGGTCCCTTCATTTTATCCTACTTCATCTCCTCTAGGAGGATTACTCTAGATTCCAATCAATTTGTTTTCATGTCTATTTCCAGCTTATGTGACATGTCTGCCACAGCAATGGGTTTTAAATCATGCTTGTGAGTCTGACCCTCAGTTATTATTTGACCTTGAAACCAAGCCCTGACTATAGTTCTCTCTAGTTCTAGATTTGCACTATCAAATATGGCAGCCATCAGCCACAAATGGCTACTGAGCCCTTGATATGTAGATGGTCTAAATTGACAGGTGCTTAAAGTATAAAATACTGTAAGAGTTGGTATGAAAATCTTTTAACTATTTCAATCATTTTTATATTGATCCAAACTTTAAATAATACATTTTTAATAAGTTTTTCTTTTTTAATTTTAGAGGAAGAGAAATGAAAAGGGAGATGGAGAGAGACATAGAAACATTGATGAGAAGGAAACATCAACTTGGATTGGCTGCCTCCTGCATGACCCCCACTGGGGAATCAAGCCTGGAAACCCGGGCATGTGCCCTGACCAAGAATTGAACCAGCAACTTCTTGGTGCATGGTTGATTCTCAACCACTGAGCCACACCAGCCAAGCTAATGCATGGGGTAATCAAACATTAATTTCTGAAAAAGTATTTTTACCTGTTTCTTCTTACTTTTTAAAGATGACTAGTGTAACATCTTAAATTATCCATTGTGACCTATGTTATCTTTCCATTGAACAGCATTGATCTGAGGTCCAAGCAGTGATTCTCAAATTCTGTTCAGTGTGCCAACTACATCAGAATCAGGAATTCTTGCTATTAATTTAGTAATCTGAGGCCCACCCCAGATGATTAAAACTTGTGTGAAGGACAAGGCCCTGAAATCTGCATTTTAACTGGCTCCTGCAATAATCTTTCTGCCCAACAAAGTCTGGGGTCAGCTGCTTAAGAACAAGCCTCAGATACTATTTCACTTCCTCTCCGCTTGTCACAAGGGAAGCAGAATGACAAGTCCTGAAACGGAACATTAAAAAAACAAAATAGTCCGGCCGGCATGGCTCAGTGGCTGAGCGTCAGGTTTGAACCAGGAGGTCATGGTTCGATTCCCGGTCAGGGTGCAAACTGTGGTTGGGAGGTTCAATTCCCAGTGGGGTGAGCAGGGGGCCGCTAATCAGTGATTCTCTCTCATCATTAATGTTTCTATCTCCCTCTCCCTTCCTCTCTGAAATCAATAAAATATATATTAAAAAAAAAAAAAAAAGACAAAACAGCCTTCATCTTCTTAAGCTGCTTATCTAGTGACTGGACATGGAAGTTGTTTGAGGCTGAGTTGTATCAAAGTCACAAACTAACAGAACTAAATTAGTTTGTCATAATACTCCCAATTCTGAGCATGGAGGAAATGTGTGTAAGCAGGTGATAGGCAGAAGGGAGAGTGGCTATATGGGCAGCCTTCTAAGTCAGACAGACCTGGATTAAAGCCCCTACCCTCCAAGAGCTGTTTATACTGAGAATGATACCTTTGCCTCTGAGGGTCCATGTCTTCATTAGCAAAGCACAGAAAATAGTGCCTCCCTCAGAGTTTGTCCTTAGATTTAAATTAAATAATGTAAACAAGACACATGCATAGTAAGTATTCAATAAATGGTAGCATGTTTTATTATCATTAATGTAGGTTTTACACGTAGTCTTAAAGATGAAAATGTGATTTTGGCCTGGCCTGTGTGGTTCAGTGGTCGAGCATTGATTTATGCACAAAGAGATCACTCATTTGAGGCCCTGTCAGAGCCCATGCCCGGGTTGTGGGCTCAATTCCTAGGAGGAGGCATGCAAGAGGCAGCCAACCAATGTTTCTCTCTCATTAATGTTTCTATCTCTCCCTTCTGCTTTCTCTAAAATCAATAAAGATATATTTAAGAAATATGATTATGTATGACTAAAACAAACAATATCATTTAACTATTGATATGATGAAATTTCAGATAATATGTAGATATTCACATTTTTAAGATATTGCTCTAAATTGTGAATTGTTTATTTTAACAGTAGCAGTTAGAAACAGTATTTTCTATACTTTATTGTTTGAATCAAAATTCTTAATTGAAAGGAATAATGGATTCCTGTATCATATTCCTTTTATTTATGCTCAATTATGTGAAGTCTAACAGTTCAAACCATGGAGACATTTCCAGGCTCAGTGTTTCATCTGGAACCAATTACCAGAATTTTAAGCAAGTTTTCGGGAAAAAATAGTGTCTAAAAATTTAACCTTGAAAATTAAAAACAGCAACAAACATTATAGCATATTTAAAGCAACACGAATCTGTTCGTGCACAAAACTTAGCACCGAAAAGTCCAAATTGAATCTCAATTCCTCTGAATCTCAATTAAAGTTAATATCCACAAATGATACATCTTTCCCCCTTTAGTCTAGATTAATGTAATGATTGATCAAAGTGGCAAGAGTCATGAGACTGTTAAAAATAGACATAAGGCTAAGAGAAAGCAGAAGCTTACTGACGGGAATAAATGAAGAGTGAGGTCCAGAAAAAAACACATCAATCAGGCATGGGAGGGTGGTCAGCGTGGTGAAACTGTGGTGAGAAGATGGAGAGGAGCAGGGCCAGGTTGACAGTTATGAGTCCTAAGTGTTGAAACTTGTGTGTCTTTGCAAATACTGTGACTTTTTCATCAATTGGTAAAATGTCGTTTCATTGTTTGATTGATAGCTTTCTTTTTCCTAGCTTTAAGTTCATCTTCTGTTAGCCAAGTTGCCCAAAGCAAAGCTCCTTTTGACTCATCCATTCACTCTTTTAGTAAATAAATATTTATTTTTGTTCATGTCTACTATGTTTCAGGCATTCTAATTGGTGCTAGGGACATCCGAATTCATAAAACACGGAGGAGATAGTCCTTTGAATACAC
Source organism: Pipistrellus hanaki (assembly GCF_964339955.1). Classification (NCBI taxonomy): domain Eukaryota; kingdom Metazoa; phylum Chordata; class Mammalia; order Chiroptera; family Vespertilionidae; genus Pipistrellus; species Pipistrellus hanaki. The sequence goes on from NC_140519.1 coordinate 22,986,966, forward strand.
AGAGTAGTGGTGTGTACAAGGACTCATTGAGGCACAGAAGAGGGGGTCACTAACTCTTATGAAAGAAAGCAGGCAAGTAAAGATGACATTTGAATTGAGTCCAAAGCTATTCACAAGAAAGACAAAATGGGACAAGTTACTTGTAGGCATATGATGCAGCAAGGAGACCAGAAATGTCAGGTACATTCAGAGAATGGCAAATGGCTCCAATGGCGTCCAGGATGCACAGGAGTGAATGGAGACAGAGAAACCGGGGAGGTCAACACAAGAAAGGGTCTTTCCTAAGAGGCCTTGCATTCATGCTAAGGAGAGAGCTTTATCCTGTATCACTGAAAGAGTAGAAACCAAAGATAAATATAATGGAATCTGCATTATAAAAGAAGCACATTGGTCATGGGTGATTATGAATTAGAGGCAAATGAAAGCAGGAGAAAGAGAGAGTTTAGAGTTTGTCAGAACAATTCTGGGAAGAGTAGATAGTGCCATAAATTCGAATGGCAGGGCGACTAGGAAAGAGGAGCAAATTTTGAGAGCTATTTAGGAGGTGGTTTTGACATGGAGTGAGTCACCATCATCACTACCTGTTTCCCCCCTAAAATACAGAGCAAGTGAGAAATTTTTAAATGAACTGGTTCCTTCATACACAGAGTACTCTGCAATAGTCAAAACAGTGAGGCAGAGGAGCAGGCTTTGAAGAAAAAAATATAATAAAACTAAGTCAAAACAGCAGGCCTTGTTTTATCAAATGCAGTGCAATAAAAGGGAGGGATTGCAGGCGGCCTCACTGTTAACCACCCCGCCTTCACCTTGCAGGCACAGCCATGGTTTGCCCAAGGGACATTTTGGTCAATAACGGACCACCTATATAACGGTGGCCCCATAAGGTTGTAATGGAACTGAAAACCCCTATTGCTAGCCTTGGTAAGGTCATAGCACAGCGGATGCCTTACTCATGTGTTTGTGGTGATGCTGGTATAAACAAACCTACTACACTGCCAGTCATATAAAAGCATAGCACCTACAGTTTTGTACAGCACATAATTCCTGGTAATGATAATAAGCTATTGTTAATGGTGTATGCATTTACTGCATAATAATTTTTATCATTATTTGAGAGGATACTCTTTCTACTTATAAAAAAGTTTGCTGTAAAACAGTAGGCCGTGTTGTGTGAGCAGCAGCATCATGCATCTCCAGTTTACTGCACCTCTTGATTGCACCATTTTCTCTTGTGCTTGATTTAACCTTGTGTTGTTTTGTACAGTAACATAAAATCCTGGTTTGTAGTCTAGAGCAGCAAGCTACTCCACCTAGCTGAGGTGTGTAGTAGGCAGCCCCATTTAGGTTTGTGTAGATTAAGTGTATGAAGTCTCCTCAATGACAAAATTGCCTAACAAATTCATTTCTCAAAACATAGTCCTGTTGTTAAGCAGCACATGACTGCAATGGGTGATGGCAGAATTCGAGGTGGGGGAGGGGAAGGATTCTTTACGAGTCTGTGTAGTGATTAAATGTTTACGATGCAGCATTGATCTGTATTGAATGTTTTAAGAGATAATAAAAAAGAAAATTGCTGTAAATTCAAATTATTCATAAGAGCAATAATGACATACTTAAATTTCAAGGAAACCAATGAAGTTTATTTCAAAATAACATATATAAATGTATTAAATCTTGAGGCTATTTCCCATTTTTTAAGGCCAAAGAAATAAATTCTTAATATATTAATTCTAGGAATCTAGAATTAGATTTCAAAGGATTTAAAAATATTGATTTCTAATAAGTCACATTTTAATTACACTCTTAACATATGGTCTTTATTAACAAACTGAAATTGGGCTGCTTTGTATTTGAGATGATTTTGCTCATGAACCATTGCCATAATAAATTAGCAGCAGCACAAGGAATTGTGGATGGATAAAGAGCTCATAATAACTCTTTTCCAAATGCAGCAAAAAGCCCCACAGTTACCATTTAATGGGATGTTGCTTCATCTAAAATCCTTTGGAGCAATGAGTCTGGAGCTTTCCTGATTTTACTCCTCAAAGAAGAGGACTCAGGAGGATGGCAGAGTGTGCATGCTGTGTGTGCCTTCCTCCTAACACTTCCGGTACACCTCGGAAGCTAAAGTACTCACTGGGCTATCACTGCAGGACTCCTTGTGTCCACCCAGGTGACGATGGGTACCCAGAGAAGCAGTTTACATCCACTCTTGTTCTCTCACATGTCATGTCAGCATGAGGCTGGCTACAGTTAGGCTGGTAGGTATGGGTTAAAAATTTCAGAACTTATTAAGTCCAAAAATAGATGAAGACCATTGCTATAACAAAAGACAGAATGCCAAGACCAGGAGTCTTTTCCAAGAAGATGTCAGAAAGTGATTAGAAAAGGCAGGTGAGAAAAAGTCAGAAGTCAAAGATAACTCACAGAAAACTGGCTTGGCCAACTGAGTGGATGAAGGTGCCTGCTAATCACTGGGGGTCTGCCAGGGGAGAAGCCGGTCTAGGGGGATGTGAGTTTAGGTGTTTGCAGAACATAAAAAGGGAAATGCCAAGTTGGATTCAGGACTGGAGGTTGAGAAAAATCTGGGAAGAATATATAATTTAGTGAATCTTTAAATAATGGTTAAGGAAAAGAATGTGAATTATATTCATTATAATTTACTTTAAAAAGGAAAAAAGAGCTTAGCTGGTATGGATCAGTGGTTTAGTGCCAACCTATCAACCAGGAGGTCATGGTTGAATTCCTGGTCAAGACACATGCCAAGTTGGGGCATGCAGGAGGCATCTGATCAATGATTCTCTCTCATTGATGTTTCTATCTCTCTCTCTCTCTCTCTCTGAAATCAATAAAAATATATTTTAGAAAGGCAAGAGAAGAAAAATATATATCCATTTTCTTCTTTAATCCTCAAAAGTAGAACATTATTTCAGCTAGCTGCTGTTAAATGACAATCAAGAGTAAAATTATTTTTTCTTTTCTAACTTTTTATCATGAAAATTCTGAAAGAATCCTTTAAAAATAATAAAATGTATAATTTTTATAGCCTCTGGATAAATTTTTATGAAGCAAATATTTTTTCCAAAAGTATGCTTGGCAAGGCATATTTACTGTAGAAAAATATCTATAAATAACTAAATGAGAACATTTAGTTTTAGACTACTTACTCTAGTAGATTGGTAACAATAGCATACTACTAAGGGACATTAAAGATATCTATCAGTATCCTTAAGTACCTAAACTGATATAATAAAAATAAATAAATCCAGTCAGTCTGACCACGTATAGAGTAAGGTATAGTTTGAGCTTTAAGAAGTCCACAATCTTGATGTATTTAAATATTTTCATGCAAAACAACCAAAGAAATGTCTTTTAACGTAGTCACTATTTTACAGAGGAAGTATTCTTTAAAATTATTTTAAAATAAAAGTTTAAAAATTCTTATAATCTCCTAAAAGAAGAGACTATGAGATGAGACGTGAGAATGCTGTTAGGCATTTCTCTGTGCAGTGCTATACGATATATCTCCTGGAAAATGCTGTCATGTTTTGGAGTTGTTTTGAAAATGAGCGCTAGAGAATGCTAAGACAGTACTCTTGCAGACTTTCCCACCACAAAAGGATCAAGATCCATTTCTGATCAAGGCCTCAGAGGAAGATGATATTGTTGCAAAGAACAAGTAGAACAGTTTCTGAAAGCTTCCTTTCATTCCCACCTGACCTTCCATGGGCATTGGAATCAGTGACTAGCTCCTAGAAAAGATCTGATGTCTTGTTCTAATAAAAGTCTAAAATGGAGCTAATTTTGCTGAGTTTAAAAATCACACTAAAAATACCCTTTGAGACTTTCTTTCTTGGCAGCTTGCAATTACTACAAAATATTTGGTATGGCACAACACATTTTTGCAAAGAGCAGTAAACAGACATATTTTATTAACTAATAACAGACTCTAATACATTTAAGCAGGCAAATGTTGTCTTCCATTTTCTTCACATCAACAGTAAGCAAAAACATTTTTATCAAATATGTGATTTTTTTTCATGGACAAAAATCTATAATAATCTTTGCACTGGTTGAAAAGAAGGTCCTTGGAAAATCGTATTTAGAAAAAGAAAATGCAAATAGGACTAATCCAGAAAGTAATGTAATGAGCGACTTGTGTTTGTGTGTGTGTGTGTGTGTGTGTGTGTGTGTGTGTGTGTGTGTGTCCAAGCTTACCTGCATATTCTGGAAATGATGTGAGAAGGACTGAGTTAAAGGAAGGAAAGAAGCATAAAGGACACCATAGGCATAACATGTGGTCATTCTCTCTGACATGCCTTTTTGGAGAAGGCCACATGGGTCCTTGCATCTGAAACCAAAGGCCCTACTTGCATTTACTCAAAAGCCACACAGTGAATGGTGGTAGAAGCCTGGCTTTGATATTTAAAAAACTGTCTTCTGGTCCCATGATCTCTGAGTTTCAGTAACCTGATCTATAAGTCAAAGGCACAAACACTACTTTGCATGACTGCTTTTAGTCATGTAAATGTTTGATAAAGTTCAATCAAGAGTTATTATATTCTCTTCTTGGACAGAAGTTAATTCTGAGTTTTGGGGTTAGGGTCATACTCATCAAGGGCTTGTCAACACTGGGCTATACAGGGGTGTACCTGCATGGGCCTTAAATTGAGTACAAGGATGAAGGATTATATATACAGTCTACATTTAACTCCTCATCCTTGACAAAAAGGGGAAAAGGGAAAAAACACAAAGAACACAGAACATATTATTTCTGATAAATTGTAATGGTTCAACCAGCAGATGTCACAACCTCCGTCACAAAAATGCCCAATCAGTGACTAGACCATGCAAAATCTCACAGTGTGGTGTGGTCCATACAGAATATATCAGATAACAGTATTTCACACCATGCAGTCCCCAAGTAAAATATTAAAATGAAGTCGCAAGGGAGTATAGAAGTCTAGCTTGCTGCTGTGCGAGGGCCAGATTGACCCAGTGACTTCCTGAAAATTGGAAAGGCATGGTCATAGCTCGGACCAGATACTAGACTGTAAGTGTGACTTTTCTCCTTGGTTTGGTGTTCAAGAATTTTTTATTAAAAAAAAAAAAAAAGTAACCAACATGAGACCTATTCTACCATTTGGGATGGTTACAGTAATAGGACATCCTCCCCAGACTGATTTTATAATTTAAAAAAAAAAAAAAAAAGAATTCAACATCAAAACTAAAACCAAACAAAGACACACCAAAATGGGTGGATTTTAGGAAAACATGACCCAAGGCTCAATCTTGTTACCAGGTCCCGTTTCCTTTTATGTATTGCTCATCTATGAAGGCTTCATATTCTGCAAGTTCTTCCTTCCAAGTTTGCTTAGCACCCGTGTACTTTATTGTCTCACATTCAAAGCCAAAGGAAAAGAGCAAGAGTCACTTTCATAGAACTAGCCAAAATCTCCTTGTCCTCCTTGGGCCTACTGGAGGCACTTGCTCATCTAAGTGAGTCCATTACAGATTGCCCCTAGGTAACGTGAGGGTGGGGCCCCCAGATCCAAAGTCCCCAGAGAAGCACAATGCTTTACAAACCTGGGAGAGTCAGAAAAATTGTTGTATTTTACTTTGTCCTATTCATGAACTTTAGGACTCACTCTGATGTCACTGAGGCACAACTATTTATATTATGATATTGGAATTTTACTTAGATAACATGTAATTTAGTACTAGGAAGGAACTTATTGTGAAGAGTCTTGCAAAATGCATGTCAATGTTTTATTTATTTGCCTACAAACATAGATCTAGGGCTTTTTGTTTATCTGTATTAACATCTGATCTTCAAAAATCTACCTATTAAATCAGCATTAAAAGTCAACAAAAGTACTAAACCTTCATCTGTTTATTGAAACAAATTTCAAAATTTAATCTCACATTTCAAACTACTAAGTCTCTAATGGTATATTTGTAGACATTGATGAAAGGCCCACTCTGGAAGGAAGACGTAAATTGGCTAAGGTAGACACATTTGACAGTCAGAAGGTAGAAAACATTTCTAAAACAAGTAATTGCTTATAATACTTATTTCTTTAAATATTCACATAATTGGAAATTAATAGATTATTTTATGGATTCCCTTATGCAAAATAATATTTCTGGGGTAGACAATGCTGCTTTTATTTATTTATTTTTAAATCTTTATTGTTGAGAGTATTAGAGATGTCCCCTCCCCCCCCTTTATTTTTAACTCATTGCCCCCCTCCACCTGGTTCCTGCCCCTCCCCAGGCCTTCACCACCCTATGCATTATAATGCATATATGCATATAAAATCTTTGGTTAATCTCTTCCTTCCCTCCTCCCCCCTTCCCTCTGAGATTCGTCAGCTTGTTCCATGCCTCTCATTCTATTTCATCTATCAGTTTATTTTTGTTCATTAGATTTCTTGTTATTTTGATTTTTCAATTCAATTGTTGACAGATATGTATTTATAGCCATTTTATTGTTCATATTTTTAATTTTTTTTTCTTCTTGTCCTTTCTGTTCTTAAAAAACACCTCTTTTAAAGTCTAGTTGTGGTAATTATTTTCTAATTAAATTATAATATGATCTATTTTAACCAATAAATTAACAAGTAGAAAAAGAGATGTTTTGGATTATACAGAATTCTAGTCATAGCTCTTTTTTCACTCTCCAAATTATTCAAAGTCACCATGCTACAGATCTCTATTTCTATTTAATTTCAACTTTATTCCAACTGAATTCTGGACTCCTCTATCAGTATATATCTTATTTGAGCCTCAAACTCCCAAAGTACACGTACAACACTTAGTCTTCATATCTTACACAAGGCAAGTCCTTCTTTCTCCTGATGCTGTGATGTTTTTGGTACTTCATTCTTCTAGACAACTGGGCTCCACCCATCTCTCACTGCTCTTTCCCTTCCTGTCCATCGAATAGGTGGCCAAGTCCACAGAAAATGCTTTTGACATAACTTTCAAATATTTTCTCTAATCCCTCATAAGAGAGATAAAATGTGGACTACAACATGTTATTTTTATTATATGAGCTTTACAAATATTTGGCAATAGTATACAGGTTAGAGAATATGTAAAAATCTTGCTATATGGGAAATTTTACTCTAAAATATAGTTTTAGAGAAATATAACTCTAAATGTAATAAAGTACCTGACTCTCTGAATGTATAATATTAAATAGGCTAAAATATTAAAACAATCTGTTTCCTACATATCCTTATCAGAAATATTTACATGACTTTATTTTATAGTCATACTTACATAGGGCACATTCTACAATAGCAATATCGGTGATTTTCTATCTTTATGGGGATTCAGCTAACAGGTTCTTATTAAATATCATTCTTGTTGACAAAGAGGATAAGAATTTGTTACATGTCTTTTTTGAAATTCATTGTTAAAGTTAATGAGAAATTATTTCAAAAATGCGTTTGAGATTAATTTTTGAGAAAAATATTGAAAAATCAAGAATTCTAGTTAACATCTGAGAGTAAGTTTCTTCAAGTCTAAGTAATATTGTATAATCATAATTTCCTTGTAATTTAATTTTATTAAATTCTAAGTTATGATGGCATGACAGCAAAATTAATATGTTTTTCATTTGATCTGAAGAAAGCCATCGGCACATAAAATAGGTGGGAGACAGATGATCCTTTGGTTGGACGGAGCTCCCTGTCAGCTCCATTTTCTCCCATTTGTTTCAGTTTATAAGAGCTTATTCAGCACCTAACACCTACCAGGCAATGGGCTAGATATGGCAAAAATCAGGTAAGTGAGGAGACTGGTTCACCTTCAAACAGCTCAAACATGTCCCCTCGCTTTTTCCATCACTTTCCATCACCCCTTATTGATATGAAACTTCTTTTTCTTTATCAGAGGAGTAATCATTTCAAGCACATGTGAAGCAGGAGAGGAAGTGGGGCCCTAGGGATGAAGCTGAAAATTTAAATAAAATCACAAAAACTTGAAGCTTCTTACAGGACATTGTGCTTGATTATAGAACATAACTATATGTAGATGATCATTTCTGAGTTCTGTCTTTTGTAAGTGATTGATTTTAAATTTTGTATATTTTATATTTACTTTTTATTTATATATAATATTTCTAAAAGCTCTTTAAATTAATCTTATAAAGAAAAAAGAGATTAAAATATGAACAACAAAATTGCAATAAATACATATCTATCAACAATTGAATTGAAAAATAAACAAAGACCAACAAGCAGATCAGAAACTTTTTGATAGTTGCCAGATTGGAAGGCGATTGGGTAAAAAAGGTAAAGGGATTAAGAAGTACAAATTGGCTGTTACAGTATTGTCATGTGGATGTAAGACACGGCATAGGGAATATAGTCAATAATATTCTAATAACTATGTATGGTGTCAGATAGGTGTGAGATTTATTGGGATGATCACTTGGTAAGTTATATATTGTTTAATCACTGAGTTGTACACCTGAAACTAATATAATATTGTATGTCAACAATTATTGAAAAATGAAAACAATTTAAAAATGATTACTTAGATCCTAGGCTAGCACAGAGATGACAAGCACCTTGTCCCATGAGGTCTCTGAGAGCATCCCAAGCCAGAGATATATATTCGCAGTGCCTAGGAAGCCAAGGATACCTGAAGGTCCCTGGAATGTCCCCCACAAGTAGTGAGAAAGTATCTACTGTGTCCCTGTTTGCCAAAGAGCACACAGCCCACATGGAAGCACACACTTTGGCTTAGAAAGCGGGGAGCTTGGTGTACTCTGTGTCTCTCTGTGACTAGATTGCAATGCTGCTGCCAATATATTCTGTCTGAGAAAGCATTTCATACTTCTATTTGCTGAATACACAGTCAAAATTGACACATTTACTTATTGAAATTGAGGTCACAATAAATTTCCTGCTCAGCACCTTCTTCAAACCCTCTGAAAATTAAATGTATTTCTTGGAAACAGAGAAGCATTTGATATATAGGAAGTGGCCGTGAAAATACTTCCAACGGTACTGTGCGTGTGCAATTAATTGAGGGTGTCAGACAAAACTGTATAAGGGAGGAGGACAGAGAAAATAACCTTAGGGTATGTTTGTCTGTATGTTTTCTCTCTGTGGCATCCAAAACGACTCTCTCTAGAGAACAGAGGAGGAAAAAAAACTCACTCTTAGTTTGCTCCCCTCCCTTTCAACAGTCCTCCACCTACATCTGGCTCAGGCTCACTAGAACAAAGAATGAACCTGCTAAGCTCACTCATTGTCTTCCCAGCCATGTATGCTAAACATCATTCTGTGCCATTCCAAAAAGAGCCCAGACTAATGTCCCTAAAACATCGCAAAGGTCATAGGGAAGAATGCCTGGAAGACGCATAGCCATAGCCTACCTACCCCCTCCGCTCTCTCACCCTCCCCGCACCCCATCCCACAAGTCCCAGACAACTTCTCAAACAGTGCAAATTGCGGCTAACTTAACCTGGGAGAGAAAGATCTTACTCTGTGGTCTACAAAGACTCTGACTTATGGGGAGTTAGGCTCATAGTTGGTAGCAGGGTTTTAAATGAGAAAAAAAGACGTTTTGTTTTTGTTTTTTAATAGCTGTAAAATTATAGGCAGTGGTACCTGCTGTTGTAGTTAACAGTGTTCTTCACATCATTCAATTAATATCTAATCCTCTAACTGAAACATTGTGCAGCAATAGAGGAGGTAATTCAACAAATACAATGGAAAATAACCTGAGAAACAGCAGGTCAAGTGCTCAACATAAAATGCATATCAAACATAAGATTGTACAAAGGGTAAATTAATCTGCATGCTCTGAAGATTCCATTTGGCAATGAGGCATTAATATTTTTACCTCAGGAGAAAGGTTTCTCAGGAAATGAAATTTAAAACTACTGCTCCTTATATCTTTTTTCCCCCCCTCTCTCTCTGTTTCTCCCCTTTTCACTCACCACTTCTCAACAAAACAAGAAAAATAATCAGTATAGGCTTCTGGCAGCACAGCGAGAGAAATGTGAGATTGGCCCTTAAGGGAATTTTTATTCTCAAGTGGATGTAAATGTATTCATCAATTCAAAGAAATGCATAGTGTGTTATATACACGATACATTAATAAATAGCCATGCATTAAAAAATAATGAGGTTTTCCACAAAACAACATCCTGCGGTGTGTAGGGTCATAAAAAAGATACTAAAAGAGGGAGAAAAGATTATGTGTAAAATCTGATTAAAATACAGAAACGCCATCATATATGTAAGACGTAATAAATATTTTATTAGTTAACTATAAACAAAAGAACAAATGCAGTAAAATGTAATTAAAAATGTAAAAGTGAAGGATGTGATTTATTTTGCTACAATAATATTAATATTACAAGTGGTATGTAAATGGGTATCAGGACTATATTGTAGAAAGAGTGGAAAGCAGCCATTCATTTCTTATAATGAGATTTCATCTTTTTTTTTTTGATTTACATTTGTTTAAATATTTCAAATGGTGAATGAATAATGTTGCTCTTAAACCTTACACAGCTTAGCACATTCTCAAATTTCCATCAGCCCTTGGATGAGATTTGCATGTTGGCAGGCAGTTTCCAGGCAGAAGCACTAATTGTGAAAATAGAAGAAAATTGACTGGCAGAGAACAAGAGTATTTTTAGTGCTGTTGGTTGAATGATTTTGGCTTTGAGTAGTAACCCCTACGAATGAAATTGTTGGAACCAAAAATAGGATTTTGCAGAAGGTTCCCCAATTAAAACAGGTGAAAAGACCAACATGTAACATTCATCAACTACTACTGGCTTGAAAACTCTTAGGGGTTTAAAGTGCTAAGATTATGTGGACTGGATTTTCCTGTCATGGCCTCTAAAGCTGAGCAAAAAGCCAACGGTTTTTATTAGACACTGTTGATACCCAAGCACATACAAGCCCCTAAGTCTGGAGGTACAACCGTGTATTAGAAACCATCCCTTCCAATGGTTAAACCTCAGTCAAACAGAAAATACATCTTTAAGAATTCTCTTCCATCCCAGCCAATATAGCTCAGTGGTTGAGCATTGACCTATGAACCAGGTAGTCATGGTTCGATTCCTGGTTTGTGAGCCCAATCCCAGTGTGGGGTATGCAGGAGGCAGCCGATCAATGCCAATCAATTATTCTCTCTCATCATTGATATTTCTATCTCTCCCTCCCCCTTCCTTTCTGAAATCAACAAAAAATATATATACATATGTTTTTAAAAGAATTATCTTCCACATTTGTGTGGAACAGTTAGTGCAAAAACATCCTTGGGTTGCATTCCAATTTGGTATCAACAAATGTCATTTGTTTGCTATATTCCAGCATTCCCCATTTCAGTAATCATTTCATATCTCTCTTGAACTCACAAAGGTAATAAAACCTCTCCTTATTATCAGGTGGGAAGGAAATGGAGCTTCAGAAAAGAGATGAATTGGCCTGCTTGTTCTGCTAGTATGAAGCAGAAATGAGGTTTGAATTTCAAATTTTGGGTCCCAGAGGCCCTGAGCTTTTCACTATGTCACTTTTCCCCACATTTCATCCCATCTTGTCTGGCCTCTGCAGGTTTTCCCTTTTATTCTTATAACTAGAGGCCCAGTGCACAAAATTCATGCATCGGGCAGGGGGCAGGTTCCTTCAGCCCCGCCTGCATCCTTTCCAATCTGGGACCCCTTAGGGCAGGGGTCTTCAAACTACGGCCCGCGGGCCACATGCGGCCCGCAGAGGAGTCTGATCCGGCCCGCCAGGTTTTTTGGGCAGTGAGCGCAGCCGAGGTGTTACAGTAGGAATTAGTAGTTCATATAGTCCGGCCCTCCAGCTCTCTGAGGGACCGTGATCTGGCCCCCACTTTAAAAAGTTTGAGGACCCCTGCCTTAGGGGATGCCCAACTGCCGGTTAAAGACCGATCCTGGTCACCTCATGCAGCCTGCTGTTCAGTTGTTTGGTCATCCCTCACCAAGCCCCCTGTTGGCCTGGTCATAGGTAGCCATCTTGTGAGGATGTGAGGGTCAATTTGCATAGTACCTCTTTATTATATAGGATGCTACATTATCTTTACCTAATTCCAATGTGCTCCTGTCCCTTCATGAATTAGGCCTTCATACTTGCAGCTCTCAAAGCCCTTAGTGGCATGTGTCACTGTCCTCATGTCCAGCCATTCCACGCCCCCTCCGTTGGCATAGCCCAGAAAGGAGTTTCCTCTGTATTGCTTATCTTAGCCCCATTTCCAGGCAGCATCCAAAGCAACACCATATCGTGGGAGTTTTTATTTCTTCTAACTCAAGTATCCCAAGTCCTTTCTCCTGTTATAGAAGTAATCATGAAATCCTCCTTCTCAATGAAGCTTCTCTGAATAGCTTACTGAGCAATTCTTGCTTCTTTGGACTATTGGAGTGTAATTCAGGGATATTTTACTAAACATGTCAGAGGCAATCCAGCTATAAGAAATCACACTAAAATGAATGTATGAATTTATTATATAGCAAGAGGGTCATAGAAGCTAGGTCTCAGTCTTATTTCTTCAGTTTAAAGATGTAAGGACCAATGCCACCACTCTTTATCTATCCTTCACGGTCATGAGAAGGCTGCTGCAGCCCAGCCATCACCTCCACACTCAAGGCAAAGAGCAGGAGAAAAGCACAATTTCAGTGGCCATGTGAAAAAAACAAATGTTTTTCCCAGAACTGTATAGCACACTTCCCCTTCTCTTTCATTAACTGTGAATACATCATGTGTCCAACACTAACTGGAAGTTGGCTAGAAAGAAGTTGGAAATGACGACTTGGTTAGCCACCCAAGAGTGTCTGCCACAGTCACTGAAGCAAAGTAATTGTGTTCTCTCACTATGCAAACATTGGACCAGATGTTTATTCTCTCAGTCAAGAAAGCAAGCCCACCCGAGAGCCCTTTCTGTGCATGGCATCATGTTCATATTATGGAAGGTACAGGAATAAACCAAGCACAGATGCTAACTTCAGAGGATGAAGTCTAATACAAAATATAATATATATATAACATACATAATATAAACAAGGAAGTGTCTGACTGCCTTCAAATCAAGTAAGTTTGTGTGATACAGAAGAACAGGAAAAATGAGAAATGCTTTAAAAACTAGCAAATAAAGTAGATTACTGTGAATATATACAAAATAGTACGCATGTTGATAAGTGGAAAATTGAAAATTATAACAGGACAGAGTGAGCCATAGAATGTTTCTTATGAGAAACAATGGAGAAGTCATATTTGAATTTGAAAGTCAAGGTCATAAAGTCATGATGGACAAAGAGTCACAATTTTTTTTTAAGACTGGAGATCAACAAAGAGATGGAGACTCCTGTGATGTGGGATCGTGGACCAGAAAAAGGACATTTGTGGGATGACTTGCAACATTTGAGTGAGGTCTTTAGATGAGTTAATAGTGCTTATTAATGTTAATTTCCTGGTGTGAATAACTGTACTTAAGTTTATGTAATATGTTCATATTTGGGGAAGCTGGGTAAAAAGTGTTCAAGAATTCTTAATACCATTTTTTGCAACTTTTTCAAAATAAAATAAAAAAAAACACTTAGAAGGATCAGACCTTTAAGATGTGGAAATAGAAGTTTTTGGCAATATAAAGAAAGTCAACTCTCTTAAATTGATCTAACTTTTCAGGACAGCAACGTTATACACGTTTGTTTTTTTTTTAAATGATTTAAATTATTTGATTAAGAATCCCACTTCTACATACATAACCAAAACTCCTAGGCAGAAATGGAGACTAGGATACACAAGGACTTCACTGAGATATTCCCTGTAAGACTGAACAATTGAAACCAATTTAAATATCTGGGAGTAGGCGAGATAGCTACTTATTTAGCAAATCCATAAAATGGAATGCTTTGTAACCACTAGAATTATATGTTCCAAATTGTTTAGTAGTATAGGAGAATATCATCCTAAATGGAACAAACAGTATAAAGTTACACAGGTAGTTTTATTTCCAATTATGACAGCGGATTGTGTATGTATACAAATGTCGTTTTTATAATGCAGAAGTCAAATGAGTTTAGAATTTAAAAAGTAGAAATGAATAATCATTTGTGTTTGGGTTTTGAAGAAATATCCTCAATGGATACCATGTAGTTGAAGGGTATTTCGAGATCTAATTAGCTTCATCTAGAGGGCAAAGTGAGTGTGGTATATATATATATAATTACAGTTGACACACAATATTATATTAGTTTCAGGTGTACAACATAGCAATTAGACATTTATGTAACTGACAAAATCATCATCCCAATTTATATATTCTATTTGAATCTTCTTGAAAACAAGGCAGTAATAGAAAGCAGTTATTGAACCTGGAGGGCCATGCAAGTCTTAATTCATTATTTTAAAAACTTGGGGAAAAAGAGAGAAAGGAAGGCAGTTAGCTGAGCCAAGAAGATAATAGTAGGGATCAAGCTACATAGAGGTTTCAGATATGAAAACTGACCTCTAGAAACAAGTAGATCTATAAATGGATGTTATTTTTTATTCATAGTTTCATTCATGGAGAACATGCTAAAGACATGTGGGGGAAAACAGTGGTAAAGGAAAGAAAATGTTGGTGAGTTACCTACAGTCATGATAGAAGAGGACAGGGAAATTTGCATAACCAGGAGATGGGGAAAGAGAGAGACAGACAGAGAGAAGGAAGAGAAGGAAGATGGAAAGAAGGAAGGAAGGAAGGAAGGAAGGAAGGAAGGAAGGAAGGAAGGAAGGAAGGAAGGAAGGAAGGAAGGAAGGGCGGGCAAGGGGAGGAGAAGAAAAGAAAAATGAAAAGGGGAAATTGAAAAAGAAAAGCTAGTTAGAAACTACTAGTATTAACCAGTCATCATGACTGGAAGAAACTGGCAAACATTTTAATCATTGTCCCCACCCCTATCCTTCTGAATAGTTCCCTGTTTATCACCTGTCTGCTCCTCTTAAATAGTTAGCAGACAACGCTTAGGGCCAGGAGTCTGTTGTGGGAGCCACCAGGATGAAGAGATGGCACTTTCTGTGCCTGCTGCAGCAGGAGAGCACACCCGGGTCAGTGTCCATAACCAAAGCTCCTACCTAGACTGAAATGGGGGCCGACCTTGAGAGAGAAGAGTGAGGAGTCCCTTGCCCTGCAGCTGGGAAGAAGGGACCTAAACTGGAAAGATCTTTCTCACAACTACTCTGGGCAGCCTCCTACTTCCAAGGGTGGATGCATGAGATGGATACCCATCATCTCATAGCAGATAGACTCTAATAAGTGCTGAAGAATTTGGAGAAGGGGACATGCATTCTGTCTGAAGAACCTCTTAGAACTTCTTAAAAGAAGGGTCCTTTGAGCTGGAGAATGTGGGAAGAATTTCAGTGGATGCATTAGGAGCAGAGACCTTTCTGTGTGGTGCAGGCAGATGGAGAACTTAGAGAATGCCTCGTGCCGTTTTCACCTCCAGGGACACCAGGGCCTGTGTTCATTTATTGGTAAATCTAAAAGCTTTACTCTGTGACCAAGGTCAATGTAGTTGAATACACCTTCAGGTAGATGAATGCAGAATTAGAGTCTGCACTGTTAATGTTTTCTAATGCAACTCCTATGCGAGTTATTTGATTATTAGGTGATGATAGGGACAAGATAAAACTGATTATTTTAATGACGCTATCAACTTAATTTCACATGATGAAGAAAGACTTCAGATTGCTTCTTGCTTGGGTGTTTGTAAGTATTAAGAAATGCCTGAATAAGAGTGGAAAGGCATATTTGTAATGACCCATGTGAGATCAACCCCTGTCATTTTCAATAAAAACGCTGTTGTCTGTTGCCATGATATTCTCTGAAAGAGCTGAGGGTGGAAGATTTAACAGTTGACAAATCAGGGTTGGCCTCCAGGGCTTAGATGCCTCAGGCATGCTAGAATTTCCTAGGGGAGCTGGTAAAAAAGTAGCTTATTATTTTATTATTGAACTGAACTTTTAAATTAGTCCGTTATATATACATTTTACTGTAAAATGTCAGATTAATCAAAATGATAACAAATTTATATGACAAAAACTTAGGGAGCAGGATACAGAATTAGATATCAAAGGTAGGCGAAGACAAAGAATACAACTAATCTTTGAACTGCAATAAATTAAGAAACACAATTTAAATATTTCCATATTTCCATATACATTACAAAACTCATATACCTCCCAAATTAAACCCATAACCACTAAGAAAATAATTGTGTTAATCCTCCATGAAACCAAACATTCAAATCATTTCAGAGAAAGTTCTCAACATTCTGTGGGGGGGAAAAGGTGAGGTTTCTAAATTATAATTCAGTGGCCTATGTGAAGGCTCTGGCCGGTGAGTGATACTTTGTAAAAAATTTGAGGGGATGTAATTGTAAAAGCGTGATGAGAACTCACTTTTGAGAGAGCATCAATTATAAGCCAGGCACTTTGTTTTTCAATGTTACCTTATTGAGTCCTCATCAATATGTTTAGTTTTTAATATATGTTTTTATAGTTGATAGTATTACAGATGTCTCCTCCCTTCCCCCTAGGTCTTCACCACCATATTGCCTGTGTCCATGTGCCCATAGGCTACACATATAAGTATATAAGTTCTTTGGTTTATTTCTTCTCATCCCCCCCATCCCCACAGCAAGGTATGTCAGGCTGTTCTGTGCCTCCATGGTTTGGGTCTTATTTTGTTGGTCAGTTCATTTTGTTCATCAATAAAGAGACCCATTAATTATATCATTATATATTGTAACTAAAGGCCCAATACACGAAAATTCACGCAAGAGTAGGCCTTCCTTCCCCCGGCTTCCCTCCAGCAGCGGTTTGGTCAGGAAGGATGTCGGGAAGATGTCTGGTCTAATTAGCATATTACCCTTTTATTATTATAGATGTTATTACACTATTATTATGCTATCACTAGAGTTCCAATGCACAAAATTCATGCATGGTGTGTGTGTGTGTGTGTGTGTGTGTGTCCCTCAGCCCTGCCTGCACCCTCTCGCCATCCAAGACCCCTCACTCCTAACCATCTGCCTGCTCACTCCTTACCGCTTAGCTTACTGCTCATTGCTCCTTAGCACTGCCCCTGGAGGCAGGAGAGGCTCCTATCACCTCCGTTGCACTCGCCAGCCATGAGCCCGGCTTTACTATTATTATTATCCCTAATACTAGTACACTGGAGTATATTTCACTATCAGAGTCTTAGTCAATGCATAAGGAAGACATTAAGCCAAAATTAGCTACCATAAAGTCACTTAATTCACACTTTGAAGTCTAGGAATAGATACTTAGGAACCTCCAGCCAATTTATTATTATTATTATTATTATTATTATTATTATTATTTACTTCTTTCCTGTCTCTCTGCTTCTGGTCTAGGGGCCCCTTTCCCAGCTTCAGATCTTCCCTTTCCCCTCCCTCCTTCCTTCCTCAGCCCCTCTCCCACTTTTCACTCTCCCTCTTCTTTCTCCACAGCTGCTTTTCTGTAAATGTGCACATGAAGCAAGTCTATTATCCTTTACTGAGCCTCAAACTGTGATAAGTTCTTTGGATGTCTATTATTTCTGGTGCATAAAGAAATTTGAGGGGTTTAAAGACAGAACATTTGTTCAAGATCACAAATCTGATAAAGTTCCAATCCAAGTTTTATTTTGTTTGTTTTTTTGGGGGGTTTTTTTGAGGACGAAACAATACTATATGGTCTATAATATGCTTTGATGCCTCATGGTGAAATTTTTTGTTTGGTGTGCTGACAACTATTGAGTCAAACTTTCTTTATATCCTTCAGAATCTTACATTGCAGTTAAAACTTGGAATGTGAAAAATGTCTTCAATCCTCAAACAAAACCTGCAATTTGGGTACACTGCCACTAGGTGGCAGAACATCTTCAATTGTTTGTGATCTAAATGGCAATAACATTATGTGTGCTTGGGTGTTCCCATAATATGTGAACAACACATCATAAAAGTGTTAACCACTCAAGAGTTTGACTCCTCTCTTTGAAAATGAAATAATATCAGTACTGACTTCATAAAATGTGTTAAGGATTAAATAAATAAATAAATGGGACACAATAGACATTTGATATCAGTATTAACCTCCAAAAATGCTTTATCTTCTTCCTTATTCCAACAGCTAGTATGGTATTTCAGACTATTCTTTAACAACTAGGAGTGATTGTTAGTCTTTTATGTTCCTCTGCTATTCTGCTTTTTTTTTTTTTTTTTTTTTGTCAACCCAGCCCTTCCCAGCCAATTCTCACATTGTGCTGCCCACGTTCCATTTTTAAAATCTCATATATAATTACAATATGCCTAATATATTTGATATATACTAGATATATGTATTATTATAATGTCTAATAGTATCAGCTTAATATAGATAACATTTTAGAGAAACTTCCAAAGAAATCTTCAGGATTGCCAATATACATGGGATGCTAACTGGGTACTAAGCACTTTGAAAGTGTTGTTTTATTTAATCCTTAGTTCCACAGGCAATTGGGTTATGCAGATAGACTTGAGGCCAACTGTGTTACACTTTCCTGCCTCCCACTAATAACTAACTCGGGGCACAATTCTGTACCTTTCTCACTAATCCCCCAAAATATCTTTTCTCTTGAAATGAATTCTACATGTTCACGAGCTTGTCCTCAACCTCATCAAAGCACCTCTGTCTGCTTATCTGACAGAAACGCACCTCACCCCTCTCTCACTGTTATAAAGGGAGTAACTGCCAGAGAGCAAGATAAAGAAACAGTTTGTCTTCTGTGGTTTCCTGTTCCTAATTCCACTGCATCTCTCTCTCTGCTACTCTGTCCTTTTGCCACTTGAAAGAAGTAAAAAGAGGAGAAAAAAATAATGACAGAGTAGCACAATCCCATTGAGACCATAAAGTGCCCAGGGGCTGAGCATTTAGAAGACAATAAAATGAGTCTTGTGCTGCTTTTACTTTATAGAAATGCCAGGTTGCCTTTTGCCACTCAAATCTCTAACTGGAAGTGACTTACTTAAATTAATTTAAAGATAATAATGATTAAAATCAGATACTGGGCTCAACCAGCGTGCTTTACCAAGGTTGTTTCTTTTCTGCTTCGGTTGGGGCGTTTTATTGGACAACATTTCTGCTGTCAGCAAAGCTAAAGATGGAGGGGCAGGGGTTCTGTGGTCTCTGCTCAGGGGCAGCGGCTGTGCCCTGAGGGGCCTGGAGCGGGAGTTCATACTCTGACATGCGAAAGGGGCCCAGGTAGCAGCAGAAGCGCTTTCAGAAACACCCACTGCCGCCTGACCTCCCAGGCTCACTGTGCCCCTCACTGCAGAGAACCAGAAACCAGGCTTTTATTTCCCTGGGGTAAATGCCCCAGAGTGCAATTGCTGTACCTTATGGAAGTCTCGTGTTCTTCACATGTGGAAGGGCCAGCCATGCAGGAGCTGACCTCGTGCAGCATGGGGAGGAGGAGGAGCTCGGCCCAGACAGAGGGCGCCCTGCACCCACTGGCCTCGGGGATCCTCGGGGTCTTGTTTTCTGACCCATTCTGCCACTGTATGTATTTTGATGAGAGCATTTAATACATTTATATTTAAAGTAATTGTTGACATCTCTGGCTCATGAACTGAAGAAAGAGAGATCCAAACACTCACAGCAAGAGGAACACATCAGATTCAAAGATACACGCAGACTGAAAGTAAAGGGGTGGTGGTAAAGGTTTTTGATGAAAATGGAAATGAAAAAAAAAAAAAAAGCAAAGTCTGGGGTAACGATATTTATACAAAACAAAATAGACTAAAACAAAGGCTGTAACAAGAGGTAACGAGGGACCCAGAAATTCAACTTCTGGGTATTTATTCAAAACAATTCAAAACACCAAATCGAAAAGACATAGACATAATCATGTTTATTGCAGCATTATTTACAATAGCCAAGATATGGAAGCAACTTAAGTGTCCATCAGTAGATGTATGGATAAAGACCTGGATATATACAATGGAATATGACTCAGTCATAAGGAAGAGTAAAACCTTGCCATCTGCAACAGCATGGATGGACCTCGGGAGTATTGTGCTGAATGAAATAAGTCAGGTAGAGAAAGACAAATGCTGGATGATTTCATTTATATGTGGAGTCTAGAAAACAAAATAATAGAGCAAACATAACAGTAACAGACTGAAAAACACAGAGAACATTTTGAAGATTGACAGATGGAAGGGGTTTTACGAATGGGTAAAAAAGAGGAAGAGATTAAGAAGTACAAATTGGTAGTTAGAAAATAGTCATAGGCATATGTACTAGTAAAGTATAGCATAAGAAATATGGTCAATAACATTATTATTATTATGTATAGTGTCAGGTGGATACTAGATTTATCAGGGTGATCGCTTTGTAAGTTATATAAATGTTTAATCTCTATGTTGTACATCTAAAATATTGAAGCAGAATTTTTGTACTGGGCAGGATGTTCTGGATTCTTTGTCTGCCAGAGTCAAAGAATGAATCCATGGACAGAAGGTGGTATAGCAAAGATGGAAATTTATTAAAGAACAAGTACACATTCACACAAGGGGAGGGAGAGAGAGTCCCTGTATATAAAGAGTTCCTCTAAATACAAGTTTATAAAGGCTGTAGATTTTGATGCTTTAATATCCCCTCTGATTGGTCACTATTTCCTTGGGCTGGTTACTATAGTAACTTCTGAGCTCAAAGGCTGAACCTCATGGGACATCCTTATTGTTTTCCTATTCCCTTTGGGGTTTCCTCTTCTCCTTCTAGATGAAGGGCTTCCTTCCTTTTATTTTGTAAATATAGATCTTCTACTGTTTCCAGGTCCCCCATTCTATGGAAATGTACCTGATGCAGCTTTTCAGCTCTCCTATTCTATGGAGATATACCTTCTGCTGCTCTGCAGCCCTGTGCTTCTTCCATGGTCCTCTTAATTTCTAAAATTTTCTAAACCTATATTTTTCTCCCCTAAAAATTCCTGTTTTAATATTGTATGTAAACTCTAATTGTAAAATAAAAAATATTAAAATAAAATTTAAAAGTTTTTTTTTTTTTTTTAAAGATAGAAGGGCTAGCTCTCCCCAAGCACACAATGTCACGTGTTCTTTGGTCAATGCACTTATTTTCTCTGAAATTTTGAATTTCTTATCTGTAAGAGCCACCTTTCTGCCTTTTGCCTTGTTAAGTCAATTTGCATAGTCCCTCCTTATTGGCTGTGGGCGCCGCCATCTTTGTCGTGAAGTTACAATCATTTGCATATTCTGTCTTTATTAGATAGGATGAGGAACAGCTGAAGAAGCTTGGCATGTTTGATTTGGAAACACATATATAAATAGTCTGCATGAAAAATTCAATTTATTCAATATTGTATCAGAAAGCAGAATCAAATGTAAGGGTTGGAAATTATAGGAAAGAAGTTTTGAGTTTGATTTAAATAAACATTCTGACAATGAGTTGTTCAAAATAAAATTAATTTCCTTGAAAAGGAAAATAATTTCATATCACTGACTGTATATAAACTGAGGCTTTATAGAAGAAGACCTTGAATTTTGTCACATGGTTTCTCCATTTGGAACAAGCTCAGTTACCAGGTGTCTATGGTCCCTGACAAATGTAGACTCTCTGATACTAAATGTATTTCTTTCCCTCCACCCTGCAGCCAAAAGGAGAATTTGGTCAATTATTTTGCTGAATTGAAGAGAGCAGATAATAGGTAGAACATCTTTTCCTCTTTGTTCTGGAAGAGCTTATAATGAATATTAATTCAGGGAAAGGCAAAACAAGACCATTCATTAATATACAGCTTCAGATTTCTCAAAACAATGTCCATGAAAAAAGAACAGAGCTCACTTCTTCCGTCAGTCAGCAGCTTCTCTTCCTTGATTACCCCTGAGATGGTCTTGACTCTTAGAGTTTTCAAATTTTTTATCAGAGTTACATCTATAGAAGTGATTTTGAATTTTTATAATAAAATTAGGATATTTTAAAGCAAGAATTAACATGCTAAAAAACTATCCTATAAGCCAGATCCTTTGACATTAGATTTTATTTAAGGACCAATCCATGAGACTGAAGAAATAAAAGTCAATGTGAATGGATAAGCCGGTCAGAGAAGGATAAGTATCTCATGATCTCACTCAATTGTGGAATATAAAGAACAACATAAACTGATGAACAAAAATAGATCCAGAGACATATAAACATTGAACAGACTGTTAAACCTCAGAGGGAAGGCAGGGGAGGGCCGGAGGGGGTGGTAAGAGATCAACCAAAGGACTTATAGCATGCATAGAAGTATAACCAATGGACACAGACAGTGCGGGGGAGAGCATGTGCTGGGGGTGGGAGAAGCCGGGAGAGGTAAATGGGGGATAAAAGGAGACATGTAATACTTTCAACAATGAAGAATTTACATTAAAACATTAAAATTAAAAAAGGTCAATGTGAATATTTACATAAAATTAGGATAGAGGTTAGAACAAAGGAGCCTCTGCTAAAAGAGATAGATGATCTCCTGTTCACGTTGGCTTTTAAGGCACTAAATGTGATTTGGCTTCCAGTTCGCCAAAGAATTCCAGCTCATATCAAAATCTCTTTCCTATAGTTTAAAAATACTTTGCTTGCTCTCAAGATGTTATGTACACTTCTGCTGTTACTTCAAAACAAGGGCCACACCAATGGTCATATCCCCCTACAGCTAATGTACTCAACCTTGTTTGTGAATCATGGTTTCTGAATGACAAAGACAAAAACTGACATGCTTTCAGAACATAAATTAAGGATATAAATGATCTTTTCAACAGTTAATAAGACTAGGAGGAAAAAAAAATGTGTCTCCCGTGTAGAGTAGGAAGAATTAAAATGATAAATGAAAGCACACATTAGATTTTACTGGTTTTGAGTACCTCTGGGTTAGTAGTTGACTAGTAGAGACTAGGCCTTTGAAGGATGAAAGAAAAAGTCCCCGGGGGTGCTATTAACACTGATGAGCACTTTAGGTAATTGGGGCAGGAAGTTCAGTCTAGGCAGAAACACAAAACAAGAAGGAGAAAATTAAATTACATATTTTTTTAAAAGAATTGCCACTTTCACAAAGGAAAGTCATTGAATTCCATTAAGTTTAACAATATAACTCCTCCATATGTGTTCCCATAAAATTGTGAATATGAAGTGTGACTCAAGCCCCCCAAATTCTCTATTTCCCTATCTTCAGCTACAGTCGCCTTTCCCCTCCTTGGAAGCCTGTTTGCTGCACAGGACCTGGTCAGTGAGTGATACCAAAGTCATCATATGCTTAAGGTACTGAGAGTCAACACTCCCAGGGTTATTTGCATTGTAACCAGGTCATGACCTTTGCTCTCAGGCTCTTGTGTAGAATTTCTGAGTCATCCTGAGGAAGGTAGAAAGTCATTTGTGGGAAAGGGCTTTCCAGAAGTCCTTAAATCAAAACCATATGCAGCAATATGAATGCCTGCACTGACTGAAGCCGTCCAAGTGCCCATCAGTAGATGAATGGATAAAAACCTGTGTTACATTTTCACACTGGAATACTACTCAGCCATAAAAAGAAGGAAATCTTACCCTTTTCAACAGATCTGCAGAGTATTATACTAAGTGCAATAAGCCAGTCAGAGAAAGAAATATACCATATTATTTCACTTATATGTTGGATCTAATTAACAAAATAAACTAGTAAGCAAAACAGAAACAGACTCTTAGATACAGAAAACAAACTGACAGCTGTCAGAGGGGAAGGAGATTTCGGACTGAGTGAAAAAGGTAAAGAGATTAAGCAAAGAAAACACACACACAAACACACACACACCTCATAGATACAGACAACAGTATAGTGATTACAACAAGGAAAAGGGGTGGGGGAGTTAGAAGATGGTAAAGGGGGGATAAATAGTGATGGAAGGAAACAACTTGGGGTGGTGAACCCACAATACAATATACAGATGATGTATTATAGAATTATACACTTGAAACCTATATAATCTTATTGACCAATGTCACCCCAATAAATTCAGTTAAGAATAACAACTACAGCTCTTTCCCTGATGGGATACTCTGTTTATTTTATTTTATTCTTTTTTTATTGAATTTATTGAGGTATAGGTTTCAAGTGTACAACTCAATAAAACATGGTCTGCACACTGCATTATGTGCCCATCACCTCAAGCAAAGTCTCTCTCCGTCCCCATTTCCCTCTGGTTATCACCACATGGTTGTTTGTGTTTGCGTTTGTGTGTGTGTGTATGTGTGTGCATTTTGATTAATCACTTCACCTTTCCTCCAGTCACCTTCTCTCACAGCTGTCAGTTTATTCCATGTATCCATGCCTCTGTTTCATTTTATTTTTTTCATTAGATTCCACATATAAGTGAGTTCATATGGTATTTGTCTTTCTTTGACTGACTTATTTCATTCAGCATAATACTCTCCAGGTCCATCTCTGGTGAGTTTTATTATGTCTGCCCTGAAATAGGCATTATTAAAAATGTTTCATTGACATATAGCAAACTGGGAGCTCTCCTTGAAAAGTTGTTCCCCCTGCCTATATTTGGGTGTGTGAGGACCCTTGGAACCTAAACAATCATAAGTGTCTAATTAACATAACCATTTATTTATTCAACTAGAAGCCCAGTTGCATGAAATTTGTGCAGGGGGGAGGGTGAGGCCCCTCAGTCCAGCCTGTGCCCCCTCGCAGTCTGGAACTTGGGAAATGTCCTCCTGCCGGCTTAGGCCCGATTCCCTGGGGATCAGGCCTAAGCTGGCAGTCAGACATCCCTTTCACGGTCTGGGGGTTTCACAGTCCGGGACCCCTTGCTCCTTACTGCCTGCCTGCCTGCTCCTCCTTTTCACTCAGCTGGCTATTCCTTAGCACTGCCTTGGAGGCAGGAGAGACTCCTGCCACCTCCACTGTGCTCACCAGCCATGAGCCCAGCTTCTGGCTGAGCAGCACTCCCCCTGTGTGAGTGCACTGACCACCAGGGGGCAGCTTCTGCATTGACATCTGCTCGCTGGTGGTCAGTACATGTCATAGCGACCAGGCATTCTGCCGTTCTGTCGATTTGCATATTAGGAATTTAATATATAGAATCATTGAGTACATACTTGATTTTAGACTCCATGATGGGAGGGAACAAGTCATGGTCCCTTCCATTGAAGAGCTGACAGTCTAACTTTAGCAAAAGAATTTTTTCTCTTTAGTTATACTGTGATCAAACCTAAAAGTATAATGCATGTAGAAATTTGAAATGAAACTGGTTTATTACCCAAGTCTATGTATTATAGAATTTGCAGGGTTTTCTGGTTTTGTTATATAATATCACACAATGTAAATATCAGTATATAGTCTATGGACAATCATTTTGGAACTAAAATTTATGTTTAAAACTAAGATTCAGCCTTGATCTTTGAAGTTCTTTCCACAAATAGAAAAGAAACCTGAAATTCTCTGGGATAATAAGCTTAGTTGTCTTAAGTTATAAATGATAAATCTACTGCTCTCTACTCATAAAATTAATTAAAAATTATTAAAAAATCCAAATACATCAAATCCATATCTTGATAGTCTAAAAGTCATAATCTGTTATTGATTTTCTTTTTCCAATCTGTATGGGGCTAATAAAAAATCATAAATATCCCATTAGCAACAATGTGGGTGGATCTTGAAATAAGTCAGAGAGAGAAAGACAAATACCATATGATTTCACTTATATGTGTACTCTACAAAAACCCAAAAAAGATAAAAACAAAAGAAATAAAGTTATAGATACAGAGATTGGTGGTTGTTAGAGGCAGGGGTGGAGGGTGATGGGGAAAAGAGGTCAAAAGGTACAAACTTTCTTATTTATAAAATAAATAAGTCATGGGGATATAATGTACAGCATGCTGACTATAGTTAATAAAATTGTATTGCATATTTGAAACTTTCTAAGAGAGTAGATTTCATAAATCCCCATCACAAGAAAAAAAATACTAACTATATATGATGACAAATGTTGACTAGACTTATTGTGGCGGTCATTTTGCAACATATACAATTATTGCATCATTATGTTGTATACCTCAGAGAAATATGTCATATGTCAATTATAATACAACAAAAAGTTACACATGCAATTCTCTTCTTCTTTCTCCTCCTTATTCTTCTTTGTCTCTTGTAAATTTCAGGCAAACATCACAGTTCTGTCACAAAAAGCCACTTAGCGGGAATAGAGTTGCAGGGTTCCAGGGGCACAGTTCTGTTTGCAAATATTAGGTAAATACTTAAATATTTAAACACAGAATCTATCAAGATAGAGAGCTAGAACAAAGGTTTTCATTTTATGACTTGACTGTGTTTCTCAGTGAACACAAAGCAATCTTGAGATATTATATTATAAATTTAGTAATATTTTACCTGTCATACATATTGAAATGTCATTCAACTTCACTTGAAACTTGGGAGGAACTAATACTTTTCAAAGGCTACTTCTTTCAATATTTTAAAATTCAATTCAGTTCAATTCAATAGTATTTTAATGCATTGAATATCTCAGCTTAGGGTTTTATGCTAGAAAGGAAATACTGTGGATTTTGTTATGTGTAATCTCAGGGGGGAAAATCTGCAATGTGTTTTTTGAATGACTTACTTAGAAGTTTACATGTACTAAGAAATAAGTTTTATTATTTAAAAAATAAAGGTCCATAGTTTGTTATTTCAAAATTATTGAAATACTAGAGTCCCAGTGCACAAAATTCGTGCATGGGATAGGGGGGTTACCTCAGCCCAGACTACACCCTCTCCAATCCAGGACCCCTTGGGGGATGTCTGACTTGTCAGTTGAAAATCAGGCCTTAAACTGGCAGTCAGACATCCCTCTCGCAATCCAGGACTGCTGGCTCCTAACCGCTTGCCTGCCTGCTGACCTGATCACCCCTAACTGCCTCTGCCCACCAGCCTGACCACCTCTGACTGCCCTCCCCTGTTGGCCTTATCACCCCTAACTGCCTCTGCATCAGCCCCTGCCACTGTGGCTTTGTCTGGAAGGTCATCCGGAAGATGTCCAGTCTAATTAGCATATTAACCTTTTATTAGTATAGATTATTTCTGTCTAACACTATGTGGTTAAACTATAGATCAATTTGACTAGACCTTTACATAAAACCAACCCCATTCTGTAATTGAGACATCTCAATACCTTGGGTGGTCACTGAAATGTTGATATTTCTTACATTATGCCTCACAATTTTTTTTATCTCCCCCTCCCGTAGTTTCAGAATTCTTCAAGTTTCAGATTCTAAGCGGCACCACATTGAAGTTACTCTACTAAGATTATGAAAAGAAAAAGTATCAATAAAAGTGTGCACTATTTTCATACTTATCACAATCATTGTCACATGAATAGATTCCTCACGTTACATTTTCTATTCTTATAACAATCTTTTTCATAAGAATAAGTGTTGTTGTTTTTTAATGTTTCATCCATGCTGAGCAAGTCAGCAGTCAAGTCTACTGCCTTGACCTTCCTAATGTCCTCCCATTTGATTAGGCAGCCATTTCTCTTCTTTTCTGTTAACACCATTGGTAATTTAGGAGAAAAAGGTAGAATAGCTAGTCAATCAAAATGAGACTATAAAGGTTAAAGCAGAATAGTTTACTCCTTTCATAGATAACACTAGCCATTGAGAGTCTCATGTCGTATTATTGTGACAAAAAAATGACAAAGGAACTGAAAATGGCACAACATGGATCCATTCTCATAGCAACAATCATAAGAAGAATAAGAGCTAGAACAAACAACCTATTCCTCTTCTAGTCTAGGAAACTTGTTGTTCTATATGATTGTATTCCAAGTTATTTTTAGTGAGCTCAGACAATTTTTTTTCAAATAATGAATTAATTTAAGTGAATTCAATGCAGAGAAAATACCAATCTCAGAGGAATCATAATTATTTTACTTCTCTGCCTCTATCTATAATCTCATACATTTCTCTCATTAGAGATTATTTCCATGCAATGTATTATACTAAATTTACCAAACAATACTAGTAAATGCTTTCATTTTTTAATAAAAAATAGATAAGAATAAAACATTTAACAGTAAATGATATCAATCTGGAAATAATTATTGACTAGTCAGCTGATTTTCTGGCATCTTTATATAGACTAAGGGTAAAAGTGACTTGGCTAACTTAATGAATGTGGACAGCCAATGCTGGTCATCACTCCAGATGGTCAATTCATATTTGGGTGTGGTGTACATTAACTTTCTGACTAATCAAATGTATTGGCAATCATATATATATATATATATATATATATATATATATATATTCATCCTAATCAATTATAGAAACACTATGAGTCAAGGAATGATTACTGATTATAAGACAAACCATTTAAAAAGAAATTATTAGACATTTTTTTTTAAGATGAGTCATTGTTTTATTTTGTTTTTAGGGAGATGGCAAAGTTATACTCAGAAATTGATTTTGTCATTGTCAGCAATTTATTTAGCCCAGGGTCATTGTAGGAATTATAAAAATTTCACAAGCCAATAGCATACAGGATAATAGATATCTCAATGCGCCAAATAAAGAAGCAACATACTACATACAAATGGCAGATTAATCATACTCTTGTTCTAGGCAAGGGGAGCTGAAAGGAATAAAGTCCAAATTTAGAGGTATTCCTTTTATGAGTTTGGTTTCTAGGGAGATGGCTTAATTGACTGTGAATTGACACCCAACTATCAGTGCAAAACAAAAGTCTAGCATGACCCTGGATGGTTTGGCTCTGCGCATAGAGTTTAGGCCTGTGGACTGAAGGGTTCCAGGTTTGATTCTGGTCAAGGGCACATGCTTCTGTTGTAGGCTTGATTCCCAGCACTGGTCCAGGCTCATGAGGGACCCAACCAATTAATATACCTTTATCACATCGATGTTTCTCTCTGTGTGTCTCTCTCTTCTAAAATTCAATAGAAAAATATCAATAAGGTGAGGATTAATAACAATAAGAACAAAATGCCCACCATGTTTATAGAGCAGGTTGCTAGGGCCTGAAAAGAGTGGTGTTGGCAGTCAGGCTAGGATGCTCTGAGGATCATCCTACCAGAGGCCATTGCACCACTTAGCATCACTAAGCACCAGAGTCGCCTTGGCCAAAGCAGGAGAAAGTTCTCAAGATCTTGTAAGAGCTGTTTAGGTCAGCAAAGTATACCTTGCCCAGACTGAATCTCAAATGGTCCTCACAAACTCTAAGTATTTATAGTCTAAATTTCCCCTTGCCATGGCTGCTTCTACACGTTTTTATCGATAAGCCCCCAGCAGTATCCATAATTATCTAGGCTACGTCAACAACAGATGTGGGATGATGCTATCTTGACATCCTATTTCATACTTCTTATTTCAAAACAACTCGACTTCAAAAAACAAATTTTGTTGGACTTGGCAATGAATAGAGGATTAAAACAACTTTGCTGAGATCATAAACCAGTGGATTTGAAATCATATTAGGCCTATTTATAGTAGACACCAAGTCCCCCAAAATACTTTTATTTCAAAAGAGATCATTTTATTTCTACATTTTTTTAAAACTTGGAATGAAACGAAAACTTTAACCAAATTTATTGCATTTTAGCATTGTGTAGATAGTTGCCTTAGTTTCCTACACTTAATATGTGTTCAATAATTGTTTACTAAATAAACTATTTGTTCACTGAATCAATGAATAAGAGTTCATATTTCTGTTTTCTCAATGGAGCTCCTAGAGACAGTGAAAAGACTCAGGAAAGCTAACCAGTACTGAGGAAAATCCGGACAGCTCTTTAGGGTATGGGTTTATTACTAGGAGACTGAGGCAAATGCTACACTCTGAGCATTCAATCCAAGCAATTGTTGACTGAATCTAGTGCACAGAACTCTCCTGAACAAAATGGCATTTGTTTTGATAAGTTCAGGGGATGGACAAGATTTGGTCCTTTTGTGGTCTTTTGGGTAGAATGTTAAATTTGTGTCTACCCATGGTGGACACTGAAAGAAAGCGTTGTTAAGTCAAAGAAATGTTAACAAAAAGGTACACGTAGTTATATATATATATATATATATATATATATATATATATATATATATATATATATATATAAATGCCCTTTTGAAAATCCTTGTTTTAAAGGCAACATAGGAATTTAACCCCACTAGTAACATATAACTCATGTGGTTGCTTCAAATATATTATGAGATAGGAACATCGAGATAGAATTCAGAGTAATCCCTGAAAGAATGATATTAAAGAAGGTCAAAGCTATCGCCATACTAGACCTCTGGGAAATGAGGAAAATCATCTATATTACAGAAAATTTGAGTCAAATTTTTACATCTGTATAATCACGTAGAGTGTAGGCTTCTTTTCAAAGACTATAATAAAATTAGTCACTTATTGTAGCCAACTGGTGTCAGAATTCATATCCTCTAGGCATTATAAAATCTGTGTCCTGAGAGCTGTTTTAGTTTATCATTTTTGGTGTTCCTCTAGAAATACATGTTCTCTTTTGAAGCTTTCTACTCTTTCCTGTGCTATATTTTGAAAATTCTATGTGAGTATTTTAGTATCTGGATCACTCTTGTAGCTTTTCTACATTAAATGGAAACGTAAACTGGCTCTCGGTACTTTGTTTTTCTGAATTTGAATTTCTGTCTTAAAAAAAACACACAGAAACAGTAATATAAAACGTCATTAAAAAACAGAAATGAATATAGTTTGTATGAACACTAACTCATTTTGGAGGTTTTCTTTAAGCTGCAAGGAATCAAACCAAAGCAAAAGGAAAGCAAGGATACAAGTTCCGTAATTTTAGCAAAAACAGGAACATTCTGGAACCCCAGCCCTGTGCTGGGTGCTGATGCTCCTCTATGCACAGGAAGGCTCCTTGCACTTTAGGGAAGGATATACCAAGAGACACCTGCTGAGAGAGTGGAGCCACAGCCGCTCAGCAAACTCAGGAGCAGGCCCTGTGTGCAGGACCCAGCCCTCCTCTCCCACTGGCCCACTCTTAGTTTGCATGCTTCCCATATGTACCTTTGATTTGTGGCTCCGTTTCACTTATATGTCTTGATTTCCTTCCTCTCTCTCTTTGCCTTGCTAATTTTTGGGGAATTTTCAGAATTCAGCCTAAATGTCACTTTTGTTGTTGAAATCTTTCAAGGCTCTCCACAGGTTCGTGCTGATACCCTTCCTGGGGGCTCCATGTTGCTTTGTGCTTTTCCAAGGCCGCCCTTTAGTATTGTAATTGCTTATCTTCTAGTCTTGCATTATTCCTGGGTTCCAACCTCCAAGAGAGCACTGTATCATAGGCACCAGGCTCTGTGCTCATCACAGAGCAGGTACCCAGTAAGTATGTGCAGAAGAACAAATAAACTCATGAGAGAATAACTTCTAATGTGTGCAGCTTGGCATGGGGTGCCAAAGTCTAAGAACTATGTGACCTAGAAAGCACTAGCCCTGAAGTTAAGGAGACGGCCAGTCAGCACAAATCCGACCTCACAGAACACCCAGAAAAGCATGCAGGCTGGATGAGCAAAGAAATTAAAGTTAGCCCTGATTCTCCAATTATATCAGAACTTACTTCTAACCTGCGGTCTGTTCTTGTATAGTAAGTAAATTGAGTACTCTGCTTGTTACAGAGTGCGAGCTCAGACATTAACAAATCCTTTTGTCATTTCCAAAAGACCTGATTTTAAACATTTCCCAGCTAGTAAGATAAAATATATTATAATAAGAGATCCCACCTAGTTGTATAATTAAGATTCCTAGAGGTGGGGAAATCATAAAAGCATCTCCCTTAAAGAAAGTC
Source organism: Pipistrellus hanaki (assembly GCF_964339955.1). Lineage (NCBI taxonomy): Eukaryota > Metazoa > Chordata > Mammalia > Chiroptera > Vespertilionidae > Pipistrellus > Pipistrellus hanaki. Next base: position 23,018,833 of record NC_140519.1, read on the forward strand.
ATATGAGTAATTCAACATTCAAACCACCCTCAGGAGTTTCTAAGTGGTGATGGGACAATTCTGCATATCAATTAGGTGGGGGTTACTAAAATATGTGCATATAATAAAATTGCAAAGCACTATTCGCCAAAAAATTGCACTATTTTTGTAACTATTTGTGCCTTCAGTAATTATTTTGCATTATTTTCTAATAACTATTTTTGCATTAGTTAAGGTTAAATTAGATCATTTAAAAACTACCTTTACTACTACTTCACTGGTTTTGCAACTTCTTGTTGCAAGATAAAATGTTTTTAAAATGGGCCCAAGTAGTAGTAACAATTTTTCTATGTTCAGATTAGATACTGACAAGCTTAGCCAGTTTCCCCAAGGTCACTCAGCTGGTGCACCTCGGATCTCAGGATGGAATCGGGTCTGTTCACTGTCTCTAAAGAGCAGACTTTCCCATTTCAGCCACAATCTCTTTAAATGAGGTCCAGTGTCTTCAACGTAAACTATCGAAAACTTTGCTTTTCCATGTTTTCTTCCAAAAGATATGATCACACCTCTTTACCAATACCAGTTACACACACACACACACACACACACTTCCCTCTCCCTCTTCACTGCCATCACTCATACAACCAGCAATTAGGGATGACTAGTAGAAAGGAGATACCTAAAAGACAGGAAATAAAAAGTTGGCAACGACTATAAATCTTTGGTTGGTGTGATTTTGGTTGAACAATCCCACTCACAGATACCTCAGTGGTGAGATTTACATTTTTGGCATTGAAATTGGCATAACAATGGTGGGGAGAAAATACTGAGATTATAGAAGAATTTTTTTTTTTAGCAGTACGAAACTTAGAAATGTGTTCTTCCATATGTTCTTTAGGTTAGGCCAATGTTGTTTTACTTTCAAGCTTAAAAATAATTCTATTTCTCCTCACCTCAGAATCTTAAGTAATTATTCTTCATGAAATTATGTAATTTCCAAATTTTCTATGACAAAGTCACATACCAAGCTTGCCCCCTACTTAGGACACACTCAAACAAGGCATTAGCTAGACCTGCTGCAGCCCAGGAGAGCTGTCTTAAAAGCATTCAGTGATGCTTATGAACAGCCTCCAATCACTGTCCTGTCCAAGATACCTTTGACAGCAAAGACACCACTGGCCGGGGCAGGATCCTGCCTGCTTGCTCTTCTTTCCATGTTCTCTGCTGCTAATTTCCACTGGAGGGTAGAGAATGTTCTAATGACATTAGAAAGGATTGAAAACGCTCCAGTAGTTTACACAGTCTTGTTTTTCTTTTCCTTCAAGGTCTTCAGTGTGGTACTTGGTTCCTTCACGTGATTTGTCTAGGGAGATAGGAAGCCCTTGCATTCTAGACATGAGACGTGAGAAAAATAAATGTAGGCAGTCAATCAGGCCCAGCATGGTTAGAGACCGTAGTAATAACTGAGAGGGTCAGTTATTAAATGTCAAAAGAATGTTGTTGGATCTGACAATAAAACCATTGCACTATGCTTCTTTACCTTTTCATTTCCCCTCTAGTAGAGCATAATAGGATTAAAAAAGAAACACCCTGAAAGTGTATCCTTGTTATCTGTTATGATTGAATTATGTCACTCCCAAAATTAATTCATAGAAGCCCTAGCCCTCAACATGACTGTGTTTGGACAGAGGGCATTTGGGAAAGTAATTAAATTAATGAGATCATGAGGTTGAGACCCTGATCCATTATGACCGGTGTCTTAACAACAAGAGACAGAGACACCGTGTGTCCTGACCAGTGGGAGATCAACGTGGGGGCAAGGAGGCACATAGAAGGGAATGATAGAGGTCAGGAGACGCGAAGAAATGGAGGCAAGACAGGGTTCTGATCAAGCCTCGAATTTTATTGTTGAAGCTGCAATATATATATATATATACACAGGCTGTAGGGGGAGGTTGCCGCAGGGACATTCCAAGGCGGGGCAAACTGTGGGAGGGAGGATCAGGGAGGGGACTTTGTAGGGATCTTCGGAGCAGGATGTGTTGTTAAGCGATAAGTTATCTTTAGCTTCTGGCCAAGCCGCTGGGCACCACGTGATCTCTGGTGACTGTGAGTTGTAAGAGGAGTTGGAAACTTAACTCCCAAGATGGAGTTGTATTTTCTAAGATGGAGTTGCTTGTATCAACTCTGATGGCTCCCAACAACCGTGGCCACCTGCACACAGAGAAAAGGCTTGTGAAGCCCCAGAGAGGAGCAGCCTGCCAGCCCAGGAGAGAGGCCTCTGGAGAAACCACCCCATGCCTCACCTCCAGAACTATGAGAGAGTACTCTGCTGCTGCTTAAGCCACCAGACTGTAGTGTTTGATATGGCAGCCCAAGAAATATGTGCAATGTCCTCAATTCTGCAGGAAACTAATATGATGTGTTCGACTCAACTAATTATAATGAGTGCTTGTTGTACACTTGAAAGTAGACCTATCCTCCTTTCATGTTAAGAACTTAAATGTTAAGAACTATTTATATAAGTGAGGAGGAGGATAAAATGGCTGTAGAAGATCTCACTCTTGCCCTCAGGAAGCTTTGAACTCTGGTACAAAAGACAAAAGTAGAATGCATGATCTCATTTTTGGCAAAGAAATTCAGAGAAGGAAGAGCTTTGTGAAAAAAGCTCCTATGATGTGGGACAACACAAAAGTGAGCATCTCACTCTGTAAATGGCCAGTTGGGAAATATGTGAGCATGATGGAAAGCCCAGGTGGACACTGACGTGGCTGCTCAAAATCACCAAAAGGATTGTGTATTTCTCAATGTGCTATGAAAAGGCAGTTTTAAGCTAGTGATGTGTGGGGCCTGAGACAATAGGTTTACCCATCTAGCCTACGGCCCACATGACAAAACTGCACCTATTGGGAAGAGCCTTAAAACATGGAAAACTAGCAGTTGCCCCAAATAGACAATGAGCAGGTGTCTGTGTCCGGGTCAGAAAGGAAGAGCCATGTGATGGAGCTGAAAGGTACTCATGGTGGAGTCTGGACGAGCCCACCAGCAACTGGATGGCAGGCATTTTTGCTCTTTAATCAAGCTCTCTTTACATTCCCAGCTTCTCCTAGATGGTCTGATGGGAAAATAGTGGAATGTGAGCCCAGAATATTTCATCAGCTGCTCTGTGCCAGACTGAATTTCTTCAGTTTATATTTAGAATACTTAGGCTGGCACGAGGTACCGAAAAAACAGCACCGAAGTGGTTTTTGTATAGATTGCAGTACATCAGTGTCACACAAATCACCAAAACTAAGAAATTCTAAGAATTTTATTTATAACATACTCTTAAAAATAAAATAAAAAATAGAAACATTGAGAATGCAGAAGAATCTTCTTGGTTGACTTCTCCCCTCTTTACGTTGACAAGAGACTTAAAAATAGACATTTCCATTTTTCTTTTTAATTAGAGAAAAATGAAGGTGTCCATCTGTTTTTGCTTTATGGATTGATTGATTGATTGATTGATGACATCTCTTTTAGCATTTCTTTCTGAACTGGAAAAACACACACCAACCCTTTGTTCTAAGAAGGAAGGAAGCCTTTGTAAACATTTTTTTTTTTTTATTACACGCTGGAAGGGAATATCATACGCTCTCTTATTTATTGGCAAATATTCTTGTATTTCATTTATGCTCTCAAGTGCTTCATTGGCAATCGGTGACAAACTGTAAATTTTCCACCTTCCCCCAGAACAGCTTATGAAATCTGTCAGCAATCTGTGTAACATACAAGAACCTTAATTATGAATCAATGGGATGCTAGGAGTAGAACTGTTCATTAATGCCATCAATGCTCAGTACGCAATAGCACTGTCACCGAAAACATGGTTCCTCTCCCCTAGCCCTAACTCCTGGATGACCCGCTTCTGCAGATAGGTACACACAGAGGTTTCACTTGATCTGATCGTCACATTATAAGGGAATGATGCACGATCCAGGGGAGTTTTACATTGCAAACAAGCAAGAATATTCTTGCCGAGAAAAATGAAAATCTCCCGAGACTTTTGCTGACTGACACTATATTTTATCTTCACGCTGAAACAACACAGTTATCAAATGAGAGAGAAGAAGAAAAATTACAAGAGATTTGATCTCCTTTATAGCTTCTAATAGTAAAATACACTACATGATTAATGAACCTGTCAGTTGTAATGGGAAGAATATGTAACAAGTAACTGTGCATTACTCGTTTGTGATTATATCTTTTATAAATTCAGCCATGTGTAGTGTGATAAGATTAACTCTTTACGATTTTAAGGTAATGCTGTAAAGTGAGTTAAAAACTGAGTCTGTTCTATTTTTGCCTCTCTGCCAATTGTTAATGTGACTTTTAAGAACACATTTCCTGCAATCGATAATTACTCAATTAGCAGCTTATTAAGTTTATATGTCAATAAATTTCATTACCAGGTGTCTGAGGCAGAAAAAAATGCTCTGGCACTTGGTGCATGCAATATTTCTTTGAGAAAATTTATTTTTTAAATGTGTTCTTTGCTGGATTTATTAGCCTATATAATATTCATAGAATTCAAGCCTAGACATGTAACTACCATTACTCAAAAATATATGCAAGGCTTAAGTAAAGAAGTAGAGCTATTGAGAATATCATTTTAGTATCAGATGGGAAGGAAGGAAGAAAGGGAGGGAGGGAGGGAGGAAGGAAGGAAGGAAGGAAGGAAGGAAGGAAGGAAGGAAGGAAAGAAGGAAGGGAGGGAGGAAGGAAGGGAGGAAGGAAGGAAGGAAGGAAGGAAGGAAGGAAGGAAGGAAGGAAGGAAGGAAGGAAGAAAGGAAGGAAGGAAGAAAGGAAGGAAAGAAGGAAGGGAGGGAGGAAGGAAGGGAGGAAGGAAGAAAAAAAGAAAAGAAAGGAAGGAAGGAAGGAAGGAAGGAAGGAAGGAAGAAAAAAAGAAAGAAAGAAAGAAAGAAAGAAAGAAAGAAAGAAAGAAAGAAAGAAAGGGGAGTTAGGGAGAGAAGGAAGGAAAGGGGAGAGAAGGAAAGGGAAAAAAATTAATAGCAGCAAAAAAGCTCACAGAAAACTAAGGGAGAGAAGGGCTAGGTGAGGGCAGTGTTATTGAAAGAACTTCCATATCTGCCTCTGTCTCAAAAGTTCCTGATAACAGAGCAAAGTGGTCCCAATTACATTCTTCATGGCCAATAGAAAATAAGTTCCTACTTGTTCATCTGTGTTTGTGATGGGAATTCCATAATTCACTGAGCAGCTGGTCCTGGCAATGTCTCCTATGGTCTCCATATAAACTTGTAGGAAATGATAAGTTCATAAGTTACACGTGAGGTTCTTAACATTGAAGTCCCAAGTGCAGGATATTAGTATCCAGATCTGCGTGGTGTGATAAGTGCCAAAAACCACAGGGTGTATCTATTATTGATCTACTGGCCTAAATTCCCAATGTCTAGTTACTCTGATAGACTAAAAAAGTTGGTTGCAAAGAAAGGAAGGTCAAATATAAAATGCTAAAATGAGGGAAGGGAGAGGAGGAAAAGGAAGAATGGCAAGGAGGAGAGGGAAGGGAAGAAGAATTTATTGAGCTTATCGTGTTCCAAGTTTTGTATCAAAATCTTGACATGTATTGTCTTATTTAACATTTCCATACAAATCATTATTTTATTCCCACCTTATCCATGAAAATGTCACTTGCTCAGGGCAACAGGACCAATAGGAAACAGTGATAAAGCCTAAACCTGAACGAGCAACAGTCAGCAAATGAGATTCAAGAGAGTTTCCGGGGGAGAGGAAGCCAGTCTGCAGGAGCAGTTGGGAAGTCCCATTTGGAAGTTCCATTCTCAGTGACAGTAGGAGGGAAGCTGCAGTGGAAGTCCCTGGGGGAGAGTGGTGACTCCATGGTGCTGGGAGCAGACCTCACCTACCTCACCTTCCCCAGGCCTCACGCTCATCACATCTACACAGTCACACTTCATGTCCAGCCTCTTCCATAAAGGGCAATCTGTTTCTCATTTCTTCCTAAAGGAGTTGTGGTATAGAGGAGACCTGAGTTGTGTGGTGGTGGCTTCAGGGTACAGCTGTGTGGGTTGTGCCCTGCACAGCTCCAAGCTGGATCCATTCTGCAAAACCACATGTGGCAGCATCTCACCAGGACGCTGTTCAAAGTTCTGCCACCTTGGAGAATTCTGAGCCCCATTTCCTCAGATGCATAAAGGGGATGAAAATTTCTACCTCATGGATCTTAGGAAAATCAGTGGGTGTTACATCTGCCACAGAATAGGCTATTGAATAATTGTTATCAATCTGACTCCATTGAGAGAATTTAGATTAAATTCAGCTATTTTTAAGATCTTCAAAACAGGGAAGTATTAGTAAGTTTTAAACATATGACATCCTTATATAATTTTATATATATGCAATTGAATAATCAAATGTATTCCCGAAATCTTTGGAGAATTATCTCAAATTATAGTTTGGCCAAGTCCTGGAGAAGGGGTCTGCCTGTAGGTCAGGGAAATTTCTGGGATGAGTTGTGGAGTTTTGACAGTTTAAGGCAGGATGGAGAGGAGAAGGTGGAAGACAGCATGAACAAATCAGTTGTCAAGGCCAAAATCTGACAAAAAAACAACAACAAGAAAAACCCCACAATGAATTCATTCAGCAAACACCAGAAGGGAGTAAGGAGTACCTGATAACAACAATAATAAGACAAACACAGACTTTGTGGAGCTTCTTTGTGGCCTTGGTTGAGACATTTCATGCAAACACATGCATATGTATAGATCAGTATATTGATTCTGATTTCTTACCAAATTATCTATATTTAGACAATCATTAATTATGTGTTTTATATTTATTAGTTATCTTTAACTATCTACTTAGGCATCCAAAAATGTAGACGTCTGTCTGCCGAAGGAAAATTCCTTAAGCCAAACCCATACATACTACTCTGGGATATTCAAAATCTAACTCCAGATTACTTTCAAGTGTCTAATGACTACACTCTCTGTGGTTTTGGAGCCAGAATTTTTCACATTTAAGTAATTCATAAATTAAGATTTATCAGAGGTTTTTATATACAATATGTACCATGAAGTTAATAACTCCAAACTCAACAAGTACCTTAAGAATGTATCATTTCCTATAAGTGTGTGTGAAGATCACAGAAAACATTGCCAGGATCAGCTCATGAGTAAATTATAGAATTCCTATGCCAAACAGATGGACAAGTAGGAACTTTACATCTATAGCTAATTGGTCTACCTGAGATATATTATTGCACCCTCTATAGGACCTGGAAGAATAGGTGAGTCTGGGGACTGTGCATTTCAAGATCATAAGTTACACTCACTAAAAACCTTGACTCACAAAATAATTGTGTGTGGAATCTTTGTTGAAGCCTAATGAGTAACATATGCAATATCTTTTTACGCTCCAATTAACCAAGCAAAACTGAAACCATAGTTACATAAAGACCATCCTTTTATTAAACTTTGTGAATTATTTAACTGTCTAACTGCTATACTGCACACTTGAAACGACGTAATATAAATAACATTGAATATCAACTGTAAGAGAACAAATTTAAAATTAAAACAAGCAAACAATATTTTCAATTTGAATTCGAACTTCCCTTTAGGACAGTACTAAACTCATGTTTCTTGTGATTGTAATTCCTTCTTTGTTTCCTTACCCCATGGCCAAAGATTCCATTTTATGGTCTTTACTTGCCTTGGTTTCATACATAAAAGAAGGTCAGAAGTATGCATTTTAAAATGCAGTAGTGGAATGATGATACACTTGATAACAAAAAATTCCATTGAATTGAAATATCAGTTAATATTTACTACCTCATGATTTCTATACATTTATTTATTTATTTATAATATTTTTATTGATTTTTTTTTTTTTAGAGAGAGGAAGGGAGAGGGATAGAAAGCCAGAAACATCGATGAGAGAGAAACATCGACCAGCTGCCTTCTGCACACCCCTACCAGGGATGTGCCCGCAACCAATGTACATGCCCTTGACCGGAATCGAACCCAGGACCTTTCAGTCCTCAGGCTGACACTCTATCCACTGAGCCAAACCGGTTTTGGCTATACATTTATTGTTTTTATCTACTATCTTTTAAGCTTTTAACTTATGCTAATTGCCCTTCAATTTCAACCACTGACATTTCCCTTTTGAGAAGTCTTGTGTCTTTTTCTGCTTAAGAACTCTATTCAGGTTTATAAATAATTGTAGCAGCTTTACAATTAGTTTCAAACTTTTAAGCTCTCACTAACATTCTTCAAATCTGTCCCTGACTACCTTACATACTTTCTTTCCTTATCATGGGCCTTAGGTTCTAATAATGTTTTCCCCTGATGTGTCATGTTCTTTCCTGCTTCAGTGCCTTTGCGTATTCGTTTTTCCTGGAGTGCTCTTTCTTAACTTGTCCTAGAAATGTTAGTTTCTCAATTTATCCATAATCTCCATTCAAGACCCAGAATGTTAGTTTCTCCATTCTCCTAACAAACTCATTTTCTCCATTCAAGATCCAAAACTCACCAGGCATATCTCTTCTTTTATTCCCATACCTTCTAACATCATGTGAATCTTGAAGTAGGAACTATGTTTCAGTTGCCTTTGCTTCATAAATACCTAATGGTAGGCACTTAAAAGTGTTGAATAAATGAGTGAATAAGTGAAGAAATTAGTAAACTTCATAGGGTTATGTTGAAGGTTGATGTGATGACATTTGTAAGCTATATAGCAGCATCCCAGGAACATAGAGAATGTGAGATAAGTAACTTCCATGGTCATCATTATTGTATGATATAATCCTGTCTGCTTTGCTTTTAGTGTTGGGTCTCTGCATTGTTCAAACTTGTTAAAAGCCAATGTGTCAGTGTGTTCCAATGAATCAGGAATTCTGCCATGACCTAACACATTGGTCTTATTCTTCTATGGGCGCAAGGTAACCAGAGCAAGACAGATGGAGGAGAGGGAAGATCTAAAAAGCTGATGTTTTTTTTTTTAATTCAAAAGATTGAAGGCCTAGAGCTTTCATAATTAAACCATCAAGAGGCAGAACAAATAAGAAGCAATTGTCTTCTAAAAAAAGTGTTTTTCCTGCCACTTCTATATCCTTTTTTAGAAAGCATATTGCCCTCCTGATTACTTTCCCATTCTTTTAGAGATACCTTCAGTGTTCAATATGCATGGTGTGTGTGTATGTGTGTGTGTGTGTGTGTGTGTCAATATGATCCACCTCAGTACCCACTTCCCCTATTTCAACCTAAGCCTGAGTCTGTCTAGAGAACCTCCAAACACCTAACAAATACCAACAATAGTTATTTATTGATTTGAAATAACTTTTCTAGAAAAAATAAAATGTAAACATGTTAGAACTAAAGCTGTATAGTGAGTTCCTCTGGGTAGAATGGAAAGTTGACTAATGTGAAACCTCAAGCTTCTCTCTTTGACTCAGACAGCCATGGGTGGGATGGTGTTCCTCACTTAAGACCCAGAGGTATGGCACATCATTTTGAAACAAGTACTTTCTATCCCATGGCTATTTTTACAAAAACTTTTCCAAGGCATATATATATATATGCCTTTTGTCTTTTTATTAGCCACTGACTTTGGTAGCAGTTTATTTGGGTTCAGTCTTTATATAATCCAATTCTTTCTAACATTTTAAGGTATAGGGATATTTTCTACTTGTAAAAAAAATTTAGCTTTTCTACACTGATTTTCTTTCATGTTTCACTTATAATTTATCCAATTCTACTAACTTAATTTTCATGCCATCTATTCTCCTAGGTATTTCTGGAGTAGTGAGAATTCTGCAATATCTACAACAAAAAGAAATATTTTATTTGGCATATAATTCCACTATATAGAGCCTGAAAAGCAAACATCTATAAATATAATATTTTTAAGAAACCAGTTTCATAAAAGAGATGACAGATTAATCTGGAAAGATTGTCAATACATTCCCTACATGCTATCTCTCAGACATTGATAGTATTTGGGGATGTTGATGATTGTTTTATATAATTACTTACGTTGTTTTGTAAAAGTGTCCAATAATATCACTCTAAGTAAAATTCTGACAAGTCCTTTTGGTTGCTGAAATGCTTATTGAACTATGTCCAGTGGTTGTTTTTCAGGATAAATTCCTTCATGAAAAAACTACCCAAGCCATATATGTCTTTCAAGTGAAATTCTAGTTCCAAAAATAACTCTCCAGCTTCTATTTAAGGAGCAGAGGCCCAGTGCATGAAATTCATGAATGTGTAGGATTCCTAGACCTGGCTGGCAATCAGGGTCAATCGGGGCCTTCCAGCTGCCTACCGGGGACTGCCTTCATTCTGCACTGCCCCTGGTGGTCAGAGCACATCATAGCAAGCGAGCAAACTCCCAGTCTCCTGGTCAAACACCTAAGGGGAAAATTTCCAAATAAGTTTTGCATATTTAGGTATCTTCTTGTGTATGTGTGTATATATATATATATATATATATATATATATATATACACACATACACAAGAAGATAAAAGTCATGCACATACAGAAAAGTGTCATCATTTGGACTGACACGTAAGTAGGTATATAAATAGGCATAATCTGAAAAGCATTTGGCCAGACTCTCTCCTTGGCAATATCTGTATCTGGAATTTCACTATGTAGAAATAAACTGACAGATGTCAGAGCAATGGCCTTTATAAGTGAAATGCACATGGGTACTGGGTGGAGGGGGTCACCAGGAAGAAGTTAGGAATACTGAGAAAAGAGCTAAGAGGACACCAGAGAAGCAGTACCCGCCCCTGAAAATGATTTAATCTGAGTAGGTGACAACCAAATGTTCCTGAGTTGGCCTGTTGTGATGTCAGTAGTGGAAGATTACATTTAGAACTTTTGATCTAATCACTGAACACATAGAGGGCTTTTGTTTCAGAATTTTTACATAGGCTGAAAAAAACAACAATGCAAATTTATATTTCTGCAAATACATTCAAATGTATCAACACCAAACAACTTTTGAATTTGTTTTCCTAAAGGGAGAATTTACAGATTCCTGAGATTATAACTGTAAAAGATAATTTGGAGTCATGCTAGATTAAGAAGTTATTAAATATTCAACATACTTATGATTAAATAAGTGGATGGCAGCTAGTGGGAGCCAGGTTTCTCACTATTGGAAAGGGAGTTTATAGATAAGCAAGGAGAGAAGGCTATAATGATCCATATGGTAATGGGTTTAAGTTGGGAACATCAGAATGGGTTTGTGTTTAGCTTAATAAATATACAGATGGTTATATGCATGTGACTATATTTATAGACATGTGTCTATATACAGGTTAGAGTGCACCTATCTTTCCTTTCTTTGTTATCTGAGAGAGCCCAAAGCAATGACACCCCTGGAGCCTAGATCTTGATTTATAATACTGTTCTCAAAAAAAATAATAATAAAATAAATGGAGAAGTACTGAATCTGGCTATGACTAGGGCTGATTCAGTTATTTCTGACATTGTTAGTACTTGGGAATGTTGATGATGGTTTTATATAATTACTTACGTTGTTTTGTAAAAGTATCCCATAATATCACTCTAAGTAAGATTCTGACAACGTGTCTTTTTAGTTGTTGAAATGCTTAGTGAAGAATGTCAAGTGGTTGGTTTTCAGGATAAAGTCCAACATTCCAAGTCACACATGTCTTTCAAATGAGATTCTAGTTCCAACAATGACTGTCTAGCTTCTACTTAAAGACAAGAAGATAAAAGTCAAGAAAGGCCTGGAATATCTCACAGTGCCAGGAAGTAATGAGATTTAAAAACAAAACAAAACAAAAACAATAGTAAAGGTATTTTAAAGAGACATACGAATCAACTAGAAGTGTTCCCAATAGTCAAATCTGGAACAATTTGAGCAAAACAAAGTAAATAAAGTAATATTGAATTATAATGAAATTATAAAATAAATATTCCTGCATATATATTTAAATCAATAATTTCATAAATAAGTGGAAGTTAAGAAACAGAAAGTTTCCAAATAAGTCATGTAGATACTTCCACCCCACTGTTTAACTGAAAACTGTACATAGAGACTTCATTATGAAGTGTATAGTGTCTGAAAGGGAGGAAAATAGAGTAACCTTACAGTGAAAAACCCTGACAAACACTACCAGTGTCAGGTGACCAAAATCAGCATCATCCATGATAGGTCATGTTGATCATGGATACCTTAGATATGATGTGATAAAAATGATACTTAAAACACATAACCTCACTCTAATCATGGAAAACATTAGACAAATACCAGTTAAGGAACATTGTAATATACCTGACCAATACCACTCAAAACTGTGATAGTCACACAAAAAAGAAAATTTTCAGAAACTTACATAGCTAAGATAGCCTAAGGAGATATAATGTATTATCTGGATGGGTTCTGGGGGAGAAAAAGGTAAAAAGTAAGAAAATCTATATAAAGTATGGAGTTTATAATAAAATACTAAGAAGTAAACTTAACTAAGAAGGTGAAAGAACTGTACACTGAAAACTACCAAACATTGATGAAAGAAATCAAAGAAAACATAAAATGCCAATCATACCTCAATAAAGCTGAAAAAAGAAGATACACACAAAATTAAAATATATCCCATGTCCATGGATTAGAAAACAGTATTATACCCAAATCAATCTACAGATTCAATGCAATCCCTATCAATGCAATTGACCTGTAGATGAGTTATATGTATCCTGCTCTCTGCATATCAGTAAACCATTGGTTTTAATAATCAAGACTCAGCTTCTGTGAAACAGTGTCTAATATATGGCATGCACAGATATAATGAAAAAGTTATAGCCTTTGCAAGCAGACAGACCTGAGTTCAAATTTTCAAATCTCTCCCTTGTGACTTAATAATGCAAGCTATTCAAACCCCAAACCACATTTCCCCTCTGTAAAAAGGGGATGATAACATGGCAGCTTATTTGCTTTTTTTTTTTTTTTTTTTTTTTACAAGAATCAGACTACATGGAGATACACACAATACATATATCCTATATAATAAAAGGATAATATGCAAATTGACCCTAATGGTGGAATGACCAGGAACTACTGGTCACTGTGACACTCACTGACCACCAGGGGGCAGACACTCAACCCAGGAACTGCTCCTTGGTGGTCAGTGCACTCCCACGGGGTGAGTTCTGCTCAGCCACAAGCCGGGCTGATGACTGCAACGGCAGCAGCAATGATGGAGCCTCTCCCACCTCTTTGACAGTGCTAAGGATGTCCAACTAATGTCTTAGGCTCAGCGAGCAGGCCTAAGCTGGCAGGTGGACATCCCCCGAGGGGTCCCAGACTGTGAGAGGGCACCGACCAGGCTGAGGGACCTCTGACCCCGAATGCAAGAATTTTCATGCACCGGGCCTCTAGTAGATATATAAAGAGAAAGAAGGAAGGATAGAAAGATATAGATAGATAGATAGATAGATAGATAGATAGATAGATAGATAGATGATAGATAACTGATAGATAGATGATAGAATATAAGTAGGACATTATAAATACTCAAGAAACAGGTTTTGAAATTGTTACTATTCATGAGATTTCTCTTGGGGCTTTGTTAATTACCTACTGACATACTTTAGCTCTAATTTCTCCTATGATCTATCACAAAAGACAAGCCTGTGAGTAGGCACAAGGCTAGGTTTTGGTAAATATTATGTACTTCCTCCATGCCTCCTATGAGATAGAAGATCGTAAAATTCCCCAGGCAACTAAATGAGCCAGCCTTTGCAATTACCCCCCAGTGTGAGGCTACCTCCATATTGAGTCACAGAACCACTAGCAATGTCTGAGCACTTGAATTCCTTGACAGGAGGTTTCTGTTCATAATAAAATGGTAACAGCCTGGAAGGGATACCATGTCTTTTTATTAGGAAAACTTTGGACATCTTTGCAGCCTAAAAGGCTAACAAATGATGGGCATGATGTGGCGTATTAGAATAAAGCAAATCCTAGAGCATCTCAGCCGTCAGCATTTTTCATAGTTCTAGTGGCCACAATTCAGAAAGGTAAAAACGGACCTGGAAAATGTGCAAAAAACTTAAGAATATAAATGATCAAGAGAGAACCGGGATGTGAGACCAGAACTCATTAGTCACTGAAGCCAAAATAATTTTATTTTTAAAGCATTCATCTCTGAGTTAGTCCCAGAAATAGATTCCAGGGACCACCACTGCAGTGAGATGCCATTAGAGGTTCAAATAAGAAAGTAAACATGCACTTATTAATGACACATATTTATGCTCTATGTATCAGGCTATTTCCAGATACACAAAAACCGTTATTGGACTTTTTTAATTGCCATGCTTCTTAATTCCAATTTAACTGTGTGGTCACATTGAAGCCACTTAATTACTATGTTTCTACTCAACACGAATGTATTCCCTAATCCCACAAGTGGTCTATTAATAGACTCTTATAAACAGAATTTCTACTGACTTCCATTAATGGTGAATATTTATTTTCACTGTAACTAAATACTATAAAATATTAAAAGGGACACCATGTAAGAAATGCAAAGACATTTGTTTCTTTGCAGATATAAACATACATGATGAGTTGTACATAAATAGCTTTTTCTCCAGAGAGCTACCTTCTTTGCCTCGCCCTTATGGTATGTATGTAATAAAAACTGTGTACTTTGGGGCTTTTGGGAAATATTTCATTTCTCAGTATCATTTCATTCCTGTTTTTCCAACACAAGGCAAAGAAATGTGGGCTTTCAGCCGACATGACATCAGCATCACACATATGGGTATGATATCATCTAGGATTTTTGTCACAAAGAGTTTAGGAAACCACTTTTAAAATTCTGTCCTCAAAGATGGGTTCACTAAGGTATGCTTTTTAGAATTACATTTATTGGGGTGACATTGGTTTATGAAATTATATTGGTTTCAAGTGTACAATTCTATGATGCATCCCATCTACTGTATATAGTGCATTGTGTGCCTAAGGTAGGTTTCTTAAAAGCCAAACACTTGAAGCAACTAGCTTTGCTGATGCTTATTCCACAAGGAGAGGAAAGGAGAGCATGGCTTTCTGGAAAAAGAAAAAGTTCCTAACCCCTTGAACTTCATACCTTAGACTATTTTTAGTTCTTTGACATGGCTAGTTATCATTAGGACATACAATCCTGCTGGAAATAAGTTGCGGATCTAATAACTAAGTAGAGTGCAGGGAAAGAGGCTGGTGGGAAGGAAGGAAGGACTTTTCTCTCTTCGTATTTATACTCACTCTTCAGCATTCCTTGATTGCCTACCCTGTTGGACACCTTGCTAGATACTGGAAACACACTAAGTTTTATAAGATTAATTGCCTTCACATTAACTATAATCAATAGTGAAATTCTGCTTTGTAATGTTTAATTTTTAATCATCAGATTTCCCTCTAACTTCTCTGGCAATGTTATCATTATTGTCTTGTACTATCGCTATTTTTATATTTGTCATATTATCATCATTATATCATTTTTCTTATTAAGAATCTGAACAGCAGAATTCAAGAGGATGATTTCGGACTCATATTGCCCACCCTATAATCCCAGCTCTGTCACTAGTTACTTAACCATTCTGTGCCTCAATTTCCTCACCATATATACAGAGGTAAAATCAGGACCACTCTAGTTATAGAGTTACTCTAATTATAACTGTTTTTTTTAAAAATAGAACAAACCACAGTTTGGAAGAGCACCTAGCATATCACAAGCTCTGTTTGGCATTTATATTATTAGTAAATAATAACTATAACTGCTTATAGATGAGGAAACCAAAGCTCAATTGGGTGAAGTGACTTGGGAATGCTGAGTTGACATTCAAATGGGTGCTCACAGTCTTCACTCACTTTGAAGTCTTATTAAACAAAGGAAATACGTAGAAACATTGAAACAAAGGGAGCAGCAGTATGTATTTACATGGCACCTTTCTTTGTTAGTGCTTTTCTATCAAATTTTCATTTCTATTTAAAATGCTTTTACAAATGAAGCTCAAAATGTGGAAAAAAAATCAAGGAGCTCAGGCATATATGATTTACTAAAAATTTCAAAAGTGGACAATAGACACATTTTACACAGCTCTCCATTCCTCTGCTTCTATTTCTATCAGCACATCCACTTCTCAGAAAGCCCGCTGGCTCCCCATGGCCTAGGGTGAGGTCTGAAACCCTTAGTGGAATTTCAGGGTCTTAGTGGAATTTCTGACACCATCCTGACTTCCCTACATCTCCCACCACAGCTCTCCCAACTCCAGTGAGTATGCCCCTTCCCCAGACTTCTCACACAGTTCCCCAGGCCTCTGCCTTACCCTAACCCACTTCCTCCCTGCACGGTCCTGGTCCCTTCCCCACCACCCACATGCTTAGCAGAATCCCAGCCTTCCCTTAAATGCTGTTGAAATGTTGACTTACTGAGAACTTTCCCTCAAACTGGCATTCAAATCAAGTGTGTCTTTCTTTGCATTTTCATATGCTTTGCTTACACAGGCACAGTAACACTTTGCTTGCCCTCCCTTGTGGGTAATTTGCATTCTGCTTTTCCCCGATGATGGTCACAGCAGAAGCATCTGTGCTGTGCGTATAAGCCCTCTAAGCCTCCTGGAACACGCTACGGGATGTTACATGGAGGACGCAGGCCATCGTTTGCTCCACCATTTCATTGATGCCGAATATTTCGCTTCCCATGTTTTCACTATTATAATCAATGCTGTAATAACCACGTCCTAAACAGCCTCTTCATGACTTTTGCAAATCTCTTGGAGACTCTGAAAATTAATCCGTGTGAGCTCTTCGTTGTATCTGCAGTGAGTCATTATCGCTGCTTGTGTCTCACCTTTCCAGGTGGTCATTTGTTTGATGGGCTTATTTTTCCAAAACATAATACTTCATAAAATAACCATTCTCGCACTGCCTCAAACTATATCTTTTATCTCTTCTCACACACACATAAAAATTGTTTTGTTTTTGTCTTCCTCTTTTACTGTATAGTGCTATTGTGGAATAAAATAATCGTGATGTGCTTCAGAATGGTAAAAAGAATTATTCTACCCCCCAAAGATAACGTTAATAACTTGAGATAGCAACATATTTTAATTCTTGTTTCTCCCTCCCTCCCCCCCCCCCCAGTTTATTTCACTTTATCTATAGGGAAAGAAGCATATATCTTCCAATGTATTTTCTCATTGGCTTCTTAAAATTTTCTTGAAAAATAGGTCAAATGAATGGGGGGAAATTTCGCCTTTGTATTTGAGAAAATTATGCTGTACCTCTTCAAAGCTCAAATTTCCAAGTTATTTTTCTTAATATTTACTCAGCAATATTTCACTGCTCCTACTTAATTGTAGCTTACAAAGTATATAATGCAAAAATGGGAAATATCTGTTTATGAATCAGTTATTTATAGTTTTGGTGCTTTTAATGAAGCCTTTGAATCTAGGCCACACAATAGTTTTGTAGTGAAGTCACTTTCTATTTCTTGAAGAAACTTCTTCTAAAAATCTATTCAGATGTGTTTTCAGAAATTAAATACTAGAAAAGTAAAAAAATAAAAGAAAAAAGGGTTTTTTTTTTTCTCTAAAAATATAACCTGTGCCAGAGGCCAAGTTGCAAAGCATCCAGAAAGTTTTTGGCTGTTAGTAAACATTCCAGTGACATTTAGATTAAACAAGTTATCAGAAAGAAGAAGATAACAATGACACAATACTTAGGTAGGGGGAATAAGGAGAAATAGAATATAGCTCCTTAGAAACGTATAATGAGAAAAAAAATATTTAAAATGTCAAGAAGAAACAGAAAACAGAAAGTCAAAAACCTCAAGGCAAAAAGGGTCTTTCCCTTAATGTTTGTCTGTAGAAAGCTCTCAGGTTTCTCTGTTAGAGGAAGAAGCAAGAAAATTTTAAAAATTTAAAATTTGTAACAGAAAAAATAACCTGAATAAATTGTTCACTGCCTGGATATGCTAACTGGGAGGTCAGAAACTTCACCTAAACCAAGAAAGATATACAGCAGCTAAACTTATTCAATCTTTGTGGGAAAATAGATCTAGACTAACCAGTATTTACAAGACATAAGCATTACTGTACCTGAGTTCTTTTGTTTCTTTATATCAAACTCCAATTTGGGTTTCATATTTTTTTTTTAAAAAATTACTGAATAAGCAATTTTAGTGAAGACAATATTTCTATTTTAACACAGTACTATTTTATTGACAATCAACAGCCATTAAAAGTACATGCTATAATTCTGACTAAGTAATTTGCATGCCTAAATAAGCCTGCCTGTTAGAACATAATACTTAACATGGCAATGTCACCCACATGATTTTAGTTAACTATATTGCTGGCTCAGGAGAAAACAGATTCAAAAGTGGTGGCTATGATCATTTGAACCAACGAGAAATTGCAAACATTACAAATCCCACAAGTTACCAGTACTTGCTTCAGTAAACCTTATTTGTGATCCATCATCTCAAGAAAAAAAAAAATCATTTTCTTAAAGAACATGTGTGTGCAGACATTTGCTAAAAGATCCATCCTAGTCAAAGGGAAATGGATGCAACTCCAAGTTTCCAGCCAGGATTTTAGAAATCAAGTAGGTACCATCAGGTGGCAATTTGGTAACCACTTGAGTCGAGTCTTTAGCATCCACATTCTCTTAGACATATGTCATCTGACACTGACTTGGCATTGCAGATACTGTTATGCCTATGCATTTGATATGAAGCGGGCTGATTTTACTGGACTTCGTCTCTTCCTACATACAGAATTCCCACTGAAGTGAAGAACCCTTCTGTTTACCATTGAAGTTTATCATCATACTGTTTGTCATAACGAAGTCAATGGGAGCTCTGTGCACACAGGAATGAAGCAGCCAGCAAAATCAAGCCCTGCGTACTAGAAATCTGGAGAGAGGCCAATGATGAACTGGCATAGAAACGTAATAACCATCTTGCCTTTACAGCTGGTCTCTTGAAACGGAATGGGAGCCTACGGGGGAGGAGGGCACTCAGCAGAAATGGTGCCTCTGCAGGGCACTCAGACTCGGGGCAAACAGACAACTAGAGCCACGGAGCCGTCAATCTGCCGCAGGATCCACGGGACCACTCTCATCCACCCTTTATGAAATTAATTAACCGAAGTGGAAATTAAAGTGGTGCAGAGTTATCTTAGAGGGGAGGGGGGGAATGTGCATTGTGTGAAGAAATGGTAAGTTCAATAATTCAAAAGGAAACAGTGGCTGAAGAGATGATCTTAGCCGCATTACATCGCGATATCCCCTCCAACCCACCCACACCCACCGCAAACACTCATTTTCTGAAGGGCAAGATTGTCTCAAGGTCTTATCGACACTAACTGCATTACCAAGGCACAGAGAACACAATCAGATCTCTCCCCTTCATAATGTAGATGTTGTCTTTTTTAAAGCAAGCTTGATTATATTCTGAATAGGTCAGTCTGTGTGCCTGACATTTCTCCTCAGTTTCCTGTGACCTTTTAATAAGAATGACTTGGTTTCTGCACTGTAGAAAATGGAGCTGTCCCTTTTCAATCAGCGACTATGAGAAGCACAGTTTGAACATATCACATTTTCTGGGCGGCATTATTCCTCCTAGGACAACAAAGCAAATGAAACCCAACCGTTCTATAAAAACATGTGTCCTGTTTGGCTTTAATTTTTACCTTTTTCTGCTGCTCATTCACATACCTTTGTAAATATTTAAACAAACGAGCAGTCACATTTGCTCAGGGAAAGTAACAAATTAATAAAGTCTCTGTTGAACCAATCTGACTTTTTTCATAATGTATGCTTAACCAGATGTCATCTCTGAATAGCCTTGCGAAGAATTATTAACAGGGACCTTCCATGGTTATGGAGAGACAATTATCAACCATAATCCGATTTCTAAATTTCAAAAAAGTATTCCACTTTAATAGGTTCCAGCATCAGAGGATTCAGCCAGACAGACCATCCGTGCCTGGATGAACAGGAGAATGGTTTCCTCCCAACTTGAAAGGCTGTGCCTGCCATGCCACAAAGACCAGCCTCCCGATTTCTCGCAGGAATACCGGTCAGTCTGGGAAACTCCCAGGAGGTATCCATTTGCACAGCCTAGGATCAGATTCATAGATATGAGCTTTATTCCCACAACTGGACTGGGTTTCCTGATAGAGAAATTATACATGACTACCTAAAGGAAGCTAAACTCGGGAATATAGTATATAATACAGGCAGGGAGCACCAGCCACCAAAAGATAACTGAGAAGCTGAGCTAAAAAGTGAGTCAGAAGCATGTATATGGCACTCACGGTGGCAATACCTGTGTGATGCACTGGGTTCCACTCTTCAGGACTCCACACAAGAATGGCCCCTGTCTTCATGGGTGATTAGGAAGATACAGATAACAACATATTTGCCAATTTGAGTAATAAGGGAAAGAATATATCTATTGTAGAATAGGCTAGTGGATAAAGATAATCTAAAGTTAACAAACTTCAGTAAAGGGCAAGATAGTCAATATTTTATGCTCTGTATGTTACCTTTGATCTGTAATGCAAATTTTTATAAACCATTAAGTACATAAAAATTATTTTTGATTAGTTCAAAGGGTGGCTGGGTGGCAGGAGTAAAGGGATGGGAAGGGGGACACCTATAATACTGTCAACAACAATAATATATATTTAAGCAAGACAAATGCCAAAGCTAGCCTGTGGCCACAGTTCTCCTACCTCTGATGGCATAAGGAAAGGTCGGAGCTCCAGAATAATTATGCGCAAAGAAAGGTTCAAGGTGGAAAGTCAAGGCCAGCATATGGGAAGCAACAGAGAGAGATGAAACGGGGCAGGCGTACTGGGCTCAGCAGGCTTCAGTGGGAAGTTTAAACATTATTTTAAAGGCAGTAAAAAGCCACCAAAGAGGTGTTGACCAAAAGCGATGATATGATCCAATTTATTTAAAAGGCCTCTTTTGCCTGCGTGTGGAAAATTTGCATCAGTTTTTGCCAGCCTGGTGGTACCAGAACTCTGTGAGAAGGAAGAGAGCAGGGGCAGGCAGGGGCAGGCAGGATGGGGCAGGAGGGGTGAGACAAGGAAGTCCTGTCTTTTTGCTCCTTCTCTTGGCTTTCTAGGAACCAGAGAGCCCCTTGCATGGAGGTAAAAGGCATCTTCCATCCAGCTGCTTTTAAGGATTTGATGGTTGGGCTCTTGCCCCTGGATATCATTTTTTTAATTTTTCTTTCAATTTTCAAGAACCCCATTTTGAACTCAAAAAATATTCACTTATTCTAATATGGTTGGTTGTTCTACCAGCAATGTTTTTAAAGATGTAAATGTGCTCACTTAGGAGTAAGTCTGCATGGATATCTAATGAGTTAGAGGGAATAATTCAGGAGATTGTGATGTTCTCCTTTTTGCCCTCCTTGCCCCTCTTCTGTAAAGAATCCGGATTAGACGTGCCTAGGCAGAGAGGAAGCAGAGAGCAATTGTTTATTGTCTAAGGCTATATGACTCACCATTTCCAGCCTCACGTTCCCTGCTCTGCCTGAGGACATCTTAGCATGTTTCTGCCAAAGTCTCCCCTCCTCCCACACTGAGCCCGGGACTCACCTTTTCCACGGAGCCCTTCCAGGAGACAGAAATCGTGAGCCAGTGTTCCTCAAAGACGCCAGATCCGCACACCTGTGTTCTGAACCTCTGTCATGGGTTCAGCCTTTCTTCTCAGGTTTGGGTTCTGCTTCTTGCTTTCCTACCCCTTGTGAAAGAAAAAAGCCACATGCTAACCTGACAAGCTCAGGGAAGGCCTGCGTGGCAGTCTTGCAAACCCAGAGATCTAATATAACCACAAAAGATGGTTTGAAAATCAAATATCTAACAGGTTATAGTAGGTAGTCATGTCCCAGATATTTTCCCAGACAAAGATCAACTTTGGTCTTTCTACTGAGCCCATTTGCCTTTTTGCCTCTAAGATAACATATCTGTGAGATGTCTGGGTAACTTGTAACTTCCCTTGTTCCAGAGCCCCTGGGGAACAACCAAATGTGGTGGGCAACAGGACAGATGCCTCAAATTCCTTCTTTATCATGTTAATTGTTCCTGCACTCACCTGAGTACACGTCCATCATTTTACTTTTTATCCAATCCCAGGAGTTTCCCACCACTTTGCTTTCTCCCGCCTCCTTACTCCATCACCAATGAATTTCATGTAACCCACCTATGTCCCTCCTTTGATTTCGGTGTATAAATAGAGAAATGTAACTCGCCATTCTTCGGAGCATTATCTCAATCCGTTGAGGTTTTGCTTCCCAGCAATTGTCGACAGTTTTGGCTCAAATAAACTCATTAAAAAATTCTTTACAGGTTTCAATGGTTTTTTTCGTTAACACCCTCTTAGCCAGAGGCGCTGAAGGTTCCCCTGAAAGGGAAGCCCAGTTTGATACTAAAAAAATTGTCTGAAATAGGGGCAGCCTCATAAAAAGAATGAAATCTTACCATTTGCGATCATATGGATGGACCTAGAGGGTATTACACTAAGTGAAATAAGTCAGTCAGAGAAAGAGAAATGCCATATAATTTCACTTCCATGTGGACTCTAATGAACAAAGTAAACAAACAAACAAAGCAGAAACAAACTCATAGGTGCACAGAATACACCGATGTTTGCGGGGAAGGAGAGTTGGGGGGCTGGGTAAAAAAGGCGAAGTGATTAAGAAGCTCACATTGGTAGTTACAAAATAGTCACAGGGATGTAAAGTACAGCACAGGGAATAAAGTCAATAATATTGTAATTACTTGTGTGTGATGCCAGGTGGGTACCGAATATTTCAAGGGAAATACTTAAGTCAAGTATGTGATTGTCTAACCACTATGCTGTACACCTGAAACTAACAGAAAATAATATTGAATGTAAACTGTAATTCCAAAATGAGATTTAAAAAATATGACAAATAAAAATATATTTAAAAAAATTAAATAGGGCAGCCTCAAGAATAGATATAACTAATTCAATATCAACCCAAATATTCCAAGGGAGGACCTTCCTCAAATACCACCCCCCACCCCCCACTCATCTAACAAGGGCCTAGGAAATTCCCACCTCTTTTTTAGGTTAAATAAAAAATGTTCAAAGTGTCTTACATAGGATACTATGCTCCTGAAACTCTCTATAAAAAGCAACAGCTAAATTTGGTCAGGTAAAGCCAGGGCATCCTGCACACTTTCTCCCTTGGAAACTAATACAGCGCCTAACACATTAAACACCCCGACCCAATTAAACTTTATTTACCTGATTGGTTCCGGAACCTTTTGACCACAAGATCCACTTTTCTTCTAAAACATACTAGTTCCTCAAAACACGTTGGGAAGGGCAAAGTTCAGGCATTCTCCCCAGCAGGCCTGAGGAGGAGTGAGGGGGTAAGGGGAAGGAAACAGCAACAACCTGGGTGATGTGACCCATTAACATTTCATCCCTTATCCAATTACCTCTTTGAATTAAGAAGATAATGTGTTTCCCCAAAAATAAAACATCTTCCGAAAATAAGACCTACTTACAGGTTTCCTTCTGAGTGAAATATAAGGCATCCCCCGGAAAATAAGCCCCCTTCCCCCCTAGGCTAAACATGAGAGATTTGGTCCACTGATTCTGAAAGAAATGGAGTCACAAGAAATTCACCAGGAAATTCAGGAATTGGATTGTTATGATGATGTTTCAGAAGATGATGACATGATTGTCATTGAATAAATGAGTAAATTCTTGATACTGTGGGATTCACAGTTTGTCTGGTTTGTGCTGACAACTACAGTACTACCGTACCGTATACAGGTAATAAATTTCCTTTATTTTCATTTAACAATAAATGTATACCGTATTCTTCTTCATGGAAAAATAAGACAACCCCTGAAAATAAGACCTAGCGCATCTTTGGGAGCAAAAATTAATATAAGACACTGTCTTATTTTCGGGAAACAGGGTAGCTTTGAGTTCGGCATGGGGAAGGAAAACAGTGTTTCCAACCTTCAGCCATTTCCCAGGAAAATTGGGCAAGGTTGGATGGTGATGTGTATTTACAATGGCCCAAATAAGTCACATACTGTATGTACTTCAAATTTCTCAGTTGGAATTAACATTAGCTATAATCTCACTCAATATAATTCAATGACAAATGGGAAAACTAAAGCTCAAGAAGACTAGATAAGTTACACATAGACACAGAGCTTATACAAGCCTGATAACGCTGAAACCTATGTTCCCAGAGCCTATATCCAAAGTATTTATAGAGTACCTAATTCTAAATCACAGACCGAAAACCTGGTTCTCTTTCCATCCACATCAGGAAGGAAATGAGAAAGCTATCCCTTTGATAATTAATAAGTTACCCCAAATTAATAAATAATACTGAATATAGAATAAGCTCACACCCATGTTTAATCATAAAGCAAAACTATTTATGTTCCATTACAAGAAACTAGGTTAAAAAAATCTATATAATAAAAGCATAATATGCTAATTAGACTGGACATCCTTCAAGATGACCTTCCAGATGAAGCTGGGGCTGCAAGGGAGGCCTGGGTTTCAGGTGCCTGCTGGCAGCTGGAGGGAAGCCCAGGTCCCGGGTGCCAGAGTGAAGCCAATGCTGGCAGCTGGTGGAAGGAAGACCTACTCTTGCATGAATTTCGTACATCGAGCCTCTAGTGGTGAAAAAAACTATTTACTAAACCTTCTTAGCAAATGCATAAAAGGTGTGCAAAAGCAGTAATAATGCTTAACTTTGAAAATGAAATTTTACTTTTTATTTTATTATTTTCTATTCTGTTAGTTTTTATAAACATATGCTTATAAAACATTTTTATTTTATAAAAAAAATGGCCAAGCTCTATATACTTATATTCGAAAATCTACTAAAGCATAATACGCCTTTGTTACATTTTATCCATAAGAATTACCCCCAAATTAACAATATGTTACTAAAATAACCATACGATGACTTAGCTAATACCCCAACAAAAAATGAAATAGAAATAATAAAAATCACAATATTTAATCTATAATAAAAAAAAAGTAAGGGAAAAGTGAGAAAAGAATATATGGAACAAATAGAAAATAAAGAGCATACTCTTAGATATAAACATACCTATATCAATAATTACATAAATTGAAATGACCTACACAAGCCAATGCAAAATATTGGATTTAAAAGAAAAAAAGCAATGCTGAACTACATGAAGCACACACTAACTGTAAAAGTACAAATAGGTTGAAAATTAAAGAAATAAAAGGATGGGAAAGGATAGCCAACAGGAAATATGCGTGTAGTGTTCAGAGAAGCAGTCACAGCTGAAGAGAGTGGATCTTTAGAGCCATGTGGCCAGTTGAGGTCACACAAGGGATGAGAGTGAGCCTTGAGCTGTCCCGATGTTTGCAGGTGGGAAAGATGAGGAAGCAAATAAACATGAAGAAGACTGTGAAGCAGTAGCTGGATAAGTGGGAGGGGACCAAACAGTGGAGTCCTGAGATCCAAATAAAAACAGCGGAAGGAAGCAGTCAACAAATTTGTCAAATCCTGCCTGAGGACTGGCCACTGGTTAGAAGCCAGGAGTGCATTTGTGACCAGAAGGCCAGCAGTTCAGGGATGCGGGGTAAACAAGACTGGAATGAGCTCATGAGAGAATGAGAAGAGATGATTAACAGACACACACACAAAAAAAGAACATTTCTTTTGAGGACATTTTCTGTAAAGGGAAACAAATAGGTCAGTAGCTGGAGAAAGCATATGAGATAAAGGAGGAATAGAAAATAAAGCAGTTTGCCTGTGGGTGATAGAATTAAATGAGGGCTGCTGTTTTTCTCCTTCTCCTTATCGGTATATATTTTCCAAATCCCTATAATGAGAATGGGAGTATATGTTGTTTTTATAACAAGAAAACGAATGAAGTATTAGAAAAAGAAAAATATGAAATTTCTCCTCCCTCTGATATATCCGTTTCCCCCCCACCCCCCACCCCTTATATAGACATAGAACCTATTTTCAAGAAAGAAAAATATTGGGGAAAAAGGTTTTAAGTTTGTTTGTTTTTAATATTCCAGGCGGCTGCAGCAAGGGACAAGCTATAGAACCTGCACAACATGCATTGAAATTCAGGTGCCTTGGCTCAGCCTCTCGTGCCCTAGGCGATACGCAGAGGTGTGGCTGCCACCCAAGTACTTTCTAGGCCCGGGAAGCCTTTCATTTTAGTATCCATCTGTTATGATGATTCCAGTTGTTTACGGTTATTTTAGAACAGAAAATGACTTTAATACCAAGTAATTTTGCTTTTTTCCCCCCTCTATGCATTAAGAAGCTGTGGAAATAAAAGGAACAATCTCATTTACAGTTACATCAAAAAAAATAAAATACCTAGGAATACATTTAACCAAGTGGGTAAAAGGCCAGTATATTAAAAACCAAGACGTTAATGAATGAAACTGAAAAAGACATAAATAAATGGAAATATATTCTATGCTCGAGGATTTGAAGAATCAATATTGTTCAAATGTCTATACTACCCAAAGCAATCTACAGATTCAATGAAATCCCTATTAAAATTCCAATATCATTTTTCAAGGAAATGGGACAAGTAATCTAAAAATTGTAGGGAAACACACACACAAACAAACAAACAAAAAAAAACAACAACAATAAAAAACGAATAGCCAAAGCAATCTGAGAAAGAAGAACAAAGCCTTGGGAATTATACATGCTGATTTCAAACTACATTACACGACTATGGTAATTAAAACAGTATGGTACTGACATAAAAACAAACCCATAGATCAATGGAACAGAATAGAGAGCCCATAAGTGAACCTGTGCCTATATGCTCACTCAATTTTCAACAATGGAGAGAAGATTATAACATGGTTTGGGGAAACAGAAAAGCCATGTGGAAAAGAATGAAACTCAATTATTGTCTATCCCATACAGAAAAATTAACTTAAATGGGGTTTTTGTTTGTTTGTTTGTTTGTTTGTTTTAATCCTCACTTGAGGGTATTTTTCCATTGATTTTCAGAGTAAGTGGAAGAGAGAGAGAAAGCAGAGAAATATTGACATGAGAGAAACATCAATTGGTTGCCTCCTGCACTTGCCCTGGAGCCTGCAATGTGTCCTTGACCAGAATCGAACCTGGGACCCTTCAGTCCTCAGGCTGACGCTCTATCCACTAAGCAAAACTGGCTAGAGCAACTTAAATGTTTTGTTATTTGATGTGAAAAAATCCTAAAGAATTCCTTATCCATTACCCAGCTATAATCCAGACTCTTATCCAACCGGTAGGTGATAATAACAACCCTGGCCATTGTTACTGCACAAAGTTGAGAGTAGGACTTCTAGGGATTATAGATTATATAATCAAAATAGAGCTGGACTTCTGTTACATAGATAATACATTAACAAAAACACTTCAATTTTCCCAAAATCTATAAAATTCAGTAGATTTTAGAGTGTGTGTGTGTGTGTGTGTGTGTGTGTGTGTGTGTATGTGAGTGTTTCTGGTAATTCAACAGAAAGGAAATATTTGACTTGAAATTTGTGCTAAGGCAATGGAAGGCAGTAAATTGAATGGTGTGGCTATGAATTCGTGCCATCATAGGATGCACTCCCTTTTGCAATATAACTTTTTGCTTCTCATCCCAGGAGGTAGAGTCCACCTCCCCAGTCACCTTTGCATTCAATGCTGGCATGCTTTGACCAAAGGAATGCAAAGGAAATAATGCCATGTAACATTTTTTAGAAAAAAAAAAAAGTGTTTGCATTGTTAGTGACTTTTTTAATTTTATTTTTATTTCTTGAGACCATCACACAAGGAAAGCAGTCTAACCTCCTGGAGGAGAGGCAAAACCTGATTGATGCCAAGTACATTAAAAAGACACAGAGAATTCTCTAATGTATATCATAACTCCTAAAATCATTATCACAGTTGGAGAACTATTCCCCAGTCAAGCAAGAAAATAAAGAAATTTGAGCTCAGAGCAGAAAAGGCCACATCAGGAAAAAGATAAGGAACAGATGAACACGACAACAGTGACGGAATCATGCATTATCCATTCAAAGACCTGTGCCTACATTTTAAAATTGAGACAGAGCCGAGACCGTTTGGCTCAATGGATAGAGCATCAGCTTGGGGACTGAAGGGTCCCGGGTTTGATTCCGGTCAAGGGCATGTACCGTGGTTGCGGGCACATCCCCAGTAGGCGGTGTGCAAGAGGCAGCTGATCGATGATTCTCTCTCATCAATGTTTCTAACTATCTCTCTCCCTTCCTCTCTGTGCAAAACCAATAATATATATATATATATTTTAAATTGAGACAGAATATGTGAAAATCTCACTGGAGTGCTATTCACATATTTTTTTCTGGGGTTATAAAACACATTTAACTTAAACATTTATAGTATATAGAAAGATTCACAAAGAGAAGTGGAAAGATAATTGAAAAGAAAAAATTATACTTGCTATGTTAAATCAGTCACTAGAGTAAGATCAAATTCTCTTTTTGTCTTGTGATAGATTTGGTTTTGTTTTACACACACACACACACACACCCCCATTCACACACACACATACACATAAAAGAGTCACTGACAATGCAAACACTTTTTTTTTCTAAGCAAATATTAAATTTGTAAAGTGACTAATCTTAGAGATGAGAGATAGGTCAATCCCCATCCCTCAATAATATTCCTACATACTTATTGAATAGTAAAAGGATGAACACATGAGCAGATGGATTTCCTGGGCCTGATGTAAGTGTATTTCTGTGAAGGAAGGAGGTATCAAAGGCTTGGCAAACCCAGAAATTACAAGACACTTGCCCCAGTATGTTGGAGCTTAAGGTTTCCAGGAGAAGGGTCAGTGCAAAATGATGACCCATGTAATAAATAGTTTCTTGTCCTTATCTGCCTGCCTTCAATGTGAATGGTCTTCTTGTAGATTATTCTGTATTTTTAATACAGCCATGGCACAGGTGATGTGAATGTGCTGGGCATATGGCAATAAACGAGACCAACAAGATCCCTGCTTCCGTGCAATTTACACTGTTAATGTGAAAAGACATTCAAACCTGTAAAGAATTTTTATGCGTTTATTTGAGCCAAACCATATACAATTGCTGGGAAGCAGAATCTCAGTGTACTGAGATCGTGTTCCAGAGAATGGCAGGTGTTTAACCTTGTTTTATACATTACAATCAAAGGAGGAGTGGGTTTCAGAAATCCATTGGTGACAGATTAGGCGGCAGGTGGGAGAAAGCAAATCGGGGAAACCCTGGGATTGGATAAAAAGCAAAATGAAAGCCACGTGCTTCCTTTACACAGGTGAGTATAGGATAGCTAACAGTCAACAGTTAGCAGGATAACAGTAATGAGGGAATCTGGTCTCGCCCGGGCTCTAGGGCTGTGCCTTGAGGGGACTGGAAAAGGAGAAGTTACAAGTTGCCATGACATCCCACAGGTATGTTATCTTAGATGCAAAAAGACAGTAGCCTCCTTTTTAATTAAAGGTTTAATTTCAGACCACCCTTTGTGGTCTCTTGAGTTTGCCAGGCCACCGCGCGGGCCTTTCAGGCCTTTTCCTGAGTTAGGTTAGCATGTCGCCCGCCTTTCGTCCGCCCACCATGGTGTGAAGGACTGACAAGGAAGGAGGCAAGGACATACCCTGATAAGCTTTTAAGCCTCAGAATGAAAACCATACAATTTGATTCTCTGTGGAACGGGCAACCTGGCTAATGTTAAGTGAAATAACATTATCTTATTTACATGTTAGAAGACTGCTCTGGCTAAGAGTAGAAGCAGGGAGAACAGGTAGGAGGCTAGGCGAGCTTCTGGGCCTGGGAGATGAGAGCACAGACCCTGAAGTCTGTTAGAATCATGTTTTTTTGGTTGTTGTTGTTTTGGGGGGTTTTTTTTGTTTGTTTTTCATGTGTTAGCACTGCGTCCTGTGGCAAGTAGTTTAGCCTCTCTGTGCCTCTTTGTCCCATTGTAAGATGGAAGCAATGATGATGTTCATTTTATCGAGTTGCAGAGAGGATCCTTGGGACCTTGGCATGTTGTTAGTGCTCATGTGTGTTTGGCTTTAAACATTGCAAGCTCGGGTTAGAGAGGGACTAGTGAGGGTGGAGAAAAGGGGGGAATCTGGGT
Organism: Pipistrellus hanaki; assembly: GCF_964339955.1. Lineage (NCBI taxonomy): Eukaryota > Metazoa > Chordata > Mammalia > Chiroptera > Vespertilionidae > Pipistrellus > Pipistrellus hanaki. The sequence continues at coordinate 23,049,032 of NC_140519.1, forward strand.
AGGCTTCAGAGGTTATGTCATTGGACCTGCTAATATTCTGATACAGAAAGTACGAAAACTGATGGATCTAATGTATTTGCTTAATACACCTTTATAGTTTGCTGTAATTCTTTTGGAGAAGAGGTGAGTCATATAAGAGCAGGATTAATTGGTCATATAATCAGAGAATTTTAAATCTAGAAAGGAACTCAGAGCAAACTCAGTTCAGTGGTTTCCAAAGAGTGCTGCTCAGAGCCCTAATGGTTCTTAAAGGTTCCTCAGCTGCGGAGTTACAACAGGAAGTGCCTTCTCCTCGACAAGCCCATTGTGGAATACCACAATGCCTTCCTCCTAATAGGCATTTTTGGTCACAAAATAGTCATGGCATGTAAAATACAGCATAGGGAATATAGTCAATACTATTTTAATAACTAGGTATGGTACCAGGTTGGTACTAAAAATATGGGGCCGACTGCTTTGTAAAGTATATGATTGTTTAACCACTACACTGTCCACCTGAAACTAATACGAAAGTCATTCTGGGGAAGGTCATACTGACAGATTGCAAGAGTTTATTTTCACACAAAAACCGGGGCAGCTTTAGAATTAGATAAAATAAAATAAAAAACCACAACATTGGTGATATAAAAGGTCCCTTGTGTCCATGAGGAATCTACTATTCCCTAAGGTAAATTTATTATGATTTTTTAAATAGTTTGGGTTCTAAATTCTGATAAGTAAATTATTAATGGAGGATTATCTATGTATAGTATGTATACCCTTGTTGATTGGTTGCATTGATGTGCAACATATCTGTGGAGAGGGCCTAGGAAGTTTTCAATGATGAATGAAGTTATCTTCACATTTTCCATCATGACAAGTCATTCTTGTGACTGTGTATGCTGATATCTGCATGTGACTCCATGCATGTAAAAGAAATGTGGATTGTACACCTTTGTTTTGGAAAATGGTCATCAGAGGTAGAAAGATACACATGTTGGTCTCAGTCCACCTACTCTATAACCCAAGGCACTGTGCTCTGCTTTGATGTACCATTGGGCACACTCTACCTCAAAGACAAAGCAAAAGAAAGGTGAGCAGGTGAGAGTAGGCAGGTGGAGAGTGATTGCACAATGGCAAGCCCATAAACTGCCTTCACCATGACACACTAAAAACACACAACCCAATATCCCCAGGTAGAGTAAACCTTCCTCTACAAGGAAATTTTTTATAGTTACAGTATTCATATGGATATTATCACCCAGGATTAGCTGAGAAAGTACAGAAAATAAATAAAAGCAATACATGCTGAGGTTAATTTATAGTTCTTGTAATAATTAGAATAGGTAGACTAAAGTGTGTAATTCTTAAGTCAATTGGTGAATTATTCCCTATTTTAGTTTTCTATATTTTTTCATTCTTTTTGCTCGCATCTAGCACAGCTTATTGAAAGTTGTAAACTTTTCTATTGTTTGACCAATGATAGTTAAACCAACTAAGATGATCTACATTTCTTTTTTTCCATTTGACTTAAAAAAATATATATCCCGTCTATTTATGCTGTCATCTAATTGTGTTTATAATGATTGATTGTCATGTTCATTATTGCCATTAATATTTAAAGATCTGTACATTTACACTGGGTGTTGCACACCAGCCAGAGTAGCCTGTTTCTGATCATGCCACTTCTACTACAATTGCTCTGAGTCATGTTCACAAGTTCTCCAAGTCTCAGCTCCCATTGAAGTCACTGCCAACACTGTGTCAATGGGAAATGCCAAAAGAATTATCTAATCAATTCACATAAACTGTGATTATTAATGAAAATTCCTCATAAACTTGCACATTGTCTAAAATTTCTACTGTTAATGTCTTTCTTAAGGTCTAACATTTGATACACATTATCTCAATGGGTTTATATGTTTAACTCAGTGGTCAGCAAACTCATTAGTCAACAGAGCCAAATATCAACAGTACAATGATTGAAATTTCTTTTGAGAGCCAAATTTTTTAAACTTAAACTTCTTCGAATGCCACTTCTTCAAAATAGACTCACCCAGGCTATGGTATTTTGTGGAAGAGCCACACTCAAGAAGCCAAAGAGCTGCATGTGGCTCATGAGCCACAGTTTGCCATCCACGGGTTTAACTCATTAATTAGTAGAGCCCAAGACAAATAGTACTCGAGCAAAGGATGAATACATACATTGTGGTGGAGATACAAAAAGCAAGGCCAAACAAGCATACTAGATGCCTGAATGTAGCTCACATCTTGATTCCCCCTCCCCTCAGACAATGGGATCACACACAAGAAAAAGCAACCAAAAACCGAACTTATCTCTAACCTCATGAGACTGCTGAAAATCATTAGAAGACCACTGAGGCAGGGTTCAGAGAGAAATAAAGCCAACCTTATTTTTCTTCTAAGCAATCTCACGAAAACCTCTGATCAGCTCTCCCAGAGCTTCAGCACTCTTTGACCTAAGAACCACAGTAAAAATTTTCCAACTAAATTAATTGCCTAGTAAGGATATTGACCCTCATAATACATAGGGAAAAAATGTCCCTACCACTAAAATATTATTCTCATGAATGCAGTGCTGTGATAATACAATAATATGTACTAACACATCCTGTTGTGAGAACAAAATCTCCATCATACCTCACCCCTGGAGAAAAAATGGCATTCCATTGATTATGCCTGGAAAGAATCAAGTGTTCTGTGTTCTAAATGGTTTTGAGCTTATACAGAAATTTACAGGAAACTAATGTGTACTCAGGTTAGAGCTGAAAGCTAATTCTGTAACACTGAAGTGTTTTTTAAGATATCAGTGAGGTTGAGTCATTTTAAGATAAACCACAAGTCAAAGCAGCCAGTACAGCAAATGTTTCTGAAAAGGAAATGTATTCCCAGCATCACATTAAAGCTTCTGCTAATGACACCAATTTAGGAAATTTTTTTAAAAGCAGGTACTACTTTCCAGTTCTTCTGCTCACTTTTCTTAGCTTTAAATCCTGACTGAGTACTCAGAGAAAAGAACCCAGTGGCTGGAGATGGGAGAGTCAGGAGCTGGATAGTGGTTTTACAGACTGCTCGAGTGTTCTCACTTTCCTTTTTCCATCATTTTCTTTGTTATGGCTGACCAAAAGCTGCAACTGACTGAGACTGCAGAGGGTTCATCTGCCCCTGCGCCAAAAATCCTGGTTTCTAATTACCTTCCTTCTTTATCTGAAGTCATTCTGATCATAAACAAAACAGGGAGGAAGGAACAACAACAAAAAAAAAGGTGGAGGTGCGGGGGAATAACAGTAAACAAAGGCCACAAAAACACCATAGTCCCACCAAAGAAATGAAGAAAAAGGAAGCTGAATTAAGGATGTTTTTCTTATTTTTCAATCCTGTAACTAAAAAGGAGGATGAATAGGATGTGTTATTAAAAATATTTTCAACTTATGTGTAAAAACCCTCAAATACATCAAATTTGAAATTTGCCACTTGCTAGCATAAAAAACAAACAAAATTGTTTGTATCTTAGTTTTTTTCTTACAATGGAATAATTCCTTAGAGCCGTGTCGGCAAACTGTGGCTCTCGAGCCACATGCAGCTCTTTGGCCCCTTGAGTGTGGCTCTTCCACAAAATACCACAGCCTGGGTGAGTCTATTTTGAAGAAGTAGTATTAGAAGAAGTTTAACTTTAAAAAATTTGGCTCTCCAAAGAAATTTTGATCATTGTACTGTTGATATTTGGCTCTGTTGACTAATGAGTTTGCCAACCCCTGCCTTAGAGTAATTAATGTCAGCCAGGTTCCCTATTACCTATAGGACTCTTAGTCCCAGAGTCCAGACCTTCTTTACCTTCTGGTGCAGCCTTTCCTTGAACTTGACTCCTGAACTCTCTAGCATTTTGTCTCCACAATTGAACTTGACACTTGGCGTAGACTGCATTGGTAGTTGTTCTTGTGTGCATGTTTGTCTCCCTAACTACCCTGACATCTCTTTAAGGACAGAGTACCTAACTTCTTCTGTATTATCCATAATCCAAACCACAGTTCCTCGTGTGACCATCATCCTCGGTACAGTAATAAAATTAAACCAAGTGTTTTCATGAATATCAACTCGACCTTGGAACAACCTGCAAAGAAACTGATAGGAGAGTTATAAACCTAACTCAAGGTTAAATATTAATAAATAACCATCACCTACTCATTTATTCAAATGTTATAAACGAAACAGTTAACCTATTTCAAAACTTACACAAAGCAACATTATTCAAGACATTGTGTTACCCACACGAGGACTGACGTATAGATCGGTGAAATGGAATAGAAAGTACACCCATGATCAACTGATTTTCTATAAGGGTGCCAAGATTTTGTTTTCATCCCTGTGAAACCCATGTCTGACTTCAGACCTACAAAGCTGTAAGATAATCAATTTGTTGTTTTAAGCCAACAAATTTGTGGTAATTTGTAACAGAAGCAATCAGAAACCAATACAACATCCTTTATAACGGCTTTGGAGCAGTACTACACTGTGTCATAACTACACTTCACACATTATAGCAACCTTGGGAAATTATATGTTTGAATGACATGCTGGGAAAAATGGGAGTAACTGGCCCAGGCTGATGAAAATCCATTTCTTGATATTCCTGTGGCCCATTTGTGGCATACCAGCACAGCATGGCAACTGTTAGGGAAGTTCTGCTGTAAAGGAACAATATGCTATAAAACAGTGACTTACATGTGGAGATGGATACAAGAATCTATGAGCCTCACTCTTTGCCATTAGGAGTAAGGACTAAGGTGTTGAGTAAAATAAGAATACAAAGAATTATCGCCCAAGGCCAGAAGCAATCAATGGCCAGATGAGAGCAGAGGAGGCTTAAACCAGAAGGTGGATTACATTTATAATATCTCTCAGAATCATGGAGCACCTATTGGTCCTGTGGTAGGCACTGGCATGCAGCTGAGTCCCAAGGAACTAATTTGTGGACTCATGGAGAAGTCATACTCAACACATTGTTGTAGGAGAGAACAGTAGTTGCAATGATGGAAACATATATAGGCTCTTCTGGAAGCACAACTGAGTCTAGCATTAAAGAAGTTGAACCTTAGCTGAGACCGGTTTGGCTCAGTGGATAGAGCGTCAGCCTGCAGACTGAAAGGTCCCAGGTTTGATTCAGGTCAAGAGCATGTACCTTGGTTGCGGGCACATCCCCAGTAGGGGGTGGGCAAGAGGCAGCTGGTCAATGATTCTCTCTCATCAATGTTTCTAACTCTCTATCCCTCTCTCTTCCTCTCTGTAAAAAATCAATAAAATATATATTTTTTAAAAAGAAGTTGAACCTCAGTAATCAGAAATCTGGGAGTATGAGAAAGTAGGCTGATAGACATGAAAGGCTTGGCCAAAATGAATAGAGTGGTGAATCATCATAGGGAAATAATGCCTGGAAAAATTTGAAGAGAAATTATGGTGGGAAACAAAGTCTGTGATGAGTGTGTTCCTGAGCATAGAGAAAAATCTGAGCCCTCTGCGAATCTGTAGGCAGACAGCAATCTGCTGTTTGCTAAAGGCCATAAGAGAGGAAAGAAGGGGGGTGATATAAAAGCCTTCAGTAGGGCAAAGACTGGGTTTAACAAGTAAGGCCACAGAATGCCCATTTAAATCTGAAATTAAAATAAACAACAATTCTTCTAGTATTCCTCTTACAATATTTGGAACATGCGTATGCTAAAAATGATTTGTCATCTGTCTGAAATTCAAATTTAACTGGGTGCTCTGTCATTTAGCAGCAATTCTGGTGGGAGAGATGAGATTCAGAAGCCAAGAAAAAATCAGCCAGGCCTCTTAAGCAGTGTTTCTCAGAGCGTATCTGTGGGCCTCTGGTAATAGAATCACATGGGGTGCCCATATATTTTCAGATTCCTGAAGCCCACTACAAACCTCGTAATCATCATCCTTAGGGCCAACACAGGAAACCTGTGTTTTTGTTCTTCAGATGTTTCTGTGATTTCCTAAAATTTGAGAACCACAATTAGAGACTCTTTCTCAAGTATTGGAAATAAGGAAGCAAGTGGGATGAAGAGGTGGAGGAATACCACTCACATAAATGATCTCCTGCATCTGATTAGCGTAGAAGGTATCTGTCCAGACTGAGGAATTAGGAATCATGTTTGTAACTTGAAAAAAAGGCACAAATATATTGTTGCATGTACTCCAGATTCTGAGGAGAGGTGTCCCCAAGAATTAAAATAAAATTCCTAGTAATAGTGAGAACCTCAATGAGACTAAAGAGCAGAGATGTGTAACAGATTTGCTCAACAACATGACTTAAGGGAGGCCATTGTTACCAAGAAAGTGACAATGTACCATTATATTGAAAATGCAGCCGAAACCGGTTTGCTCAGTGGATAGAGTGTTGGCCTGTGGAATGAAAGGTCCCAGGTTCGATTTTGGTCAAGGGCATGTACCTTGGTTTCGGGCACATCCCCAGTGGGGGGAGGGAGGTGGTGCAAGAGGCAGCTGATCAATGATTCTCTGTCATTAATGTTTCTAACTCTCTATCCCTCTCTCTTTCTCTCTGTAAAAATAAATAAATAAATAAATAAATAAATAAATAAATAAATAAATAAATAAAATATATTTTTAAAATGCAAGGAACTAAATCAGGGTTAGATGAAACAATGGATATAAAGGTTATTTCTCTAAACTAGAACAGGAGTTGGAGCAAGTCAGAGAGATGAGATCAGTGGCATGGCCTTTGTTGCCTAAAGCCAATAGTGGGGGATACAAAACTTTCTGGAAATGAGCTTTGAAAGCAAAGTTTTATAGGGATGATCAAGTTGCTCTAGATGAATGCTGGAACTGGAATAGAAAGAATACTTGAAGTCACTGAGACTTAATATTGTGTTGTTTTTTTTAAGTGCTTATTTATGTATGGGAAGTAAATCATAAATTCTAATGAATAACTGATTAGATTCATACCTTTTATGTGAAAATATTCTCTAAAATGTCTCTGAGGGTATGACAGTTAGCTCAGTCTGCATAGCAACAACAAAAATTTACCCTTCTATTTACCTCTTCCCAATCCTGTTATGATGCAAATATGTTTGTTTCCTATTGAAGAAAAGCAGCATTTTCTTCCCAATGATAAAGCATCTCAGTTTATGGCAATCTGTGAAATGCATTAGGTGAAATGAGATTTTTTTTTCTTACTTTTTCTTGCTTTTATGAAAAAATTCAATAGCTTCACATTATATATGAACATTTTCTTACAACTTTCCTATTTAGAAGCCATTATAAAATAGTCAAATGGGAAGTAAATGTCCTCTTTATTTCACAAACCACTTATAGGACAGCAAAAATATACAGATAACAAATTCAAGAAACTGTAAGAAGAAATTCAGGGGATGCCAAGAACAGAAAAAGCATTAGTAAAGAATAGTCTCATCAAAATTTATGCTACAACATTTAATTTCATTTTAAATGTAGTTTCTAAATTCACCTGTTCTTAGCAGATTATTATCTAGAGGGGTCACCTTAGTTCTTATATCTGTTGTCGTCAACACAGAAAAATATTGGCAGCATTAGACCCCATAATAGAAACACTCCAAGAATGTAAGTTATTTAGAGAGCAAGGTTTGGGATATTAATGGAGAGAATGGTCATGGTGAATACTTGATTATGCAAAGTGTTCACATTATGTTGTGAAGTAAAAAAAAAAAAAAGGAGGTTAGAAACCATACCATAATAATTGATTTGATTCCAATTGAGAAATAAAATATATGTGTGTGCCTATAAAAGACAATAAAAAAGTGGACAGCAAGAAAATTCATTAAAATGTTAGTGGTCTCTCAGCTTGTGGAAGTAGAGATGATTTTTTTATTCTATTTCTCGTGTTTGTCATTGCTTTGAAGTTTTCTGTAGTAAGTGCTTAATAATCAACCTAATATGGAAAACTGTTCAATCTGAGCTTTTAAAAATATTTGCTGAGCTGAAGCCCGGAGCTTAAATAAGAGAGAGGAAGCTGACAGCCAGGAGTGTAGTAGTTGAAGCCATCACACAGATGAGATTGGTAACCTAGAGAATACACATTTCTGAAAATCCACTCTTACAGCGTACAGTTATCCCAGGTAAATCCCCATTAAAAATTAAATAAGAACAGCAAAGAAATGAATAATACAGTACAATGTACAACAAATAGATATATATATATCAAACTCTGTACATCTCCAATAGGAATTACATCTCCTTGAAAGACTCTAATTCAGTAAAAAGGGCATTGAGCTTTGGCGTCACACATACACCCAATTCTGAGTTTCAGCAGGACCACATACTAAAGATGTGATCTGGGCAAATCACTTAACTTTAAATCTATTTTCCACTGGAAAAAAAGTATAGATAATAATCCTTACCGCACTAGGTTGTTATGGGAATTAAATGAGATAACATTCAAAATCTTTTTATATAGAAGGTACTTAAAATTATTAGTTTCTCCTCCCCCACCATTTCAATTGTCAACTGTCCACAGATAACACATAAACATTGATACTGTACTATGCTGAGAAAAAAAATATGGATTCAAAACACACAAAAAAAATGTATAAATTATGCCCGAAAATAAAATCAAATACTTAACATGTCATAAAATACAATAACTCATGAGCTTCAGATTATTCTTAATAGTATCCCAACAAAGTGTCAAGTAGCCCCGAGGCAGTAAAATATGTTGGAAGATTTAAAAAAAAACCATCCCCCCAAAGTGGAGTTCCATTTCCTTTTTCCTTTTCTGGTCAATTTAGCTTATCCCAAGTCTCCTAATAATTCATCCAAATTACGGTTTGGTGCTGTTTTTCTGGATCTTGTAGAAAAATGCCTCTGGACTCTGATTTTCTCTATTAGTTACTTTCTATTCCATTGATTTCTCCCAACATCATTATTCCCTTCCTTCTACTTACTTCAGGTTTAATGTGGTCTTTTTCTAAACATTTTCCATGGAAGCCTATATAACTTATTTGTAGACTTGCTTCTTTTTCTAATGGTAGCCTTTGAAGCTATAGATTTTTCATTAAATACTACTTTAGCAGCATTCTACTAATTAAAATATTTAAAGATTTGATTTTTTTCCTTAATCAAAATATTTTCTGAACTCCCCTGTAATTTCTTCTTTGTCCCATGGGTTGTTTAGAACTCTATTGTCCAATTTACAAATAGGTAGGGATTTGGCACAAATATAATACTGATTTTTCATTTTAACTCCACTGCATAGTCATGGAGCATATATTTATTATTTAAATATTTCAAATTTTATTTAGGTTAGTTTTGTGGCCTAGAATATGGTCTATCTGTGAAAATTTTATTTGCACATTTTTGCTATTGCTGGGAAAGTTCTATAAGTAGCAACTAGGTCAAGTTTCTTTACAGCATTGTTCAAGTCTTCTACATGCTACTGATATTCTATCTGTTTCATTAGCTATTAAGAGAGGAGGGTTGCCGGGACCGGTTTAGCTCAGTGGATAGAGTGTCAGCCTGCGGACTGAAAGGTCCCAGGTTTGATTCCTGTCAATGGCATGTACTTTGGTTGCGGGCACATCCCCAGTAGGAGGTGTGCAAGAGGCAGCTGATTGATGATTCTCTTTCATTGATGTTTCTAACTATCCCTCTCTCTTCCTCTCTGTAAAAAAATCAATAAAATATATATTTTTTTAAAAAGAGGAGGGTAAAAATATCAACTATCTTGGTAGACTCGTCATGTTTATTTAACTACTGTCAGTTTTGCTTTAGGTATTTCGAAGCTACCGGTATATATATATATTTGGGGGGAGGTCCTGTGTGTGTGTGTGTGTGTGTGTGTGTGTGTGTGTGTTTGTGTTTGTGTATACACACATTTAAATTATATTTTATGGATATAGATTAATTAATTCACAATGAAATGTCCCTTTATCTCTAGTAATATTCTTTGTTCTGATGTATATTTTACTGGTATATTTCAGCTTCCTCAGGTTTTGTCAGGATATAGCTTATTGCATCTTTAACCTTTAACCTACTATTTCTTTATCTTTAAAATGGATTTTGTCTAGACATTATATAATTGCACATTGAATTTCTGTCCATCCAATCTCTTTCTTTTAATTAGAACTTAATTTAATGTAATTATTAACATACTAGAGGCCTGGTGCATAATAATGCATGTACTGGAGGGGGGTCCCTCAGTCCAGTCCTCCCCCTCTCACAGTCTGGGAGCCCTCAGAGGTGACCCAGTGATCAGGGAAAGGTGACACCCCCTTCACACCTCTGCTGCTGCCACTACTGGCAGTGCAAGCCTCAGCTGGCCCTGGTTACCTGAGCCTTGGGCAGCCCTGGGCAACTGGGCAGCCGCCATCCAAGGCTTGCCTGCACCTTGGGTGTTGGCTGGGCAGCTGCCATCTGAGGCTTACCCATACCTCAGGCTGGCCCTGGACAGCTGTGGAGCAGAAGGGACTGGGGGACTCCAGAGGCAAGTACACAGAGTGGTTGGATCCACCTGGGAGCAGGCCTGGCTGTGCCTTGTGCCTCCCACCCTGGCAGGGCTGAAGGGACTGGGCACCGCCATCTTGTGGCTGTGGGTGCCGCCATCTTTGAGAGCCTGCCAATTAACATATTCCCTCCTTATTGGCTGTGGGTGCTGCCATCTTTGTGAGGTGTGACAGTAAATTAGCATATTCCCTTTTTATTAGATAAGATTTGGATTTAAATCTGTTCTCTTGCCATTTGTCTCCTATTTGTCACATCTGTTCTTGTTTTGTTTTTTTGTTTTTTTTTCCTGCCCTGTTTTGGATTGTTTGTATTCTATTTATCGCTGTTATTTGTTTCTTGTATAGTGGCTCTAAACTATTTTAGTTTATATACTATAATACTTAACAGAAAGCATAAGAAGCATTATCCATATCTATCTCCTCCCCTATTTTCTTTGCAGTTTTATTAGACATTTTACTTCCATATCTTCTATATTTTATAGAGCTTACAATGCATGTTTATTGTTTGTGTTTTAAATTATTATTACATTTTTAAAAAATGAAAAAAAGTATTTGATAGTCATGCACATGATCATAATTTCTGATACTGATTCCTTAGTGCAGATCCATGTGTTCATCTGATACTTCTGCCTGGCGATTCTCCTTTAACATTGCTTGTAGAGCAAATCCTATGATAAATTCTCTCACTTTTGTTTATCTGAAAAACTGTCTTTATCTTGTCTTCATAAAGTACTAAATTGACAAGTTGTTTTTTGTTGTTACAGGATTTTTAGGATATTGTTTGAATATTGGGCTTGCACAATTTCTGACATGAGGTCTGTTCTCATTCTTCATATATAATGCTTTGTTTTTTTCTGAATATTTTTAACTTTTTGCCTTTTGTCACTTGCAGGCACTCATTAGTTATGACATGTTTGGCATAGAAATTTAGAAATTGTTTGCTATTATTTTTTTCAAATTTTTTTTCTGTGAACTCTTCCTTTTGTGACATAAATTGCACATACGGTAGACTTATTGATGCTGTCTCATAGTTCAGAAAGGATCTGTGAAGTTTTCTTTTTCTCCTGTGCTTCATTTAAGGTCATTTCTATCACTGTAGTTTGATATTTATCTCTTTTTTTTCTTTTTGGAGTGTCCAATCTGTTGTAATCTCATCCAGCATATTTTTTTTTATTTCAGATATTATATTTCTCATCTCTAGTTACATGTGGTTCTTATAAAAAATCTTCCGTTTCTCACCTCATTATGTTCATGTTTTCCTTTAATTCTGTTCACATAGTGTAATGGCTCTTTTAACACCCATTTCTGCCAATTCTATCATCAATGTCATTTTAGGTCCAGTTTATCTTGGCTGATATCTCTCTGGACCATAGGTTGCATTTTTTGTTTGGTGACATGTCTAATAACTTCTGATTGGATGCTGGATATTGTTTTGCTACATAGAGCGTCGGCAAAAATAGTTGATTTTTTTAATTTGGTTGTCCTACTTTGAGGATATTAGCCTTGTTCTGGCAGGCTTTATTAGCTGCAATACATTAATCCCTTGAGGCAACTTTTAAAGCTTTCTTAGGATGGATCTAGAGTCACCTTTACCCTAATTATTATTTAACTTTAATACTAAAGAGGGAACGCTTTGAAGTCTCTGGGTGATCACAAAGAACTCTTCACTTCAGCCTATCAAAGACTGAATCTCTGTCTACCCTGTGTAAGCTTTGGGAATTATTCAGTTTTCCATAATCTGGTACTAATTCCCCAGACTTCATTTCATATGCACACACCCTAGAATTAAACAAGCACTCTAGAGATTCTCGTATAATTTCCAAAGGTCCCTTTTCTTTGTAATATCTGCCCCTTCGAATTATGCCCTGCAACCTCCAGCCTCTTCAGCTTCCCTAACCCCCAATTTCTCTTTCCTGGAATTCTCTACCTGCACCATGAACTGAAATGTGTCTGGAGAAAATCCTAGAGTAATTCTAAGGCTCATTTCATGTGTGTCCTTCTCAAAGGTCACAGTTCTACACTTGTCTAATGTACAAAAATTGTTGCTACCCGTGTTTTATTCAGTTTTCTAGTTGTTCACAGTAGAAGAGAGAATCTGCCCCATGCATCACTGAATATTGATACTTTTGTATATTCATAGATCAACTAAACACTCGGTCAATTGTCTGATTAGAATTTAGGATTTAGAACTCTCACTTTGTTGGTAATCTGTTCCCAGTTAAAAACCTAAATAGTAATGTGTGTGTGTATATATTTAATGGGTTCTCAATAATAGATTTCCCCCATATATTTTTCATACTCTTTTGTTGCATGCTAATTTGTCTGTTTGTGGAATCTAGCAAGTGACTGAAAAGATCAGGAAGTGAAAGAAAAAATGGAAATATTGTTTTTGAAAATATTAATGATATAGCATGTAATAATATTTTAAATGAGTAAAACTGCTGTTAGATTATATTATGATATTACAGGTTTATTTTGGCACATTTATACAGGCATACCTTTGAAATATTGGGGGTTCATTTCCAGAACACTGTATTAAAGCCAATATCCCAAACAAGCAAAGATTGCAATAGAGCAAGTGACACAAATATTTGTGTTTCACTGTGCATATAAAAATTATGTTTATCTTATACTGTAGTCTATTAGGTGTGTAAAGCATTACATCTAAAAACAATGTATATATCTTAATTAAAAAAAAAAAAAAACTTTACTGCTCAAATATGCTAATAGTCATCTGAATGGCCCTTGTAATCTTTCAGCTAGTAGATGGTTTTGCCTCATTGTTGATGGCTGCAGACCAGAGTGGTGGTGGCTGAAGGTTGGGTGGCTGTGGCAATTTCTTTAAATAAGACAAGAATGAATTTTGCCACATTGATTGACTCTTCTTTTCACTGACAATTTCTCTGTAGCATGCAATGCTGCTTAATAGCATTTCACCCACGGTAGAACTCCTTTCAAACCCTGCTGCTGCTTTAACAGCCAAGTTTATGTAACAGTCTAAATCCCTTGTTGTCATGTGAACAATCTTCAGAGCATTTTTAACAGTAGATTAGTGGAGCAGTCAGCACACACTGAGCAATTAATTTTGCAATCTTCTATGGGCACAATTCATGGTGACCCCAAACAGTTACAATAGTCACATCACAGATCACTAATGAACAATCACCATAACAAACATAATGAAAACATTTAAAATATTGCAAAAATTACCGAAACACAAAGTGAGCAATTGCTGTTAGAATGATATCTAGAGACTTCACACAGGATTGCCCCAGACCTTCAATTTGTAAAGTAATAATAATAATAACAATAACAATTATATCTGCAAAGTGCAATAAAGTGAAGCACCATAAAGTGAAGTATTCCCAAACAGAATTTGTCACAGAATTTTTTTTTTAAATCAGTGATGAATATGGTGTTAATTCCCTTCAGCAGGAATAGAGCTTCCGACTTACTAGTAATAGGATTCTAATGAGAAACATAATATTTTTAGAACAACTTAGTTCTAAGGTTTATTGCAGTGTGTGGTGCTGAAAGATAGGAAATGCTATTATATTTTAATGATTTGCCTTTCTTTTAATTGAACAGAAGGTAAAATTTTATGAAGTTTAGAAAAAAAAAACAATTGGACATTTTCAGTTCTTCCTAATACAATTTGACCCTCTGTTGAAATATTTTAATTAGGAGAAATAATTCAAAGCCTCTAAGTAATAAAATACCACTGTTAAAGAAGGAAAATGTGCATTTTCTCTTGGTGAAAACAGAGTAAAGTTGAAATATAGATGATAGATAATGAAAGAGAAAAACTGTCACTGTACCTTTAAACTTACAAAAAGAAAGGTATTCACCTAACCTTGGTCATTTTGTAGAAAAGATCAACTTTGGAAAAGGAAAAAAAGGAGGGATAATTTCTATTCTCACAATGGGATGGTAGGGAAAAAAAAGAAAAACTAGAAAATTCTCCAAGAGACTATAGAATAGTTGAACAGAAAGGTATAAAATTATTAATGATTATTTGGGGATACATTGTCCATTTGGCACATTGCTGTTGGCACACTTTTTGTGGGAAAGGAATATGCCCTATTCTATTTTATAACCAGAGCTAGACATGTAGGAGGACTTCAAATACCAGTTTAATTCATGTTCTCTGCCTGCTGTTCTTTTCATTAAAATTATTTACTCTTGAATTTTGATCTTCCAGAGAGCCTTGTCTTTCATCTATTACCTTAGGTAGAAAATGACTAAGAGAACTTGAACAGGCCTCATGACTCAGACCCTTAAGAGAAAAGCTTGGTGAAAAGGTTGGAACTCTGTGCTCCAGCAGCAATATGTCTGTTGCTCTTCACCTTTCATCCGCTGCATATGGGAGAAGTAATGGCCACAACAAGATTACTTGTCCTGACAACAGTGAATCAGGACTCGCCCAATTGTCGTTCAGAGTAAGAGCTGTACCTTTATAATCCAGCCTTTTGAATGACCCTTAAGAGCAAGGACAGAGCTGACTACATTTTCTGAGAAGATTAAAAATGAAATCTATTCTCGGTAAGAGCAGTCAGCACTCCATAGCTTCCCTGTTTCATCAAATGGTTAATAGTTGAGATTTATTAGAGATAGAATTAAAACCACCTGCTTCTCTGCCTGCCACCATTTTACTTCTATTACTAACATTGCGTTTGGAAATGGAACTTTTTAAAAGCTTTTTTTGATTGATAATAAACAGTTTCTGTAGCACAAATCTCTAAGATCTGACTCCTAAATGTATTCCCTTCTCAAATCCTGTCTGATTAATATCAGCCTACTTGGAAAGCACTCCTTTTCACTGTTTCTTTTGTGTTCCTTGGGGCTCATTCTCAATTGAATCTTTTTAATACAAGGCTGCCAATGTATTTAAGTCTCTTTCACATAAGTGAACTGAATATACACTCATTTATTCACAGAAAGTGTTTATTAAGCCTCCCTTGTGTACCAGGCACTCCTCCAGGTGCTGGGGACAGCATGGTTCAAAAACAGACAAGACGCTGCTTCTCATGGTGCTTGCATGAGTAAATACTAAATAAATAAACAAAGCGGATACCCCATAGCAAAATAATAAAAGATAGTGACATTATAGAAAGTGACTAGGAAACCACTTTAGATTGAAAGGGCAGAAGATGAATCTTATAATTAAGATCTGAATGAAATGCAGAATTAACCATGAGAAGCTTTCAGAAAAAGGGCAAAGTAGAAATGCCCCCAAATGGGAACAAACTTGGTGAAGCCAGAAGTATAACTAAGGCTCATTCGTAGAGATTGGCAGGGACAGAGCAGGGATATTTTATGAGAAGTAGGTCTTGGTAAAGCTTTGGACTAAAGTACTAACAGTAGAGCTAGAGAAACAGGACAGATGCAGGACATATTCTGGAAGCAGAGATGAAGTACTTGATAATATGTTAGATGTCATGTATGAAAGCACAGAATACAGGATGATTCCCAAATTCTTGGCTTAAGCACCTAAGTGGATGGTGGTACCATTTAATTAGATATAGAAGACTTAGGGTTGAATGTTTGGGTAGAGAGTACTGACTCAGTAGTTGGATGCATATTTATGAAAATTAAAGACATCCACATAGGTATGTAATGAATTCTTTGAAGATGATTAACCAGTTAGTTAATGTATTAAAAGAAAAAGCTAAAGAAAAATCGGTTAATGGTCTTCAAAATTTTGTCACTAACACCTTTAAAATAAAATACTTATTTCCCTAAGTCTGACAAGTAGAGGGACAGTCTCAAGTCACAGGACAGTAACTGTGTCTTTTATGTTTGGATCCAAGAATATCACACAGTTCTTGGAACATACATTTTCATTACATAGTCTTTGGCTAGGTTGTCTGACATAACATCATACTCCCTGGCGATATCAGCACAATCCTTTCTCACCCTCATGGCCTGCTTCTTCCAACTCTTCTAAATAGGAACCAGAATCTTTTCATAGATTTGGAGAGAAAACTGTGTGAGTGACCCCACCACCGCCCGAGTCTACCTGACTTAAACTTATGAGCCCTGGCTCCTTCCATCTTCAGAAAATGTTTAGAGGTGATCCATGTTGCTCACCTGAGCTTAAGAATTGGGCAGCATGATTTGTAGATTCATATTCAATCCAGAAAGCTCCCCAGCATCATGTAATCAACAGACCAACAGCCACCCAAGAGAAGCCTGGGTTAGTAGGAATTAAGCTCTTTGGGTCTATTCTGGGAAATCTTCTTCACAAATACCAACCATACTATAAATTTAAAATGATCTTATATTTACATTTAACCAAATATCATCCACATTTCAGAAACTAAGAAAAAGAATCTATATTTGCCAATCTCTGCAGAGATACCAAATATGCATGCCCCTCTAATGTTCAATAAAATAAATTTAAAGACGTAATACTTTTAGCTGAAAAGTATTGTGAAAAATAAAATGTTGCATAAAACCATGTTGTGAAAATAAAACAGATACCAGAAACCTATTCACTGACAATATCTTTGTCTTCTGCGTGTGGATATGGTATGTGTGCAGGGGCGACAAAGAAAGGGAAAAATAGAGAAGGATGCAGCTAACACTACTGTGTTCAGTATACACCTTTCTTTTTTCCAAAAGCTTTTTTTTTTATTGATTAAGGTAGGGGTGTCGAACTCAATCAGAGAAGGGGCCAAAATCTAAAATCCAGCCTAAATCGCGGGCCGAATGGTTTACTGAACAGTCATAAACTGACAATGTCATAAACTGACAGCGGAGTGCAGTGATGACAGCGCTGTGCAGGCCACATTGCAAGGCCTGGCGGGCTGGATTTGGCCCGAGGGCCTTGTGTTTGACACATGTGGATTAAGGTGTTAGATATGTCATTATATACCTTTCAGTCTGCTCCAGGGAGTTGAAGAGGGAGCACAACAAAGCAACATGTTATACTTGAAAATGCAACCACAGTCCTTTAATTGTGACCCTTTTCTATTTCTGATCTGGACAAAAATAATTATAGATAGTCCTAGCCAGTTTTGCTCAGTGGATAGAGCATCAACCTTCAGACTGAAAGGTCCCAAGTTCAATTCCTGTCAAGGGCACATATCTTGGTTGCAGACTCAATCCCTGAACCTGGCCAGGTTGCATGTGGAAGGCAACCAACCAAAGTGTCTCTCTCACATCTATGTCTCTCTCTCTCTCTCTCTCTCTCTCTCTCTCTCTCTCTCTCTCTCTCTCTCTCTCTGTCTCTCATTCACTCTCTCTCTCCTTTCTGCTCCTTCTAAAAATCAATAAAAAATATAATTGGGTGAGGATTAACAACAACAACAACAAAATTATAGATAGCTATTTTGAAAGTTGATACAGAAAATAAAATTCTCTAGGTTGGATTTCAACCTGCTGGTATGAGTTCTGAAGTCAGATAGTTAAAATACTTTTAACAGATGAACATTAGACTTGCTTGATTTCATTATTGAAATTATAAATGTTCTTATAAGGCAAATAAGTAATTATGGAAATTACCTAATTGCCTTTTTTCAGCAATTATATTTAAAATACAACAAATAATTTGTAATTTAAACAAAAGCAGGGAAAAGTCATCCATTTGAAGGTAATTATTAGCAGACATTGGATTTATGTTGGGTTATAGAATAATTATAAAATGTAGTAAACATAGGAAAAATAACTAAAACTTCAAATGTATTATTAGATTCTTGAGGAAGAATTAGACAAAAGGAGAGTAAAGCTGGCTGGGAGGGGGATGAGAAGTTGGCATTCTGTTCTTTTAGGACCAGTGGGCACCTCCTTGTGGATTCATGTCTGGGTTAAAGAAGGGCTGTGGGCAGAAACCAAACTTCAATGATATTTGTGCTACTTTGTAAATAAAGGGAGGTCGCCTTGATTATCTCCAATCAATCTTGCCTTGTTCACAAAAGCTCCTTAGGAATAGCCAAACTGGATTAAAACAGTAATGGGAATAAAGAAAAGGATCATTACTAGGAAGAAAGAGCAATGAGAGGAGGTTTGAGGCAATGCTGAACTCTTTTCATTTAGATAATTGGAAGACACCACACCAACTGGGGAATGAGAGAAAAATAGTGACTGAGAGCCTTAACTGTGGATAGAAAAGTTCTAAGTAAATGGAAAATTAAAATATTTTCAGTGGATAGAGCATCAGCCTGCAGACTGAAGGGTCCCAAGTTAGATTCCAGTCAAGGGCACGTACCTTGATTGTGGTCACATCTCCAGTAGAAGGTGTGCAGGAGGCAGCTGATCCATATTTCTCAGTGTTTCTAATTCTCTATCCCTCTCCCTTCCTCTCTGTAAAAAATCAATAAAATATATATTTTTAAAAATAGTGGCTGAGAGAAAAAAAATCATTTTTATATACTGTCTAGGATTAGCCAGAAATACTTAACAATGTTTAAGATGTGGGAGAGAAAGGGGGGAAAGGTACAATAGAATTATCCAGAAAATTCTAAATAAGTTGCAGTTATACATTGAAGGGAGAATCTGTTAAATGGTATCATTAGGACTTTGAAGACGGTTGCTTTCAAATAAGTGTTTAAAAGTCATAAACCTGGACTAGAAATTGAACCCCATCCTCAATACAAGAAAATACTGAGTTCTTAAGAAAATGCTAAGCAATTGTTTGTTTTTGTTACGATAAAATTACCAGGAATTTAGAGTTTGCCATAATATTTGTAATGGTAGCCATTGGAGAGTGATCCTTGTGTAACAAAAGAGGGTTGCTTTCAAATAAGTGTTTAAAAGTCATTAACCTGGACTTTTGTTACACAGAGTGGTCCCTGTGTAACAAAATTTGAAACACACTAAAATCAACCTGGAAACTCTCCTAAATCATATTCATTGAACTGTGGTAATGCCCTTTATATCTTAAGAGAAGCTATAGGGAGTAAGAGAAAGTGGTACATTTATCCAGAAGACTTGGTAAGGGGAGGAATAGCATTAGAGACTTCTCAGAAGAGCCCTATGTTGTGTCCTTATATGGTCTTTCCATGTAGGGGTGTGTTTTTAGTATTATATGCTAACAAATTACATTGAGTATATGATGATTTTACCACAAAGTGAAATCAGTCTCCATGTTGGATTGAGCTGGTCTTCTGCCAGTTCTAAGCCATAAATCTGGTTTTAAGCCGTAAATATGTTGGGGTTGATCTTATTATATATATTAATAAAAGGGTAATATGCTAATTAGACAAAACAACTTCCAGACAACCTTCCAGATGTCCTTTTGGACAAAGCCATGGTGGCAGGGCCAAAGCAGAGGCAGTTAGGGGCAATCAGGCCAGCATGGGTGAGCAGTTAGGGTGATCAGGCCAGCAGGGGAGAGCAGTTAGGGGGATCAGGCCAGCAAGTAGGTGAGTGGTTAGGAGCCAGATTATGATGATTTCCAAATTCCCCTAAGGGATCCCCGATTGAAAAGGGTACAGGCTGAGCTGAGGCAACCCCTTCTCCTACCCATTGTGCATGAATTTTGTGCACTGGGCCACTAGTCATCTTGATAATCCCTGGTGGCAGCCATTTGGCTTCATACCCTATCTCAGTAACACATGCAGTGGTTCACTCTCAAGGAAGAGAAACCATCCCCTTACACTCACAGTGAAAACTCAGGAGTGATGAAATCCTCCTGAAGAGCCTATATGTACACAACAAATATTTGCATGGCTGTGAGAAGAAATCTGAAGTAAGTCAGAGGAGCCAAAGGAGATTATTCATGAAAAGCAACAACAAGACACAGCACATATCAAATTCCAATCAGAGCATCCTACAAAACTTAACCAGTGTATCTTAGAGTGGTCATGGCCATCAAAATAAGGAAATAAGTCTAAGAAACTCTCACAGCCAAGAAAAGCACAAGAAAATACTCTGACTAAATAGAATGTAGGATCCTGGATGGGACTCTGAAGAGCAATATGAAGTACAGACTAAGGAAATCTCAATAAATGGCGGATGTTAGGTAATAACAATGCATCAAAATTGGTTCACCTATAGCAACCAATGTGACATATTAATACATTAATAATAAGGGACGCTGGGTAACAGGGTTGTGGGAACTCTGGGCTTTCTCATAAACTTTTTCTGTGAATCTAAACTTGTTCTCAAGATCAAAGTCATTATTTGTTTCTTTAAAACAAATATTTTTTTTTGTGCTGATCTCAGGTAAGATTAAGAGCTTGGAGACCCTTGATAAATCTAAAAGTTAAGATTAATGGTTAAGATTAACTTGTTTAGGAATATTAAAAATCAGAAAAGAGATACCCAGAGGAAGCAAAGAAAGGTGATTTAGTTTACTAGAAATCCTGAAGAGAATTTACTAGAAATCTCTAAATGAGAATCTGATTGAGAGTTACTTTTACAAATCATGACTCATTGAAAAATAAAATACAGATTTGAGGAGCAAGAGAGTTATTTACTATTTAGGATTATATTTGCACCACTACTCCGTTTCATTTATAGGAAAATCAGGAGTATTAAACACAGAGCCCTTTTCCACCCAGTCAATTGCTTCCTAAATTACATGAGTTATTATGTAAAATGGACTTAATCTTTTATCATCCATTTGAGATATTACCATTCATTTGAGACCACAGGAGTTATTACATATCTAAAGTGACATTTTTATCTTCAATAAATTCTAATTCAGTTCATATATTAACTGGAGAAACACAATTTTAGTGTGCTTAATCAAAATGCTTTATGGATTCTTTATTTCATACCAGTAATAGTATAGTACATTAACGAAAACAGTAATTAAAATATTCATTTGAATAACCATGAGGGCGCTTTTCTCTTCAGTTCCTTTAAGGGAATCTGTCAAATGGACCAAGCTTGTTTGGCAAATCATACTCCCCAATGATGTCATCATAAATCAATGGTTTAATTATGTTCTTAATTTTCCATTTACTTAGAATTTCTCTATGGGTATCATTTGGCAATGTGAATTTAAATAACTCCTAAGTAACTTACACTTATTCTCACGCCTATGAAACATACATTTTTGTAGCCCAGCATTTACTTGGTTTTAACATAGCTAACAAACTTGTAATTACAATTGGTATGTTATTCTATATCACCAACTGTTGAAGAGAAGATGGTACATATTTCCATAGTTATAATGCCATTTGCATAATGGCATATTCTGAATTTTTGTGAACTTAAACACCATATTCAGTATACTTATATAAGCCTTTATATGCAGTGTTGATATATCAGTTTTATTTCCATCTTATGGCATATTTTTGGTTTAAATTCAGAGTTGTTTTTTGGGGTTTAAGTTTTACATTCCCCTTTTGTGATATTATTTGTTCACTTGAGATTTATAACCTTCTCAATATTCTTGACTGTGTGTTTAATGAAGCTATATTACTGTATATATTTTTAAACCCAATTTCTATCTCATTTTTCAATATATTCACCTCTGTGACCATACAAGCAACCTAAGAGGTTTTTGCTCCTTTGATCAAATTTTTTAAAGATTTATCTTAAGGCAAAACTTTATCTATAATATAATTGTGTGCTTATGATATTTTTTTAAATTATACACACTTAACACACACACAGAGAGACTTTGTCTAAATCTCCTCAAAAGTTTTTTTTTCTTACTATTCTATTTTTTTCTTGAAAACAGTTTTTACACATATTTAACTCTTATTCTTACCCTATTGGAGGTGACAACGAAACATTCTTCTACCAAATCCAAATCCTTCAAGTCACCTTTGAGCCAACTTTTAACCAGAATACATTATTATAGTTACTAAAGTTGTAAAAAAAAAAAAAAATCCTAATTTCTCTCATTGCTTTTAGTTTTTTTTCCCTTGTTGTTTTTTTTGTTTGTTTGTTTGTTTTTTGTATAAACCAAATAGCTAATTTTTATGCTAGTATACAAACATACTACCAGTTTTGTTTTTATCATAGAAATGGTATACACACATTTTCAACTCATTCTCTTGACTATTAATATTATTTAAGGATACAAATTAAACCTCCTTAAATAATTTAGTCATACTTGGAGGCAATCCTTTCTGAAATTCTCACAGAGGATTTCAGGTTGCACTGTTGGAATGTTTACTCTGAAAACATGTTTTGAATGTCCCTGTCCAGAGCCATAAGCTTGATTTTGACCAATGCTAGTTCTTAAGTAGTTTCAGTGTCCATGCCTAGCGACTTTCCTTCAAGCTATTAATACTCTTAGGATGTCGAGGCCCAATAATCTCTTTAACTTTAAATACAGGTTTTAGCAACTCCATTGCATTAATCATGCATTTGAAGTATTTTAACGAGTAAGGGCATAAATCAGCATGAAATGGGATAAGCTGCTGCAGAGGTAATAGAAACCTGGATGCAATTTGGACAAAAATCTGCAGACTCAAATTTGTTCATTATGGGAGAAATTGGAACATTAGGGGGGGGAAAGCACATTGGTAAGAGAGAGGAAGGAATATGAAAGCAAAGTATATTTTCCCTTATGATATTTTCTAAAGCTAATTGGACTAAAATGTGATCCTTTACTATAGAAAATACTATACTCCATCAAACTTATACAAAAAAGTTATTTATAAATAGTATGTAGTATATTTCCTTCCAAGTAGTTAGAATGTAAGCCATGAATTCCTTGTGAGCTTGACCATAATCACTGTGATTAGTCCAACAAATTGTTGTATCCATTGCTTTAATATCTTGAGAGGGAATAAAATAATAAAAATAATAGTATATAAAAACCAATTTCAATCTTGAAGAGTACAGTTTTTAGAATTAGCAACTTTTTTTTTCCTTATGTAACAATGCTATCATAAATTGTATTTTTTATTTTATAAAGCAGAGAGATTCAGAGATGGAATTCACAGTTTTGTCTTAATGAGAAACCACAGTAGCATGTTAACTGAATTATCTCCAAATCTGCATCTGATTTGAAATGATGGTTTGTAAGCTCAATAAATTTTGGGGGGTCAGTTACTTCTGTGCTCAGTAAAAATAAAATCATAGCCAATGACAAAAGTTGAAATTAAAGAATGAGAGAAAGCATGAAACTCTATGATTAGTTGCCTACTTGGGGATTTCTGAAAGAACAAATTTATTGAGTTAATGTAATGAGCTAGTCTGAGATCTCTTCCAAGAACATCAGCTTTCTAATTAGGTTTTTGGACAATTTGCCCAGCATAAATAAGTTACAGGAAAAGTTTCTAGTTTCTATGAGTAATATATTTTCCTATCACTCCATTTCATGAAATTTGGACATTTTTTTTCCTTCAAATCCCTCATTTATTCTTAAATATTTTAAACTGGTGGTTACTCTTTTATTGATATCCTCTTATTTCCAAGTAAATTGTCTGTTTTCTGACACCTTCTGGGGAACTACCTCCTTTAAAATGGTTCCAGGTTCAGCATATATTTTCCTTTCTGACTTTCTTGTAGCCAGTAGAATCTAATCTTTTGGGTCATTTTAAGAACTCAAATGTTCATAAATCCTAAGAACCTGAGTTTGCTTGAATGGTTAACAATTAATCAAAACATAGCAGAAAATGAGTGAATATAATGAAATGGGCCTTATTTAACTCGACTTACAGCATTCTTACAGTTTAATTATGTGCTGTATAGTTCCAATATGTTTCCAAAATGGACAAGAAGCAATAAATATGTAGTGAACTACAAACCCAAATTTGTCACTTGATTTTGACATTAAGGATATAAAATGTAAATTATGGCTCAAATGAACATTTGTTTGTATTCATACTGAATAGCAATGGGAGAGATTTGGATTTTATAGCCCTGCTTTTGTTGCGTGGGTCATTTTTGTCTGCATACGTTTGAAAAGCCAGAAGTACATCAATTTACCTTAATTGTATTAATAGGTGACATTTAGCTAAACATTACTCAGAAAATCTCCTGGTCTTTTATTTCCATACTAGAGGCCTGGTGCACAAAATTCATGCACAGGGGGGAGAAGGTCCTTTCAGCCCAGCCTGTACCCTCTCCAATCCAGGACCCCTTGGGAAATCTCCAACTATCAGTTTAGGCCTGATCCCTGGGGGGCAGTAAGAGTCGTCCCCAACTGCCCCCCTTTGACAGCCTGGTCACCCCTGACTGTCCCCCCCCACTGTCGGCCTGGTTGCCCCCAACTGTCCCCTCCTGCTGGCCTGCTGGTCGTTCCATGCAGCAACTGTCCCCTCCTGCTGGCCTGCTGGTTGTTCCATGCAGCTTGCTCTTCAGTCATTGGGTCTTCCCTCACTAACCTCCCTGCTGGTCTGGTTGCCCCATGTAGCCTGCTTGTTCAATAGTTTGGTCATCCCTCACTAAGGCCCGTGCAAGCCTGGTCATAGGCAGCCATTTTGTGAGGGCATGAGGGTCAATTTGCATATTACCTCTTTATTATATAGGAAAGGATAATAGACAAAACCTTGTGAGGAAAATTTTTTCCACCTTTTGACCAAGAGAGCTGATGATAATTAAATATAATTTAGCATCAGTTCTGACCAAATTCTCTATTCCTAATGCTGGGACAGAGGTCTTTCCCCCTCTTTATACGTTTTTCCCAATTTTATTAAGATACAATTGACAACTAGCATTCTATTAGTTTAAGTTGTACAACATAATGATTTGATATATGTATGTAGCATCTATCACCTCACGTAATTACAAATTTTTTTCTTGTGATCAGAACTTTTAAAGTCTACTCTCCAAGCAATATTCAAATATGTAATACAATGTTGCTAACTATAGTCACGGTGCTGTCCTTTACATCCCCAGGACGTATTTATCTAATAACTGGAAATTTGCACCTTTTCACCCATTCTTCACCTCTCATTGCTGGCAACTACTAATCTGTCTTCTATTTATCTGAGTTCAGTTTTTGTTTTTGGTTTATTTTTGGTCTTGATTCCACATATAAGTAATACTATCAGTAGTAGTCTTTTTCTGTCTGACTTATTTCACTTTTGACATAATGCCCTCAAGGTTCATCCACGTTGTTGCAAATAGCAGTGTTCTTTCTTTTCTTTCCTTTTCTTTCCTTTTCTTTTCTTTTCTTTTCTTTTTACATATATATATATGTTATTCATTTTTTTTTACAGAGAGGAAGGGAGAGGGAAAGAGTCCTAGAAACATCGATGAGAGAGAAACATTGACCAGCTGCCTCCTTCACACCACCTACCGGGGATGTGCCCTCAACCAATGTACATGCCCTTGACCAGAATCGAACCTGGGTCCTTTCAGTCCGCAGACCGATGCTCTATCCACTGAGCCAAACCGGTTTCGGCAGGTTCTTTCTTTTTTTGTGACTGAATAATAATTCTTTGTACATATATTCTTTATCCATCTATCCATTGATGAGTACATAGGTTGTTTCCATATCTTGGCCATTGTTAATAATACCGCAATGAACACGAAGGTACAGATACCTCTTTGAACTAGTGACTTCATTTCTTTCAAATATACACCCAGAAGTGCAATTGCTGGATCCTAGGGCAGTTCTATTTTTAATTTTTAAAGGAATTTACATGCTGTTTTCCATAATGGCTGCACTAATTTATATTCCCACCAACAGTGCACAAGGGTTTCCTTTTCTCCACACCCCTTTGTGAGGTAATTTTAATGTTAACATCATGAGTAATAAACATGTGGTGTCATAAATCTTTTTTAAGTAGCAGTTAAGCTACACCACAGGCCTTTTCTACCTGCCATACCACATAGCAGACATGGGTGAAAGAAAAGGAAAAAGAAGAAAAGGAGAGGAGAGGGAAGAAAGTGTGAGAAAGAAAGGGAAGGCGGGCTTCTCAGACTGTTCGTACTAATAAAAAAGGCCAGGGACACGCCCACAGCAGGCTCCAGATGTCCAGCTTTGCTGTGGTGGGCTCTGGAGAAATCTTGACAATCTTAACGAATATATTAGTGAATTGTATTTGGAAATAAGCTTAATGTCAGGGCCGGGCTGATGTAATGGTGAGTGGCAATCTAAAGACAGATTACAGTCCTAACCTGTTTGACTCAGTGGATAGAGCATAGGCCTGCAGACTGAAGGGTCCCAGGTTTGATTCCAGTCAAGGACAGATACCTTGGTTGTGGGCACATCCCCAGTAGGGAGTGTGCAGGAGGCAGCTGATCGATGTTTCTCTCTCATCAGTGTTTCTAATTCTCTATCCCTCTCCCTTCCTCTCTGTAAAAAAAATCAATAAAATATATTTTAAAAAATAAAATAAATAAAAATAAAATAAAGTCAGTCGTGGCTTGACTATTGATCACCATCACATGAGAAGAGGATACTCCAACGCAGAAGCATAGATGGTAATAAGGTCTTAATTTGTTTTGGTCCTTTTTCAGTAATGTGAAGACAGGGGTAAAAGGTAATTGGTAATTCTCTCTCTCTCTCTCTCTCTCTCTCTCTCTCTCTCTCTCTCTCTCTCTCTCTTTCTCTCTCTCTCTCTTTCTCTCGCCTATTTATCTGTTTTCTTTGAATTAGGTGTCTTCTGATAATGGACAATGTGATTATTTGAGGGAAGGAAAGCAACAAAAGAGGTTGATTTTCTGGAACCAAAACCCCAGTATTCTAAGTGTCTCCTCTGACAGCTCCTTTCATGTAAAGCTCCATTGTCTTCTCAGTGTTGTTAAATGATACAAGTCAAAGCAGTTCATCAATTTACCCACCCTCCCATCCCGCTCTCTCCCACACTCTCCTGCCATGTTAATAGTGCCGCTGAAATCCTACCACTTTGCTGGAGGATTGATGTAAGTCTCCAACAATTAACATAATTACAAGCCTGATTATCTTCTAATTGCATTATGAGTATTTGGTTATTCACTACACAAATTAGACAGAATTAAAGAGGAGCAAGATCCTGCAGTGTGGGCGTCGGGCTTTCTAAAAACAGTTATGAGCATTTGAGTGCAAAGTAGAATCAAAGGTGAGGACCATTTTATATTTCTCTTGGTTAACAGTTAATACATTTCACTTTGGAGAATGCTACCTTCCTTTATTTTTTTTTCTTTTCTTTCTTTGTTTTTTATTAGTGGCACACAGAATTCTCTCTGAATGATTTATTAATTCTCTCCAAAATAAGAAGCATAAAATAAGCAGGTTCAGGCACTACAATCTGTGATAAAAAAAAAATAAATGACAGTTGAAAGTACTTTAAGTCATACATGGAAGCCTAAAAACATCAATAATTTGTTCATCGTCATCATCATTATCCTGGGTATATTCTTCATAGTGAAGAAAATAATGTGTTAAACTCTAAAGTGTGTGGTGTTTATAAAATGTGCTGCAATACCAGATTTGAAAGATTAAATTTCTCATTAAATAGAGGGCGGAACTATCTAAGATGGAATAAGCTTTGGTGGAACAGGTGGGGTTGACCCTCCCCTTGCTAATCTACTGTGTCATATTCTCTCACTTTAATTCTTACTGCCACCCCTAGTTTGACCCTCCAGGGAGAACACGCTCCTTTTAATATTATGGCCAGGCCTGTTAACACAGATCAAAACACACAGAAGAAAACACCGTTAAAGTAATTAAACAAGGAGACCATTAGCCTGAAGAGGCTCAAAGGCTTTGGTGGCCTAAGTAATCAAACCAAAACCTAAGCTAGAGTCAAGTCCTGCAGCTGAGAAATCGAAACCTAAGAACAGCCAATTATCAACTACCAATGAGGTTTTTCCCAATAAGGCAACCAAGCTGTAGCCAATCAAATAGTTTTCTTGCTTTGCTTCTACATTGGCTGTATAAAAGCCTTTCCCAAATTCCTCTTGGTGAGTGCCACTAACCACTTTCAGTTTGGTGCTGCCTGATTGGAATCAATGCTTGCTCAAATAGATTTTTCAAAAATGTAATGTACCTTAGTTTATCTTTTAACAACACAAAACACACAGTTTTCCTTGGTTCCTCATTACACATTTGGGACAGGTGACATTTTCAAAGAAAATCTCATTACATGCTAATGGGGTGGGGGGGGGGGGAGTAAAAATAACTAGAGAAGAAACAACATAAAAATAGCCAAATTTTTAAACTATATCTACCTCCCTTTATAGGAATTTCCCAAGCACTACTCAGGGTCTCCTTTTCCTATGACTCCTTATCAACATCTACAAGGTACAGGTTGCAGTATTTCCTGTCCCACAAAGAGTATGCTCTCTAATAGCCTAATATGCTAAGTGTCCGACTATTCGTTTGACTGTTTGACCAGTCGCTATGACATGCACTGACCATCATGGGGCAGATGCTCCAACTTGTATATTAGCTTGCTGCTGGGGTCCAGCTGATTGGGTGAGACAGGCCACACACACCCTGGATCCTTCCCTCAGGCCCTCCCCAGCCCCAATTGTGCACTAGTGGGGTCCCTCGGTCTGGACTGTGCCCTCTTGCAATTCGGGACCCCTTGGGGGATGTCAAGAGCTGGTTTTGGTCCAATCCTCACAGGCCAGTCCAATGGGCCCCTCTGGTGCACAGATTTGTGCACCAGGCCTCTAGTTTTGAATGTTGTTGAATTTTTCAAGTCAGGAGTTCCACTCAGGTTTCCTACACCTTTTTCAAGGCAAATCAGTAAGAAAAGGTGAGCTATTTCCAGGACCATTTGGCAGGGCTGGGTGATTATAACAATGATCTCATTTAATACATCTAGGAAAACCATGTTTGCTACCTTAACAGATCCTATTGGGATAGGATCTAGCCCTACATGGTCAAGGATAGGAACACCAAAATATTTGTCCCAATGTAATTTTCACTCAAGAATCTCTAAGCTTTTTAAATTTCCATCCGGGAAGAGTGGTGGCAGAAACGTGCTAGAAAAGTCCCTGGTAGCAGCATCCTTGCTGACAGCTGAAATCTTTTTGCCAGCTCACAGCAATGGCCTGAGTCGGAGAAACCAACATTGGTCCCTCTAAATGTGCTGGTGAGAAAGCTGTGGCCCAAATAAAACTTTTTTTTTTCTGTTTAAATAGGCATCTTAATTGTTACATAAAACATTCCTCATTTGTAATAGTAACAACCTTCTACTCTAACATCCCACAGCACTTTGCTGATCCAGTCACTTGACATTCATCCGTTTATGCAGTCAGGATTCATTTAGTGAGCACCTGTTATGTGTTTGACACAGGAGCAAGCCAGATGCAAGCCTGCCCTCCTGGAGCATATCGTCAAGTAAGAGACGCTTACAGAGCTGTAAATATGAAGGTAGTTGAAGCACAATGTGCTTTGGGTGCTCATAGGAGAGGACAATATTGGGGAAAAAATGATTTTAGTAAGAGCAAAGCAGGACAAATTGAGTTGGGTCAGGGGAGGGGTGGTGAAAAGTCAGTAGAGGAAGCACAAATGTGCCAAGATGAGAAAGACAAGGGAACAGAATGTGCAAAGCCCACAAAGTGACCATCGTGCGTTTAGGGGAAAAAATACAACTTGCTATGGCTGGCTGGCAGGCACATGAAGTGTGGGGTAGGGAGTGTTTTTATAACTTATATAACATTTGGTTCATCAGATTTTCCATTGCTTATGTAACATCTGTCTTGAACCATAAACTCCACAGTGTAAGCACAGTATCTGTCCTGCTCATCACTAAATCCTCTGTGCGAACATCACCTGGTCCGTACCAGGGGCTCAGTAAGTCCTGGAAGAGTGAGAATCACTTGAGATGAGGTTGAGGAATGACCAGAAAGCAGAGCGCCAGGTGAATTACAGCCATGTCAGGGGCTTTGAACATTATCCTGACCACAACGGAGGGTTTATCTGAATTCTAAAGGGTTTAAACACTGAGGGGAACCTGATCCCATTTGAATTTTGGAAATGCAGTTTATTCATTTAATAAATAGTGTTGAGTTTCAGGTGATGTGATAACGTCTGGAAATATAATGGTAAGCAACACCAGATATGGCCCCAGCTTTTACATGGTTTAGAGTCTCTTCAGAGTATGAGGGAGATAAATGCTGCTCAGAAAGAAACAGTGTCCGCTCAGATCACATAGCAATGGAACCTGAACTAGACCGCTGGGTCTGAGAGTTTTTCTTGGGGAGGTGACACTTGGGCTGAGATGTATAGCAAAAAAAATTAAAGCTAAAGCAACCCTTTTGAAGCATGTTCGCTTATACCCTACATTAGCGTTGATATTTCCAACTCCACTTTTACTACAGTAGTATAGAAGAAATACGTTCACAGCACCAACATGCGTGATATAAATTATAAAATGTTCACACTATTAATATGCATAATAAAAGTGATGAACTATGAACTGGATGCTCAGAAAAAGTAAAATGCTCAGTATCTTCTAAAATGTACGGTGATTTGAAATAATGATCATAAAATTATTCAACTTTGAATCTAGAGTGAAACAAAATAAAAGCCAAAAAAGACTTTTATTTTATTGTTATAGAACGTATAATGCCCTGGATGGAGTCTGTTCTACTTTGGGGATCCTGGGTGGGCCTAACTTTCCCGGCTTCAACTGAAGAACTGGAAGACTCAGCTAATAGACAAACTTCTACAGTTTCTCCCACAGCAGTTACACACATTTACCATCCAAGGTGCTTTTAGGCAGCCCGGCTGACGGACTCAGAGAGATGGTGACACAATAAAAGTCAGTGGGAGAAACCACCTGTCCTCAGAAGCTTTCGGGTACCCTTGCCTCCAAGCCTATTCCTCATGAGATGGTGCTTCCACTTAGCGCCTGGCTTTCTCTAAGGCACAGCTAACTAGACACCGGTTACTCCTCCTCTTTCCCCTCTTCCCTGCTTTTTAAGGCAGAGGTTTGTAACAGGGAACATTCACAAGAAGAAAGACCCTGTCGCCAGGGCCACCGTTAACAACTGTGTTATTGTTGTTCTTAATATATTTTTATTGACTCCAGGGAGGAAGGGAGAGGGTGATATAGATAGAAACATCAACGATGAGAGAGAGTTATTGATCGGCTGCCTTCTGCAAGGCCCCACTGCGGATCAAACCCGAAACCGGGGCATATGCCCTGACTGGGAATCAAACTTTGACCTCCTGGATCTTAGGTCAATGCTCAACCACTGAGCCACCCTGGCCAGGCAACAACTGGGTTAACTCTCCTCATTCTTGCTTTAAAATACATATATATATTTATATAAAACAACCCTCAATTGTGCCTATGTTTTGTCTATTACTTGACAAGGTATTGCTGACTACTAGAGCGTTTCTCAACATGACCAGTAAGACCTTTTACTTGTAGTATCTAACTTTGACAACTTTTCCCACTTATATGAAGAAATATTGTAATATTTCTGAACACCACCTCTGACCCAATAGTGATGACTCTTCAGATAGTATCCAGGTTACTCTAAAAAATAACATTCTAAAAATTAAAGTCATTTTACGACAGTCAAAAGGTTATTTTAAATTTTATTACCATATAAACATCTACACTTTAAAAGTTAATATAAAATTTTAAAATTATGTAAACATTTTTAATTAATAAAAAGTTCTCAGGTGGGAGTTTAAGACCTTCCCTGGCAACAGCCCAGGGTTGCACACATGAAATGTCTAGGATTTTGCTGCCTATGTTTTCTTCTAAGATTTTTATGCTTTCACAACTTACAACTAAGTCTTTTATCCATTTTGAGTTTATTCTTGTGATTGGTGTAAGTTGGTGGTCTAGTTTCTTTCTTTTTTTTTTGCATAAAAAATATGTGTAAATGCTCTGAAAAAAGTAAGCCACCTCACAAAAGAAACAGACTATAATTTAAAAATCTCTACATTTCTTAGAACACTTAGTGTGCTTGGGCAGTCTAGATTCTAAATTATTATTTATGGAACAAACTATTTAATGCCTAGCAGGATTTATGTAGACCCAAAAGTACAATAGCTTCATACACCATTTTACACATTTATTATAAAATGAAACATAATTTCTGGGAAAATAAAAGTAACGAAATTTTCCATTGTAACTGAAATAATTAAGCAATGATACCAAAGGTGGAAAGCCAAAGAGGCCTCATTTATTAATTTTCCAGGGGAAGTGGTTTTATTTTATAATGCTTAGTGGAAGCTTTACCATGAGGTTACCATTTAGCCTAACTTTGGTTTTTAAATAGACTCTCTATTTTTTTTTTCCAGAGAAGTTTTAGATTCATAGCAAAAGTGAACAGAAGATGCAGAGATTTCCCATATACGCCCTGCCACCTCCCACCCCCTCCAGCAACATCCCGCGCCAGGCGGAACATCAGTTATGATGGATGAACCTGCATTGAAACATCATTTCCATCCAAAGTCCACAATTTATATTAGGGTTCACTCCTGGCGCTGTACATACCATGGGCTCTGACAAATGTGTAAGGACGTGTATTCACCATTGTATTATCATATAGAGTAGTTTCACTTCCGTAAAACTACTCTGTGCTCTCTGCCTATTCATTCCTCTCGCCCCTCAACCAGGCAACCACTGCCGTGTAGCCAAACTATTCTAACAGCACAAGTTCTACAAGATATGTGTGTGTGTGTGTGTGTGTGTTTTTAAATGACTTTTTATACTTTCTCTGTTGGTAACATAAACTCCTTTGTGACTTCCTCTCTCCCATCTCCTTGCTTAAAAAACAAACAAAAGCTCTCAGTTGTTGAGCATTGAAATAAAAGCCTATTAGCAGCAGTACAGGAAAGTTCATCAAATATTTAATTTAAATGACAGGCATGCAATCATTGTGAGACTATGAATTGAAGAACTACTGTGAGGTAGGCTCTAGGGAAATAGCAATGAACAAAACAGATATAAGTCTATGCTCTTCTTGTGTTACTTACATCCTACCAGTATCTGATCCACTGAGGTTCTGGATGTTGAGGGGCTCCTACCCATGTCCAGCTCTTGATCCTGCTTCTTGTGCCCACCTATTGAGAAACAAGATTCTTAGACCCAAATCTTTGTCTTACAGTCACCTAGTAATGGCCTTGTTAGAGTAGGAAAAATTTCATTGTTATAGCTTTGAGTCAGAAATGTCACAATTAGAACTGGCGCTACAAAGTGGTTAGGGCTAATGTAATTTTGTTTTCCTTAAATTATTTATGTGTTCCAAGTAGATATTTCTAAGGTATATGACTGCAAAAAAACAGAGGTAGTCGAGCTTTCTCCTTATTGCAGGCTCCATGGCAGTAGTAATAAAAATAACCATTTTTCATATAAGCTAAATGCTTCATATATCTGTGTGTATGTAGACATATATAATTAATCTTACCAAATTTCTATAAATTAAGTATTATTTCCCATATTTACCTCTCTTCCCAATATCATGCCGAATCAAAGACTATTTATTTAGCACTAACATTGGCCAAAAGGGTGATCAATTCTTAAACATAAAAAATTTAAATTATTAGGTGCTATTTTTTTTAGCAAAGAAATGCCTAACACGCATTCTGTGCCACACCTAATGCCAATTTTATGAGGTGCCATGGTTAATAAGATATAATCCCTGCCCTCTAAGAGTACTATATAGTGCTCAAAGGCAACAAATAAATGGGCAATTAAAATCATGTTTACTAATCAGTAAGCTATGGGTAGGCACAAGGTGGCCAGAAAACCGATATGCACACTAAATAGATATTTTCACCAAAATTGTTAAATTCCCCTATGTCCTTCTGAATGTGATATTGGAAAGTCTTTATGAACATCTTTGATAGCTATTTAATTCTTTGACTATTGCTGGCTGAATCTAAAGTAAACAGAGGTTATCAAAGTTATTGATTTAGTAACTTCAGATCTTAATATGAGAGAAGGTATCACGAAGAACATAGAAGAAATAAAACTTGTGGCACAGAATGAAATGGAACACAGGCTTCTTTTCACGTTGTGGCCATATAAATAATTTTCAGGATAATGCCTGCCAACTACCCAAAGCTAAAAAGATAGTTTGTAAGTTGTCACATCAACTAAAACAAATGATGTTCCATGCAAAAAGTGGTTCATTCTGCTTGCAACTAAAACAGTCACAAGGTTCTTTAATTTGGAAGCCACCTTAAGATGTCAGTATGCAGAATAAGTGCTTTAGATGTACTGAACTATTTCATCACACAGAATATATGAAAATGGCATGTACTCAAGGATTGATATTTAATAAAGATAATTATTTTTTTACTTCTTAATCAAAGACATTCTTAAGTGAAACTAGTTCTATTGTTTTGCAAGTGAGTGGGGGTAAAGAATATAATGGCTTCTAGTATGCTTTGGTGCCACTAACTTGATTCATGTTAAAGTTCCAGTAATTTCATCTACATCACTCTGCACCAACCATTGCTTTCGTACCATCAGTGCAAATGTTAACAAAGCACAAAAGGCGACTGAAGTCTTTAACATCTCAGAAATTTGCAGGCATTACTTTGAGAAATGATGGTTTTGAGTATTTTATCCCATTCTTCCCCTACTCATTCATATTCCTTCATATCCTCCACTCTTTTCTAATGCCTTTTTATTTCTTAGTTCTTAGACTCATAAAACACAATTAGTATTCCCCTTATGTGCTCTTATTGTACAATGTGGAAGATGTAGAAAGTACACCAGTTATTCTTTTAAAAAATTTAACAATGATGAAGATATTAGAAGTAGATACCACAAAAACAAATTAGAAGTAACTTTACTAATGCCTCTATCACTTCTTTATTAAAAATAAGTTATACCTGCTAGCCTTTCATAGATATGTATAATAACAGTGAGCTGTGGCTTTAATATATCTTTAGATATTTATAATTTGATCATAAAGCATTATAATTTGGTCCTAAATTTTTTTCAGAAAACGAATATTGAAGAAGGAACTAAAGGAATAACTGGGGAGTGAATATATGGATAAAAACACAAGCAATAATATCATGATTTTTGTAATCCTAGAGTAGAAAGTTGATGTCTCTGGAGATGTGATTCTGCCATACTAAAGGTGAAAAGCAAATAAAGTATTGCTGTATTGCTGTATCATCTTATTAAAGAAGGTTGACTCTGTGCTTAGCTGGCAGGAAAATAAGTTATTTCTCTGTCACTTGGCTTATTCACTCTCAGCAAAGTAAATATATGGTGTTATTTATTATTTATTTTTGAAGACACCTTACCCCATCACAGGAAACATATTCTATTAGGAATGTAATTCTCTTTATTATCAAATGAGATCAAAGTAAAAGGGCTTCCAGAAATTGGAAATTATGGTTGTCTGAGTGTCCCTAAGATAAACTGAAAATCTTACCACGAAAGACCCTTTCAGAGCACAGTGCGTCCTACTAGCTTCCTTCTCATTTCTTTCAGTCTCTTCAGTTTCACTGTGGTCAGTTACAGAGAATAGAAAGCAAGAATTTCAAATCGTGTTTATTCATAAAGAGACTAGATGTTTCCATTTATTAAAACAACAATCTTCTATCAATCAAACTGAACTAGACTTGTTATGACTTTGAAGAGTGGAGAGGAAATTTTTTCTTTGTGTGTGTTGCTTTTTGTTTATTTGTTTGTTTTTTGTTCAATGGGCCTATTAATCTTTATTTGATGGTTGTTTTTAAAATATTTAAATTTATCTAAAAATATAAAAGCCCTAACCAGTTTGGCTCAGTGGATAGAGTGTCAGCCTGTGGACTCAAAGTTCCCAGGTTCGATTCCAGTCAAGGGCATGTACCTTGGTTGCAGGTACATCCCCAGTAGGGAGTGTGCAGGAGGCAGCTTGAATGATGATTCTCTCTCATCAATGTTTCTAACTCTCTCTCCCTCTCCCTTTCTCTCTGTAAAAAAAAAAAACAAAAACAAAAAAAACAAACAAACAAAAAACAAAAACAAAAAAAACAACACCACAGTAAAATATATTTAAAAAAATAAAAATATGAAAGACACAACCAATTCTGGTGTGTAAAGAGAAAGATAATAAAGAGGCCAATCTATTGTAGAGTGATTAATTTAGTTGTTCAGCTGGATCCCCCTAAAATACCCAGTAACAAAATCACAATGGCAAAAACAACATGGTTGTAGTTAGGTACACATTTATTTATAAAGAGGTATGATCTATAAGGAGTCAAAAGTATTTATAATATCATTGCAGTCTAATAGATGATGATATAATTGCTTTGGGAAATAGCACTCTTAGTGCAGTGACCCACATATGGGTGGAACTCAAAAAAATGGAGTTTATCCCTGAGAAACAAAAGGTTCCACATACCTTGAGATCTTCACTGAGAGACATAAATTTTCCCTTAATAGGCCAGTTGGCTTATATAGTTAGTGAAAATTAATTATTTGGGTGTAACTTAACACAGAAAGTGCTTCTGAAAGAAACTGGAGTCTAAAGGCAAAAACCCAATCACTAAGAGACAAGATATACCATGTCCAAAGTATTTCCAGCAGTAAAATCAGAAAAATCCAGAAATGTAATTCTTTATTTGAGTCCAGCTTAGAGACATGATGGGTTTTAGACTGAAGCGCAGGATTGACTACAAGAAATGTTAAGACATTTCTATTGTATTAAATACATATATTGTCATTAATTTTTTTTTTCTTACACATCATCTACCAGGGTTAGAAATATACCTGGGAAGTTAAACAACTGAATTATGAAAGAAAAATATGAAAATGCTTTCCATCATGGTAGAACAAGGAAAAGAAAAACTGAGAATACTACCAATTCTAGGCACTGTAAAAATATGATCATTTTATCACAGAAGGATTATTATCTTGACTTAAAAATAAAAGCTTAGAAAAGTAATTTTTAGTAATTTTTCCAGAGTCATAAAGTCAGTTGAAATTCAGCCCATAATACTCTAGAGGTTCAGACCATAATAAATGCTCAAATCATCATTTAGTGGAGGCTTCACCCATGGAAAATCAGCTGAAACTGGTTTGGCTCAGTGGATAGAGCATCAGCCTATGGTTAAGGGCATGTACCTTGGTTGGGGACACATCCCCGATAGGGGGTGTGCAAGAGGCAGCTGATCAATGTTTCTCTCTCATCAATGTTTCTGACTTTCTATCCCTCTCCCTTCCTCTCTGTAAAAAAATCAATAAAATATGTTTTTTAAAAAATCAATATTAATTTAACAAATAAAACACTCATTCAGGCAGTTTTGAGGGGGGCGGGGGGAGAAAAAGCATGGTGGAAAGGCAGTTTAAAGTTGATGCTTGAACAAAGCAGGTTCTACCTATGCTCAGTAGAAAATCCACATGTGGCTTCGATTCCCCTAAAACTTACATTGTCCCTCAGTATCCACAGGGGATTGGTTTTAGTTCCTACACCCCTCCCTCAACCCCTGCAAATATTTGAATCCATGATGCTCAAGTATCTTACATAAAATGGACTAGAACTGTGGTTGGCAAACTGCGGCTCTCGAGCCACATGCAGCTCTTTGGCCCCTTGAGTGTGGCTCTTCCACAAAATACCACGGCCTGGGTGAATCTATTTTGAAGAAGTGGTATTAGAAGAAGTTTAAGTTTAAAAAATTTGGCTCTCAAATAAAATGTCAATCGTTGTACTGTTGATATTTGGCTCTGTTGACTAATGAGTTTGCCGACCACTGGCCTAGAACATTGTATATACACAATCCTCCCCATCCAGGGATTCCCAACCATGGATAGAAAATACTGTTTTCAGTCCTAGATGTGAAACCCAGAGCTAGGGAGAGCTGACTGTATATTTATTGGGGGGAAATCCATGTATAAATGAACCATGTATAAATTCTAACTATACGCGCTAGAAGAAATTATGTTTTTATTTATATATTTTATATTTTTATGTACACACACATCTTTTTATTTATATATTTTATGTACACACTTATCTCTAAAAAGACAGTCTTTTGTGGTATGCCTCCATTGCCAAGGATTGCGTTTTTGGCAGTTCATTGAATATTTGCATTCTCTAAATATGACACATATTAAGTCTAAGTAGCCCAGTGCAATAAATGAATCTTTATTACTTTGTTACTCATGCTGTTCACCCCATGTTCCCAACAATAAAGATGTTGTGTATTAATCCAGCTGCCATTTAAAAGGTGCATATCACTCACCAATGATTTTAAGTGATTTACTGGATCTTATGTTACTAAACAGTAACATTTCAGTCAAGCTAAAAAGACCAGCTTTATTCTTTTTGTTTTCCAGAATTCATTAACTTTAATGACATTTAGAAATGCATACTGACTGCAGGATCGGGCCATTAATTCTTCTGAAACATGAATTTTCAACATTAACATTTGAGGAGGAAACACTATCACACAGAAACCCTTATTTTGAGCTCTGGAGTAGCTGGGGCAAAATCTGACTTATTTTTACTGCATTAGAAGAGATGAAAGAAAGTTATCCCTAGAAGGATTCGTGTAATTAAAAATTTCAAATTGCACAATCTGAAAATTAGTGTTTGGAACCAAATCAGCCACTCAACCTTCCATGGCTCTCTGTGTGTGCAGCTATAATGAGCTGCTTTCATGGGCTGTGCAGTCCTTGACATTTGTCATAATCCTCAGACCACCCAAACATAGCCATGTCCCATTTGGAAAAGCCACCCTACACATTTCTTTTTCTCCTCTTAAGGCTACTTTTTTAAAGAGCTATCAGTTATCTGTAGACTATACTCATCATGCTAATGGCCCCTATAAATACTCTGACAGACCATTCTTCTCTTAATTGTCTGGCAATGAAAGAATAGACATGTGTCCTCGGAGGCTCTGAAGAAGGCCAGGGGATGAGTTTCTGTCTCTCTTGAGCATAAGAAAGCTGCTGAAAGCCCTCCCTGCTAGAGTATTCTGTGTGCAACACAGCACAAGCAATCACGGGTAAAAAGTGTTTAAGAATATAGGCCACAATAATTCTCCTGAATATTTTTAAACGTTTCACATCAAAATGTTGGAATTGCGGGTTACACTTTATTTGTTTTAAGATTTCTTCAAGAGCTCTGTAGCGACACAAGTATCTGCTGTGTCACCCCCCTGAATAAAGCCAGCTCCCGAATAAGAAAAATCAATTTCCATTTTCATCATTAGACAGATTTCAGCACCTACACCTCTTGTTTATTCACCATAAAATCAGGAGTTGCAATTGCCAGCTAAAGGCTGAGTTTATCAGACAGAGGTAGCGCTGTCTCTAAAGTTTTAATTTGTGATGATCTTTCAACCATAAGCAAAAAGAAAAGTGGCAAAGGCAAACTAACATTTGACAGTAATTAGAGTGAACACAGAATTCATCATTCTAACTTCTGAGGTTGAAAGATGGTGCTATTAGTAATTGTTATAAACACTGATACAGTTATAAGTACTAATTAATATCATTATGAATAATTACTGCAAGACAACAAGCATAAGCCAGGCCTGCCTCTCCTGACGACCCACCAGGCACTATGCTGAGTCTGTAACACACTTGGCCTTATTGAATTATTTCACACTCACAACATGGACGGATAACAGTATCATTATCCCTGTTTGACAGATGAGAAAACTAAGTTCCAGAAAATTAAGTAATTTAGTAAATCAAGGAACTGGAATTTGAACACAGATGCCCATTTGGCTCAAAGCCTGGGCTTTTCCTGCGGTGTAGCTGCTGCTATGAATTACAGAAGTAATGTCACTCTTTTCTTTAAATTTACTGAGGAAGAGTCTGCTTACACGTATTTTTTCCTCCCTCCTTCTCTCCTTCCCTCCTTCCCTTCTTCCCTCCCTCCCTCTCTCTCTGTAAATATAAGTAATTCTACATCCAGGAAAGAGAATAAATTTGGAATTTTGCAAGTCCTACTAGACCAGGTGACAGTGTTAACTTCTAGTTCAATAAAATCATTCTTGGTTCCTGGGTACAGGCAATTAAGATCTCAGGACCAACAGGGTTGGGCACCAACACTTTACTAGTGATGTATAGTGAATGAAGCAACACCCATTTCCATTCCTTGATTCCTGGATGTGTGAATCCTAGCTATGGGAGGATGAGCACCTTATATGTATTGGATTGAGATCATGTACTTCCTCCTGGGGGCATTGTCCTGCCCTAATGCCTGGAGAGTTTTGCCACCTAATTGCATGACTGAATCTTCTTCAAAAAGCTCCTACATGTCCTAGCTCTTTTGGCTGAGTGGATAGAACATTGGCCTGTAAACCGAAGGGTCCCTGATTGGATTCTGGTCAAGGGCACATGCCCAGGTTAAGTAAACTGAGGTAGAAAGGTAAGACCAGTAAACTCCATGAGCATTGCCGCACTTCTTTTGCTGTGAATAAGGTCCTTGAGGGGAAGAGACAATGTGTAGGAGTCCTGACAGTGAACAAGACATTCTGTAAGATTGCAAATGGTATTTTTTTTTTGCAGAAGCATTGCAGGTATGGGAAGAAAATCCATATTCAGAGTAAGAATCCATTCCATCAGGAACGAAACACTGCCCCTCCCCTGATAGAAGCCGTACAGTGCAATCATCCTGCCATTGAAATAGCTGGTTGGTCACCCCAGACAACAGTGTCATACTGGGGACTGCGTGCTGAGCTTTGCTGCTGTCAGATTAGGCACCCAGCAGTGGCTGAAGCCAGTTAGCCTTGGTGAGTGGTTGTTCATGTTGCTGTGCCCATGGATACACTCCATCCTGCTACCAGGGACACTTGGCTCATGAGCCCATTGGGCAATGAGAGGAGTAGCTAGAGAAAGGTGACTTATAGCAACAAAATGAGTCATCTTATCCACTTCTGCTGAAGTCACTAATGGTGAATGAGCATTCACTTGGGACATAGCTGTTTTCACACTCCACTGCCATTTGGAGAAACCTTTCCCAAATCTCTTTGAAACTGATTTCCCCATCGTATTCATTCTGAATCTTTAGTTCTGACTTAGTGCAAGTGGGTCAGCCCTTTATACACCAGCCTTGACCAGTCTCATTGAAAGGAGATTTGTTCTCCAGTGAAGCAATTGTCTTTAGCCAAGGAAACCTGGTAGAGAAGCTACAGCTGAGAGCCACTTCCCACAGCACTCCCAGCAGGGAAAAGTTCTTCATTGATGAAGTGGTTCTGCAGCATGTCCCAGCCAGTCATAGCATCCACCACATAGATCCTTAACTCTGTTCTCCACTTTCTGAGCAATTTGACATCAAAATTTGAATGAGAATAAACAGTTTAAAAAGTAAAATATTGGGTTACTACTCACATAAGGAGGTTGGCATCACAAATTTGAATTATAATAAACTAGAGGCCCAGTGCATGAAAGTTGTGCACTTGGTGGGGAGGGGGGTGTCCCTCAGCCTAGCCTGCACCCTCTCACAGTCTGGGAACTCTCAGGGGATGTCTGACTGACAGCTTAGGCAGTCATCTCCAGCTGTGAGCCCTGCTTCTGGCTGAGCCCTGCTCCCTGTGGGAGCAAACTGACCACCATGGGGCAGACACTTAACGCAGGAGCTGCCTCCTGGTGGTCAGTGCATGTCATAGAGATCGGTCATTCTGCCATTTGGTTGATTTACATATTAGGCTTTTATTATATAAGATATTTAAAGCTTCAAGTATTAATTAAGTACTAAGCCCTTAGTATTCTATCTTTCCAGTTTCAGCAGGACCATTTGTCATACAGATCATCCCTGAAATGCTGGCTGAAGCTTACTCCTCTGCTTGCCTGGGCATGTTTTCTGTAAAATGAACAGACCTACATGCCCCCCATTTTGTGACCTGGGCTTCCTCCAAATAGTGATGATGGGTTTATTATGCAAACCATTCGTCAGTTCCTTTAAATACTCTGAAAATTCCCCAGCCCTCTTGATAGCTTAAAACTATCACATCTAACAAATTGTTCTGCAGTTTCTCTACAGCATGTACTAAATCTGTATGGTAGAATGATTTGTGATGCTATTCTCTTCTTGAAATGATGTACTCATCTCAAATATGCTTTTATTAACTAGATTAAATCTCAGTGTGGAATTGGAGGCTTCTGAGATTCTCTGCCAGATCTGTTGTACCTCTCCCAAGCTGTGTGTCCAAGAGCAATGTGCTTTCTGCTCTCCTCCCTTCATTGGAACAGAGGTAGACTGTCCATGGATAGAATACAATGGCATGCCCACCTGTCCAGGACTATCCTCTGATGTCCATTTAGAACAAATGAACTGCACATTCCTTCACTAAGTAAACCCAAAACGGCTCACTGAAGTGCTTTCAAAGAAAATTATCTCGAAAATAAAATCAGGCTTCAATATTTGTTATTTTACAAAATGATTTCCAAGTGATTGGTCATTCCAAAAAGGGATCATTTACTTAAAAGTCATTACTGTCTACAGAATTTACCCTACAAAATCAGCCGCAACACGTCACTGGGACCATCTTCCCCAGTACTCACATTCCACTGGTGACTCGCTGCAGGTCAGTGAACTGTGTGTGTCCTGGGCATTTATCGTGTTGTCGCTGCAATTGGTTTGGTTTGCAGCACCAGTCGATGACAGGGAAAACCTGGGTCGCTGTCGCAGGCCGCAGCCTTTTCTCGGGCAGAGGCACATTTCCTGCAGGGCCACTGGGTCTCTGCAAACAGCATCCGTGCTGCCAGGCACTTTGTAATGTGCAATGAACGGTGTCATTTATTTTCATTTCCTCATACTTAATTGCATGCTTCTTGCTTCCAACATGAAGCCAGAAGGCAGGTGGCAGAAGCAATGAACTAAGCTGGGAGGAGCTGTTGGAGCTCCAGTCTCCCTCCCTTCAATGCAAGCCGCCTGTTTGCAGCCCAGCAGAAGCCACTGGGCCGGAAAGCTGTCCCTTCCATGGAAAGCCTGACTCTGCAGAAACCACTGCGAAGACTAGCACCCAAGGAGAAAAAGGCACCCCGTGCACTGTTTCTCAGCAGCATCTACTGAAAAGTTCTGAAAATACTAATCCAGTAACGGACATCAGAACTAAGTCAGTGTCCTGGCAAATTACCTAAATTAACAACCGCATGATATGCCGTGGGAAACAATTGGTCAGAATATAGCTCTTATTACAATAACTAGAGGCCCGATGCATGAAATTCGTGTAAGGGGCTTCGCCCTTACAACCATGGTAGCTGTCTCAGCCCTCACAGCCCCGACTTTGTCCGGAATGACAGATGTCCAGGTCATTCAGCTTTGTGGTCTAATTAGCATATTATGCTTTTATTATTATAAATATGCCTCATTCTCAAATACTCTCTTTTTATAAGTTTAGAGTGAACCTGCTTAAAACTGATCACCCTAAGGAACAAGATAAGCTGGTTAAACAAATTAAATATCAGATGTATGTAATTATTTGCAGGCCATTTAACAAACTACTCAAAGGTAAATAACCATTTTTAAAACTAAGACCACCTCTCAACATGCTGCCATTCTGTGGCCCAAAAATAATCTCGTTCAATATTGAGCCAAAGTAGAACTTGTCCTTTTTCACCAATAAATGCAGCTAATAACTGATTGAGATTTATTGACTTATATCTTTTCCCAAATGACAAACCCTCTTTGTCCCATTACCGTCTTTAAGTGATATGTCAGGACATAAATTATGCTTTTTCGATGATGTCACACAAGTTGCTAATCAGATGTCCTTTACAATCTGGGCACAAACACTGTATTTCAGTGGTAAAGGATAATAAATGTCACAAGAATTTGATTTCCTGAGGCTATCTGCTCTCTTATTGGGGGGAGGGGAAGGAGAGCAGCAACCATATTGTATGAAATGTGCATTTTGCTTATTCTTGATCATTTTAATACAAATGTAAGGAATATTAAGTGAAGACTAGAGCAGGGCCTCCACTCTTGTTCACTTTGAACACAATACAGGCCTCCGCA
The DNA here is from genome assembly GCF_964339955.1 of Pipistrellus hanaki. Lineage (NCBI taxonomy): Eukaryota > Metazoa > Chordata > Mammalia > Chiroptera > Vespertilionidae > Pipistrellus > Pipistrellus hanaki. The sequence continues at coordinate 23,093,206 of NC_140519.1, forward strand.
GGGCTTTCTCTTTTGCCCCAAATCTGGGTTCTGGCTGCCTATTGTCAATTAAGAGGTTTAATTATGGTTCTTTTGTTCTCAACTGTTTTGCCATCTCTTTTCTCAGCCTCTATTCCTTCTCTGCTTATTGCTTCCTTCAAGTCATGACACCCAGACCCTCTACCTTAGTGTTCTACAAATAGTTATTATTCCATCTGGCTTTCATATGTCTTCTATTCCAGACACTGACAAACCTTCCTTCTCATAGCTAATATCCTGTAAGTGTGCTATCTCTAAATAATTATTTGTGAGGAAATGAGTTACACAGTCACAGGCATGACTACAAATATGATACTTGATCATATTTTTACTTGTGATAGCTGTATCACCCAAAATGTAAGATGGTTCTGAATTTGGGACAGGCTGTCCACCAAATTTGGAACTTCAAATTAGTCCTGTAGGAGAGAAGACTTTTTAATGGGGTGTCTTCCAGAGTGACCAGGGCTTGGACCCCACCTTTTCATAAAAGGCCTGTTAACATTTCTTGGAACACATTTTGAGAGACATTAGCTTGGAAGCTGCAAGTTTAAGCAATTTTCAGATAATAATTTAAAAGCAATCAATAGTTCCATTTATGCAACCATGAGGCTAATAAAGCAAATCAAGATTGCATTCCAAGTATGATTTATGATATTAATTTGAATAATGTTTTTAATAACTATTGAAAATAGTCATAAAGACTCAATTTGTTTATATTTTGAATTACAAAATCTAATCAGGCTGGAGTGCTGGCTTTATTTATGCCTCATCATCAAAGACCTGCTGTTGTTGATAAAATTCCTCTGATTCAGATGAGGAAAATAATGCTCATGGTTGACAAGTTTATTCTTAGTCTAATGTTTTGGTCTTTTTGTGAATCTTTTCATGATTTGCTGAATGATAGATTTTTTTTTTGTATAAACAAAATCAAAGTAACTAATTTGTAAAAATTAGGAATGGCTATTTCTGGTATCTTTGATGATTTTAACTTTCTCTCAGATAGAAGATTGATTTATTCACTAAGTTAAGAAATATATATTGAGCATGTATTGTATGCCAGTCATTGTCCTGGTGTCTTGAATCCATTCGTGAACAAAAATAAGATTTCTGTCCTTGTGGAACTTATATTCTAATGGTGGCAGGAGGGAAAAGAGGCTGTCAGTAAATATTAAGTATCATAAGTAGGCTAATTATAAAGTCTATTACAATATTATAAGGGCAGGGCAAAAAAATAGAGCAAGATAGGGGGTTCAAAGAACTGGAATTGAGGGAAAGTGGCTGCAATCCTATATAATAAAGGGGTAATATGCAAATAGACTGAATGGCAGAACAACCAAATAACCAATCAAACTGTAATATGCTAATGAGATGCTAAGGATGCTCAACCACTCACTATGACATGCACTGACCACCAGGTGGCAGATGCACTAACTGGTAGGCTAGCTTGCTGCTGGGGTCTGGTCTATAGAGAGTGAGCAAGATGGGTCGGACATGCCCTGGAGCCTTCCTGCGATCCCTCCCTGGCCTGATTCTGCACCAGTGGGGTCCCTCAGCCTGGCCTGCACCCTTTCACAATCCGGGACCCTTTGGAGGATGTTGGAGAGCTGGTTTCAGCCTGATCCCACAGGCCACTCCCCTTGGGAAGGTGTCAGATGCAGAGCTCATGGTTGGCAAGCTCTGCTTTAGCATCGTGAGTCTCTCCCAATTGAGACTGATGGGGCACAAGCCCGCAGCAAGCACAGTGGGGCTGAGATGAGTGGGAGCTGCAGGTAGGAGCTGCAATCAGTTTGGACTATGGGTTTCAGCCCAATCCCTGCAGGTCACACAGATGGATCCCACCCATGCATGAATTCATGCACTGGGCCTCTAGTTTTAAATAAAGTAGTCAGCATAGGCCACTTTGGAAAGTTGACATTTGAGTTAAAATTTGAAGTTGAAGGAGTGTGATAACTGAGAGAATAGCATTATTATCAGAGCGAACAGAGAATGTGCAGCCTAAGATAATACCTGGCATGTTGAAAGAGATTAATCCATCAGAAAACCATAAAGAACTTTCAAATACAAGAAGCAGAAACCACTGAAAGAAGAGATAAATCCATAATTATACTTGGAACTCCCAATCCCACTTTTAGCTGATAGAGCAAGACAGAAAATCAGCAGGGAGATAAGAGATCTGAACAATGTAACCAGCAGCATCTAATTGAAACATATAGAACATTTTGCCAAACAACAGCAGAATACATTGTTTTTTAAGTCCATGAAACATTTACCAAGATAGAACATATCCTGGGTCAAAAAATGAACCTCAAATTTAAATAAATTGAAATCATACCAAGTATGTTCTCTATCATAGTAGGGTGAAAATAAAAATAAGTAAATGGAAGGAAATTTTTTGAACACATGGAAAAAGACATACTTCCAATTATTCCATGGTCAAAGAGGAAGTCTCAAAATAAATTTAAAAAAACACACATATAAAATAGAATGAAAATGAAAACAAAATGTACCAAAATATATGGGATGCAACTTAAACAGTGCTGAAAGGTAAATTTATAGCAGTAAATGTTTACATTAAAAAGGTGAAAGGTGTCATATCAATAACCTAAGTCCTACTGAGAAACCAGATAAAGAAGAGCAAAATAAACCCAAAGAAAATAGGAGGAAAGAAGATAGATAATAGCAGAAATAAATGAAATAAAAAAATAGGAATACAATAGAGAAAATCAATGAAACAAAAAGCTGATTCTTCAAAAAAAATCAATAAAAATCAAAGTCTCTAGTAGGACGGACAGGACTAAAAGGAGGGAAGACACAAATCTTAGTATCAGGAATTAGATAGGGGATATCACTGCAGATCTTGCAGTCCTTAATAGACTTTAAAAATGAATACTGTGTCTCTATACATATGGCATTCTAATAAATATCTAATATGTGTGATATGCAGTAAATAAGTAAACAGGTCAAAAGCAAGAAATAAATCAGGTAGCAACATAGCTATGATAAAAGTATCTCCAGGTAGTGACTGGAGATGGGGAGGCCAGGGTTGATGGTTAAGTGTTGGTATTTAAGCTGAAAGCTAAATGGAGACAAAAGAGGAGCTCAAGGTGAAAGAACCTTCCAGACAAAGGTGACTGCTAGTGCAAAGGCCCTGAGGCATGGAAGAGCCTGGTGTGTTTGAGGATTGGAAAAAAGGTAGGTGTGTCTAGTGAGCTGGACAGACGCTGGTAGGAAGTGAGAATTGCCACCAGGGGCCAGGTCAGATGAGACCTTCTAAGCCAAGAGGAGGGATTTGAGTTGGTATCTCGCGTGAAGGGGTCATTGGGGTAGTTTTAAGCAAGAAAGTGACTTGTTCCAAACCACATCCTAAACAAAGATGACTGTGTTGCTATTAGAGAATGGATGATGGAGAGACAAGAGTGAAGGCAGAGACAGGTTAAAAGGCTATTGCCGTAGAGGTGGTAGTGGCTTAGACCAGGCTTTTTATGAGGAAGTAGAGAGAACCAGACAGATTCAAATACTTTTTGACAGGTGATAACTTTCTTCTCCAACATCTAATGTAGAAGGAGGATTTCCTCTACTAAATATTTTTCTCAGTATAGACTTGCTAACAATGTAGTGAGTGCTCCCATGTTTTCCCGTCTGCAGTTATTATGTATTTTCCTGACTTCATGATTCATATTGATCTAGTGCCAGAAGAGAAGCAGTGTAATAGGTACCACATTTATCACCATGAAGGAAAAGGTTCTAAATGCTTGAAAGGACATTTCACTCCTCTACCAATTTCAGCACTCAGTTTAAGTTGACAGTTGTGGTTTTTTACTAAGTTTATAAGTTTTTCAAAACATCTGCATTTGCACAATTGGATTGCTTCACTTGCGTCTTAATTCTGGAATAGCACTTTATATAGTAAGACTGGCATAACAATCATGAAAATGTATTTTGAATCTAAACATTTTTGGAATTGCCATTATTCTTTGGGTAAGGTTTATTTCATGTTCACTTGCATAGCATGATCATCTGTATAAGTAAAAAAAAAAAAAAAAAAAAAAAAAAGTAGAAATTACTTAAGAAATATCAAAAATTATATATGTATTTTAATATATTTTATTGATTTTACACAGAGAAGAATTGAGAGGGACAGAGAGTTAGAAACGTCGATGAGAGAGAAACATCAACCAGCTGCCTCCTGCACACCCCCCACTGGGGACGTGCCCGCAACCAAGGTACATGCCCTTGACCGGAATCGAACCCGGGACCTTTCAGTCCGCAGGCCGACGCTCTATCCACTGAGCCAAACTGGTCCCGGCCAAAACTATATTGTTTTAAGCAGACTCAGAGTTAATATTAGTTGTGCTGAAAATGATGTTATCAACCCTTTACATGACCATCATTAATGGGATTTTTTTTGTTTTGATGGCATATGATCGCATTAAAAATCTACAAGTGTAATCTGACAGAACAATAATATAAGTGCTTCTGAAATGGTTTAGACATGTAACTCTTCTTAGATCAAGAATGGAAATTTTCTTTACTTCCTTCTATGTCACAGGCAGGCATACACTAAGACAGTGGTCAGCAAACTGCGGCTCGCGAGCCACATGCAGCTCTTTGGCCCCTTGAGTGTGGCTCTTCCACAAAATACCACAGCCTGGGCGAGTCTATTTTGAAGAAGTGGTGTTAGAAGAAGTTTAAGTTTAAAAATTGGCTCTCAAAAGAAATTTTAATCATTGTACTGTTGATATTTGGAACTGTTGCCTAATGAATTTGCTGACCACTGCACTATGATAACAGGGAGCTGAGTATTCACAGCTCCTCTTAAAATGATCATCTGCTACCTCCTAACACAGTGGTCAGCAAACTGCAGCTCTCGAGCCACATGTGGCTCTTTGGCCCCTTGAGTTTTTAGCAAAGGCCAGCTTAGGAGTACCCTGATTAAGTTAATAACAATGTGCATACCTATATAGTTTAAGTTTGAAATATTTGACTCTCAAAAGAAATTTCAATCATTGTACTGTTGATATTTGGCTCTGTTGGCTAATGAGTTTGCCGACCCCTGTCCTAACAGCCCTAGAAATTGGTGGAAGTAACTGGCCTTCCACAAAGCATGACACGGGCATTTTCATGCTCATGAATTTCGTCAGTTCCAGCCCTTTCATCCATGAAGACAGAGAATGACTTCCCTGGGCTGCCTATCAGAGCCAAAAGCTTAATAAACTACCAAGTGACATTCTTATTACGTGTTAAGTGCTTTCCTTACATTTCCTAATTCAATCATGCTTAACAGGGGAAAAATTACTTCCTTGGTTGGGGGTTTTAATTGATAATTACACTGAAACAAAATTTAGACTTCCATACATTTTAACCAAGTCTTAAAAGTTGATAGAATTCCCATTTTCAGATTTCTGTGTCACTAAAGAAAATTCTCTTGAAGAAAGAAAAAGTATCTCAACAATGAGGCTTTGTGTTCAGCTGACACTGATAAGATATGACTAGATGGAGAGGAACATTTGGCTGTGTTTTATATACATAACTGGCAATCTGGAACAATGTAGCTAAATTAAAGAATGTCTTTCAAAAATGATATTAACTCTCATTTTCCCGATCCATATTAAAAATAGGAAAAACCAGGAATCCTAGCTACCACCATTCTTTTCTTGGCTAACTTGATGCACATTTGTTGAAAGATGAGATGTCAGACACTGTTCTTTGCCCTGGGCATACAGCTACAAATGAAACCAAGTCCTCCCCTCCTAGAGTTTGTGTTCTAGAGAGCCCACCAATATAGGCAGGAAACGGTCATGCTCTGTGTTAGGGGATGAAGTTCACAAGTGCCCCAGACTCCTCTGAGTAGCTGCTATAACTCTTCTCTCCTGGTAGACATGTGCTCTGGGAGGGTGGAAGCTGGCGGTGTCTCCCTTCCCTCACAGAAAGTGATGACTGACGGTGCCACCCCCTCGTCTCAGCTGCCCTCAGACTCCTCTGTGAGAGCCACTGCAGGCTGCACTCCACTCTGGGCAGCTGCTGCTGGAGCAGGCCCGCCACCGTGGCCAGGCCTGCTGTCCACCAGGAAGGCAGTCTTCTGGCAATTCTAGCCCCGCCCACCCACCAGCTTGAGACTTTGGCTGAGCGGCCTCAGCAAAACTGGTATAGACTTTTTTTTTTTTTTTTTTTTTTTAATATATTTTATTGATTTTTTACAGAGAGGAAGGGTGAGGGATAGAGAGTTAGAAACATTGATGAGAGAGAAACATCAATCAGCTGCCTCCTGCACACCCCCCACTGGGGATGTGCCTGCAACCAAGAATCGAACCTGGGACCCTTTAGCCCACAGGCCGATGTTCCATCCACTGAGCCAAACTGGTTAGGGCTAGACTTTAAATCTGTAGTAACTGGACAACTCTCACTTGCCCCTTCCTAGTAACTCCCTGAGACCCTGCCCCACACAATCCTCATGCCGCCTGAGGCTCTTGCAGTGGCTGAGTCTGCTGGCCCACAGCAAGTGGGGGCAGGGGAGTCCGGGGCGCCTGGGGCCTCTTTCTGCCCTGCCCTAGGCTGGGTACTGGGAAAGCCAACCTAGGTTCACATTGTGGCCACTGGGACGGGCACACAGTCCCGGCACAGGCGGTAACCAGCCATTGATCACTGTGTGGTTCCTCACAGGTAGCCCCAGGCTGGTCACCGGCAGCATCTCTGACATGAACTCTCACCAGAGTCTCTCCTAAGACACCCCAGAGCCAGCACACCAGGCGGCTGACTGTAGACCGCAGCAGAACACCACCCAGTTTTTTGCACAAGTGGCTTATCCAAAGTGAGTTCTCCAGAGGCATCTGACTCTGCTGGGACAAACTCTGCTTCGTGGAATCTGCCCCCACACAGCAGCTTCGGCACAGTGGGCGTGGCCAATCCCCACAGCCACCCAGCCTGAGAGCTCACCCCACCCACAGATGTGCTAGCAGCAATCAAGCCTCACATACACAGCAGGGCACATGTTGCCATTTCATTGAGATGGGCCTTCCTCAGCCTCTCTTCAAGAGGCAGCAGATATAATGGTTAAGAGCATCGACTCAGGAGCCAGATTGTAACTATAAGTTGCTAGCCATGAAACCCTGGGAACATTATGTAGATTTTCTGTGCTTCAAATTCTTCACATGTTGTGGTGAAAAAAAGAGGTAATCTAAGTATTAAATTGCTCAGAACTCTGTCTGGCTTGCGTTAACTTTGTCATTAGTTTTTAACCCTGTTTTTGTGATTCCCTATGATTCATTGGACTTCCTGAATTTCAAGTTTATTGTCTTTCAATATTTATAGGTTTAAATATTTCTTCTCTCTCAATCTTTCAGTTATAGCCACAAACACTGACTAGACACTTATTGGAGTATCTCACTCTATTATACAAGTTTCCTAATCTCTCTTTTTTAAAGATAGCTCTTCCAGTTTGCTAATTCTTTCTACAACTATTTCTAATTTACTGTTTAATCAGTTTGTTCAGTTTCTAATTTCATTTCAAGTATCTCTATTTATCAAATCTCACTGTTTAATTTTGGTCTTTTTATTGTCATTCTTTTATACTATCTTTTTAAAGACATGTGAAACATATTGTTTTATATTTTTATCCAGCTAATTTTAACATCTAGTAATTAAAGATCTGATTGTACTTTTTTTTTTTTTTTTTTTTTTTTTGTCTATTATGACTCTCACTCAGCTCAGTTTCTCCCGTCTCTAGAGATGCTTTCTGAAATACCAGATGCAAGAATTCCCTGAACTTGGTTTTTAAATGCGTTTCTCCAGAGAGAATGTGTTTTTGCTTCTTCTGGGTGTGGTGAAGGCCTGGAATTAAGATTCAGTATTAGGCGCTGCCTTGAGATCTGAAATCCAGAGGGCTTCAAATGGCCTAACTGAAGCTTTCCTTTCACACTCCCCTCCTTTGGATAAGGCTTCCTAGCCAAGCAACCTTACTCATCATGGAGACCAAGCAAAATGCCCGCTTACCCCCGAATGGCAGGCATCAGTCCCCTGTGAGTCCACAGCGTTATTCAAACAGGCCAATGGCATCCCAGCCTCTTAATACCACAGCGACTGCCTCTCACAGCTCCTGCTTGTTCACTCTGTTTTCCAGTGCAGCCTCTGGGTGACACTGAGTGGCAATGTCCTCCTCCCCAGGCTCTGAGTATATGGGACTAAGAAATTGCTATCTTTTTTTTGTTTTGTTTTGTTTTTTAAAGAAAGAAATTTCTATCTTTCTGTCTAGTGTTGAGTGTTCTATGTTCAGCCATCCTCATTACCCTAAGATGGGGAAGCCCTCTTTCACCAAGAGGATGAAGGGGAGGCAAACAGAACTTTGGGTTCTGAGGTCATTATCAGCACATAACCCTTCTATCTTGGGAATTTGGAGACTTCTCTTGTAATGTAAACTTGGGCTTCAACCCCAGTAAGTATAAGCAAAGTGTATACCTTTACTAAAGGAAAGTTATTTTTCCTCTTCCTATTTTGCTTTTCTTTACTCAGAGTCAAAGACCAAATAGATATACATCCTCACCATCTCTCTAAGAAGTGTGTTTTTTTCTGTCTACCATGGATTGGGGGTGGTGTGGGAAAGTGAGTGCTCTCTTTGTGTTAGCTTCTTCAGTTTGACTTTAGCCTTACTCAGCCCTGTGGTTTATTTCCTACCCCAAAGCCTGTGTTTACTAGCTATTACATAATTTCTCCCTTTCATGCCCTTTCTGTGAAATTCAATCCTTTAATTCTTTTTTTTTAAGTTTTATCTTTTACAGAAGCTCCATCATGCATTAAGAATATTTCTGTTTATATATATTATACAGCTGCACTTATATTTTTTGCCTATACCAGGATGGTATTCTCTAAAATATCTCTCTATCAATCTCTCTTTCTCTATCTCCACTCCCTCCTCCCACTGACTGTTTCTCTGAATCTTTCTCCCCCTCTCTCTCTCATATGCACACAAAATCAGAATATTAAAGCTAAGTTGAACCTTTCTGCATGTCATTAAGTGTTCTTCTAGCATGTGATTATATTGGTTCCACAGCATTTAATCATACAATTTCAGCATAATTTAGCTCTAAGAATTCTGTTTTCAGACACTAAGATTTCAGAAATCTTAATATTTTTATAGTTATATAAATAGTGTCACGACTAATATCCTTGTATAAAAATCTATCTCTGATCATTTCCTTGGAGTAGATTCTTGGCTGTGTTATTACCCTGCCAAAGGGTATGAATTCTTTGGGGGCTCTTGATGCATTTTGCCAAATTGCTTTCTAAGAAGGTTGTAGCCATTTACAACTCAGTGCAGTGTGGTAGGTAAAATGCGATGTATCACCGATGATTTAATGTGCATTCCCTAATTACTAATGAGGTTAGACATGAACTGAGTGTACTTTATGTTTAACCAAGTCCCTTGTAAGAATATCAGGAGATTTTAATTATCCAGTTTGGAGATTGTTCATTTCTTCACTCAAAATATGTGTGCATCTTCCTCTGAGCAGAGCATTGTGTTAAAACTAACGGTTAGCTTAGCAGTCCAGCAGCTTTCGGTGGCTATGGAAAGCTGGCATACAAGGGAACAATTACATAATGATGCATGGAAATGTAGCAGCAACCCACTGCTGTATAAAGGAAAGATCTTTCTTCACTGTTTTTGAATAATCAAGATGCATCTCAATGTTATTTCATGCTTTCTATTAAAAAGGTAAATAGGCAGAAACTGGTTTGGCTCAGTGGATAGAGCATTGGTCTGCAGACCGAAAGGTCCCAGGTTCGATTCCGGTCAAGGGCATGTACATTGGTTGTGGGCACATCCCCCACAGGGGGTATGCAGGAGGCAGCTGGTCGATGTTTCTCTCTCATCGATGTTTCTAGCTCTCTGTCCCTCTCCCTTCCTCTCTGTAAAAAATCAATAAAAAATATATTTTTTTAAAAAAAGTTAAATAGTGCATTGAAATCTGACTTTAAGTGATTTTATTTTATAGTTAATATTGTCTTTCTCCCTCAGAGCTCCTAGGGGGTGTACCAACATCTTGCTCAACTCCATTGCTTATATCCATTATCTCTGAAAGAGGATCTGCTAATTGTCACCTAAATGAATTCTGAGATATTATTTAATGAACTATTGCAGTTTAATATAACTGGTAAAAACCATCTCTTAGTTGTATACATCAGATTTTTATGAAATTAACCTTTGCCTTCTGAAAAGGTACTTTACATGTATTACATTCCTTGGAACAGTCTTTCATTTGTATTCTCACTGAATTATTATTCATAAGAATTTCTCATCTGAGAGAAGGCCACTCATGTGAGAGGGTGACTATCTCTTTTTGAAAAAATGTATATATATATATTTTTTATTGATTTCAGAGAGGAAGGGAGAGAGAGATAGAAACATCGATAATGAGAGAGAATCACGGATTGGCTATCTCCTGCACACCCCCCACTGGGGATTGAGCCTGTAATCCAGGCATGTGCCCTGACTGGGAATCAAACTTGGGACCCTTCGGTCCATAGGCCGATGCTCTATCCACTGAGCCAAACCAGCTAGGGCAGAAGGTGGCCATCTCAGTGTGTGATATCCCCAACAGGATGCTCCTTCAAATCTCAGATACAAAGCTTTACACCTTTCCTTGCCTTTCATCCAGAGTCAAGGGGTCAGTTGAGCATGTGTGCTGCAGGCAAGAAGAATAATGGGTGCACACAGCTCATTTGTCTGTGTAACCAGCACCAGAGGACAAAAACAATACTTATACATTTCCACATCAAACAATAGGACCACGTAACATTTATATACCAAAAAGCTGTTTTACTTAGGAAAATTATTTTTTTTGTGTTGTTATGATCATTTTTACACTATTTCCCTCAGTGCATTGGCTTCATGAAGCATCTATTTGCTTTATAGGTTGCCAGAACTAATAAGTGTTTTGCTCGAAAAGGGAAAAAGAGAGGTGTGTACAGGGTCACTAGGCAGCTTTCTGGTCTTAGCTGGGTTTGCTTGTACATTTCTCGTCAGCTTGATACTCTTGGCTGGTCTCTTCCAGAACACTAAACTGAGCTTGTTCCAATGGTGGTGGCACAGCTAAGAGAGAGATGGAGATGGGGGGTGGAGGGGAGGGAAGAGCACGGGAATGCAGGGCCTCTTGAGTTCTGGGCTTGAAATTATTGTATACAATAGTTTCCACCATTTTTAATGTACAAAGCAAAGTCCACTGCTAATCCAGTCTTCAGGAAAAGGGAAACAGACTCCCATCCTGATGGGAGGAACTGCGAAGTTGTATTGCAAGAGTATGGATAAGAGCATTATGCTAAATGAAATAAGCCAGTCAGTGAAAGAAAAATACCACATGATCTCACCCATTTGTGGAATATAAAGAACATTATAAATGGATGAACAAAAATAGATACAGAGGCAAAGAAGCATCTAATAGATTGTCAAACTACAGTGAGAAGGCTGCTTTCTCTCTAGTTAACAAGCCCAAGAAAATAGTATGATAAAAAGATACTTTAAAGCGAAATCTGGACATGGCTTATTGCCTTTTACCCATTGGTTTGTCTAAAACTTAGTCATGTAGGCTCAATCTAATTGCAAGGGAAGCTGGGAAGTGTAGTTTTCTTGTGTCCCTAGAACAGGGGTCCTCAAACTTTTTAAAGTGGGGGCCAGATCACCGTCCCTCAGAGAGCTGGAGGGCCGGACTATATGAACTACTAATTCCTACTGTAACACCTCGGCTGCGCTCACTGCCCAAATAACCTGGCGGGCCGGATCAGACTCCTCTGTGGGCCGCATGTGGCCCGCGGGCCGTAGTTTGAAGACCCCTGCCCTAGAACTAGGAACAGCACTGACAATTAACATCTAATCAGTTTGTGTCTCCGAAGATGTTTTCTTTATGTGATATTTCTAGTATATTTCTAGTTATTATGATTCCTTAGAAATCCTGGAAAACTCAAAATGCAACAAGTCATGCATAATTCCAGATCTTCTAAAGTTGTAAAAAAAAAAAAAAAAAAAAGCCAATATCTATCCCATTCCAAACTTAAAGGTAAACACACTGCTAACAAGTTGGAGTTTATTACATTTCATTTATTTCTGAAGCATATCTCTGTGTGTCAAGTATATATCTGTGTATCTAGCAATATCTTTTGTATATCTTTGTTAGGGGCTGAATTGTGGTCCCCATAATTCATATGTTCAAGTCATAACTAACCCCCGGGTTCAAAATGTGACTGTATTTGGAGGTAGTCTTTAAAGAGATCATTAAATTAAAATGAGATATCCAAGGGGCCCCTAATGCAATGTATCTAATTCACAGCAGCATGTGGAAGACATCACAGAGGAACAAACACTCAAGTTGGGGTGAGGAGACAAGAGAAGACTTCACAATGAAAGCATTATTTGCGGGGCACCTTGAAACATCAGGTGAGCCAACAAAACATGTCTAACTAATACCTAAGACATATTTATTAGTGCCTCCCTGCCTGCAGAGTCTTGAAAGCAGCTTGGGTAGTATCCCTTTATTTCTTTGGCTGATTATGTTTAAGAAAAGCATGGTAGGTGCTGGAGTACAGAAAAAGAGGGAAAGGAAATTGATCCTCTCCTTCCCCCTTTCAGGTTTCTAGAAAAAGCTCAGAGATGAGCAGGCTCAGAAAGGTGGCAGAGGCCCAGCTCTAGCCTCTGGACTCTGCTTCCTCCAAGACACCCAACCCAGGACCTGCACAGGCAGGTGGTGAACCGTGGGCCCTTGCCAGCCCTGGGTGGCTCCCTGTGCCTTGGGGCACAGCTCAGGAGCACTCGGCATATTGCGTGCATGTGTGTCTGTGTGCTTTGGAGGCAGCAGGCATTGCTTTGGCTCTGCTCACGAAAAGGCAGTCTGCACAGTGAAGAAGAGTACACGTGCAGAGGCGCCTGCCTGGGCCGGAATGCTGGCTGGTTCTTACCCAGCGTGGGTCTTCCTTACTTGGCCACTTTGTCTTTCTGCGCCCCAAATTCTTCTCCAATGAATTAGGATACCATCATACCTATAAGGAGTTTAAACCAGGGCCTAGTCTTCAGGTAAATTCTACAGCTTTTGTGAGTCTACTTACATAAGCTATGCACTCTGTCAGCATCCTTGTCAAATTGAGGATCAAAAGATGGATTTACTCCCCAAGTCTGGCAAATAGCAGTGCTTGTGTTTAGCCCCAGGGCTGTTGGATACCAGCACCTGGGCTCTTAATCTCCTTGCCATCCTCTCCACCACCAGAAAGTACACACTAACCAGGAGATTCGAAGCGAATTTTCTATTCCCAACACAAGAAATTATTGTAAACATACACACACACATACACACAGCCAAACAATGTCATCTTAAAGAAAAGATGGGTGGGTGGGGGTGGGTGCAATATTCCTTAACATACAGTATTCTTGTAAGCTTACTTAATTAGCCAGATCAATGGAACCATTGACCTACCTTTATTTGCAGTTGCCGATAAGCCAAATATAAAGGCAAACTTGCTTTGCTGGAGTTGTTCTGGGGTGATCGCTTTCAGTCCAGAGCCGGGGGGCCAACATTCCAGTAAGTACCTAGCGCTTGCCGTGGACAACCGCCACAGAGAGGGGCCTACGTGGTCTCGACTTTTCATCTGTCCGATTCCTTTTCTGTCTGATAATTGATAATGGTTATTATCTAATGGGGTTTGTCCTCTCTTTATCCTGCCAGAACCTCACATACTCAAAATATCTTAGAGACGGGAAACTGTAAAGTAGGAAACCTACTTAGGTACTTTTAACAGCGCCCTGCTGAGTGGAAAGGTATCGATAGCTCTCCAACAAGATTGTGGAGAAGTGCACATTGATGTGAAACATCAAATGGTGAAAATAAAGTAAACTCAACCGCAAACAAGGAACAATTGCAGATAACTCAGGGGAACTTTGGTGCAGCTATTACAGGGCATCAGAGAAGAGACTTTGGGCTGTTTCTGTCCCTGGAAAAGGCCCAGCCACTAAAGGAACATGGGTTGACATGTATCTCCAATGCTGCCTCATTGCTTCCGTCCATTCTTCTCCACCTTCTACAAATAAAGGCAATAGTGCTTTCAATTAGAACAAGTGTTACTTTATGTGGGAACAGATCAGGTTAGTGTTATATTTAGACTCCCTTTTTTAATTTTCAAGTCCCAACACTGAGATGAAAGAGATGTTTTGCCGCTCCCTCATTTTGTCCAGCTTATTGAAGCCCAAAGACCCTGAGCTCCAGGCCAGGCTTATTACAAATCCCATATCCTTGGCTCTGAATTCACCTTTGCAGCCTTTGAGCCACTGAGCCAGTCTCAGTTGTCCAGGTCTTCACATTGTGCCCCTCAGTCCAGTAGTATACAATAAATGCGATGATATCTATCTGCCTTTACGCCTGTATGTATAGATACTGAAAGAATTCAGATAGCCAATAGCTGAGGAGCTCAAATAAATTTATTAAAGGGATGCTCCTAAATATGTTCTCACTCTTTGAAATCAGTGTCACAGACAGAATACATTTTTTTCCCCTTCACATACTGTCAAGGAGAAAATGTTCCATCTCATTAGGATGATGTTTATGTTTTATTGATTAGAGCTATTTTATCCAGGTGGACCAATAGCTATCGATATTCTTTCCATTGTAGAGGCAGCCAAGCCCTGGGCTAAAGAGCAGTCAACTGCTCATGTCCAAATCCTGGCTCTGCTGCTTCCTGTGATTGTGAACTTGCTATAATTATCTTGTCCACACCTAAGGAGGAGAAGCAGTTTACCTAAATTCAATTCAATTAACAACAAATGATGAGTGCTTGTTATGTGTAAGAAATTGTGCTTTGAGGTAAACAGAATATGGTTATCCTGCCCCAACAACTTGTTGAGAAGGGAGATATTAAAAGACACACATAAGCCCTAACCGGTTTGGCTCAGTGGATAGAGCGTCGGCCTGTGGGCTGAAAGGTCCCAGGTTCGATTCTGGTCAAGGGCATGTACCTTGATTGAGACCACATCCCCAGTAGGAGGTGTGCAAGAGGCAGCTGATCGATGACTCTCTCTCATCGATGTTTCTAACTCTCTATCTCTCTCCCTTCCTCTCTGTAAAAAAAAAAAAAAAAAATCAATTAAAAAAAATAAAAAACACACATGACTGTAGCACAAGGAGACATATGAGAAGTCTCATCAGAGAATAGCCAGTAAGGGCTTCAGGAATGAGAGCAGGGGAAGCCCAGATCCAGGTGGAAGGTCCAGGAGGAGTTTCAGGAAGGAGTGTCCGTTAAGATGAAAACAGAAGCCAGAGGGTAAGGAAGACAAGAGGAAGTGGGGGCAGGGCATTGCCCACCACACAGACTCACGGAAGCCAGAAAATGTCAGGCCAGGTTAAAAGAATATGAAGTGATCTGATCAGGTAGAAACACAGAAATTAAGAAAAGAAAGACCAGCGATCTAAGCTGTGGATCTAGAATACTGGCTGTGGAGTCCTTCCTTAACTCCAAAATCAATAAAAATAGGCGACCTTCCCTGATAGGTACTAAAAGCCCCTGGAAGCTTCTACCAGTAGAAACAGACTCAACTCTGGCTGAAGGTTTAGATGCAAAGATACTACATCAATAGGAAGCAACCTTATGAGTTTTCTTTTGTGAAAAGAACAGATTAAACTTTGAATGGAAGTTTATAAATTAATTTATAATTTTCAAGAATGTGTTGGGACTTTATCACATTTTACCAAGCGGCAGCCTTTCTGAAAGACCTATTTTTTGCAGGAGTTGGAATAATTAAATTGAAGATTCAGTGTACCTTTTCAATCATTGTATTAAAAAAAAACCCATTCTGGTTTTCTCTGAGGGAGAGATAAACCACTGCTAAGGAAGTGGCTAAATCTTTTATTAAACTACAGTATTCACCATAAAAATGACATACTCCCAAATAACATCTAAAATTAGAAATAACACCTTGGAATTAGGAGGGGAAAAAAAATGCCCTTTCAAAACTAGCTTTCAGAGGGAAGGGAAGTGTGGAGGGCTGGGTGTTAAAGTTTAAAGGTTTAACTAAAAAACAATATGTTTTTTAAAAACCTAGCTGTTTGTACCCATCTCTATACCAGATAGTAGAAGTGCAAAGCTGATTAAGATACAATTTAGAACCAAAGCATTTATAAACAAACGGGAGGCCCGGTGCACTAGAGGCCACAGGGAGCGGGCCTAAGCTGTCAGTGGGACATCTGCCTGGAAGGTGGGAGAGGCTCCTGCCACTGCAGTGAGCTCACCAGCCATGAGCCTGGCTCAGGGCTTCTGGCTGAGTGGCACTCCCTCTGTGGGAGCGCACTGACCACCAGGGAGCAGCTCCTGTGTTGAGCATCTGCCCCCTGATGGTCAATGTGCGCCATAGTGACCAGTCATTCTGCCTTTCTGTCGATTTGCATATTAGCCATTTATTATATACTAGAGGCCTGGTGCATGAAATCTGTTCATGGAGTCGGGGGAGCACCCTCTCCCATCTGAGAGCCCTCGGGGGATGTCCAACTGCCAGTTTAGGTTGGATGGACATCCCTCTCGCAATCTGGGACCTCTGGTTCCTAACCGCTCACCTGCCCGCCTGCCCTAACCACCCTGCCTGCCTGCCTGATCCCCCTAACTGCCCTCCTCTGCTACCTGCCTAATTATTTACTATCATTTATCCTTTTTTTTTTTCCTGACTCCTTCTTTTAAATCTGTCCCCAGTGCACAACTATACTTGATTTTCGTTATAGCTCCTACAGTTCACTCATACATCCTCTTTTCCTTCTGTAACTCTGCTCTCTATTGACTCCTTTATAAAATTCTCCCCTCTGTCCTTCCCTTCTTCCCCATCCTCCTCACTCCTCCCTCACTCTTTTGCTCTTTTTATAAGCTAATTAAAAACTCTATGCTTTTCATCTTGTCTTAGTACTGACTTCTTTCCTCTCTGGGACCTGTAGCCACCTCTGCTTGGGCACTCCGGCCCCTCTTGCACCAGCTTTGAGGGACCAAGAAACGACGCAGCTGTGTCTTGCCTACCATGGCCCATGCCTCCCCCTCTAAGAGAGGTCTTGCTGGACTGGGGCCAGCGTCCATCGTAAGGACTGCTGCGTATCATGCACGCGTGAGGCTTTTCTCCCACTGAATGCCAAGGAGAGGGGGGGGAACCCAGAGGCCTTTCCCACCCCCCAGGATGCCCGCTCCCTCACCTCGAGTAGCTCTCTGTTCGCTCCTGTCCAGAATTTGCAAGTGACAGGTAGGTATGCTTGTCCAGGCACGGTCAGGGCCCAGCTTGTCCTTGGGGGCGTTCTGCCCAGGATGCGGGCCCCCGTACAGGCCAAATCGGACAGATGAATGGATGGATGGCTGGAGAAAGCCACGGTGGCTTCCCTGTGGTGTGAGGGTCGCCTGTGGTCTCCACAGTGGCGGGGCCCAGTCCATGCCATGAGAGGAGGCTACAGGGTTGTGCAATTGGGATGACCAACTGGCGTCCCGAGCATCGCAGGGCTGCCCTGTGTATCTGTGGCAGTGGGATCCCCGCGTTGTTTACCCAGGGGTCTGTCCAGGTCTGGTGCCTTACCTCAATGTCCACTCTCTGTCTCCGTGCCTGGGCCCTTCCTTTGTGTTGGGTCCACACCCTCTCCATTTGCATGTGTGACCCCTCCCGGAGGTCACCGCCAATGTGCACGCACCCCTCCCACTCCCCGTTGGCATCTGCTGACTGCTCCCCAAGAACCGGCCTTCTGCCATTCGGTTGTCGCCCCTCATCCACTCCACCTGAAGCGGGGGGTGGGGGGGGGGGAAGAAGGAGGGTTTGGAGGCTTCCCCAGGCAGAGAGCTCTCTGACAGGGGGCACGGTGTCTCAGGGGTGTTTGTCGGGCACGTGCACCCAAGAGAAAAAGAGGACTCCAGCTCCAAGGACAGGAAAGCGAACCTAACTCAAGTCCCCCTGCTGTGCGAAAAGCCTCCTGCTGGTCTGTCAGTATGCAAATTGGTTTTACTGTGACACCGTTAGGACAAATGTGCATATTACCTCTTTATTATATAGGATTAGGGGCCTTGAAAGAAACTGTGGGCCTTTAGGCTGTGGTAGGCACAGGGACAGGTCTCAGCCCATCTTCCATGCCCCTGCCCATCTCCTCCCACTGTGGCCCGGTCCCCTGTCTGCTGGCAGTCCCGCTTACTCCTGGCACTCCCACTCCCACCTGCTGCCGGCACTAGTCCCACTCACACTCATTGATGGCAGGGCCGGCGCCATCAGTAGGTAGAGAGGTGGCTGCTGCCCCAATTGCCCCTCAGGAGCAGGGGGAGGTGAAGAAGCCCTCAGGGGCTGGCAGCCAATGCTCACACCCACTGATGGTGCCAAACAATCAGGACTGGTGCTGGCTGCAGGTGTGAGCGACAGGTGGGACAGCAACACACCAGAGCAAAGAATTTTCAGTAACCACCAGAGGCTCTCCTGATGACAGTAACTGGCGCCCCGCCTTGGTTCCTGGCACCCCCGCTCACTTGTTTCACCATTTCGCTGTGGCCAACACCTGCCATGTTCTTCACACACCCCTGCTGGTCAGCTCACATCATAGGGAACAGTTATTCAAGTTGTTCCACCATTTGTTCTATTTGCATATTAGCCTTTTATTACATAGGATGATAGGATCCTTGCAACACAGTAATGAAGAAATACAGTGTATCTGTTGGGGGGGGGGGCAGAGGAGGGGGGGTTTGAGGAGGGCTTAACACAGTTTTGCCAAGGTGAGATTTGATTTGTCCCTTGAAGGTAATAGGACCTGCCATGTGACTATGTGGTCTTCCTACACCCATGGTCAGCAAACTGCGGCTCTTTGGCCCCTTGAGTGTGGCTCTTCTACAAAATACCATGACCTGGGCAAGTCTATTTTGAAGAAGCAGCGTTAGAAGAAGTTTAAGTTTAAAAAATTTGGCTCTCAAAAGAAATTTCAATCATTGTTACTGTTGATATTTGGCTCTGTTGATTAATGAGTTTGCTGACCACTGTCCCAGACCAAGGGAATAGTAAGTGCAAATGCAAGCACATGGGAGAGCAAATGATTTGATACATTTTGGTATCAGAAAAAGCCACGGGAGGCAGCCGATTTATGTTTCTCTCTCTTTCCCTTACTTTCTTTCAAATCATTTTTTTTTTTTTTTTAAGGAATTGAAATATACAGACCATCAGTCCAATTTAAGGAGATTCTATCCTCTCCCTCTAGGAGCTTATAATCAGCATCAAACATGTTAATAGAGACAGACTTATTGGACTGCCGTTAAGAATGAAATGGAAACATTAAAGCAATACATAGATAGACAGGTAATTGCATCATGTAAAGGTCAAGCATAAGTGGATTTATAGTGGAAGGAAGCAGTGAGTACCTAATCAGGGCGGAGAGCAGGAACTACAAGTAAAAAACTGGGCCGAAGAGTCACTTACCTAATCAATGCTGGAAGATTTCATGGGAGGAGTGGGCACTCACTGAAACTACCAGCCTGAATGGGAGTCGGTCTTTAAAAGTGTGATTTTTGCATTAGTGACACGAAGGCTACTCATGAACATAGACTGTAGGGAAGCACGAGGATACCTTGTCTCTCACCTTTGTCTCTGAGCTCATCCTAAAAGACCATCCCCATCAAAAGAGTATCCCTTTTTTTTTTTTAAATTTAAAGCAACACTAAATTATTTAATATTTTAATTCCCAGGTTATATCACATTTTAAATTTTGCCTGCACAATAAGATCTTTTCTTTGTATTGCTCTAGTTCCCTTTGGGCCCTGCTTCTGGGGAAAGCATGAGCCTTGATTATCCATTTTCACCAAAAATAGCATTTATTAAGGCAGGAATATGAACTCCCATAAGTAAAATGATTGCTATTTTTTTTTATTGTAACCAAATTCCTTGAACATGCTCAGGAACAAGATGTAATGTAAAAAATTTTAAAAAATCTTAGACTTCAAAGAACGATAAGAGACATCTTGGCTCTGTTTGGATGAACTTCACTTTAGGCTATCCAAAATGTATGAGCAAAGAAACCCTTCAGATAATTAGAGCTAAGTTCAATCCCTCTGCCCAGCTGATCTTATACATACAGAGAAGGCTTATGTCAAGAAGAGGAGGGGTGTCCATGGGTCATGGGTAAGCTGACAAACTTTTGGTGGGTGCAGAGATTTTAAAATTAGTCCTATGGAGAGCTCACCCTCTCTCTGGCCACTGCATGGAAGATCGCTGGGGAAAATTCTTTCCACATGTGACTCAATATCAATGCTCTAGTGTTACATCCATTTCCTCATGTCCTATCTGCAGTTAGAGGTGCGCTCTCCCTGTTTATGAAAGAACTCTTGAGATATACAATTTGAAGATATTACATTGCTTCTCAGTATTACCCTCTTTAGGCAGGTCCTTTAATCTTTCTTAAAGGTCTTATTTTTCAATCCTTTAATCATCTCTGTGGCAAAAACACGAAGTTGCTGTCCCTCTTTGTGTCGCTCTAAGACTTTGTGTCTCGCTGACTAATATAAGTCCTATGAGTTATATTTATATTTTCCCCACCCAAGTACCTTTCCTCTTTAAATTGAAGTGTGGCTGTTGACTCATCATATCCCTTTTTTGAAAAACAACAACAACACACAGCGATGAACACAGTTCAAAATAAGACACACAGTGTACAAGTAAACCAGAATGATCTTTTCTTTGTATTGCTCTGGTTCCCTTATGGGCCCTGCTTCTGGGGAAAGCATGAGCCTTGATTATCCATTTTCACCAAAAATAGCATTTATTAAGGCAGGAATATTAACTCCCATAAGCAAAATGATTGTTCCTTTCATCTCAGCAACTCCACACTTACTCACCTTCCAATTGACTTTTTATAGAATATTAGTTTGCATTAAAAAATCCATTTAATTGCATTGGAAAAACACTTCACTGCTCTGTTCCAGGCCGATACCATGTTGCAGCTGTTCCTATTTAAGGGATAATTGTGCCTCACTCTTCTACAAGGAACTAATTCTGATTTTGAAAGGATTTGTCCTCACAGTTTATCCTGATGAGAGAGAACTGGATTATTGCCATGTAAAATAGCTGAATAGTCCTATTATAGCTATTATGCCACAAATGTTGAATATTGTTGCAGATCAAAGTACTGTACCACACTCAATGGTACAAGCATGGCACACTTCCCATACTATGTAAAAAAAAAAAAAATACTGCATTTTATGAGTCATTTAGTATCGTGTGAGGTATCTGTGGGCCCTATATTATTTCCTTTAAACTTTCCTTATCATTCAGAATCCTTTATTTTCTGGTCGAAAGACTTACAATCTAGTCATTCCCCAGGAAATAAACTTTAGTGTTCTATGTCCTCCCTTTGCATGATATTATTTTTTGCATGTCATTCTGTTTTCAATTTATTGAATAACTCTGGGCAATAGTAAATTCTAACTAGCAAACTGGAAAAATGTAAACATTTCTCACCAAAACCAACAATGATATTTTCCAAACCTTTAGAATATGTAAGACTCAATGTTGGAAACACTGAGGAAACAAACATAGCTGTTTCACCCCATGACCTTGTTAGAAAGGCAAACCTATGAACACATGAATAACAAGAAACCTTACAATACAAAGTGGCCCATATGAGATGTTGAATGAATGGAATTTTTTTTTTTAAAACAAGGCTTTATTCTACAGGAGAGATTGAGGCATCAGCTATTACTAGAAAGCTCATATTTAAGAGGTGGCCAGTGAAGGACTGTATGTTAATTTACTTATAAAATATGGAATGCTTTGAGCTTAGTTTTAATTTTGGCATTTCAAAATAAATCTCTCTATTACATGCTCCATTCCCATAGTCAATATGTGAGGACTTCTACCTGTCAAGAAAAAGTAACCAAAAATGCCCCTCAAGAAGTGCCATTTTGTGGTTGTTAAATGAGTTTTATAAGACTCTCATAAATCACGGGTAGGATTAACTGTCTAGAGGGTATTTTCCCTCAAGTAACACATTCTACTGGTATATGTAATTTGGAGGCATTAGTAAAAGATTTAGGACTTACCTTTTTAGTACAAAGAGTCAATAAACATAAAATGTGGTCAATGAAAACAATTGCAAAGTTGAAAACAAAACAATTATGAAACTATAATTAAAATGAAGATGAGTAATGTTGAGGGGGGAAAAAATAAAATGCTAAGTGTGGTTTGTAATTACTGGTTAGGTTTCCAAAGAAATTTGTAAAACTTAATGAAACAGTGAAATTAAATGTAAAGAAATTAAGACCAGGTCTAGGCCATGGTAGACATTTCATAAATTATTACATCAATACTCGTTGAGAAGGCGTTCTGTTCATGGACACACATTTTCTGGTAATTAGGGTTTATAAAGTTCCTAGTTCAGATGACCACATAGTAACCTGGGCCTTTATACACAATGCACTTGTGTTTCGTTGTAATAACTGAGTGAATTGCCATCCTCATTATCTAACTGGGCAGTGCAGACAGCAGGGTTGTGGGGGTGGTGACCCTCAGTGCCCCCTTGGAAAAACCAACACAAAATATTATTCACTAAAATTTTAACATTACACTTGTGCCCATCTTATCCTTCCTTCTAGACCAGTGTTTCTCAATCTTTCTTAAAAATTAAAACCACTGGAGAGCTTTGAAAAATTCCTGAGCCTAGACACTAACTCTAAATGAATGACATCAGAATCTGTCGGGGAGGAGCCCAGGAATGAATATTATTCAGAGCTTCTAGGGTGACTCCGCTGACCAGACAAGGTTAGAAATACGGCTCTGGAAGACTATAGACACATCTAAAGCAGGAACTGTTTTAATTGTTTTTAATATATCACCTTATACACATAGCATAGTGCTTTGCTCGCATCATCTGTCTTCACTGAA
Organism: Pipistrellus hanaki; assembly: GCF_964339955.1. Classification (NCBI taxonomy): domain Eukaryota; kingdom Metazoa; phylum Chordata; class Mammalia; order Chiroptera; family Vespertilionidae; genus Pipistrellus; species Pipistrellus hanaki. Next base: position 23,116,109 of record NC_140519.1, read on the forward strand.
TAATGTACCAAAGAATGGTCAGATAAATGAGTAAATTTAGCCATGATACAGAGTTGAATGTCCTAGACATTGATAAGTAACATGCCACTCTACTGTTGTATTGTATCTTCCAAGTTAATAAGGTTTACTAAGAGGTTTAGCTAATGAACTTTCCCCAAGTTTTTCTTGGTAGTACACTCATTTAAAGTATGATGGGCTTTGGGTGGAGCATTATAATAATTTCTTTCAGATGAACAGAGAGTATTTTTCCAGATTACACTGATACAGCCTTTGTGGTCTACTCTCTATGGATGAGTGATTGAAGTTAGAGCTTTTATTTTATTTTTTAAATATTTTTATTTATTTCAGAGGGGAAGGAAGGAGAGAACTAGAAACATCAATGATGAGTGAGAATCATCAGTTGGCTGCCCCCTGGATGGCCCCCACTGGAGATGGAGCTCAAAACCCGGGCATATGCCCTGACCTCCTGGTTCATAGGCCTCAACCCCTGAGCCATGCCAGCCAGGCAGAACTTTAAAAAAAAAAAAAAAAAAAAATCAATGCTCACAATTCACTGAGCTGGGGAAAACTGGGTCTTCCTCCTGTATGTCTCCTTTTGCTCTTACAGCACACTCACAATACCAGATATGTGCGGGTTTTCTCCACATCAAGCAACTCTGTGATGCCAGCTGGGGGTTTCTACAACTTAACTCAATTTCAACACTCTCTACCTGGAGAGAGCCTCGGATCCCACAGGGTAAGGCCTCAGTTGCACAAGACTGCCTCCTCCCCCGCTCCCTTCCACTTCAAATACCAATCACAAGTCCAGGTTGTTACCTATGCTTCTGACCAATTAATTGGCTATTAATCAGAACTTCCCATGCCCACTTCTTGAGTTAGATTAATTTGCTAGAGTGGTTCACAGAAGTCAGGAAAACAGTTGACTTGCTGCTTATTAATTTATTATAAAATGTTATGATGAGAGATACAGATGAGCATCCAGATAAGAGAGATGCTTAAGACGAGGTGTGTATGAAGGGGCGCTGAGCTCCCATGTCTTCCTCAGGACCACCATTCTCCCAACATCCAATGTGTTCCCAGCCCAGAAGCTCTCCGACCCCAGTACTTCGGGGATTTTTATGGAGACTTCATCATGTAGGCATGATTGATCGATCATTAACTCCATTTTCATCCCCACCCCAAATTGACCTTCAGGCCTACTCTCCCATGTATGAGTGATTGGACTTATGAGCTTTTAAATCAACAGCTCACATTTGCACCCATCACACCACTCCATACACAAACCTATCACTGACGCTATGGAAGAAACCAGGCCCCTGGTTAACTAGATCAGTGGTCTGCAAACTCATTAGTCAACAGAGCCAAATATCAATAGTACACAACTGAAATTTCTTTTGAGAGCAAAATTTTTATTTTATTTATTAAAAAATATATATTTTATTGACTTTTTACAGAGAGGAAGGAAGGATAGAGAGCTAGAAACATCATCATCGATGAGAGAGAAACATCCACCAGCTGCATCCTGAACACCCCCTACTGGGAATGTGCCGGCAACCAATGTACATGCCCTTGACCGGAAATGAACCTGCGACTTTTCAGTCTGCAGACCGCTGCTCTATCCACTGAGCCAAACGGGTTTCGGCGAGAGCAAAATTTTTTAAACTTAAACTTTTAATGCCACTTCTTCAAAATAGACTCACCTAGGCTGTGGTATTTTGTGAAAGAGCCACACTCAAGGGGCTAAAGAGCCGCATGTGGCTGGAGAGCCGCAGTTTGCCGACCATGGAACTAGAGGGACACACAGGGCCCATGCATTTGGTGTTTCCTAAGTTGGAGCAAAGTGGAAGTTCTGTGGAGCGAAGTGGGTATGTCTTTATCTTCCCCAGATGTCAAGGTGTTGAAAATGATATTTATTGCTCCCACCCCAAACCACTTCACCTTCCTGCAGTTCACAGAACCGTCCAATAGAAAGCAATTATGGAGTCCAGTGGAGTTTTAACATTTGCATTTTAAAATGATGAAACATGTTGGTAATAAATGCTGGATTGATGACAAAAATTTAAGCTTAGAAATATTTAATTTTAACCTAAAGGGGTGTTTGTTTTCTTTAAATTGTGGAAGGCACATTTTAGCATCTGCAGTTGAAATTCTGAATACTGAAGTTGCAAACAACAAAACTTCATTTACATTTTATTATAAAGACCTTTATTAAGGGGAAGAACATATTTATTTTTCTATTTCTTATTATTTTGTGCCTCGAAGGACCTGTAAATATGGAGGTTCTTCTGAATCCAGTGGAGAGGAACTCTTTTCTTCTTATTCTCTCTTCTTACACCAATCTTCACCATGTCAATTTTAAGACAGAGAGAAAGCTGGATGTTGGCTATTAAAAACGACGAAGGGAAGAAAGAAAACACTGGCTTAAGAGTCAGATGTTGTAAGGAGCAGAAAGCAATACTTAACAAAAATGTACCTAAAGGAGCTATGTAGGGATGCCCAACCATGTTATTTTCATCATTTCTTACACTGTCTTCATAGATTTTCTTCCACTTCTCCGCTAGTACACACTCTCACTGCAGAGGAAGCCCTATAACTGTGGGAAAGCTGAAGAGCAGTTGGTCATCCAAGTACATTCAGGATACTAAGAAGGCGAAAAGTTAGCATCCTCTGGGTGCCAGGAGCAATGGGACAGGTGAAGTATGTCCAAGCTCTTTTGCAGGATCCTGGGTCCTAGGGTGTGGGCTGCTCCCTCCTGAGGAGGTACATATTACCCACTCCCGCGTGGGCTTTCCGCCAAGGACAGAGCCCCAGCCAGGAATCTGTTGGACAGTAGCCAAGGTACCCCAAACCTTTCCAAACACCTGCAACACGAAGTTGCAAGTGTCTGGGTTTGAGAGGTAAGGCGGGAAAACACGATTGGTGATTTCCTCGACCCACCTACCCATCAGAAAAATGGGGAGACTGGTTTCTAGGCTGTCCTCGGACCTCTGAGAGCATTGCCGGGCTTCCCACTATTAAAAGACAAGAATCCCATAATGCAGTGTTTCCCAAACTTCTCTCATGATGAGAATCACCTGGTGGAGTTGTTAAAATACAGATTCCTGAATCCCAACGAAGAAGTGCTAAACTAGAATTTTTGGGAACATATAGGTGAAATTGTATACTTAACTAGTAAAATTGTATACTTAACTAGTGCTGTCTTAGAGCACTAGTTAAGTATACAGTTTTACCTATGTGTTCCCAAAAATTCTAGTTTAGCACTTCTTCGTTGGGATTCAGGAATCTGTAGTTTAACAACTCCACCAGGTGATTCTCCTCATGAGAGAAGTTTGGGAAACACTGCCATAATGGACCACTAGCAAGCTCAGGTGTTTCCCCTCTAGCCCTATTGTGTGTGCTGATAAGTGTTCCCCTTTGAGTGATCCCTGTGGGTCTTTTTCCTAGTCCTTAAGGTAGTCCTAGCCTCCGCAACCCTCCAGGGGGGCACAGATCACAGATCGCCAGGAGGTGGGGGCTGGAGAAGGGAGTGAGGAACAGCTCAGTCACACCCTGAGGTCCGTCTTTGGGGTCCCTGGGACAGTAGCCCACTCCCAGCGCACCGAGGGTCCGCGTTCTCTGCGGGCTTCCCGGTCCCCGAGAGCGGCGCTGCGTGGACCAGTCACCCTCCCAGAGATGGATGTAAGGATGGGGGCGCAGAAGCGGGGTAGGGAAAGCCAGAGGCAGGGAGGTGGGGTACCCAGAGAAGGAAGTGATCCGCCGCGGAGGGGCAGCGGGCGCGGGGCGGGGGCGGGGCCGGGGCGGTCCCGGGGGCGGGGGCGGGGCCGCGGGCGGGGTGAACCACAGCGCCCCCTCGCTGCGCGCTCCCCGCAGCGCCCCGCGGCCGCCAGCGCCTCCGGCTCGCCAGCCCCTTTGTGTCCCGCGCGCCGCCGCCCGGAGCAGCGGGGCTCGGGCGCTTCAGCAGAGGTTCCCTGGGGTCCCGCTGCCTCGTCCCGGGCCCGGCCGCCGCGCTTTTCTTCCGCTTCACCGTCCCTCCCTCCGCCAGCCCCCGGCCGGAGCCCGACCGATCACTGGGGCCGCGAGCAGCCCGCGTCCTGCGGCGCAGCCACCCCACCCCACCCGGCCCGGAGCACTCACTCCCCATCACGCCCGGTCCCCATCGCCCCCCGCACCCCCTTCCCCCCCACCATCCCAGGCCTCCAAAGGTGGAGAAAAGGAACTAAAAGCAAGAGCAAACTCCGAGACTCCCAATAAAACGCCCAGGACTCTGAGCCCGCCGAGCGCGGACGCGTGTGCCGGGCGGGCGGGCGGCCGGGGCGCGGGAGGCGGGGATGGGGGGACGGGCGGGGGGACAATGAGCGCATGAAGTTACCTGCCCGGCGGCCGGGCTGCAGCGGCGGCGGCGCGGGGCCGGGAGGCGGCGGCAGCGGAGCTGGGTGCGCGCCGCGGCGGCTCGGGGGAGAGTTGAGCACTTTTCCCCCCTCTTTTTTTTTTTTTTTTTTTTTCTTCTTCTTTTTTTTTTTTTTCCTCCTCTTCTTCTTAAACAAACCGCAAACGGATGTGAGGGAAGGAAGGTGTTTCTTTTTTACTCCCGAGTCCAGACACCTCTCTGGGTTCCGTGCAAGCTTGTTTTTGCTGAACACTTTTTTTTTGTTTGTTTAAAAAAAAAAAAAAAGGAAAAAAGAAAAGAAAAGGAGTTGCTTGATGTGAGAGTGCAATGGACGTAAGGTTTTATCCACCGCCAGCCCAGCCCGCCGCCTCTGCGCCCGACGCGCCCTGTCTGGGACCTTCTCCCTGCCTGGACCCCTACTATTGCAACAAGGTGAACCTCTGCTTTTGTCTCCCTGGGGTCTGGCCGCGGGGCCGGGGGCGGGGGCGGGGGGCGGCGGGCCGGTCCCCGGGCGCGGGGCGCGGGGCTCGCGGACCCGGGGCCGCGGTGCGCGCTCCGCTCCGGGAGGGAACCCCGCGGAGAGCGGCTCGGGGGGCTTGCCCGGCGCCGCGATGGTGCGGAAAGTGACACGATTTGCTCGGAGATTTTTCCTTCCTGCTGTTCGCGACTCGGGATCCCCTGCCTAGGTTTGCCGGGGGGCGTTTATTAAAAAAAAAAAAAAAAATTAGGAGAAAACCACGGCGTACTTTGGGGGTGTGTCTGGTGTCCCGGAACCGAGGCAAGAGACAGAGAGAATTCAGTTTATTTTATTTTATTTTATTTCCAGTTTGCCCTTCTCTTTGCCTGGCTCCTTCTCACGGGCAGCAGGGGCTCGTGGTGGCCCCGCTTCCCGGATCGGGATGAGTTAGTTGCCAAAGGGGAGCAGCCGGGGGAGAGTCGGGGTGCGGGGACCCCTGAGACACCTCCACCCCCTGCCGGGAAAATTGCTCCACAACTCTTTTGTTTTCGCGGATTCACCGACCCTGTTCGGGCGGCTGAGCCCGGAGTGCGGATGCTGGTCTTCGGGCCGGGGTGCAGCCAGGGAGCCGGGTGTGGGGGGTCCACTCCGCTTGCGGGGGGGCGGGAGGGGGGGTGCGCGCGGAAATTGCAAGTTTGTTCGGAGCCCGGCGAGCGCTGAAGGTTCACGTCCAAGGCCCCGAGCTCTGCACGGGGCTGGAGCTGGGTCCGAGGCTGGGCTGCATCCACAGCCCCTTGACCCCAGGCACCGAGGCCGCGGGGGGCCGGGGCTGCGGGTGAGGCGGACCCAGCGGGTGGCTCCGGGTGGGAAGGTCTGCCCGAGCTTCTGCCGAGCGAGCTCCGCTGGTGCCCAGGATGGAAGCCAGAGGGTGCTGGGGCAGCGGGTTCCTCTCTGGGCTTCTGGAACTCTGAGCTCTGGGAGGAAGAGCAAGTAGGGGACAGGCCTCCTGAGAGCAACCCTAGGACCAGGGCCCTCCCCGCTTTGGGGTTGTTTGTTGGACGTGTTTTAAGCTGTCCCGCCGGGTGGACATCGGCGGGGAGTTGAGTTGGGCGAGCGGTTTAGATGGCCGGCTCGAGCATGGTGGTCACACTGCCGGGTCCTCACAGTCCCTGCGAGCCATTCCCTGTTGGTCCCTCGGTGGATTCCGCTGGATAAATCCTTGGGACTCCCTCCCATTTGCCTGCCCGGGGGCGAGTCATCCTCAAACAGCTTTTTAAAAATGTGATAACTGAGGCATGGAGCGCGCTGCAGCCTCAGCCCCCAGGTTCCCCACCACTCAATGGGGTCAAATGGACACACACACACACACACACACACACACACAGCTGTGAGCTAAGTGAACCACAAACCTCTCACCCCGCGGAGACGCTCCTAAATGCTGTGTACAGGGATGAGCGTTTTGTGTGTGTGATGTTCTCAAGCAAGTTTGAAGCCAGGGAAATGTAATCTTGGGCAAAGGCGAGAAAGGCTGTTCATCACCCAGGGATGGATCCCGTTAGCGGGGGGCCAGTTGGAAGGCACTGAGAACTTTGGCAAGAGGATTTTTGGGTGCTGAAGTTTCACCATTAGTGGGTAGCATAGTTCTTTTATTCTAAAATCTGTTTTTGCCTTCGTTCGTGAGCTATTTTTTATGTTTGTAACACTTAATTTTGCTGAGGACGCTTTTACTGGAACAGGAATTAAAAAAATAATCAAGTGGCAGTCCTATCTTGGATAATAGAGACATATTCCACAGTAGTCACTGATGCAAAAGGTCAGAACCGCTCTGGCAACGATTCTGGACACATCTTATCAAATGTATCAGTGATGTGAGGCTCCAGCAAGAGGATAAGGACTTGGATACACGTTTCAGAGGCGTCACTCTTGTGACAGTAGGGTCGAGTTTAATTTAAAGGCCAAATGTTTTATAAAATCAAGAATTACTTCAACATATTAAATCGTTTTCTAATGAAGTGCTTTAAGTAATTTCAGTGAGTTGTGCTGTGCATTGAATAAATTAATTTAGAAAGTCTTCAGGATTTCTTTTAGCAGCTCGCTGAAGTTCCTTTTAAGTCACCCGGTGAGTGAGGAGCAAACTGTTCTTTTTAAATGCAAATCAGTAACCCTTTCTATAGACTAGTTGCCCGTCTTCTATTTAACTTATCCAGGGAAGAATGGATTTTTTGAGGATGCAAAGTCATAAGATGTACTTGTCAGAGAAGGAAGAGACTTCATGAAATGTTTCTCGCAGGACCTTTTCTCCTGCCCTTTTCTGTGTTAGCGGTCTATCAGATGTATTTGTCACTGAGCCCTGATTCTATTGAATGTCCTGAGTAGATTTTCTAGGCCCAGAAAGCCCAGGCATAGAATTTCCTACTCCATCATGATTACCATGGGTACAGCATTCCTGGCCAGTTCCACATTTTTTAATTGCTTCTCATGTAGTCAGCTCGCTTCATTTTTTGCAATGACTCTCGAGTGGATTTGCAAGAGTATGAGGGATGGGCAGAAGTTTGGAAGAGATGAAAAAAAGAAATCTGTGTCTACGTTTAGTAAAAACAAGTTGAAGCAGACTTCCTTAAAGCGACAAGGCTGCAGTGCAAGCCTGGTATCTTCCAGAGGTGCAAGGAGGATGCAGTCCATTACAAGAAACAGTCACTTTGTCAGGTTATTTGTTTTTAATAGGGAGATAAGATCATGCATTACTGATTATCCTTATTTTAAATCTGTCAACACTTTACTTAAAGTTGGCGTGCTAAATCCCAGCAGAACTAGTATCTTCCTGTGCTTCAGAATCATGCCACTGTAACTACTTTCCCCAATGCCATTTTTTTCAATGTCAGAAGACACCCCAATAGAGAAAATGAATATCCACTTCCTGAAGCTTTTCTAAACTCAAGTGGGGTGGTTGTACTCTGCTAACACTTTCTAGCACCGCTGCTCTCTACAGATTGCCAAAAATACCACTTTATATTTTTCAGTTAATAAACTCTGGAGGAGGAATTTCTGTGGGAACCGTTGAATCTCGTGTCGCTCTATTGCAGAAGCACACTGCACTAGGGACCCATCACTATGCAAACTGGCCTCCATTTTTACATAGCCCATTGCCGGAGACAGTGAGAACAATGCCAACCATGCTGGTTATGGGAACTGTGTGAGGCATCTCTCACACGAGCAGGCAGGACGGATGGCTGTTGCTTGTATGTAGGTCAGCCTTTGAAATGCAGTGTCGCTCATAGACTGGGCAGAAGCACGCAGGCTGGAAGTCACAGACTCCACCTCTCGTAACTTAAAGCAGGGTAATATTTCACCCATTGAGGGATGGGTACCACAGTCGCGCTTCATCTAATTAAGACTATTTTAAGTAACGTTGCATCCCTTAATTGAGCTGAATGTTACACAAATAAATTGGGTTGCAAGGAGCTCGCGATTGGAGTTCAGTTGTAAAATACAGCCCCATTTTTTTTGTTGTTGTTCTGGTGGAGGATGTCAGACCATCAGTTTAAATAGAACCTACCGAGTAATAACAGTTCCTTTCAGTTTCTTAGTGCGGTGTCATTTCTGAAGATTGTTTTCACTGATTTTATGCTAAATTGGGACAAAGAAATGGCACTTTGTCATTTTTACAACGATGTGATGTGTTCAGTTATTGCTCAGTATCTGCCCACGTAAGGAGCAGTAATACAATTATGTTATGACATGGCTAATGACAGGGATGCTGACCTCTGCCAGCAGTGGGAGAGCAAATAATGGCCTTCACTGTTCTCAGCGGTTGCTTTTTTGCAGAGCAGTTCCTGAATCTTTCTTTGGCTGATTGAGACACAGAGAAGTCCAAAACACAAAACCACGCTTAAGACCAGCTGTATACGGAGTAAAGAATAATGGGCACTTGGTATGCTTTTGCTGTTGAACCGAGGAAGGACGGTGTACTCTCTTTTCATATAAATATTGGCGGAAGGACTTACTTGTGGTGATCTCTGCATTAAAACGCCAGGGCTAACCCTAGACACCTGATAACTTTTGAGAAAAACAAGATTCATGATCATCCCTGCAAAGTCTCCTTTGAGCTTATGTTCCTGCTTAAGAGTATTATGTATTGTACTTCCATGTGGCAAAACTCATCACATATCAGATACAGGATTTACAAGCACATTAGGATGAAGTCATTAGTTCTACTTTAATTAATGAATGTTAGAAAATGGAGGAGGATGGGATAAGGAGGAGGAGGAAGGAGAAGGCAATAAGCAATTTAGTGCATCACGCTTGATTAGTTTTCTATCCACCTCCATAACTTCTAGGACTTGGGGAAATTCATAGTTGATACTTTGGGCATCATTAGTATAATTAAAACTCCCCCGGGAGTTTTATTAGCTGGAGTCTTTCATAAGTTTTCAGGTCTTTAAATACATTTTAAATAAATAAGAAAGAGGTGAGAAAGAGCATAAGCCAGGAAATCATTCAGTTTTGGCCCCTGAAACAGATATCATGCAAAAACCTCAAATGTAGCTATCTTGACTTTGTGGTGTATTTCAGTGTTGCAAATTCCAATTATACATGTCTTTATGAGCTTTGGTGCTATCTTTAAGCATGGTCTAGCATTCTCCCAATTTATCATATGTTTTATAAGTTTCTGAATGATGACATTAAGGAGCATTTTGATATTTTGCTTAGTTAAAAAAATGATACTGATATTTAAATATTGTCTAATTGACTGCTTATTGTAGGTCCTTTTTCCCCCTCTTAATGATATGATTTCAAGGGGCTTAACAACAGGAAAGAAGTAAGGCACTTGAAACTAGAAAAAGTGGGGAAAGTTCCAAGTTTATAACATGGCTTTTTTTGGTATCTGGGTATCAAATGTTGCTCTTAGCATGTGGGACTCTTTCTTGTCATCATACTTTTATTGGAAATGGGTTCAACTCAAGAGAAAGATGACGTCTTAGAGACCTGGAGAGGGGCATTTTATTTAGCCATGAGGGAGGGTGTATTCTAGTGCTTTGGTTAGGATAGTAGAAAGTTGGAAAGGCCCTGGGAATATTTTTCAAGGACTGGTGAGCCTTCCTATCTTGACTGATGCCTGCCCTCAGCAGCAGGCATGTTTGGACGCCTGGGGCCTCTTCCCTTCCCCCTCCTCACCCCTCCACAATCTTAATCTGTGCCTGGGAGGCCTGCACTCTAGGATTTGAATGCTCCTCCTTTCCTTCCAGTACTTGACCCACCATTGTGCTTACCGGTATCTTGATTGCCTGCTCCCTTTTGCTCTCACCCTCAATTGTTATCATAATCGGGTTAACACATCCATTCTTCCTCTAGTACCTGACCTTATTCCTGGTGAAGGAAATTGATCTGCCCATATCTACTTTTTAAAATCCTGAATTAGGCTGTTCTCTTTTTCCTCAATGATGTAGGGTCATACAATAATAGACCAAGAAAACATAGATCTAATGCTGAGATGTTAAATAACGATGGTGGCTATTTCTAATTTCTTACAATTTCCCCCTCTGCTGCTACATTTTTTAAATCTTCACCCGAAGATATGTTTCTATTGATTTTTAGAGAGAAAGGCAAAGAGAGAGAGAGAGAGAGAGAGAGAGAGAGAGAGAGAGAGAGAGAGAGAGAGAGAGAGAAACATGAAACTGAGCCAGTTGGCCAGGGCTTTTACCATATTTTATATATTGTGTGTACAGAGCTTACAAACAGGTCCTTGAACATCTCTTATTAGTGAGAAATCTTTATTTGTAATTTAGACACTAAAATAGTATGAAAGTGGGACTGTGATCTCCTGGTCTTTAGCCGGCATACAGTAAATTAAGTGAATTACAGTTACAGTAAGAATTAGTAAGGCTTAACTTACTTCTGTGTTCTCATCAGAATATGCATAGATAACTGAAATGGAAATAATGGACATGAAGTATTTATTTAACGAATCACATTTAGGTATTTATTATTCTATTTTAGGCCCAGTGTATGAAATTCGTGAATGGGTAGGACCCCTAGGCCTGGCCGGCAATCAGGGCTGATCTGTGGGGCAACCAGTAGGGTGATCGGGAGGCCCCTGTTGGCACCCACATTGTTTGGCCTGGCACTGCCTGCTCCCTGGCCCGCCCCTCCCCACCGCCACTGGTCACCTCCCTCTGGGGGGCCTTTGGCCCGGCAATGGCAATAGGAAGGGCCCCCAGGCATCCACCTTGGCTGACCTGGGGCCTGCGGGCTGGGGGCAGCTCCTGCGTTGAGCATCTGCCCCCTGGTGGTCAGTGCATATCATAGCGACCAGTCATTCTGCCTTTTCCACCATTTGGTGGATTTGCATGTTAAGTTTTCATTATATAAGATTTTGTCTATCTGAATGTAAATCTCAAGGTTCTGGGAAGTCATAAGGTAGAATATTTATCTTATATCTCAATAAAACTGAAATGTAATAATCATGACCTGATTAAATGCTATCAATTACATTTTAAATGTTATCAATTATTGAAGATAAAACTTAGGTTGTATACAATCAAACCCAAGACTGCAAGATGTATACCTTGAGGAGGACATACGATTGTAGTAAGCCATACTTAATAAATACTGTGGCCACAGAATAATAACTCTAGTTCTTGCTTACAACAGGCATCCCATAGAAATGTTTGAAGGCTGCTTTGATTTTTCAATTGAATTTAAACATTTCAATATGGGAATATTTACTTTTACTAATTTTAAAGGTTTTTTTTCTTTCCTTTCATTTACTTCCATTCTGGTGTTATTGATATGTTATCAATAGATCGTTTTCTTTGAAGGTGCATTTTTCAGAGTCAGATACCTGATTGATAGAAGCAGCAGTAGATAGTGAATTGTGTTAAGCGGACTGCCCGCTAGGAAATCGGAACGCTGAAATGATTCAGCTAACATCTGACCTAATGAGTTTAGGATTTTGTTTTGTTTTGTCATAAGTGCCAAGTTTCATCCTGAAGAACAATTTCTCCTGAAAAACAGTTGAGTTATAGACTGCTTAGAAATGTGGTTTATAACAGAAGTGCCAACAGACTGTTAATTATAGTGAGTTCTTCCATAATACTTTGGGACATGGAATTCATTTTAACCTGAATGAGCTTTTCCTGGTTATAACATGTTTCTCCTTGTAGCATTCATTTTGAAAATGGGGACATTATATTGCTCTGTGCTTGGATATTGATGGTGCAGCAGAAAAGACCAGAGGAAGGATGATGCCTGAAAGAATCCCCCTGCTCTTTCATGCCAGGAGGTACCATTATTTTCCCAGACCTCTTCAAGAAAGTTTGCCTTACTTGGTTAAACATTAAAAGTTAACTTTTAAAAACTATCTTTAGAATTTCACTCCTGGAGCATGATCACTAATATGTATTTACTAGAGGCCTGGTGCACGAAATTTCATGCACATGTAGGGTTCCTAGGACTGGTCTGTGATCAGGGCCAGTCTGTGGTGTGATTGCTATTTAGTCAATTTGCATATTAGCCTTTTATTACATAGGATAATACTAAACATCATGAAACAAATGTCCCTAATAATGCTTTTCTGTCTGTCCGTTTTTCACTTTGGATTTTTTAATGGTTCTGCTTTAGCCAAGTAGAACCATTCCCGGGTTATGTACTTTTATGAAACTCTCTTGAAAGGGCTTCTAATTAAACTCAGGCCATGGTTGGTTGGTAGAAGCTTACCTAGTGACTAAGAAAATATCAACTATTTCCAGTTACCATGTAGACTTACAGTTTATACATATCTGACCCACAGTAGTGGTATATAATGTTAGCTTATGCATAAAATGCCTTTTGATTAAAGTCTTTGATACTCTATCTGGGTGTGACCTAGTCAGAGAAATAGGTGTGTGTGTGTGTGTGTGTGTGTGTGTGTGTGTGTTTGAGTGTGTGTATTTTAATGTGTTTCTCATGGTCCTTTATATATTTGTAGCCATAAATACATGAGAATTTATCATAACTGGCAGAATCTATCAATGTGTACAAGAACAATAAAGGAACTCCTAGTGACTACTAGGAATGCCTCATTACCACTTCATTTTGAGAAATTTAGCCATTTTTCACAGGAGAAAATGCTTTCACAACAGCAGGGCTTTAATTGGACATATTATAACCTAGGAAGACTGAAGAACGAGATATTTCCAAAGAAAACCATAGGCCTTTCTCAAGAAAGGACTCCTTTTTGTAGAAGTTTTGAGATAAAAACTCAGGGCTCTTAGGGCCGTGTTGACTTACGCCCTCGGCAAAATAAATAGACCTGTGAAAGTATATGATCGAGGGCTCCCCCTTCTCTTTAGAAGCCCGACTTCCTTCTATGTCTGCTAAGACTTCTGACACTAAAACCTTAATCCACCAGTGTCCCAACCTTCTATGCTTCCCCTAGAGAAAATAATTTATGTTTGTATCAGGAAGCCTTATGAGAATTAAGGAGTCAATAGAGATAGATTATTTTGAAACCCTGTGGTGAAAGACATTCAAAAATTCAAATAATATACTCTCCGGCCATTTCTTCTATTTCTGCTACCCTAGTGGAATAAACGTGTTTTCCGAAGTTGTAGACTAGTGATTCTTTCAGGAAGGGATAACCTTTCTAGGGGGTCAAAGGTGAACTTGGGGAGATGGGGTATGTGTAGGTACAGTCTGTAATGTCCCTCCCTCAGATACTAGTAAGCCCCACAGGGGGCCTTTTCCCCCCCTCCATGTTGAGAGTCAATGCACCTAATAAGAGATGCTACTGATGGGAGCTGCTGCCTGTTTTGCAGTGGAGACGATAAAATAGAAGTTGAGAATAACTGCCTCAGAGGAAAATGCCCTCTTGTCGTTCTCAGGGGAGAGAATTGCCCCTCTGTACCTTCCTCCAATATATAGGTCACAGATGCAAAATACAATGGGCAGGATTAATTAATGAGTGAACCAACTGGGTCTGAAAGACAGGTCAATTACACTGAAAGCATATCTGTGTACCACCCGACTTCCTTAAGTCTTTTAACTCAATTAAATGGTTAATTTTTTTTTTAAATGATGGGTAACGTGTTCTGTATAGGCATTGGCATCTTGACACCATTGTAAAACCCACATCTTCTCCTCTATGCCAATATTCCTCAGCCTAAAAATGCCAGTGACAATTGTATAAAGGGAAATGTTAATAATAAAGAGGCAGGATAACCTTTCAACAAAAAGTATATTTTATTATTTGGCAGATGCAGTCATGAGCATTAATCATAGAAACCTGCAGATAGTAGAAGCTTAATATCAAAGCTAATGATTTATTTTATGTTAATGACTTTCTGCCAGGGCATAAAAGACTCCTCATAATGGACTCTCTGCGCTGTGTTCAGTTACTAAGGCTAATGGGATAATCTTTTCTCTCCCCAAATTAAGCTTTTTTTCAGAAATAAATTGTGCTGTTATTTTTCAAGGTAACGCTCAAAAAATTTACTGCAAAACTAATCTTTTAAGAACTGCTTAGGAAATAAAGAGGAAGAAAGATTCCAAAGCAGCTTTTCTAGTTCATGAGCAGTTTTACTTAGAGAAAGTTTGCATGTATGTTAATATCTCTGAACTTGTAATGCCAAATAATTTTAAAGTCAGCCTTCAGGGACACAGCCTGCCTTCTGAAATTCAGCTTCCGGAAGTACCTCCCACAATAGGACATGTTTTCATCGATTACCAGACAATAATGAGCTGAATGGTAGTGAAAACACTGAGTTGTTGGTGTTCACTGAGAAGTTTTAAAAATCACACTTACAATTAGTTGTAACCAACATTATATTTCATTGAGAGATAATTTGCCTGCTAAAGTTCACAGAATGCACTAATCCTGTGTAGTAGTTAATACGGGCCTCCCACCTTACTCCCCTGGTGGCTATAAAAGGCTATTATTAAACAGGCTTTGGCAAAAGTAGGTGTGCAGTTGTTCACGTGGGAAATAATACAGTAATTCACCAATAATAATAATAATAGAAAAATGAAACTCTGTAGTTTGAGTGCGCACAACTAACTGTAAACCTACTTTTGCCCCACCCTGTAGTCATGGCAGCAGCTCAGGTGCAGCTGCTGTGTGTTAATAATGCATCACCGTCCCACTAATCAACACACCGGAGGTCAGCACCCCCTCCGCAGCTAAGCCACCTACTCTCTTTCCAAAATATTTATTAGCACCTTAAAAATGTATCTGTCATCTCTCTTCGCCTCAGAGTCAGTTAATGCCATTCAAAACTACTTGTGTGATGAAGATTGTTGTTACCCACGCGAGGCCATTGAGGAGATGAATATATATTTAAACTAACTTCCTTCCATACGCATTTCCATCGCCACACTCATTGACTGAACTGGTGTAGGGTTGTGATGGCCCGGAACCCCTTTATCATTCACTAGGTGTGTTCCCCATGGAGAATGTTTTCAGATTCCACATGTTACTTAAGGAGACGGTTTGGAAGAAACACAACTTTTCAATCACCAGGATCATGTAAAGTAAACAGAGCCATTTGGGAAATGGGAAGGGATATTTAAAAAATCTAAACAGACAGGAACCGGCGTTAGTTTATAAACCTGATACAGTAGTGAGGCATTATTTGCTTAATTGTTCTCTTGGCATAGGGAAGCAATAAGGGTAAAAGCTTCTTAAACCATATTTTCTGCACACAAAGAACATAGTCATGTGGGATTCCCATTTTGCCAGAACACTGTGCCAATCAATACGCCAGCACTTATCTGCATTAAAATTAGGTAGACAACAATTTCTAGGCACAGTGGCAGTATTAATTCTCTTGACACCCTCTGTTCGTGTTTAAGGTAATCCTTGCTTTTGTGTGCTCAGAGAGAAGCCACAGTGTTAAGTGAGCAAGATCTCTTTTTCTCATCTTGTCTTATTGTCTTCTGCTCTCTATTACTTATCGTTCTGATAATCCTGCATGTGTGTGTCTTCTTCTTCCTTGTGATTTGAGAACCTTAAGTGTTTTTAAGAAAACGGAAAGGAATGATGAAACTCAGCTGTTTCCATCATCAGGAGAGATGCAGAAGGCAAACCGGTGGGCGGAGCTTCTGTGTGCGCTGCACATAATGTACAATGGTACATTTGTCATGCTTTAAATATATAATGCCTACAATAAAATATGTACAGGCGCAGTTGTGATCTATGAAGTCCCCGGCTCCAGTGCCATTGTTTGTCGCCTCTACGGTTGTCATACATTGTTCTTTGCACATCATACCCTTATAGCAGAATTTGACACAATTTCTTAGCTCTCAGCCCTGCACCATTTTCATTCACAATATACATGAGTTTGACAGGGTGTGTTGAGGGAAACTCTGGCAAGCAATTGATATTTTGAAGTGGCAAGCGTTTCAGCAGCTGCCTGCTTGCGAGAAAAAGGAATGATAAGATATACTGTATTGTTAGTTTCAGGGAAAGCATTAAGGTTTAAGCTCTGTAAAAATGTACACATTATTCGTCAGTGGTGAAGCAAGTCTTTTATGTTTTTTTAGAGCTTAGCTCGCCGGCTGATGTGAACGAGCATGACATTGGTCAGTAAATGAATAGGAGCACTTTGAATTTGAACTGCTGCCAATTTTGCACCAACAAAGGAACTGACAAAAGAAAGATTTTATGTGAAATGCAAAGCACACGCAATGTCTTGGGGGGCGGGGAAAGGGAATAAGAAGAAGAAGGAAAGAGAGAGAGAGAGAGAGAGAGAGAGAGAAAACCCACACAGAGTATTCTTCAGCACATGCTTGCAAGGAGACCAAATAGTTAAAAGACATCCATTTTTCATGGCTCATCAGCTACAACCTAAGCTGTTTTATCTAATGTTCTTTAAAAACCTGTTGTATACAATAGGCTTTTAGAAGATGTTTCATATGGAATTTAGAGTGTTTTTCTAAATATCACACTGTGCCCCGAAGGCCTGTTGGCAGAATATCAGAGCTGCCCACTGCTGGAGTCCCCGGCTCCCTCTCTCCCTGGTAGTGGGAAATGGTAGTTTAATCAGTTATGGCACTTTCAGTGTGTAACGTTCATTAGCAAGGCAATTTGTCATGACTGCTAATGGTCAGGATGCATCTGCTCTCCCAGCTACGGAGCGCGATAAGGAAGAAGACAAATATTTCAGTATCTGATAGCATTAACTTGTTTCAGATTTGTAAGCCAAGGTTAGTTGCTCAAAAAAACAGACACAGCGGCCGATTAATAAGCATCCTGTATTCAATTGTACGGGGCCCTGTTTTTATGGATTTATGGCTTCGGAGCACACTAATGTGCCATTATGAAGGGCACAGTCTTTGATTAGATGTTCAACAGAAACTAAGTTACGAACCCAGAGTACCTTCTGGGTTCATCTGGAAAGAATTTGTGCGCATAATACTTTCTATAGAGTCTCAGAGATGGAAAGCTTTGACGCATGCAGTCTTTCTGACATGCTAAATATTTATCTTTTTTTCTTTCTATTTATACCTCTTAAATTGAACTTATTGGGGTGACATTGGTTAATAAAAGTATATAGGTTTCAGGTGTATAATTCTATAATCCACCAACTATATATTTTAAATAGTCTTCTTATCATTAAAAAAAAAAGTCACTTTCCCATTGCTTTATAAAGTGGTCTGTCACTTTTCCAATGAGATTAGAGTCCCCTTCGATTTCAAAAGTTTTAAAATCCTAGTGAAAAACTTCTGGGTGAATTAGAAACGTCACATTTGCGGCCACTGGACTGCTTTATAAGATCACTGTTCATTGTTCCAAACAGGAAAAGTTAAAAAGACCCCCTCCCTCCCCCGTTGAAAAGGCAAGGATTATTTTATATCATATTTTCTAGATATTACATACATAGATTGCAATACAAAATCTTTCTGACACATTTTCATTTTTAATGAAAAGGTCCTAAAATTCAGAGCATAATGATTTCTTAGAAACGGAACCTAATCTTGGTAAAAATTCATTCTTGCTAGAAACAAAAGCTGTTACTGTTTAAGTTCCTGTTGAGCGGTTAGTTGGTACGCTTCGCTGAATGTTGTCAAAAAGGCTTTCCTCATGATTGACAACCCGGCAGGAATGTGAATGGAGATTTTAATTGCGTATCATGTGTGCATATCAGAGCGAGCGAATTCATGACTCTGCTTAGCTCCATATCTCTGCAGGTCAGCCATGCCAAAAAATGCTCTTTTATGTGCAATTTCTCCAAAAAAGAGAAAGACGTATGTGTACTGAAGTCATTCGTTATTCATTTCTGACGTGAAACACTTGTGCTCCCTTAGCCTTGGATTTTGCAAGTGGAACAGAAATCCATTTTCAGATTTTTTTTTCTTTTACTCTTTGCACTTACACTTGGATGATGTTAAAAAAAAAAAAATTTCAGCTACAAGTTGGGAAAAGTCTGCCAGAACATATTTTCTTATGGCACTTGTTATATGAAGAGTATTTGTCTTTCCTCCCTGCCTCCCCACCCCCAAAGCTTACTTTGAAAAGAAAGGGGAAAAATGTAAGCCAGAGAAAAAATTTACTGAGGTCAATTGCCTTTCTACAACTTGCAATCTTTAGAAAAGGTCTGGTGGGGTGGGGGGAGGGGAAGGGGGGAAGAAGAAGGATATATTTCTGAGAGGTGGGAACTACAGAAAATTGTCTCTAAATTTTGCTTAAAAATTGTTTCTGAATTTTGGTTAAAAATACAGTGCTTATTGTAAAATGACATTAATAAGTATGTGAATGTTCATTTCTTAGAAAAATGACTCCTTGGCTGAAAATGTAAAGGTGAAAGATTAATTTCTGCCGTCACTTTTTTGCCAAGATGCAATGGAGATGCTATACCCGTGATCGGCAAACTGCGGCTCTGGAGCCACATGGGGCTCTTTGGCCCCTTGAGTGTGGCTCTTCCACAAAATACCACAGCCTGGGCGAGTCTATTTTGAAGAAGTGGTGCTAGAAGAAGTTTAAGTTTAAATAATTTGGCTCTCAAAAGATATTTTAATTTTTGTATTGTTGATATTTGGCTCTGTTGACTAATGAGTTTGTCGCCCACTGTGCTATATCATTTATCTTATTAAGATATCTAAACCAATGCATGTGAGATTGTCAAGGTGGGGCAAAGCTTACTGCGTAAGGTTACTTTGGCTACAATAACCCCAGACCTGGTCCAGGACTTATTAATGTAAAAGGAAAAAAGATTGTAATGAACATGATATATATAATTTTTCATTTGATGGGATGTGAAAACCTGGCCTTTGGGTTGTAAATTTAGCATATAGCTACTTTGCTATGTCATTTTGAATAGGCGAGAAAAGGATTAGTGCCAGGGTCATTTTAAATAGAACCATGGTAATAAGTAGGATGATGTTGAAAAGATGGTGACTTTATAGCCTTAGGATATCCCATGGGACTTGACTTTGTTCTGGTCTCTAACATGTTATCTCAACACATTTTAGAACATATCACATTGCAGGCTGATGATTCAACCCTTAATATAGTATGCAGCTCAGGGTGATTGCTATATGAAGGTGCTACTGTACCTTTAAAATGCTAAAGAAGAAACTCTATTTTATTTAACAAATTTAACTTTATGTATGAGGTGACATTTTTCTAATGTTATGGAAGACTATTTTGTACTTTGTACGGAGAGCTCAGGCAAGGAAAAAAATCTATTTACAAAATGAAAAAACGTGCTCAGCTGAATGCATTTCACTTTTAAAGATGATATTCTGGTAATGAACTTTATCAAGCAGAGAACATTTCAGTAAAAGTATTAGAGTAGTTCCTATTTCAGTTGCCTCACTTAAGGCTGTGTCACAGTTTCCATTATAACTTCTTATTTCCAGGTAGCTCTAATGCAGTCCCCAAACAAATATTTGCACAGGGATGAAATGAGAATATTTTAGCTTAGAAATAGGGTTCTTTATTTGGAATGCACTTCTCAAGAATCTCTGGGCTTTGTTAGTACGACACATTTAATTCATTTTTAGAAATTGAAAAGCATTTACGGAACACCAACTGTGTGCAGAGCCCTGTGCTGAGGGTTAGGGGGTGGGGGGTATGTGGGAATCTGAGAGGCGCAGAGATGAGTAAACCGTGGACCCTGCTTCCACATGGCTAATCAAGAAGGGAACACAAATAACCATAACACAGCTGTAGTGTGACTGATGTGGTGTGAAGGCTCTGGTCAGAGTGCTATGGGGAGCAGAAGGAGAAGTAATGAACTGAAATGAGGAAATCCAGGTTGCTTCCTGGAGGAAACAGCATTTAAGTTGGCCTTCACATTTAGGCAAAGGTTACGGGGAAAGTTAGTCCTAGTTTTTGAATTATATTTTAGACTTTCTGTCTCTTTTCAAAGTCACTTGTGGCAACTTAAAAATAAGTAGCAACATGTACAATAAGACTAATATTATTGGTCTTAACGCAGAATGTTATAGCCTGGGAGCAGAAGTGCATATTTCTTAGCTTAGGTAGCATCCCTATAATTAAACATTAGATGCGGCTCTTGCTTTCTCAGAGAGCAAAAATAGAAACACACTGAGTGTCAGGATTTTGATATCTGAGATACACATGGACACTAATTCTTCATGAATAAAAAGTTTTTCCTCTAGTAAAAGACAGCAGAAGACATCAAATGAGGAAACATATGGGAAGTCAGACATCAAGGGCTACCTGAGGGGGAATCTGATGTACCTGGGTTGAGGTACATCTGCAGTGATAGAGAAACGACACTTAATGAAGGGAGAGGGGCTCACTGAGATAAGAACAGGGAGGGGACCGGGGCCAGTTTAGGAAGGAGAAGGAAAGCATCAGGCCTGTGTTTTAGGAAGGTAGCTGTTGTCATTATAGAGAATGGGTTGGGAGAAACTGGGTGGGGTTCAAATTGCTTATAGTTAGTGGGATAATGTTCTACACTAATAAGAATGTATCAGCCGAAACCGGTTTGGCTCAGTGGATAGAGCATCGGTCTGCGGACGGGAGAATGTATCAGCCGAAATTGGTTTGGCTCAGTGGATAGAGCATCAGTCTGCGGACTGTAAGGTCCCAGGTTCGATTCCTGTCAAGGGCATGTACTTCGGTTGCGGGCACATCCCCAGTGGGGGGGTGTACAGGAGGACAGCTGATTGATGTTTCTCTCTCATCAATGTTTCTAACTATCCCTCTCCCTCTCCTCTCTGTAAAAAAAAAAATCAATAAAATATATTTTTTAAAATGTTCTAAAGATTTATTGATTTTAAAGAAAGAGAGGAAGAAGGGAGGGAGGGAGGGAAAGAGGGAGAGAAAGATTTGTTGTTCCACTTATTTATGCATTCATAAATGCATAAATAAGTGGAACAACTTATTGTTTCTTGTATGTGCCTTGACCAGAGATCAAACTTGCAGCATATTAGGACCATGTTCTAACCAACTGAACTATAAGCCAGGGCCCTAAAAATTCTTTCTTTTAACTAAGCCCAATCATTAGCAATGAATGTTAATGCTTTGTGCAGTTTTAGAAGTACAGGTGCTGAATTAACATCCTAAGTTATTTGTAATGACTTTCCTGAAATTTCTTGTTCAGTGATAAATCCAAATACTGTTATGAGTAAATTTGAGAAGTGTTTAAATGTCCAAACATATTCAGAAATGTCTATCAGCAGTTTTGAAGGTATCTTATAATCTTCAAAAATCCTCATAGCAAAGTCCTCAAAGTTTTCTATGCAAGTACCCTAATGAATTTATGCCAGGAGGACCCCAGAAGAGCCTCTGTAATCTACTTAGGTCTTAGAGGGCTGATGTTTCATTTTCAAGAAATATGTAGCCTGGCTGGCATGGCTCCGTGGTTGAGAATCGACCTATGAACCAGGAGGTCACGGTTTGATTCCTGGTCAGGGCACATGCTTGGGTTGCAGGCTCGATCCCCAGTAGGGGCATGCAGGAGGCAGCCAATCAGTGATTCTCTTTTGTCATGGATGTTTCTATCTCTCCTTCCCTCTCCCTTCCTCTCTGAAATCAATCAAAATATATTTTTTAAAAAAGAAATATATAGATTTATATTATGTTCTCATATCTGCTTTAATGTAAATATGATTCTTTAAATCACTTACAATGGAGGCCACTCTTTGTTCCAGGAAGATAGTCCATCACAGTCTAGAGTTCTACTGCCCTAGCATATCACTCCACTCCTAGGGGCATGAGTTTGAGAAGTATGAAATAACATAATGGTCTTTTGTCTTTATTATAAAGACATAGATTAGAGGCCAAGTTTATTTTGTTAGGTCATCTCTCACACAGAGAATGGAACATTTTGTTCTTCCTTATTCTTTCCCCAACTTTCACTAAGTCTTTATTTTTTTATAAGAGAGCTTAACAAAATACTTGAGCTTAGTTTAAAATGGAGGACTATGCAGGTAGGGCTCAGTAATTGCTGATCTCATGGCCATGGTAACAATGTTTAAAGGATAAAAATGCTGGCAGAGTGAGTAAGTCAAATATCCACTGTGTAGATGAAAGAGAAAAATCTCATAGTAGTACTGGCAAAATCTGATGGTGTTCTGTGATAAAGAAGGTTGTCAAGAGTGGTATTATATTGGTAGGCATTTGTATATAACCTAACCTGAAAAGCATTTAGAAAATCCAAGAAAAGGACAGGATCATGAAGAAACTGAAAGATTATGTTGGTGGTTGGAGGTGGGGTGGAGACAGGTATGAGACAGGGCAAGACCTGTAACACAACAATTGGCTCAAGCTTGGATTCTCCCCTCCCACCTTCCTCCCCTTCCATCACAGCAGATATCAGTTGTAAGATGACTGACATCCTTTTCACGATTTCTTTAAATGACTTTTTTAGATGACCTTTACCAGTGCTCTCCTAGCTCTATCCTCTGCTGCCTACAATGGGCTTCCGTTTCCCAGCAGCCATTTTCTCCTACTTCTTCATCATCATTTACCCACAATTCAGAGGACTGGACTTTTTTTTTGGAACACAGTTCTGGTTATGCAAGACGAGATGGATTGATTTTAGGGATGTGTATGCAAGATTTCCTCATAAAGGCCAATCTATCTGATGTCCATATCACACCATTAAATTGGTTGGTTGATTTTCCCTTTATTTCATTTAAGTTGTTTTTGAAATAAATTCTTAGTACAGACAGGTATGTGTAAATAATGGATATTTCCTTTAATGATAAAAATACATGTTTTCCATTTAGGCAGATGCGCATTTAAGATTTTTCTTTTACCTAAATCCTTTCCCATATATGATATCTCTTACTTCCTTTCTCTCTCTCCCGTTCTTTCCTTCCTTTCTTTCTTCCTTCCTTCCTTCCTTCCTTCCTTCCTTCCTTCCTTCCTTCCTTCCTTCCTTCCATTAAATCCTCACTGGAGGATATTTTTCCATTGATTATTAGGGAGAGTAGAAGAGAGAGAGAAAGACAGAGAAACATCGATGTGAGAGAAATACCTATTGGTTGCCTCCTGCACCAGCCCCAACCAGGGCCTGGGCTGGGGAGGAGCCTACAAACAAGATAGGTGCCCTTGACCGAAATCGAACCTGGGACTCTTTGGTCTGCAGGCCAGCGCTCTATCCACTGAGCCAAACTGGCCAGAACTATTATATCTTTGGTAGCCTCATCTGAAATAGCAGGTCAAGGGAATGAACATAATATATGTCTGCAGTTTGCTTACATTTTCCCCCACAATGGTCCCATAAAGTGGAACAAAAAATAATAAAAAAAGAGAAGCAGATCTCTTATCTTTGATTCCATCGCCTATTTCTCCATGAGTGTTAGGACCCATGCCACTGAGTTTTATAGTCCCTGCTTCCAGCAGCATGACATTTGCAAATATTGGTTAATTTATTCACTAAATATTTCCAGTGACTATGAGGCACTAGAAACTGCAAAATGGTAGGGATAGAAAAAGGAAAAAAAAGAATGTGCACTTAGGTAATACTTTTTTACATGTGATATAAATAATTCTGTTCATAGAAGATGGTTGACCTGAGACTCAAATGGACAATTTTAATATTTGATCTAAATACTATTTATATTAAGCTCTGAATTTCCCTGTGTTCATTTCTGCCTTTACTCTCCCTGCTCCTTCTCCTTTTTATAGTGCAGATGGTCTGCTGAGCGTGGAAGGAGCATGCTTTTCTCAGGTCTTGCTGGGCGAGCAACTGATACAGCCTGCAGGGTATGGTCACTTGGTAACTGAAGCCAACAGTGATTGTTTATGGAGTAGCCAAAGGAATGCATTTTTAAAAAATTGAAATTCTAATTGCGCAAATATTTAAATCTTTGGAAATTTGACCTAAGTATCATTTAAGCATAAAGTATGAAGTTTACGCTCAATTTTCAAAACTGCTTTCATGTGCTGGAATCAGTTGCTTAACATTCAGCACCATTTGAAGCCATTCCTAAGTTCGGGATGTTTTTTTTTAATGGTGAAATTATCAATGTTCATTTTGTTCAGACACATCATAATCGTTCTCAAAAGGTAAACGCCGCAGCGCACTTTAAAATGAGTTTGCTGACGAATGCTGAATCTGCTGGGACCCAGTCGTTGCTGAAATTGCTTACAAAATAATTCTGCGAATCTCCTGTTTTCTTACCATTCTCATTCCTTACCCTAAGATGGCATGGGCCCAGGCTGCAATTACACGTTCACAATTACTTTATTATATGGGTGAAATATACTCCCGGAGCTCTCATTACCTTTTCCATACACCCTTCGCCCTGACCCGCTGATGGCTGTCAGCGGCGCTTCCTCGGGACAATCACCCATTCTTAGCCGGTTGTGTGTAAGCCCAGAACACCACACACAGAAAGCACCCTCTCTTCTGCGGATGAATTTTTAATGCTCAGGCATCGATAATAACTCAGAAGACTTCATTAGAACAGCTGGTGGAATTAGGTGTGTGTGTTTTCGGGTGGCGGATATGTATCTGTGATCTTTGTCAAAGAGAAAGAAAATGAAAACGACACAATATTAACGGCGTGCTTGTGTCTGTAGCAACCTGGGCATTCTGTCACCCAGCGCTGGAGCTCCTATTCCCTGAAAGGGGCTGTTTAAGATTTTCTACTTCAAATAATTCACTCAGGAGCTCTTTGCTCCGTAATTGCTTTTTATGGGGAAAAATGATGCAACTCCATTCGGTGTCTTTAAATGGAAACTGGAGTGCCATATATTCAAATGTGGAATACATTTACATTTAACTGCAAATCAAGAAACCTTTCTTTTACAATACAAAGAGAAATATTCTCCTGAAAGAAAGAAAGAAAGAAAGAAAGAAAGAAAGAAAGAAAGAAAGAAAGAGAAAGAAAGAAGCCAGTGTTTATGGTCTTTTGAGAGTCTTCCAAGAAGAGATTTGGTTGACTTTGAGAGCCATATGGTACAGTCTGTTACCCTCCTTAATGAAATTTTCTTTACCATTTTATTTCACTCACAAACTTACTTACACTGGAGCAACTACATACTAGGCTATCTCATAAAGTTTTGACTATATATATATATATATATATATACACAGTCAACTATATTAAAACTAGTTAACTATATTTAAACTAGTTAAAATATAATCACCTTAGGTGTTTCCTGCTGTCAGATCCCAACAGAGTTATTTCTTCCCCCTTTGAAAAATTAGAATTAAGTCAAATGCTAATACTCTACAGGTATATGTACTCATATAAGTCTGTAATGTTCAGTGTTCTGGAATATTCAGATAATTGATTGCATACTCTGATTTTGTTCAGTGCTTAAATTTATCAATTGCTTTTTGAAACAAAATAATTATTGATTTATTTGGTACTAAAAAATGTGGTATCTGTCTTCCAGGTAGCTTCTTATAACTTTGTTGGTCATTAGTAATGATAATGAAATCAACTCATTCAGTGGTCCTATTTGTAGCTTACTGTGATAGGAAGAAGATGGAAAGGGAACCCTAGGACTTAGATGCTAATTAGTGGACAAACCACATGATGTGGGACAAGTTACATATTTCTCATCTTTTCTCTAACACACATGTGTCAAACACAAGGCCCGCGGGCCAAATCCAGCCTGCCAGGCCTTGCAATGTGGCCCGCACCGTGCTGTCATCACTGCACTCCGTTGTCAGTTTATGACATTGTCAGTTTATGACTGTTCAGTAAACCATTCGGCCCGCGATTTAGGCTGGATTTTAGATTTTGGCCCCTTCTCTGATTGAGTTCGACACCCCTACTCTAACACTAAGGGCTTGATCTAAAGCCCGCCTGGCCAGTGTGGTTCAGTGGTTGAATGTTGCCTATAAAACCAGGAGGTCGCAGTTCAGTTCCTGGTCAGGGCACATGCCCAGGTTTTGGGCTAGATCTCCAGTGGGGGGTTATGCAGGAGGCAGCCGACCAATGATTCTCTCTTATCATCATTGATATTTTTATCTCTCTCTCCTTCTCCCTTCCCCTGAAATAAGTGGAAATATATTTAAATAAATAAATAAAACTTCCCCCTGTCCTAAAAATCAAGGGATTCCATGTAGTTGTTAGAGAGTCAGTTCCGTAATATCAAGAGGTCCTGCAGATAAAAGCAACTAGAGCTGTTACAGATACCAAATTAAAAAGCCTAATGGTGTTGTCACTTATTACATACCTCTCCAGGATCCATCATAACTCCATCAATTTAATGATAGAAAGCACAGCAAAGTAGACTCAAGGGCCAAAACTTAGAGCAAACACTGAGCATGGGTTTAACCAGTTCTATCTTAACTGAAAATGTCATTTTTTAAAAATGAGCTATCCCTAAACCATTTGGGCTAATGGAAACTTGAGTTTATATTAAAGTATCACATGATAAAATGTTTCTCCAATATTTAATGTATAGCTGGCCCTTGAACAATGTGAGGATTAGAGGTGCTGACCCTTACACAGTACAAAATCCATGAGTAACTTTTAGCTCCCCCAAAACTTAACTAGTAATATAGTCTACTGTTGACTGGAAACCTTATAATAATATAAAGTTGATTAATACATATTGTGTTTGTTATGTATATCAATAAAGTAAACTACAGAAAAGAAAATATTCTTTTTTTAAAATATATTATTGATTTTTTACAGAGAGGAAAAGAGAGGGATAGAAAGTTAGAAACATCGATGAGAGAGAATCATTGATCAGCTGCCTCTTGTGCCACCCCTACTGGGGATGTGCTTGCAACCAAGGTAAATGCCCTTGACCAGAATCGAACCCGGGACCTTTCAGTCCGCAGGCCAACGCTCTATCCACTGACCCAAACCGGTCTTGGCAAAGAAAATATTCTTAAGAAAATCATAAGGAATATTCATTTACAGTACTGTATGTATTTACTGAAAAAAAAAATCCAGATATAGTTGGACCTACATAGTTCATACCAGCGTTGTTCAAGGGTCAAGTGCACTAGCAGGGCATGTCTTAGATCATAAGTTGGGAAAGGAGTTGGCAAATCAGAAGTCACTGGCGGTGGGCAGCTGAGGTCCCAGGTAGTTGGGAAAGAGTTCAGCCTGAAAGAGAGAGCCAGGCCTTCATAGCCATGCATCTTGATGAACTAAAGCAGTTTCCTGCCCGACTCATAAGTGTGTTATCACCATTATTAGGATTCTGACATGGCTCTAACAAACACCAGCATTGCTGTTTCAGGCAACTTGAAAGCTTTATTTTAAGCAGAGAGTGTGCAGGCTCTCAGAACGGGCCTGCCTTCTATCACCCTACTCCATCGCTCACAAATATAATGTCAGCAGGGTACAAAGGAGGCAGAGTTCCTGACTTCACAAAGTTCAGGGTTGGAAAAAAAAAACAAGTTTATGCTTGAAAAAGAAAACATTTAGAGGGAATAGCGTGAAAGAGAAAATGCATTCTTAGCACTAGATTTTCAGTCAGTCACTCTTAACCTTTCTGGTTCAAGCAAATATTCTAGAATTTCTGACATTGTACTTGAAGAATTAAGAGGTCAGTGCCTTGAAAACAAAGTTTCAGAAAATTGAGAGAAGACTTTTCCATAGTAACACCATTCCTGAGCTCAGCTTTCTCTCAGGTACCCAACAAGTCACATTCTGGGCAGTTCCAGTAGCTGCCCCTTTTCTCTGACTTTGCCCCATAGTTGCTCCTGCACTTTCTAACTTAGCTGCAATAGGAGCAGCTGCTCAGTGGCATTTCCTGGCTGCTTCATATGTCCAGTCTCATCAACCCTCCCTCTGGCCAGGTAGCGCCATAAGCCATCCATCTCAGTAAAGGCAAAGATACATTTTACATTTTGATCCAAGTTTAGATATTTATCATGAAACTTACACATTGGCTTGACAACCCCTAGTTAAAGTAGTATCAAAGATAGACTTTATAAGGCGCATGAAACAAAATATTAAATCATGTGCATGAAACAGTGTTTATATATTTTTTTGAAGTTTTCTTAGTTTATTTTCAATTCCTCAAGAAAGCACTGGAGCTTCTATGCCAGCCCGCCCAGCCATTCAGTCAAGGCCACAGCCGAAATTGAGTGCTGTCGAGTTATTTGAATTTTCCCAGCAGCTCTGGTGTAGGATGGACCCAAATAAGAGAGAATCCTAGGCATGGAGCTTCAGGAGGCATCAGAGAACTCTTTGGGCAAGTTTCTTTTTTTTTTCTCTGTGGCCTCAGTTTTCTGACCTGCAAAATGGAAGCAATTAGGGTTTCCTTTATAGGGTTTATGGTGAGGATTAAGTGATAGAAATTGTATAAAACACCACCCAGGCTGCCTGAAACAGAGTGTTTAGCAAATGTTGGTAGCTGTGGCTTCAAAACTCACTCTGGCCACATACACAGGGCCAGAGGACTCAGTGCTGGTTATAAATCCCAACACCCGTGAAACTTATTAACAAGGCTTCTTTGGCGGCCCACACACCCAGGCTGAAACCAGCGGTATTGTTGTAAAGTCACACCAGTGCAGTCACAAACCTGTAGGTTATCACCTTGGTCCACTGGTCAGAACCATCCCAGAGAGGGCACCACATTAGGACACCTGACCTGAAGGTGCCAGCAGGCCTCCTGAGCCTCAGGCGCTCCCCCACCTATGGCCCTGGGCACCTTGGGTCATGGTCAAATCCCCAGACAAGAACTGGCACGTCAGCTATAGTTGGCCACCGGAAAACTCGCATCTCACCTGGGAGAGCCCTCCAGACTTATTTCCTTAATAACTCACTTAAGATTAAATTTTCACATTAGTAAACTGACACCTTAGGCCCTAAGAGATGTCAAATAGAAACGTTTCAACCTTCATAAGATGTCTCCAGACTCATGCACAGCGCACACCACTGGGACAAGGGTGGAGAGGACAGGAGGCCTTTCGCTGAAAGAAATGATGGCAGGTCCCCCGCCCAGCACTTCACAGGGCTCTTGGCTGTGCTTGCCCTGAGTTGCCCCCGGAAGGGGTCACACATCCACGAGAGAAAATGACTCCTTCTGAGAAACCCTGTGCCTCTATGATCTTTTATTTTCTCTACAATTACCAGAAATTCCGTTATGGCCTTTTGCTATGAAGCAGGAGCCACATTATCTTTGTAGAATTGTGGGTGGATTTTTAATCATTTTATCTAAAATATAGACTCATAGTGTGTGTGTGTGTGTGTGTGTGTGTGTGTGAGAGAGAGAGAGAGAGAGAGAGAGAGAGAGAGAGAGAGAGAGAGAGTTTGAGAATTCTAGGAGATTACATACAGGGCAATTTGGATTTCATTGAAGGCAGTTTCACTATTCTGCATAAGTTGAGGGTGTGCACTGGCTGTAATTGTTAGGACATTTAGCTTTGGTTTGCATCGAGTAAAAAAGTGAATCAACAAAATGCAAAGGAGATAAGATGGGCCAGTAATTACCTGCATATTAACGATCGAACAAAAGCTCTTCAAACAGCTAATACTAGGAGTGCTAATGTGTATTAAAAATTAAACTAATTAAAGTCATTTTAACCATATTAGTCCATTTCACCAGGTGAAAATAAGAGCATGAAAGAGACATTACTTTTCAATTTATCCCTTTATAGCAACTGATAATGAGATTATGTTTTAATTGGCATTGCCATTTATCATTTTCAAGGCATTTGCTACATATGTTTGAAACATATAACCACACTTTGGGATGAGGGAAGTGAGATGTTTGGATCTTCATTTTACAGTTAAAGAAATTGAGGGTTAAAGCACTTAAGTGAATTATTTAAAATCATGTGGCTATTAAATGACCGAATAGGGATGTGTTAAATGAGTGAGCTGATAGAAATACATCTTCACATATCTATTCTACAATTTTTGAAGCAGAATGATAATAACCAGCATGTCTACCTAAATATTCCAATCATTGGTTCAGTAAGAACATCTAAGGAAATGTTAATTTATTTCACCTTTCTAAATCTTGTTTTCAAGGAACATGCAAGAATTTGCTTCTCGTTATTTTTAATATGACTTTTCTTGCAGGATATTCTTGAGAGAATTGAATGCACCTAAAGTCAAGATTGACAATGCAAGAAAGTTCCTTGAAGCAAATATTTGAAATCTCATGTGTAATTGTTTTTGATGTGTTGAAATGTGGGCAAAATATATCTCTGAAATTTCTATGGAAAGCCAAAAAAACAACAACAAAAAACCTGATTTTCAAAGCAAATGTTTCTTCTACGTATCTAATTGCAAGGTCAAATTCTGTCTTAAAACAAGTGACCTCAATTACTTAATTCAACAAAAATTAGCAAAACCACAGAAAAGACAATAATGATCAGATATAATTCCTGCCCTCAGGCTCTTAGAACATGATGGGCTGTCTAAGAAATTTGCATCATTAGGATATAAGTTAGTGATGGTACAGTAAAAAAAAAAAATGCAAAAGTTAGTAAAATTTGAATAATATTATCTAAATCTTAGGAAAAGACATCATTATCTGGTCTTCCCTTGTTCCATTATATTGGGAAATAATGTGGCAATGGGCTTTTTTTGTGCTACTACCACATATAGTGACATCCATGAGACAAAAGCTCTTTGAGTGTCCTTTCTTTAAAAACCAGAAGAAAGGTGACTAAAATATGTGTGTCCCTTATAGAGTTGTCTGTGAAAATGTCTACCTGCTTGGGGACTTAGATAATATTCATTCTTCAGAAATCTCAGGCCTGTTAAAAGTACAGTCTGTGTATTTCTTCCCAATTCAGAAATCCTTCTACACCAGGATGCATGCCAATTATTGGTCTGTCTTATTTAAAAAAAAAAAAATTACAAAGTCTTTCAAACCTAATTATTATGACTTATTATAATAATTAAAAGTATTATTATTATTATTATAAATCTTTTCAAACATAACCCTATCTAATAAAGAGGGAATATACTAATTGACCATCATGCCCTCACAAAGATGGTGGCACCCACAGCCAATAAGGAGGGAATATGCTAATTCACTGCCACACCCTCAAAGATAGCCATGTCCACAGCCACAAGATGGCAGCACCCAGTCCCCTCAGCCCTCCTGAGGCAGCAGGTGTATGGCACAGCTGGGCCTGCCCCCAGGCAGGTTTGGATGATCCAAGCACCTACCTCCAGAGTCCTCCAGTCCCCTCAGCCCCTCAGTTGCCCAGGGCCAGTCTGAGGAGCAGGCAAGCTTAGCTTCAGATGCCAGCTGCTAAACTGCCCAGGGTCAGCCCAAGGCATAGGCAAGTCTCAGATGTTGGCTGCCTAGCCACCCAGGGCCAGTCCAAGGTGCAGGTAACCAGGGCCAGCTGAGGCTTGCACTGCCGGCAGTGGCAGCAGCAGAGGTGTGATGGGGGTGTCGCCTTCCCCTGATTGTCTCCCAACCCTGAGGGCTCCCAGACTGTAAGAGAGGGGCAGGCTGGGCTGAGGGACTTCCCCCCCCCCCCTTTGCCCCTGCTTCGAGTGCATTAATGCTCATGCACCTGGCCTCCAGTAATTATATAATAATTTTGATACTTATTATTGCATTTATTATATTTTAAGTCATAAAAAAGTAAACAAAATAAAAACTACTTTCCCTTCCAATCTCACCTCCAGAAGTAACCTTTGCTTTAGTTTGTGCCTTTCCATTGTTTTTGTTATTTTTCTTTAAGCATAAATATTTACATTATTAGAGACATATTAAGTATATTGAGCTTTACAGAATCTGTAAAACAACTAATTTTAACAAAGTTAGACTAATACTCTATTGTTTTGTTTTCTTTTGCTTATCATAATTTTTAGTAAATAATTTATCATCACTTTTGAAAATTTTATGTTACAAGTGAGTATTTTTCTTCTCTAATGTGACAAGTTGATGAGTAAACACAAAGGATATGACATTTTCTGAGAAAAGCTTTGTTACCGGCACTCACCAGCAAAAGTCCAACAAGTTTGTAATTTATTTCTTCTGAGTTGCTTTAAAAAAGTTGAATTAATAAGAAAGAAAATAAGATTTGTAGCTAAGACACTCAACTTACCAAGTAACTCTACGTTTTAATTAAAACCATATATACAGAAGCGAGAGTGTATTTTTTAGCAAACAGACCCTAGGTGCAAGTGACACTGAGCAGAAAAGTTTATACCTTACAAGAGAGAGAAAGATGACTTCATGTGAATTTTCTAGACAGGTACTCCTCATTATAAAGTTGTAGACATAGCTATATATATATATATTTAATTATTTTATTAGACTTAAAAGATCTATTACTGTAACAGCATTCACAAGAGTTGGCTCCAAAGGATTTGTAGCAACTGAAATATTTCAAATAGAAGTCACGTACTCAGCACTTCACTGATGTCTAGATATAACACAGTGCACAATACTCATTCAGTGGGTGTTGACTGAGCACTTACCAACTTTGCTTGATTCTACCGGGAATTATAGTAGAATAGGCACAGTCTGTTCAAGGAATTTTGAGCTCTATAAATGCTTTCACCTACATTATTTCTTAGCAGTGGACACTGTTCTAGAGAAAGGAAGCCCAGGCCGTGAATAATGAAACCTGAATCAAAAGGAGGTTGTCACCTCGGCACCTACACAGGGAGGATAGAAGTGTCAATTGGACAAGTCCTACCATGACCCCATCCCACGCCCTTGGACAAAGTGCTAATAGAACTTCTGACTTTTCCTGCTCGCTCAGGCACAGCCTCAGATTCCACTTCAAGATTCTCACTTGTTGGTTTTTGTATCCAACTGGTTACCTGCTTTCTGATCCTGTTTCTGATCCTGTCCAATGCTCTTTCCATTATGCACCTCAAGCACACACACACCGTTATATCAGTAGAAAACATTTTTTAGTGCACTTATTCTGTTTTAGGTATGGAGAGTGAAAGGGAAAAAGAATATGGTCACTGTCTAGAACCCAGCCTCTACTCCAAGGGGGACTTCCCGGAGGAGATGCTAGGAACTGAAAGATTAACAAGAATTAGCCAAGTGAAAAGATGGGAAGAGACCAGCATGAGCTATAGTGTGGGTGTGAATCATCCTGAACTTTGGGGGGCTGCTTGCATGTTGGTTTTGCTAGAACAAGAGCTGTGAGGGCTGGGGGTACACTCTAGCCTCATGGGGTTATGTCCAAGAGCTTGGCATTATTTGTTGATGTTTATAAGAAGCAATTTAAAGGTGTGTTGTTTTTTAAGGAAGTGACCTATCAGAATTATATTTCCAGAGAGATTATTCTGGCTTCAGTATAGTGAATAGATTTTTAAGAACAGGATGGAAAGCAGGAATACCAATTCGAGAGCCATCAATCAGACTGATAATTTTCCAACTTTTTAAAATGGTGGCAAAAGCTTTAAAAATAAGAACAAATCTTACACTGAAATTTAATAAATACTGGAGATAGAAAAAAGAGGAATCCTAGGGCTTGCTGGAACAAATTTTAAAAATCATTGATCTAGATAAAAATGAAGTGGTAGCATTGATCTATCATGGCAGAGATCAATGGAAAGATTGGTGAGGTATGCAGGAGGAAAAAAATCAGATGTGGATGATTGGTTGGATGCTAGTCACTGAGAAAGAAAATCATTTCCAACATGATAACAACATTGATTGATACCACGTACCTGGCATGAATGAAGCCCTGTGCTGAGTACATGAATTATGTAATTCTTATAACAACCTTATAAGAGAGATGCTAAAACCCAGATCTATCTGTATTATCCAAGCAGAGCTTATTGGGGAATGAAGAATAATAGGCCAAGAATGGAATCAAAAGGCAGCCCAAGCTTTGTGATAAACATAGGAAGAGATTTCAAAAAAAGAAAGAAGAGAATAACAGAGAGAACCAGGATAGAGTGATGTCATGGAAGCAAGAGAACAGAGAGTTCCAGGGAGCGTGTTCCTGATAGTGATTATTATAATAAGATAAAAACTGATGCATGGTCACAAAAGTTGCCATTATGGATACCATCAGCAGTTTGATGAAAATAGTTTTAATGGAGTGCTGAGTCTCAAAGTCAGACAGTGGTGGACTGAGGACTGAGAGGAATTGAGACTATCCAGGCCCGGAGTATGGATGGCTCTTCAACAAAATTACCTGAGAAGGGAAGGAAAGAGATAGAGCAATGGTTGGGGGAGACAGAGAGCCAGAGTGGTTGGTTTTGGATAGGAGAGACTTGAGCATACAGTCATGCTCTGCTTAATGACAGGGAGACATCCTGAGAAATAGGTCATTAGGCATTTGTTTATGGGATGATGGTACTACTGTAAAGCTCTTAGATTGAGGCAAACCTTTAGAAATTACAGTGTAACTAGTATGCTGATGATAATTTTACTTCAGATGCCTACAACAGAATTTTATGGACTGTTTACTGGGAATATGAGTGTGTTGTGACATTTTCAATCGCTACTCCTGAGAGCAAAGTTTTCCTAGGTCAAACAAATCAAAACATCATAGCATACATATCCCTTTTAGAGAATCACTACGTTTTAGCTTTTAAAAGGCTCTAAGAAGTCATGCTGTATTGTTATTTGTATAACTTTGCGTAACCCAGTAGAACACACTTGGGAAACAATGATTTCGTATTTGGCCATAATATAGAGAAAGCACCTGACCATGTCAATGACCAGCAAATTGAGTCTAGTGGGGACTTTAGTCTGAGGGGCCATCACTGGATAGTGCTGGACATAAAGTCTTCCATTCCCAGAGTGGATGGCAGTATTTGCTCACAGAACTGACGGCCAGGGTTTTGAATATAGAAAGGCTGGTCTTGTTCCCCAAAAGCTCTTACATGCCACTAAGGAATGAATGGAATCCCATGGCAGTCTCTAAATCTGAGAAGCCACTTCCAGCAGGCTTCTGTCTAGTAGGGCAATTTGAGGAACTTGCAATAATTCTAACTGACTGAACCCCCAGATTACTGAGGGGAAAAAGACATCACCCTGAGGGTCCCACAACCAACTGAACGGCTGAGTAATAAGAGGCTTGTTAATCTATTGTTATCAGCCTTCTGTTCTATCCTCCTGACATAACCCCGAAGTGAGAAAACACACAACAGGAAGTGACTGAGAGATAATGTCTGTAACATACAACCCTAACCCTGTAGGCTTTGTCCTGCGTGTGTCTGCCATGTGTACTGCCAGCATTAGGCTCTCTTAGCAGGCTTTTTGCAATGTGAGTTCAATGAGGTTAAGCTCTATTAAGATCTCATTTTTCAATTGGTCATGGAATACTATTATGAGTTATTTTGGGGCCTATATTTATTTTATCTTAAACAAACTTGGGTGCTGACACATTTTGCAGTCTGTTTAGGCTTAAATATGTCATTTCGCTAACAGTTCATACTAAGCTCAGTATTCTTTTTGGTTAATTGGAGGCTGTCCATGCGATCTTTAACTTGTGGCTCATAGGTGCCTCCTAAAAACTAGAGCCATGTCGCGATGCAAGGGCATCCAAACATCATCAGTTTGTTTTGATTTGCAAGAGGTGATGCATTGTCTATGAACGCTCCAGCTTTTCTTACACCACAGCTACCTCATTTGCCAAATATGGGAATGATCCTTTGTTCATGCTAATTGAAAATGACATCCTTATTCATCATAGGCAATTTTTTCAGTCATTAAAATTCTGCCCAAAGCCTATCCAACTGAGGGGAACGGCTGAGTAATACGCAGGGCTTGTTAATCTATTGTTATCAGCCTTCTGTTTCTATCCTCCTGACATGAACAGAAACAGGAACTCTGATGTTCAAACTTTACCTCTCATTCTGCACCCAAAATGTAATTCTAGAGCAATTACACTCATGACCGAGAAACATATTTTTGGCCTAACTTATCCAGAAAATGCCTCCAGCCTTTCATTTCACTTGAAGGTTCAAAGAGTGATCATACTCCCATTGGGAATATAAATTTTTATGATATATATTTTTTACATCGTTACTTATACATGGATAAGTATACAATTGAGCTACTGTATAGTGCAATTGATTCTGATAGTGAGCTAAAATTAACTCTGAAAGTAAAAAAAAAAAAGATATACCTTTAGAAATAAGTCTGGGTCTCAATTAAGCTGCTAATCAGCACCTGAATGAAGATACAGTCATAGGCTGTATCTGTTTCATGTCTTATTCTTTCCCTGTGACCTTCTGAGAAGTAGTAAAAAACACATTAAAATAATTTATATTAGACGTCAAAAATGTGTTTTACTCTCTTTATAATAAAGGTTTCCATCCCTTTGGTTAAATTTATGTTTATATTTGACACTTTCTCGAGGTACATAAATCCGCATGACAGTGGAAGTCCACACACTCCCAGCACCCAGGGCCAGGTTGAGTCGAGTTTGGACACATGACATAAATAAAAAGTGGTTTTATATTTCACCTTCATCTGGTAGGTGAGCACTCCACCTTTTCTTGTGAAACATAATCGGTTGTGACATGGCAAAATTAGATCCCGGCTATTTATTATCTTCTGAAATCAAACCCCATCACTGGGAAAGCATGTGGTAGGTCTGCTGGGCAGCTTGCATGCAGAGAGGAAAGTGGGGGGGGGGGGGTCTTTCCAGTTTTCTAAGCTCAAGGTGATTTTCTTCAACATTGTGAGCATTTTAATTAATTACCCTGAAAGATTGAGTAAATTATTATTCGAATACTTTATGGCATTCCATGTTAACATCTCAAGGACAAAGTGCTATACTTTGCTTTTCAACAATGCCTCATCTGTCAGAATACATCTTTGAAATTTATGTAGTGTGCTGCAGAGTAAAAGGGGGACAGACTTGGAGTCCTGTGAATTATTAGGAGACACCAGAGTCCAAATGTGATCGATCCCGAAACAAAAGGAATATGTATCGATAGCCAATTTCCAGTTGATGGAGAGATGAACAAAATCAACAGTGAAATGGATTGGCTGCATTTCCTTAGAATATGTTAAATAACCGTCACTTCCTTTGATGAAGTTCTTCTGATTTAAAAAAAAAAAAATTTTTTTTAATCCTTAGCAAAGATGAAAGGCTAAGCAAATGCCTCCAAATCAAAACAAAGCAAATGTCATGAGAAGGTCTGGGGCAAGGCAGCTTGGCCCAGGATGCCATGCTTGCTTCCCAAAGTGTTGCGAGAGCTTTTCTCTTATGTGTATGCTTATGGATGAAAGGTGTTTCTGCTTGAATATCGAAATCTTTGAATGTATGTCTGAAAAAGCATTCTTCAGCTTGCCAAAAGCGCCCCTGCCAGAGTTTGACAAAGTCTGTTTAAATGTAGAAAGTGCATAATATGTCATAGTCTGTTTAGTTGATCCTCGTAACCAATAACAAGCTTCTCTCTGCAGATGTAATCTTTCTCCGTAAGGGCACTCAACCTTTTACTAACTTCATCCCACCATCAGTAGATTAGATTAAGTCCCCATTTACTGCATCATATTAATATTTTCAATGGCACACTAATCCAAGAAATAAATGTGTCAGTTTCTATGGCTACATTGTAATGGGTATAGCCATCAGAGAGTGCCTTAAGGCCACATAAAAGACTTAATGTACAGATTGAATAGAAGCACATTATTTATTACGAAGCTATCAAGCCGAGAAATTTAGCAGTCTCATTTTTTAGATTTGCTCATTTGACCTGGGCCAATTTGTCTGACTGATAATATTGAATATTTAGTATCACAATGTTTTTGCAGACTTAAGAAGAAAGCGTTTCATACTAATTTGATTCAGAACAGTGTGTTGAATGGAATGATTTTATGTCCCTGAGATGTTATAAATTCTTTTTTAGTCTTAGTGACTTTAAAAATGTAAGGCTCAGGCTCCTTTATCATACTGAGGAGGGGAGTCTATTTGCAAAAAAACAATAACAGAGA
This sequence comes from Pipistrellus hanaki, assembly GCF_964339955.1. Lineage (NCBI taxonomy): Eukaryota > Metazoa > Chordata > Mammalia > Chiroptera > Vespertilionidae > Pipistrellus > Pipistrellus hanaki. The sequence goes on from NC_140519.1 coordinate 23,154,173, forward strand.
GAAATGGAAGCAAATGTAGCTGGCCTGATTCTGTCATCTGGGCATGGACAAGTTGGAAGAGATAAGAGCAAGGGCATAGTAATTGGGCAGAGGAGTATGCTCCCACAGCTGCCCACACCCCAAAAGTCAAACAAGGTTTTATTCCCTGTGAGCTTTGGTGGGATAGTTTGATTCACTCTGAAAACTGTAATGAGAGACTAAGAGGAAGGAAGGTTTGTAAAATAAATAAATAATAAAATCCTCATTCTTTTTCTACCAAACCTCACACCCTCCCTTTCCTTTTTAGAACAAGAGAAAGTCTGGGATCATTTGGTTAACTATAAGGGGCCATCTCTCAACACAACACATCCTGATGCCCCTTCAGTATATTTACATTTGAACTAAAAAATGCAATTGAAGATCATTTCATATGGTTATTTGGCACCATACAATTTTAAAAAATCTAACATGTCTGCCTGGGTTCAATTTTTCTTAAAAGCGAATGTAAATAAAATTATTTAGAACTTGAATGCAGACTCTGGTAGGTAGCCAGAAATTATGGCATTGGAATATGACTCTTTTTGATTCAGTCATTCATTCATTAGACTATACACAAAAATGAAGGGGATTGCTTTCCTTAAGGTTTGGTAGTGGAATCTCTCTCAGATCAAATGGGATTTTGGTCAGTGCTACAGGGTGGTATTTAGAGGAATGTGTGGAGAGCCCAATTCTGACTCTCCGTGCTTTATGGTTCTTTGCTTGGTTTGTTTATTATTTGGCATGATTTATCATTTAAACAGACGAGAAATCTGGAGTTACTCCTAGAATATTCATTGGCATATCTGATTACATTTATACTTGTCATTACATTTGGAAAAGTATATTTCAGTTTGGGAATTGGAGAAGGAACATTTAAAATGTGTGGATATTTTATGGTGGTGTAAAAATCTGTTAAAAGACAACATTATTTTTTCTAATATTCCTTTGTACTTTCTTAAAAAGCTACTAACAACAGTGTGGACTGTCACATTGACAAAAGCTGGAGTTTCTAGATGTTCACATGTCAGTGAAACCGTGTAAGGAGACAATAGGAAGAAAAGAGGGACTTTGCAGAGCACGTTAGTGGCTTTAACTGAGTTCTCCCAGTCTATCGAAATCTTAAACTTTATGTTCTGGAAAAATCCATTTCCAACAGACCAAAATAACCCTCATGACAACATTTCATTGGCTTCGATGCTAAGGAGAAGTAAAATATTTTAATAGTAGTAAAAGTTGAGAGCAGATAGAAAGTTGTTATTTAAGAATCAGTTTGAAATAAAATGTCTGCACAAATTTGTATATTTTTATTTTATTAGAGAATATTGCCTGTCACTCCAGTAGAAAGTGTCTAAGACAGATTTTTATAGCTACTTTCCAGGCCAGCATGAACACAATCATCCTCTCATTTTTCTAAGAAGTGAATAAGGGCTCTTTGTTCTTATAAAAAAATCACCTATCTCTATCATTTGCTTTGTCTTTAGAGTATTTGGCTTATATTTTGATAATACAAGCATAACATTTTAAGGCTTTTTTTTTAGAATCCAAGGCCCACTTTAAAATAAATATACTCTTTATAAACTAGTGAGTGTGATAAGTATTTGAGGCTAGTCATATTGAAAGTTATTTAAGCCTGTGAGTTGAAATGTTTTCTACCATAAAATTTCTTCTAGCATGAGCTTTAAAAAGATTATATGTATTATAGGCCTAAAACATTGAATATAGTGTGGTTTTCATAAAAACCTTCATATAGCAACAAGTGTCTTCTGTATTAACACGTTTCAATTTTCAATCCCAGTTAGAAATAGGAGGGTTGTTTTCTATTCTGCTACTGAGGCTTGTTTCTGAATTTAGAAGGAATAGATGCAAATAGATTCTTTCAGCAGAAAACGCAAAAGGAAATTTCTTGCGTTTGGCCCCCTTGGTTCCTAAAACAGTGAGTTATCGTTCCTCTCTCCCATGGTCATTAATAATGACAGATGTACACGGTGCAGAGTTCACCTACATTATTGTCAGCTACGGGGCTGGCAAGAGAATATTTATTACAAGAGGAGGAGGGACAAAGAGACATGATGTTGAAACAAAAGACAAGAGCAAAGTTCAACTGGGTTTTTTTTTTTTTTTCCTATTGAGATAGAATATTCTTCCCTAAGCTTTCTTATTAGCATTTACTTCAAAGCACTCTTATTGCAAACGTATTTCATTTCCATTTCCATATCTGTTCCTCGTAGTGTTGACGTAAAAACAGAAATGATCAGGTGCTTTTTTAAATTTTATTTTTCCAGTAAAGCTGTCTAATAACCAAATATATTAGAATAACTTAAAATGTGATTTGAATTATTGAATAGGAGGACTGTTTGATTGCTGAGGTCCCCTTCCCCCCTTTACTAACACGATATATAGGGCTAAAAAGGATTTAAAACAGAAATAGCTACTGATTTAAATACTGATTTGAAATTGTGCTTAAATAGATATTATAATAAGATGTAAGCTCCAAGAGGAAGATTTCACAAAGCACATTCATGTAGCCCTTCCTTGCCTTTCTCCCTCCCTTTTCACTCCTTTCCTCTGTCCTACTCCTCATCACCCACCCCTTTCAATTTTAGCCTATTAAGACAACTATACTTGGAATTCCTTTCCTGAGTTAGTCTGTTGATTGTCCATTGAGGTACAAAGGAAAGCCTGTCCTTGGAGTCAGGTTCTCTCTGCCTACCCACACTTCTCCACCCCCACCTACAGCAGCAGAAGTCCAGAAATAGCCTCTTCAGTGCAAATCTTTGACTGACTGTGAATTCTTTAAAATAATGATGATGGGGGTGGGGTAGGGAGAAATGAGATGAGGTGAATGTGAGATTCTTTTGCTCCCTAATTTCAGAATAAAGGAAGGGAAGGGATGGGGGACGCAGCTTCCTTCTCCCGTGAATATATAGAGAAATAACAAAACCCACAAGTGTGGAGACACTCAAATGAAGACGCATTGAGAGAAAACTTACAGGCCATTTTATCAGTTGACAAAGTTTCAACATTATTCTTAAGAACCATTTTAGTTGTAAGGAAGATAAAGTCTAGGGTATGACAAAAGGTTGGTGTACCATACATTTTAGATTCATTTTCTTCTTTAGGGCAAAATCCATATCTTGTTCATTTTCCTGTCCCCTTTCTAAAGAGCATCATGCCCACCCCCAGAAGGAAATAAATACGTGTTTAATGTATGTATGAAGGTAGAGATGTACAGGGCATAGGCATTATTAGTTAATTAATTTTAATGGAAATCCAAGGTAGTGAGAGCAGTGTAATCATACTGTTTGCAAGGAAACCCCCAATCCTGGTTGTAATAAATTTCACAGTCCTATGCCCCAAAGAACTCATGCATAGGGTTTGGCCCAACTGACTCACTGAAAAGTGATGTTTTCAAGTCACATATTCACTGTGGAAGACACTCTCCAAAAGCAGACTTTTAAGGCATGAGTGGTTCTCCGATGTGAAAAAGAAATGAATATAAACCTTTTCCAAATCAGAATCACACCAAAGAAACAAGAAGTGTTACAAAATAAATTTAAACAGATACCCAACGATCACTAGTTATGGGCCTATCGGATTATATTAGCAAGAGTAGGGCAAGATTAGAACTCTACTGAAAGGATGGTGCCGTTTAAAAAAGCCCTCCTCACATAAGTCAGAATGAATTAACTCGCTGCTTTTCTTGACTGGAAACATCAGATCAGAGAACCAAATTAAAACAGATTTCTTTGATTATTATAGCTCAAGGTAAAATAATTTTATCTTGTCTTCCCTCTATAAATATTTAATGATTCAATTTAAATGATGGGAAAATGGAAAGAAACACAGGCACATTTTTCTGGCGAAGGTCTAGTGTTACAATAGCCATGGAAAGTCTGCCACACAGCCTTTGCTGTTTTCAAATAACTCCCAATTGTCAGTTATCTATGGCTTTATAAAACAGGATGGAGTTACCTGGTATTTTTTTGCCTTAATTTTATCCACTCCTTCATGGTTGCTTTGAACATGACGCCAAAGGAAGCCAGTTCTTTATCCTTCCTGACAAATCTCAATTATTAGAGCTTTCCCAAGTAACATGATCAATACCTTCAGAGCTGTTTTATTCTACTTCTCTTAGACATCATGAAAAGACGCTTTTTCAAATGCTGCTCCTCAGAGGGACTGGATGATGCTCTGAACATGCAATCAACATGTGAAACGTAAAGCCACCATAGATACACAACATTCCTCTCCTGTTGCACAATAACATAAATATAGAACACCTTAAGCAAACGAGTCTGTATCGCTTAGGGAATTGTAGGAATCTTGCATAGGAGCCATACCTAATTTTCTTCAATTTCTCAACTCATTCGTGATGTGATCCTGAATTAATTTGAAAACTCCCTCTCTGTATAAGAATCCAATTCCTCCCATTAAAAAACCTTCCATGGGCACTGTCAGATACAGCTTGTAAAGACTTCCCATTTCCACCAGTCTACAGGTGAATTCTGCACAGGCTCTGTGAGGAAAACTAAAGACTAATGCAGCTTCCCATGAACTGCAGAGAGGGTGGCTGCTTAGGCCACTTGCTTGCCATCCCTGTTCTGTCACAAAGTTCATAGACTGGCCCATGAAGTAGGTTTACAGTAGTCAGTATGTAGAACACAGGGTTTACTCTTGTATTATTATTGATTAACTAGAGGCCCAGTGCATGAAATTCATGCACTAGGGTGGGGGGAGGGTCCCTCAGCCCGGCCTGCACCCTCTCACAATCTGGGACTGCTGGCTCCTAACTGCTTGCCTGCCTGCCTGATTGCCCCAAACCACTCACCTGCCTGCCTGATACCCCTATCCATTCCCTGAGGGGTAGGGCCAGCCTGGGTGAGGGGCCGTGATGTTCTGTATTTTCCAACCAGGAATCCTATCTAATAAAAGAGAAACATGCAAATTGATCATATCTCCGCTACACCCACAAGTCATGCCCACCAGCCAATCAGGAGCGAGTATGCAAATTAACCCAACAAATATGGCGGCTACAGAGCTGGAGCAAGCAGGAAGCTTGGTTGTCTCCAGTGATGGAGGAAGCCAAGCTTCCCGCCCACCCTAGCCAGCCCTAGCCTCCGCTCAAGGCTACAAAGTTTCTGTTATAGAAGATAAATAAATCCCAAATACCAGGGCCTCCACTTGGGTCGCTAGGGGGCATGGCCAGCCTTCAAACCACCACAGGCTCCTCGCCCAGGCTGCCCCATGCCCCAAGGGAATCCCCACCCTTATCTGGGACACCCTATAGGGCAAACCAGCTGACCCCTACCTGTGCACCAGGCTTCTATCCTATCTAATAAAAGAATAATATGCAAATTGACAATCACTCCAACACACAAGATGGCAGCCCCCATGAGGTCAAAGATGGCTGCCCCAATGTGGACACAAGATGGCCACCACAAGATGGCCAGCAGGAGAAGGCAGTTGGGAGGGACCAGTCCTGCAAGGAAGGACAGTTGGGAGCAATCAAACCTGCAGGAGAGGGCAGTTGGGGGGGACCCAGGTCTGCAGGGGAGAGCAGTTGGGGAGGGACCAGGCCTGCAGGGGACAGTAGTTGGGGGGAACAATGCCTGAAGGGCAGAGCAGTTAGGGGTGGCCAGTTAGGGGAGGGCAGTTAGGGGCAATCAGGCTGGCAGGGTAGCAGTTAGGCATCAATCAGGCTGGCAGGGGAGTGGTTAGAGGGTGATCAAGCTGGCAGGCAGAAGCGATTAGGGGCAATTAGTAAGGCAGGCAGGTGAGCAGTTGGGAGCCCCTAACCGCTTTCTTAGGGGCAGGGCCAGCCTGGGCGAGGGGCCGTGGTATTCTGGTCTCTGGTCATTCTGGTCATTCCACTGTTTCAGTCACTGGGCTTTTATTATATAGGATAGGATTATTGTATTCTTTTCCTTAGGAACAATTGTAAGAGCACAAGTAGAATTAGGCCTTATAATTATTGGTGATAGTACTAATATTTACCCTAATTTAGCTGTTTGTGTAGATAATACTTTTGCTCTGTTTCCTTTATTTCTTCGTTTATCTTCTCCTAAATTTATTCATTTTCTCCGTGCGATAGTGCATGCATCCCCGAGTGCAACTGAGGCTGCATTGGAAGCAACAAGCCGACCCTTACTACATTTAACATTTGTTTAATCATGAATTAGGGGCCACACTGGTGATTCTAAACATAGAGTTGCCAGATTTTCAATTGCCTCTATTCTTTATAGTCCAATAAATATGTTTCCTTTTTAACAACACATTTTCTACAACCCTAGTCCTTAGTAAACAAGCAAGAATCAATAAGCATTGAACTTCATTCAGTATCAACCATGTAAATAAAATGTCAATTGTGTAGGCTCTTAGTCTGGAAAGGCTTTAGTCTTTCATCACGGCTATCTGGACCCTTCAACTCCCACCAGGAGGGAATCAGGCAGGGGCTGTTTTCCGTGCCACAATAGTTCCATCTCTCTTTGTATATGCAGCGTGCTTCTCCTGGTCATGTTCCATTTTAGCAGCGCCTGGCTTTGCTCAGCAGTCTTCCTGATGAAGAACTGAAGGAGACACTGTAAACATCCATGAGTTCTGAAGAACAGGTGAAGTATTTTTGCGCAAGCTTACCCGGGAAAGAGAGAATGCTGGAGTTGCAGCATAGATAACGGGTATCTGAAAGCATGTTAGGAAATTATATGCTCGTTGGTAGAATGAAGGTACTCAGAAAAAAGATTCAGATCTATTATCCCCATGGTGGACTTAAAAACACGAGCTGAACATTTATAATTGCAGGAAACGTGGCCCTCTATGAGTGCAGGACAATTCTCAGAAGTGTCACCCCACATCAGAGCTGCCTCTGCAGTCAGTGGGGTTCTGATACCATTGGCCGGACCTCTGCAGGGAACACGGGTCATACAGGAGCTGTTTGAACTCACCCATTCTGACGCTCTGACTTCTATTTGTTTGATAAAATGGGAAAATGCTACTGGCTCTTACCTTGAAAGTTCATGGTTGACCCAAACTCTTTACTTCCTATGTAGCAATGATTCAAGGGTCACATCTTCTCTCCAAACTTTTCCTGATTGCAGTTCACCTTAATTTTTCTCTTTTAATTTTTATAACATTCCGAAGCAGTCAACTGCATTTTAGCACTTAATATTACACTATTTTTTTTACTCTATCTCATTATCACTTTATCATTTTTGTGTGAATAAATAATGTCTCCACAATAAGGTTCAGCTCTTAGGGACCAGACATTTTCCATCTAGATCTATGTGAATATTTTATAGGACACATGGTCGAGAAATGTTAATTCAATGTTTATTGCTTGATCTATAATTAGTATTCTTACCATGAAGGTGTTTCACTCTTCACCTGCTACTTTGTTGCTATTCTACAAACATTCAATATTTTGCTAAGAAATGCAAATTGTACAAAGTACATTTACTAGTTAAGTATCAATATATTTCTTGTGCACTCATCCTGTGAGCACTTGAATAGCAATATTAGCAGAGAACACAAGTTCTTTGTTTTTCTTCAATTGAAGTTTGACAGATATTTGTTCAGAGAACTGTATATGACATGTTTGCAGACAGATTTATTATTGGAGAAATTTGGAATTGAGAGATGATGTAACTTGCCTAAGATGACTTATTCTTATGATAATGCTTATTGCCATGGATTGAAATGAAGAATTGAAATGATTACTCAGATAATACAAAGCTTTTTAAAAAGCAAAACATATAAACATCAAGGAGAGGGGAAAATAAGAGCATATTTAATGAACTTTGAAAATTAATGCCTTATTTTTGCATAATAATATCTAGAAGCCACTTTGAACTTATACTATTTAGATGAAGGGTGTCGAGAGAAGTGCCTGGTCATAACTCAGGGGTTTATTTTGGGGTTCTCTGGAAGGCAGAGGAACAAATAGCATTATATTATGTCATTTCTACATGGAACACTTAATATTGTTTAAGTCAGGTCTTCCAAATATGTCCAGTGAAGAGTCTTGATTTCCATTAAATAGATTTATGAAGACCATGAACATTCTTCTCCAGCTCAGAGATTTGTTTTTCGTTTTCTGGGATACTTTCCAATGATAATGTCTTGAAGACTCAAATTCTGTGGTAGAAAAACCAAGATAAAAGATATTCCACTATCTGTGCTGGCTTCAGAATAAATTGCTTTCTGAATACTAGCCATGATCCCCATTCCCCTGTCAGCCCCAAGAGCTATTAGGTTTCAAACAATGTAGTTAGTGTGTTTTTGCTCAATAAAGTTTTGGGTATTTGATATAGCTGTTACAATTGTTTTTTTGTGTTTCTTTCTTCTTTTTTTTTTTCATTTTTGAGGTTTTTTCTGATGGGTTCTAAGGCATAGGAAAGGAATATTTAATAAAATGCAGATATAATATTACAGTATCTAGTAGTGTTTACATAATGCTCACCCCTAAGTTGTTTCTCATCCCTTCTAAAATGATGCACACAATTTATTATAGATAGAGGTTTGCATATTCTCAGGTAGTGTCATTTATATGAGTTTTTCTATCATTAGTTGAGGAATTCAACTCCATTTTATCATTGTATATGGATAAGAAACCCATAAAAAGTGCATGTGTTGTGCCTTAACTTTTCATTTAAAATTACACTTTTTAACCATTCAAAAGAGAGACAAAATGTGAGGAGATCATATATTGGTAAAATAATTTATACGTAGCTTCCCTATCATATATTTGGTGTAAAATAGATTAACTATTTTTAGTCAGGATAATAAATACAAGTATTCAAGTTTGCCAAAAATTTTAAATAATGTCAAGCAATATAAAAATATTTTTGAAGTTTAGTAAAAATGTGAATATAAAATGAAATCATTATCATCTCTTATAATGTTGTAAATAATAGATTTTCCTCTAGCAAGAGTACTGTTCAATTTATAGCACTTGGAACAACGGTAGTATAATAATGGAAGAATTAGAACTACTAATACTGATAATGACACTCATGCTTAGTCAATGGAAGTAAGACACTGTAGAGCTGCAAAAGATAGTCTCAGGGTCCACAAAGATCTCTGTAGTCTCCAATTTCTGTGATATGCAGCTATGAGGCTGTGTTCAGAGCAAGTTACCAAACAATGAATTATTTAATTATTTAATTATTGTATAACTGGCTGAATATTAGCATGATTTGTTTATTTCCCTAAAATATTAATTGAAGAATTGTTCTCTGCATAAAGCAGTTTCCTCAGCTTTTATTGTTGAGTGGGAACGGCTTCCCACCTCATTGGAATATGATGATGTCATTAATTTCCTGCAGTCCGGCAGTGGCAAAACACCAGTGATAAGAAAAGAAAAAGAAATCCAGCAGTTTCTACCTACAGGGCAATGTACTTACAGACATTATTGCAAAAAAGATCTTTCTCTGTGTGTGTCTATGTCAGAATGCCTTGCTGATCAAGGAAGGATACCACGGAAATGCATTCTTGCATGATTAGAAATGCAGAAGTATTTTTTTCCTTTTTTGGTTAGCCTATAGATCTATTTGTTTAGATAGTCTCAAATTAAACAAACAACCATATATTATAAAACTTCAATGGATTTCAGTTTTTTCAACACTTACCTGAATACCTATAATGTATAATCTGCCAATCCTTGATGAGGTTGAGGAAAAGAGGAGAATATAAGAAAACTGGAGGAAGCTCAGGCCTTTCAAGAACGTAAAAAGTGATTTCTTTGTATAATTTTTCCCTTTATATTTATTGCTTTGTTTCATTTTTTTGGTTAATTGGCAAAATTATAAAAGACTTCTATACTATCCTGTCCAAAGGGGAAATATACAGATTTAAGGAACTAGAACAGTAATTTTATTTAGAATAATTTGAAATTTCTTTTAAATTCATAATTTATCTAGGCTTAACTTCTTTGGCCATAGCTCTAAGTAACTGGATCACAACACACCAGAGCCAGTACTCTGGACTACTCAGTGAGTGGACATTTATGCCATAAATCCTCATAGCCACCTGTGGTTCAAACTTACTTACCTGTATGAAGTTCAATAGCAATTGTTCAAGTGTCCTTTCAATTTTGCCTTCCTGGCCACAACCGTAATGTTGTAACACTTCAGGGTATTGTAACTCCCCCTCCCAGTTACCCCCCACCAAAAAAAAAAAGGTATGGAAATCTCATAATTCTAAAATTAAGGTGTTTTCATCTTTGTGCAATTCATTCTCCAGAAATTTTTTTATATCTTTTACTTTTAGCACAAGTGTAATACTTCTTGAAATAAAAACATAACTATGACCAAGTTGCTTTTAAGCTTTCGATCCTATCTCCTTCCATTTCCAACCATGCTGAAAGGCCATGTTACACACTGTCTTCACCTGTTTTGACTTATTGTTGCTCCACACATTTCTTAAGCCCTTATCATTCTTAAAGATCAATAATGATCTCTGTGTTGCCAAATCCACTGGACATCTTCTCCTTTGTCAATTTTTTTTCTCTCTCAGTGTCTGACTCCCTGTACAATAAATTATAATTTTTTTCTTGTACCTTCTGGCTGTTTCTTCCCTTCCTCGTCTTCTGTTGACCTCTTAGATTAACGAGGCAGTGCTTTTTAATTCATGAAAAAGCATAGTCTATTCAGGAGATGTCTCAGGATCAAGTGTGCTGAGCTTCTGATCAGTGATTAAGAGCTTATATCATAACTGCTAGCGTTCCTCAAGGCTCCTCCTTGGACCTCCTTCCTATAAACATGTTTTTCCAGGATGACTGTTCTGGAACAAATGGCTTCAACCACTGTTCATAGACTGATGTGTTATAGTGGGTTTCTAAACCTCTATTTTCAAGGTCCATGTAGGCATCTGTAATTAAATATCCTCCATCTCAAAATCAAGAGATTCAAACATCACACCTTTCTTCCTAAATCTGCCGGTTTCTTTGCTGTCATCTCTAATACATAGAACTGTACCAATTGCCTGTTCACCCATCCTGGGAGGGACTCTTGATTATTTCTTCTTTATTGTCCTCGCTAAACCTCTCTGTTCTTGAACTCATTCTCTCTCTTATTCATCATCACTCTTTCCTTTGATATTTGCTCTCCATGAGGTTAACCCTCATCACTTCTCACCAGGTCACCTGAATAGCCATCCTTCTTGCTGTCAACACAAGTCCTTCTGTTGGACTCCTAGCTTCCTCCCAGGTGCCTACTCTCGACACTTCCTCACATGTATTGTGCCCTTAAACCTGAATGCACCTTGCAGTTCTAAGCCACCATGAATTCACATGGGCTGCTCTCTCTTCCTCATATAACCTTTTTCTGCTTCAGCTGGCTGACTTCTGCAAACTTTTCCTACATCATTCCTTCTGAGGTCTTAATGGCCCCACTGGACCCAGCTTCCGTTCAATGTGCTTCCTCTGAGCCCTTCGCTGTCTCTTTGTACCTCATCTTAACCTTAGCCCATAGGTGATGCTGTCATTGTTGGTGAAGTCATTACAGACCTACGCTCCACAATCGGTCTTGCTGGGAATGTGGTTAAGTTCCAATACTCACAACAACAAAAAACAAACAAACAACAACAAAAAACACACATGTAATACACTTAAAATGTCTGGTAAACAAAAATAAGTCTTAATACAAATTGGTTTTCTTTTTATTTTTTTAGCCCTCGTCTTTTCCTTCTTTCTCCCTTTTTCCACCTCTTCCTCTTTTCCCTCTTATCCCTTTGTTGTCTTCATCTTTATTCTCATCCTCATCTTCCTTTAAAACCATCTCCCCCACTTACCTCGATGAGTACTGAGAGTATGTTATATTCAATTCTGTGCCCCATAGCTTGTCATGGAGAATGTTATTATTTATCGAACATTGTTTATTTCTACATTTAAAAATTTATTATTTTTACCATTCAGAGTTAGTGAATTTGTTTCAGTGTTGATGATAAAATACAGAGGTCTTCAGGAAACCTGTGTGAATGCTAAAAATGCCAGAATGAGATTCTATGTAAATACATGGTAAGCAGAATAACAATGTCAAACATCTGTATCACTTTCCATCAGTCAGGAATAGTCTGTACTAACTCAGATCATTATTGTTCCTACTTATAAAATCTAGTGTTCAGGTTATTTTTTTTTTAGTTCACATAGTTATATTACTTATTTTATGTGTAATAGTTGTATATAATTATTGTTGTAATTACACCTTTTTATAATAGAAAATAAATGATAGATATGATTGTATAGCGGTAAAAGACAAAGAAAGGTCATTTTTTGTCAGAGTAAAATATAGACAAAATATTTAGTGTGCCCAATATTCAAATTAAATAGGTAAAATATTTTCTTTAAAACTTGTGCTCACAACGCTAATCTAGAATGGAGTTTTTAATAGAAGACAAGCTTCTCTGTTTTTTTTGTGATGGAAGGAGCCTGATCCTTGGAATGAATTCTCGTCTCCACCATTTATAACAAATAGCTTTGGGCCAGTCAAGCTTCTGGAATCCACAGTGCATTTGGAAGTAGGGAATGTGTTTAGAGATAATAATGTGTTGTGTTTGTTATTGTAGTTTTTAATGGGAACATTAGCTAAGCTATATCTTTAAGATTGCTTTTTGTTTTTCTTTTTCACAAATGAAGATGGATTCTAGAAAATTTGGTTTTCTATGCTTAAGTGAATTTGGAAAACGATAACATATCAACCCTTCCCCCCCTTGCAGTGAGATTAAGAGGAACTAAGAGGGTCTGCAGAAGAGGCACAAGTTCAACTGAGTTAAACTTAGTATTTCTTGAAACCCTCATCTCCTCTATCCCACTATCTATTCGAATCTGCAGGCACATTAGCGATCTGTGGAATACAATTTGCATAATATTTGTGTATTTACCAGTTTGGGCTCAGTCTTATGAAATGTAGTGGATTTTTTAATTAAATTTAAGTTTTGTGGTATTTTAGTCATAATGAGGTTTTGGTCATAATGAGTTTGACCTGCAAGCTTGTAAATTGAAAATAACTGACAGTGAACAAGGAAATTAATTTGCAAAATAGATTCCTAGGGAGAATTTTTGTTTGTTTGTTTGGTTCCTAACAACAGCTGGGGCCTCTGAGTCTAAATGGCCTTCATGCTATGGTTCAATTCAACATTACACAGAGCAGAATAAGTAACAGTTTGTTACTGCAAGAATTTTGGGAAAGTTTTTGCAATGCAAAGAATTTGTGGGATTTACTTAATTGAGGTCTGAGATATAATTTGAGGGAGAAGGCAGGCAATCCATAATTAGTAAAGAGCAGGGGCTCTATTTTGCAAGTCATTGTGGCAAATATTCCATGTTACTAGTTTTAACTTGTGTTTGTTACTTGATGTTTGTACTACAACTAGTTAAGCATTTACCCTGTTTCCCCGAAAATAAGTCAATGTCTTATATTAATTTTTCTCCCAAAGTTGCGCTAGGTCTTATTTTCAGGGGATGTCTTATCTTTCCATGCTCTAGGTCTTATTTTTGGAGGATGTCTTATTTTCAGGGAAACACGGTAGTACAGCATTAGTCTGTTCTCAAAAAGCAGCTATTGCGTGGTTGTTTCCTTTATTTGAATTTTTATTTCATCTGATATTGAGGAAGGATGCTAATGAAACCTTCTTGGTGTTCCTTTTGTACAAGTGTAGTAAACTTCTTATTTGTCTAGGCTTTAATTACGACATACTTGGTCATAAATTATTCAACTGCACATGTATGAAACTACTGTAAAGTCCTTTTCTGAGTGGTAGAACCTCTGTTTGGCACAGCTATGCCACATAATGCTTTTTTCTCTTCACAAGACCAGCATTCAGCAATGTCCAAGAAGGATGAGGGTGGTTCCATGTTCCCCATGGTTTGGTACGCTTTCCATCCTCATTTAAATGTTCTTCCTTTTTTTCCTGTATAACTTCCATGACTGACGTTGACCAAACAAGTTTTTGTCTATTTGGAGGAATTAATCATTTAAAAAAAAAAAGAAAAACAAAACACACACTTTTTTTTCCCCATGGAAAAATTTTTTCTCACTCATTGATAAGTCATAAGAACATATTCACTCATTGGTTTTGTCAGTGCACAAGACATGAGACTTAATTATCTGACAATTTCATTGCCTCCAAAATTTGAACTTTGATTTCATGTGAAATTTTAGGAGGAAGGAAATAGGAGTTAAAGAAACGGAGCCTTGGCTTGGAATGGAATTGTGTTTCCACCATAACCACATTGATGGTGCAGCATTCTCTCTTCTGTCATCTATGGAATTATAAATGTTTGGCTCTGTGACATAGATGTACAGTGGAAAACCACAAAATTCCTGAACTAGTCCGTCTAACTAGCTAAAGGTTAACAACAAGTCATTTAACTTTTCTGGTCTCAGTTTCTTCATTTGTAAAAGGAGCGGATCTGATTATGATATCTTTCATCTGGTCTAAACGTATATTCTAGGATTCTAATATGCAAGTCTGGGAGACAGACAAATTTTTCTCTACTGTTCTAAGCTCCTTTGGTGGTCTAGTTATTAAATCAACACAAGGCAGATTAAAAAAAATAACATTTTATTATACACTAGGGGCCTAGTGCACAAATTCGTGCATTTTGAAGGGAACTGTGGGCAGTGAGGCTGCAGTGGGGACAGGGGTGGATCTCAGCCCATCCTCTGTGCCCCTGCCCAGTCCTCCCTTTGTGGTCCCCAGTCCCCTGTCTGCCAGCAGCCCCACTCTTGCTGCTTCCCTGCACTGACAGCGCTGACCCCACTTGTACCCGATGATGGCACAGAGTGATTGGAGTAGGCTCTAGCAGTGGGTGCAAGCGGCAGCTGCTGCCCTGGTCTCCCTTCAGGAACAGGTGGAGGTAGGGAAGTCCTCAGGGGCAATCGGGGCCAGCAGCCACCAGTCCCACCCTCTGATGGCACCAAACAATCAGGACTGGCACTGGGTGCCGGCAGTGGGTACGAGCAGCGACTCCAGCACTGGCAGTGGGTGCAAAGGGGGCCATCGCCAACAGTGGCCCCAATCGCCCCTCAGCAGCAGGAGGAGGTGGAGAAACCCTCAGGAGCAATCAGGGCCGGCAGCTGCTGCTCATACCAGTTGATGGGCACCAAGTGATTGGGGCCAGTGCCAGGCGCTGGCAGTGGGTGTGAGTGGGGCTGGCACTGGCAGCAGGTGCAAGTGCCCGGGTGGGGCTGCGGCACATGGGAACAGAGAATTTTCAGTAACCAGCAGAGGCTCACCCCAATGTCAGCGGCCATCCCCCACCTTGGTCTGGCACTCCTGCTCACTTGCTCCACCATCCCACGTGGCTGATGCCCAACATATTCCACACTCTTCTGCCTGCTGCCAAGGCCCACCATGTTCTGTGTGCGCCCCCTGGTGTTCAGCATCTGTCATAATGACTGGTTGTTCTGACATTTGGTTTATTTGCATATTAGGGTTTTATATATATAGATGCACGTATGGGAGTCCCACATACATGAGAGATTGCAGGATAGAAAGGGAACGTGGGTACATATGATATTCTGAGCTAAGGATGAGATAAGGCACTTGGGGCTTCAGAAAGGTGGAAGGTCATTCAAAGGAGAATAAGAAGAGCAGATATTCAGTAATTGGAAGTTGCTTCTGGTGATAACTCTTACAGTGATAACTCTTATTCCGGGGCAAGGCCCAACATTTCCAATGTTCTAGGTATTTAGGGGAGGAGGAGACTTTTCTCCTGAGACTTCATGGTCTCAACTGCCTCAGCCAAAATAGCATGTCTTGGGGAAGCCTGTTCTGAAGCGCTTCCTTCACAAGTAATAAAAATATAATATGACATGAAACTTGTAGTAGGTTACTTCCTCTAAACATCAGTAATAACAGAACTTGCTATCTACTTGGTATTAACTTTACATGGCAACAGAGGGTAATCTTGGCTTCTGAATCACTGAAATACAGCAAACTAATGCGCAATTGTAATCCAGATTAGTCACATTTCTCCTAACAATCACATTACCCCTTGGCCCATTTGAAGTTACTGTGATTAGTTTTTGCTAGCTCTTTGGGAGAAATGGGTTGTTGTTTTTAATTATGAAAATGTTATTTCAGTAAATGTAATTTAATTAAAAATGAGCATTCCCGGCCAACTGTTTTAAATAAATACAGTATTCTTTTACTAGTATGAAAGGAGTTACTATTTGCTGTCTCATTTCCTCACTAATATGCTGCTGTGTTTAGCTTGAACCTGAGCTGGTGGAAGTTTAGTCTTAACCAAAGCGGTTCTTTTTTCATGCAAGTAGGTTAAATGTGAATTGGGCAGCCTCAGGGTGCTTTTTTTGTTCATTTTTAAAAAGCCCCCTCAAGAGGGCCCCATTTAGAAACCTAGAATCATAAGTTTGGAAGATTGATCCAAATTAACATTAGAATGGTCCTTTTATTTTTAAGAAGTATACAGACTATTTAAAATATGCTAAATTGACATAAATTGAACTCAGACTGAATAAGGAAAATAACAGTTCTTGTTTTATTCTGCCTTAGCAATGAAAGAACTGAAGTCAGAGGGGAAAAAAATGTAGAATAGGGTAAGGTACAATTTCTGCCCTCAAAACACAGAAGAAAATATATTTGTGCAAAAGGCACAAATTAGTGTTATTCATTTTCTTGCGACTTTACATGCCCAAAACTTTATATGTGTTTGGATTTCTGAGAAGCGTATTTATTTACTTTTAAAGAAATATTACATTAATACATTTCTAGAATTACATTTTTAAGTTATCTTGATAGAACTGCTGGCATTTGATGAAATATATTCATGTGTGTTCTCCTTTGTAAACTGTATAACAATTTTTTTGTTTGTTTGTTTGTTTGTTTTACCAGAGTTAAGACAGTACAAACATTTTAATTTGTAGAAAAAGACTGAGCCATTAAATATGAGTAACTTGCTTAAAATGATTTTTTTTAAATATGCTGGAAAACCGGGGGACTACAAATTATGCTTTGGCTATAATTTAGGACTATACAATAACCCAGGTCCCTAAAGTTCTCAAAAGAATGACAAAGATGGCATGATTTCCAGACATGTGCATTATATATGCTAATGGCTTTGCAGCAAGAAAGCTTTATATGCTTGTAATAGAGGAAACATTCATTTTTAGCATTTTAGACCACGGGGAACATAGTAATTACAACAGGCACTAATATCTGTCTTTTTTCTATTCTTGCTTTCAACCTCCTTCCCTTCCAAGTACTGCAAGAATCCCAGTGGAATTAGGCAAAAGAATTTAAACCCGTGTCATTTCCAATGTCGTTTATTCTCTCTATAGTACATTTAGTATGATATTGATCCTTAAGAATTGTATGGCTCAGCTTATGTACATGTATCATCGCAGAAGAGGAATTAAGAATGTTTTTCTTTACTTAAGTATGTTATAGGCATTTCCATTAATGTGATTTACAGTGATGATTTTCAGAAACACAAAACTGGAATACTCTTAGATTTGAAATGAAGTTGAAAACTATGCTCTCAGGAAAAAAAAATCTGTACCCTTAGTCAAGTAATCCCATTATTACCTAAAACAGTCTGGCCAATTTTCAATCTTTGGAACAAAATAGACCTGGAAATTGTATTGCTAAATGAGAAATAAAAATGAGAAGTTATTAGCACTTGGTCTATAGTGTTTGCGGGATATTTGCCTGTACAGGTTCAGTTAACAAACATATCCCTGCCCCAGCCGGGCCCATGTCTCAGACACAGGTAGTTGCGTGTTGGCTTGTGCCTCTCACATTCTTAATCCTTAATTTGTAAGTAGTTCCAGTGAGTAATCTACAGCCTTCAGTAGCTAGCACCCTGTAATTAGTATCAGCTAAAAATGTCCATGTTGAGTCCCAAAATGCCTTTTCTGAAGAATTTTTGCATGCTCATTTTACTTAGGCAACAAAAATAAAAGTTACAGAATCAATGTATAAGCTTTTTTTCTTTATTAAGAAGGATTCTTAAGGTTATATTTTCTTGTTATAGTTATTAAATCAAATAGATTTAATAGACTTTCAATAGACTTAATGCTTCACCATATATCTGATTTCCTTTTATTCTAGAAATTTACTCTCTTGTTGCCTCTCTCTGTCTCTCTGTCTCTCTCTCTGTCTCTCTCTGTCTCTCCCCCCCCCCCCCCCCACACACACACACACCCTTTGTCTTTTGCAAATAATCCTCATAGATTGTGTGATTGTTGAGGTAACCAGAAAGTACACAGTTGGCCTTGGTGTCACTAGTAAGGAACAAAGGTTTGTGGAATTTTATGGTTGTTTCAACCTCTGCCACAGGGTAGCAAGTATAAAACAACACCTGTTCTTGAATTTCTTATTCTTTTTTAATCCTCACTGAGGATGTTTTTATTGATTTTAGAGAGAGAGGAAGGGAGGGAGAGAGCGAGAACCATTGATCCTCTATATTACCCAACTGGGGATCAAACCAGAAATCTAGGTATGTGCCCTGACTAGGAATCGAACCAACAACCTTATGGTGCAGGGTCAACTCTGCAACTAACTGAGCCACCTGGGCCAGGGCTTGAATTTCTTTTGTAAATGGAGAAGATGGCCAAAGAGCCACACCCATTTATAGCTTTCTACTCAGAAACAGGTAATGCTCATCATTTCAGAATAGCCTTTCTGGTGACACACACTGATAGAAACACTTTCAGTAGAAACTGCCTCCTCCCTCCCTTATGCCCATGAGTCCTCCAAACGTAATTTGTAGTTAGTTATCCTGTTACATTTTCTGTATTTATAAAATTATTATGCTTTCTTGAGTAGACTACCCCCTGCCCCGACACACACACACACACACACACACACACATTGTGTTGATATTACTCTAAAAGCTCATTTCTTTGGACATCTTTCCTGTCTTTGCTTCTTTCAGTCTCCTTTAAGGATTTGCCTCAAGGAAGGATTCCCCAACCTCTGGGAAGTTAGGGCCTCCTTCTTTCCACTCATACCTTGCTTCCCTGCCCCATTTCAGTACTGTTTAGTAGGTACTTGTCTTATCTTCTTGACTTGAATTCCTAAGGCTGGACATATTTGTCCTACCCAGCCTAAATCCCTCAGTGCTAGTCAGGTGCTTGGTGAGTGGTAAGTATGAAAGGTATATTTAAGGAAGCCCAGAGAAAGCATCTTTAGTGACAGGAGTTGTGACAGAGGAAGAAAAGGAGAGAGGGGAGGAGAGAAGAATGAATGGATCAGGATGAAGAAGAGGCACATTGCCCTGAGGGTAATAGATACTATTTCTGTATTTTTAGCTCCTTTCAACTTTCCTTTCAGGTGTAGGTTTAACAACAACACCCTTTGGTCCTGTTAAATAGGGATCATTCAGTTGGTTGGCAGCTTTTTCTGGGGTGTTGACATATGGAGATTCTAGAAATGCTGCAGTGGGGCCTCTTCTGGAGGGGCTTGGTAGGGAAGAGTAAATATTTCTCAAAACAAGGTTTTGAATTTGTAAAATCTGAATAAAAATAAATTAATACAATTAAATGTTTAAAAAGCTCCAATGACCTGGGAGCTCTGTTAGTTGGAGCATCGTCCCTGCACTAAAAGTTTGTGGGTTCCATCACCAGTCAGGCCCAAATGATGGAGGCACTGCTCAATGTTTCTCTCTCTCTTTCTTCTCTCTCTCTCTCTCTCTCTCTCTCTCTCTCTCTCTCTCTCTCTCTCTCTCTCTCTCTCTCTCTTCACCCTTCCTCTCTCTGAAGTCAATAAACATATCCTCAGGTGAGACTTAAAAATTATTTTTAAACATGGGTGGGAATAAGAGAAAAGCTGAGAAAGATGATAGAGAAGTGATGCTAATTTACTAGGCCTCTTTTGGCTCCCCGGTCAGGCAGAGGCCTAGAGTGCTTTTCTCCAGCTCTGCCATCCTCCTATATGGTGGTGGCCAAGAGGACATCATTCCAAGCCTTCTGGGTTCCTTGTTATGTAGGTTGCTTTATGTAGTCTTATGTTAAATGGTGCAATAATCTGAAGTAAAGGAACCGGCCTTATCCAACGACTTGCTGTCCTATTATCAGATCACAGGGCTACTAACTATGAAGCTTGTTAGGAGTCTTAAAGGCCCATTGGGAGTTTTGCTAGTAGTGAAGGACGATGGGGTAGGGGAAAATAGGGGATTTTTACCCAATAAAATTTTTTAAAATTTTTATTTGAAAATTGTGGTAGAGGAAATTACAGAACACGGAGATTATCAAAGAGAGGAAATGCCAGGTAATTACTAAACCTTTACTGCACATCATCTTCAGAGATCGAGGTGGATCTCTTTGCACACGGGGTGAACCGGTTCTGGCATTGCTAATCATTGAATTTTTAAAAAAATCCAATGCCTTTTCTCAAAACTGTCAGTATCAATTGCTTTGGTTGCATTCATTGTTGACTTTCCATGTTCATCATTTAGAAGCTGAAGCATTGCTATTCATAATAGCTCAATCCAGTCATTTAATAGCACAGCTTGATGTGGGTGGAGACACACACACACACACACACACACACGCACACACAGATTTTGTTTGGGAAAAAAAAGTTTCCATCATCTATTTTGTCATCATCAGTTTTACTATACAACCTCTTGCTAATCTCCTGTAATCCTTGCTGACTCATTTTTTTTTTCCTCAGTAAACTGAAAAAGCCAGAGCTTTACTGTGGATTTTGAGGGGGGAATGACAAAAGGGAAGGCCATTCAGCATGAAAAATGTCATTCTGTTTTTTCAGTTAGTTTTTCCCCAGCCAGCAGAGTTATTCCCCAGGAGTGACTTAATTTCTCATCTTAGATATGAAATGTGAAGGGCCTTAAACAAGGCAAAGATTGCCCTCATGAATACTTGGTCAGCTTTCTCCATCAGAAATAAATGTCCTTTATCTAGCCATAAAGAGCTTTGTGATCCTGGTAAGTTACAGTCCTCTCTGCATCTTGGTTTTCTCATTGGTGGCATGGACAATGGCATTAATCCAATTTCTGATGTTGCTAAGAGACATTAATGATATAACACACAAAAATTGTTTCAAAAATGTTATTGGCACCCAACAAATATGTGCTATTGCAATTATTATGTTATTATTATCAGATGAAATGGTAATACCAAGAACAGTGGTGAGATTGGGAGTCAGAGGGATAAGAAGAGAAGAGTTGGGAAAAGTTAATCTTTAGATAGATGTGAGTAATCCACAGGCAAAGACAGCAGTGCAACATGACTGGTTTGGCTCAGTGGATAGAGTGTCGGCCTGTGGACTGAAGGATCCCAGGTTCGATTTTGGTCAAGGGCATGTACCTTGGTTGTAGGCACATCCCCAGTACTGGGTGTGCAGGAGGCAGCTGATCGATGTTTCTCTCTCATTGATGTTTCTAGCTCTCTATTCCTCTCCCTTCCTCTCTGTAAAAAAAAAAAAAAAAAAAAAAAAAAAAAAAGACAGCAGTACAATAAGGACACAAAGCTTTGCCTTGACAAAATTAAACACTCTATTATAAATTGCTATATAAAGAGCTGAATTGTAAGATAATAGCATCCCAATGAAATGGGAAATAGTTACATAATCTTAAAATATTTTTCTAAGAATGAATGCTTAGTTTTATTTGTCTCTGATTATGGGGGAAAAATGACTATGATCAAGGGGAAAAGATAAATATACATTAAGCCAGTACCTAGTTACTATCAAAATCTAGGTGATTTTCCTTCTAAAATATTTTTTTACTGCCTAACATAAAGGGTGGAAACAAGAATTCAATCACTTCCCAACACTGTAATGTGAACTATTTTCTTGATGTTCTCTACTCATTTCTGGCTACAATAATGAGAGTTCTTTTGAAACAATGCCACAAAGCAGCACTAACTATGTGCCCTCCCACACACTGTATATAAGGGAAGTCAAGTCGAGAACAATTTCACTAACTGTTTGCCAAGGTCAACTTTTCTGTTTTTCAAAGAGTAATGTGCTTTCCTTGAAAAATAATGTCATCCTTTCTGCATTGAAATATGGGGCTCCTGATATGGAATTCTTTCTCGAATAATAATATAAATGCATGTTATCTAATTTGACAGTAGACTACTGTATGGAGATTTAAGAAACAATGTTCGTATTAATTTTTTCAAGGGGGATATATTTATTCCTAGTTCTTTTTCCCCTGCATTCTGTGTCTTTACGAACTAGGCAATATTCCTATATAAAATGTTTTTAGAATATTTTTCTTTTTTTCTTTTTTTTTTTTTTTTTACCTTCCAATTAAATTATTTTCTCCCCATATCTGGAACGGGGAACCTGTGAGGGCTCATCTGATTTTTAGTTGCACATCAGAGCCTCACCTTCTCAGTCTCTCAGGAAGGCAACCTGTATGTGCACTTATTTAATTTTCGGGGACATGGGGTGAGGGCGGGGGGAGGGGAATAAAAAGATGCTTTGTAAGTACTGTTCCATTTACACTTTATAAAACAATTATAGCTAATGGGTTCTTACTTTCCTCATTACCTACACTCATGATCTGTTTAAAATACCTGTCCACACCCCCTCCCCCCGCTCCCCCTCTAAACACTAAGGGAAGAGATGCCAGTGCACCAGACCCTGGGTGAGTCACATCCTCTCTGGCCAGATTCCTCTCCTTTTAAAAGCGCTTTACCTTCTTGCCTCCTGGGCTCTAGGGACACCCCGCCTCGTCCTCACCTTGTGCAGAAGGTGGCGGGCAGGTTGTGCTTGCCGAACTGGACTGCAGACCTGGGGCTTTTTTTTCTTTTCCAACCAACAGGCAAAAGGCTCAGGTATAGGAGGCTCCTGCTAGACAGTGGCAGTGAGGAAACTGGGTGCGGGTGGGGAGTTGCATCGGGGAGCTTGTTGACCTTGGGTAGGCTGGGAGGTCAGGCTTCCGACCTTGGAGCAAACCACCTTGGAGCAAACCACCAGCAGGAGCTTTAGGGATTTGCAGCTGTTTTCTCACACTTGGGCCTGTGCACCATTGCCTGGGGCTGATCACAAGAGTGAGGCCATCTTTGTTTCCAAGCTTAGTGTCTCCAAATAGAAAAGAGGGGGAAAGAAAAGGATCAAGGTTCCTCCCTCAAGAAGCAAGCAGGTGGCTCCAGCTCCTTCCACTCAGTGGCAAGGTCTGACCTCAGCCCCTTCTCTCCACCACCTCCCTCCCCTCCCCCGCTTGTTCTGGGCCACTTGAAGGAACTGCTTCTGCCATGTCCCCTCCCACCTCCTTGTCATTTTGAGTGTGTGTTCCTGAAAATTGTCCTTCACTCCTTTCCCCGGAAGCCAAGCTCTTTCCCAAGCTCAGCTGTCCCAGGAGGCCACCACGGGTCCACCTGGGGGAGGTGAGCTATTCCAGCTTCCTTGACACAGTAAAGCACAGGGGCACGTGACATGCTTATTGCTTAGTTAGTTTCTCAAGCACACCAGGGTGTAGAGGAAGACCTGTTCACACAGCACAGTGACATGTATCTCACAACTGCAGAATATAGTCCCACCCCCACCGGAGCAGGGCTGACCCCTCTGTTTGTTGTCCACAGGCTGTTTCTAAATAACATTGGAAGAGTTGCTCTGCTGTTGCTCGTTGTGGAATTAGGAGCTTTAGGGAAGTGCAGTCCAACTCTTTGTATCTGCTAGAGCAGTTCTTAAGCACTTACAGGAATCATTTGCTGTCATAATCACTATTGCTAAAAAAAAAAAAAAAAAAAAATCTTTGATGATATTGATGGTAAATAATTAGGCACTGACCCTTCCTAAACTTTAGATGATGACTAAGGGGATACCTGTTATTATAGAAAATATGGAAAATGAAGCTATAAAATATGGAGTTCTAGCACTCGGCATGCTTTTATTCCATTATTTATATATGTAATATATAATTTTATCCCACTCATATCCAAACTGTTCTGTTTACTATATAGACTATATGGTGTGTGTGTGTGTGTGTGTGTGTGTGTGTGTGTGTGTGTGTGGTGTCAGAGAGAGAGAGAGAAAGGAGGAATATACTATCTATATAATAAAAGCATAATATGCTAATTAGACCAGACATCCTTCCACATGACCTTCTGGACAAAGCCAGGATTGCGAGGGAAGCCCGGTACCTGCTGATGGCCGGAGGGAATCCTGGGTCCTGGGTACCAGAGGGAAGCCAGTGCTGGCAGCCAGAGGAAAGAAGGCCTGCTCTTGCACGAATTCGTGCACTGGGCCTCTAGTTTATTTATATTCCAGCTACAAGCATGCGCTCTGGGGTAAGACAGTGTTACTGTAGGCAAGTTATTTCACATCTCTAAGCCTCAGGTGTTTGTTGTGAGGATTAAATGAGATACTAAGAATTGATTTTTATTGAATGCTCCCAAAGTCAGATATTGTTCTAAGCATTTTTTTTTTAACATAACGCCTCTTTTTAATTCTCACAACAAACCCTTGAGGTGTAATTTATGATACTTTGCCTTCCATTGTGTGTACAGCATAATTATAAAGAGCTTAGTGTAGTGTCAGAGGTATAGTAAGTACTAGCTATTTGCGTGTGGTTTTTTTTTCAAGCTATATATAGTAATAGGACATTTTATAACATACTTTTCATTTTATGTTTAACCATTTTCTCAGAATGGTATTTTTATTTAGACTTACTAGTTAATGTCTTCAAATAAAAATTAAAGGGTGTCTTTAGTACTCCTTATTAAAGGGATAAAATTCAGATTCTTACATTTATAAAGGCTAGGAATGGTTTTTCACATATTATCTCTTGTTCAAAATCAGCTCACTGTTTATCTCGACATGCCATGACCTTATCAGCATTTCCCAAGTGGAGAGTTAAAACGGAGAGAAATTAACTTGTAAACAAAGACGTGCTGCTTTTGCCTTTTCCTTTTTACTCCTCAGTTGGGATTCTAGAGGATGCACAGTTGATTTTTGTATCAGATACTTCCTATACAGGTGGACTATACAGGCTTTCCAGTTAGTGGAACTTGTAGTGCGAATTTCTGCTTTCATGGGTGTATCTTTCACACAATGAATGACACATGACAGCAGCTAATATTTTGCTCTTAGATTTCCATACGATAAAATTCAAGATAGCCAGGAAAGATGACCAGTGTTCACAGATTCCGTTTTTCACATCCGAGGTTGGGGTTGAGAATAACTTCCTACCGCCCTAAGGGCCGTTGTGAACAAAGTACTGAACACTTTTATTCTCACCCGTTTCCCGAAGGCACCTTCTTCTGGTTTTCATTGTCGTCGTATCAGTATCATTCTCGGGGCTCTGGGTTTGGAAAAACTTCCAGTGAAAACTGGAACAATTATTTATCTTTGCTAATTGGTATAGAATGTTTAGCAAAATGTTTTGATCTCCTTGGCAAAGGAAATGTTTATGGGCAGCGTCCAATGTCATGGTGCGACTTGGCAGTTCCTTGAAGTAAAATTACTTTAGGACTTCTAAGGGGTAACTGGAGCTTTTGCAATGGGGTGCCAGGGCCTGCCTAGAAGGGTGTTTGGCGATCCCTGCTCCTGTGTCTGAGACGTCTCCCCCTGTGTCCGGTGGAGCTGCAGGGAGGGACAGCCTGGGGCTTGGACAGACCTGCATGTGCTGGGAAGGCAGACCCAGGTGCCGGTCCGGAAAAGAAATTCAGACCTTCCCAGAGAATTCTGTGTTATTCTTAGGAAGGCCTTCTTCCCCGCCTGGAATTAAAGTACTTTCCACTTTATTTTTACCTTAAATTATGGAACCCTGTAATGATTTATTTTTGACCGAACCAACAAAACAACAACAAACCCCAACATAGCTGGTGTGAGGCAGGAACCAGCCTTTCTCCATAAGGCACCTTTATCGTGGATTCACTTTCCCATCTGGAGTTCGGTGGGTTTCTGGGCTTTTTCTTCGGTTCGGCCTAAGGTACGCTATTCCTAGTGGCTGCATTTGAAATCTCGTTTCCCAGCCCTGCCTCCTGGCTGCAGCCTTCTAGTTTCTGGGACCGATGCTAACAGGTTGAAGGGAGGCGTGGGGCATGAGAACTTGGCTGATGGGAGCGGGTAGAGGAAAGCCCTCCTCTGGTTTGCCTCAAGCAGAGGAATAAGTTCATCGGGTCCCAGCGTGCTACTATTGATCCAGGATAAGGCTCCCATTGGTTTACAACGGTGTTTGTCCCCTGGGGCCTGTTTGCAGCTGATCTGAGCATGAGATCACAGCAAGTCTACCCTTTTATCAACTCCAGGAGTACACACAGTAAGGCAGCAGACTGGTCCTCATCCAGCTCAGCTGGCATGATGCTCCCTGAGCGATGTCCCTGGAAAACTGAACCTCTTTTCTCCTTCTCTTTTTTCCCCTTCCCCCTTTCTCCTCCCCTCTCCTCCTCCTCCACCCTCATCTCCCTCCTTCCTCCTCCGCCCTCCTCCTTCCCCACCCCCATTCCTCCCTCCTCCTCCTCCTCCTCCTCCTCCTCCTTCCTTCTTTCTCTCCTCTTTCTCTCTCTCTCTCTCTCTCTCTCTCTCTCTCTCTCTCTCTCTCTCTCTCTCTCTCTCTCTCTCTCTCTCTCTCTCTCTCTCTCTCTCCCTCCCTCTCTCTCTCTCTCTCTCGGCTGTGGTGGCTAGTGGTACATGCTAGAGAATATCTCTATAATTTATGAGAGAGTGCACACTTAGAGGAATGTATTTGGTTTGTGGCAAGGAAACTTCCTTTTTCAAAATTATAACGGGCTAGTCTTTAATATAATTCTCAGAAGAACTCTGTTGGGGTTTTTTGGGTTGATTTTTTTTCTCTCTTTTGGTTTGTTTAGTGTTGTTGTTCCTGGAAAAGTTGCTAAACATATTTCTGAGGCAATATATTTGTCTCTGTCAAAGTTTTAATACCAAACCCCAAACCGTGCTCCCTTTTAATTACCAGCTCCTGACAATTGCAAATGACATGATACAAACCATAGAAGCCATTTCCAGTGAACTCATTACTGTAAGGAGAGATTGCTAAAAAGAAAGTGTCTGAGTGCTGACATCTGGGGACACTGGACAAGGCTTTAACATTGTCACGCAGTTAAAAATGTCTTCTTTCTGTCAGAGGACAGAGAGGAGTATGCAAAGATCGGGGTGATTCCTCTGTACCTGTGCTTGTTCATGAGCTGTTTATAGCAGGATTGATTACAGCTTAAATTATTTATGGGTATTATAGTGTAAGGATTTGATTACTACTTCAATAAATGGCTAATAGGTATATGTAACTCTAAAAGGCTGAAGAGTTTTGTTCATTCCTTTTTATCATCCATTTTCACTCATTGAGCCATGAACACTGGACAGGAGAGTGACTTCCAAGTAGGTTCCAGTGCTGGAAGTAACCACTCTTTCCCATTTCTTTAGTGTTTTTTCTAATATGATAAAAAGTAATTCTAGCCCTGGCCAGTGTGTTCAATGGTTAGAGGTCCCCCTCCACCCTCTGGGCCAAAGGGTCACAGGTTTGATTCCAGGTCAATGCTACATACCTGGGTTGTGGGTTTTCTCCCCACCTCAGGATGGGGCTCCTGTAGGAGGCAACCAGTTGATGAGTCTCTCTCACATCCATGCTTTTCTCTCTCTCTTTCCTCTCTCTCTCTCTCTCTCTCTCTCTCTCTCTCTGCTCCCCTCTTCTCTCCCACTCTCTGAAAAATCAATGGAAAAAATACCCTTGGGTGAAGATTAAAAAAAAAAAAAAGTAATTCTAGACTCCAGATGCGAAATTGAAAAACCATGTTAAATAAAGGTATGCATGATTTTTTTGTGTGTGAAAAAAAGAAAACCATATACTATATGCTTCTTTAGACTTGAGAAAATTTTTTTTTCACTTTACATAAAGTAGGTTTGGTCTTGAACGACTATAATCCTAAAAAGAGTGCCATTAAAACATGATGAAAGAATTCTCTTCTTGGATGACTGTTAAATGGAAATAGATTAGGTATTAGGATATCTCCAGACCTACGCTCAGGCCCCAGTCCTCAAACAGCGGCCATGTGTTCTCCATGCCACTGGCACATCCATCCACGTTCCCGGGATTCCATAAGGGAAGCAGAGCCTCCTGGGCAATAACTCTTCCTCTAACGCCTTTTGAAATGTATGACATTTAAAGGAAAAAATGGTATAAAAATGCCAGGACCAAACAGAACATGGTATAAAGACTAGGATCCTGGATATAAGACAACTGAGTTATTAGTCTTATAAAAGGAATGAAACAACAGTCAAGATTATGTTTTATGCTTTTTCTAGTTGAAACAGACCAATATATTTCGCAGACAAACCCGAGGAGAGACCAGAGGCAGTGCATGGAGAGATGCTTTCTTTGCCACAGAATGTGGGCAAACACAAACCATGTGCTCCGTGGATCTTTCCACTGGGGATTGAAAGGCATTGTAGTTTTATGGGAAGTAACTTTTTTTTTTCATTGTAACATATTAAAAGATAGAAAGGGAGAGAGAATTTCTGCGATTTTTTTTTTTGGGGGGGGGGAGGTTAATG
This sequence comes from Pipistrellus hanaki, assembly GCF_964339955.1. Lineage (NCBI taxonomy): Eukaryota > Metazoa > Chordata > Mammalia > Chiroptera > Vespertilionidae > Pipistrellus > Pipistrellus hanaki. Next base: position 23,182,631 of record NC_140519.1, read on the forward strand.
TAGTGAGTGTTGGGGTATTTTTATGTTATCACTGAATGGCTTAGTCAGTGAGAGTATATGTTTGTGCATTAAGCAAAAACACTTGAACAAAATTATTTTTATCATAGAACCAAACATGGTTTGTTTGAGAGTATCTGTGATTTTTTTTTTCATCCAAGAAATGCCAAGGGCAGCCTCTGAAAGTCGTAATCATCATTACTTTTATCGCCATGTGAATTCCAAAGAAGTATTTAGATCTGTCTAAGTCTTGAACTCTTTGTAACTACATTCTTCATTACTCCGATTCAGGTTTTGGTCCTATAAGTGATATTGAAGTAGGGCATATTTTAAAATTTTTATTTTGGAGCTTCTGTATGTCAGGCCTTTTTCTAATAACTTCTCAAATGTTAACTCATTTAAGCCTCATAGCACCTCTGTGGCATATATTGCTAACATCCTGAGGAGCAGGCAAATATGGCAGCCCTATGTTACCAGAAGCGACTGAGGATCAGGGGTATTGAGGGATGTGCTCAGTGTCACCCAGCTGGTGAGTGGCACAGCTGGGCTTGAATGTGGATGGAATATGTTGCCTTTAGTAAAAACATAATAGCAGGTATGAATATTTATTCCACATATGCCCACTGCTGGTGGAGCAACTCACAGCCTTCTGGTAAATGGGAAACCGGGATTTCGGTTGTTAAGAATAGTCAATTAAAATCCATGCTTGAATTAATTTTGAAAATTAAACCTCTGAATTATTGATGCTGTGCCATTTCAGGTGTAGGTTATTATCAATTTCAGTAGAAAAGGTAAATGCTTATTTTTCTTTAAAAGAAATAAGCATTAATAATGTGATTTATCACTACATTGCATTTGATTTTATTTAAATTATTTATCCCATAGTGTAAAATTTCACTGCATGCTTTGCAAATGCACTAAATATTCATTGAAAAGCGATTTAAGTAAATTGTGAGTTAATATGTGAGGATATATTCTTGGCATGATTATAAGTGTAATTCTAAGAAAACACTTATACATATAAAATAATGTTATAATGACTTTTCATGCTTCCACTGCATATTCATAACATCTTCTCATCTCTATAAAAGAATGTAATGTAAAATTGTTATGAGATAATTTATCAGACTTTTATATTTCACCCAAACAGTTTTGTCATTTTAATATTGTATCAGATCAATATCCCATAGTTTTAGTTTTTTTGTGTGTTTTTTTTTCATCTGTAAATTCTTATCAGGGTTATGATTTTAACGGAAAAATAAAATAGCAAAACACAAGTTTTGGCAAACACACCCGCTGGTAAGAAAATAGAAATAGGATTGTTCAGATATGCTTATTTTATTGATTCACTAAATAGAGCTAATCAACTTCTCCATTTAATGTTTCAATCAAGAAAAAGCTGAAGTCAGGGCACTTTGGCGAATTTTAAATATCAGTTCACCTTTTCACATTGTACCATTTTGTGGCTTCCATGAGAAATCTAAACATTCAGCTTCATCCAATAGGTATTTTTTAAACATCTACCAGTGGCCCAGATTGTTTATGAAAGTTTAAAAAATTCAAAATAGATTTTCCTTATTTGTTTCAAAGACTCAGGTTGAGTAGAGCCACTTCGGATGTACCAGGAAAAGTGGTACAGTTTTCCACTAATATGCAACTTGTGTTTGTTTTAAAGTTACCAGTTGTATTTGTGTCCAGAAGATACTAAAACCTCAATAGCTATTTGAGTTATCTGATAGAATCCCAACTTTTGTATGGATTATTTTGGAGTTATTCATTGCCCTCAATAATTCTTAACCTACTGCTTTCTTTATACATCAATTAAAGGAAGCTGCATCTTTATCAGAGAGTGGAAATAGGTTCCTTTGCAAAAGGAACCAAATCTGTCTCATTCTCTTCAGTATAACGCTCCCTCCTATTAAGTAGTATGAAGGTTATTTTGTAGATACCAAATGGCTCTCTCTATATGCTGATGTCAAATGTTAAAGATATATCATCAACAACCCTTCTTTTATTCTTAATGTCATCTAAAATTGTCCTGAGTCAGCTGATAATTTTATGCCAGAGAGCAATCACACACACACACACACACACACACACACACACACACACACACACACACACATATATATATATATATATATATATATATATATATATATATATATATATATTGTATGACCAGTTTCTAGTATGGCGCCTCTCATATAATAGATTCCCATAAATATTTGATGATGAATGATTGATCTTTCAAGCAAAGAATGATTTAGTACTTTTTATCAGGAATAATGGAAAGTTTCACTATTGGAAATACTGCAGAATGCAACACACATCATGCAGCTGAGCTTTTGCAGTTTTGTTCTTACATCTGTTTCACGGCAAAAACAAAAACAATTGAAACTGTCAGAGTGAAGGCATAAAGGATAAAAAATACTTATGCAACCAATGTTGGGTGATTCAAATATAAAATACAGAAGGTCACCTTGAACTTCTTGCTTGATACACAGAGGTTTTAGAACATCTGCAGTATTTTTATATTATTACAAGGAGTTAGGATGAAGTAAGAGCATGGGCTTTTCCTCTTTACATTCATGTTTTAAAATGTACAGTAGAGTTCAATTAACCTAGTATTAACTTTGTGGTGTGGGGAAAATCTCAGTGAAAGATGATATAGTTCAGATTTTACTTAATTTGTGAGCCTGATGGCCCTTTAAGGTCTGGATCAAGAAAATGAAGTGTTGGTAGGTGGGTGTTTCACTCTTTGATTTATAATTTCTAATATGTGGGTAGTCTTGTGTCATTCCTACGACACTTTCACAAACACTACCTATGCTCATCCTAAGAGTAGTCCTGGGAGGGACACTCAAGGCCTTCCTTCCCTGGCAACTCCGAGTCCAATCCCCCATCAACTGGAGAGGTTGCTTCACGGTGCCCGCTCTCCTCCTGCACTTGCATTCATTCTGACTGCATGCAAGCCTTACAGTGGGACACGAGTTACAGTAAATCGTCACAAACACGAACTTCTAAGCCGTCCTATATTTAGCATGAGGCTTAGAAGAGGGCATGGATGGTAAGTACACCAGGGAACGGGTGACTGCAAAGCAGCCTCACTGGGAACGAATCTGGGCTCGGGTAGCGGGCTTCTGAAACGGCTCCTGTCACGCATCCCCTGGATGTGTTTGAGTGCTTTTTCTTAGTGTGACTGTATAATACAAGATCATATACTTCTTTCTTTCCCTTTTCAAAGCCTGCCTAGTATAGAAGCCCCCGTCACTCCACTCTGCTCTCCTCTGTGACTACATTCCACAAGAGAGGCGAACTTTCTAAATACTCAGATTTCAAACAGATTCACTTTCTTTTTTGGAAACTATAAAGCACTCTGTGATCCATAGAAGTGGTTTAACTCGGGAGTTCATAAAGGTATCAGTAGCCAGCAGAAAGATTCTGCTACCTGAGTGTTTGAAAAAACCATTGTTTGAAATTCTATTGAAATCTTTTCACAGAGGATTTAAAATAATTTATAGATTAGAAAACCAGAGAGCTGGGCAACTTCACCACGGTGCTGTTTTTAGTTGGCTGAATAATTGCGTAGCTATCGGTCTTTAGTTATCTTATTCAGTGAAGGGATTTTTCTCCTCTTAACTCTAGTTTCTAGTACTTGGTGCTTTGTTATATTGTAGATATGATCATTTGCACATTGGATTTCATCTATATTAAAAAGTTGAAAACGATATTGAAGTTTCAACTCTTCTCAGTCTAATCTGCAGATTTAAAAAAAAATGCACATTTTCTCTAGTTTATTTAGGAGAACAGGAAATAAAACCATGGAGTCTTTGTCATCCATTGAAGAGGAGAGTTTATTGATCAGCTACTTAATTGCCTTTGATTCTCTGAGTGACCACGTAATTGCCAAGTGAAGCCTGAGCAACATTTGTTAGCAGTTGAGTGATTAATGAACTGCTCCGTTTCTAAGTTGAAGGAGCAAACTGACTTATCGTATGGATTCAAATACAGTGAAGATGCTTAAAGCATTTCTGTTCTCTTTTGTATCACCAGCTTTGTAAGAATGTTTATTAACTGATCAAATAATAATTGACAGACAAATTAATCTGCTTATAAAGTCATTGAAAATGGGTCAATGGAATAGATTTCAAATTAGCTAAGAAGAGCTTATGGTTAATTCTGTTTAGGAACTTGAATGAATTAAAATATTTTGAAAGTGTTTATTTTTTGAAATAACTATATTCATATATTAATCTTTACTAGGTTTATGCATACTTATGTAAGCATAATAGTATGCTACATGATATAAATACAAATTATCCTGTATAATAAAAGGTTAATATGCAAGTTATCCCCTTGACCAGGAGTTCAACCAGGAGTACTCCCAGAAGATCGACCAGGGTGTGGGCCCAGCTGGCCAACCACCCACACTCCCTCACCTTGGCTGCTCAGGCCCTGTTGCCCCCCTTTGGGGTAGGCAGACCGGACCCCTTCCATGCATGAATTTGTGCACTGGGCCTCTAATTTTTAATATAGGGTGTTACTTAATGTTTGAGGATGGTTGGTAATGGGTTTCATTTTTTCCCCTCAATTCATTCATGATAGCATGAAAAATGAGGACACTTCTAAGAAAGTTCCTTTCTTTGCTTGCTTTTTGCAAGAAGGTATGTTAATTTGAAATTAGAAGACCAGAAATTTTGTTCTATTATTTCTAAAATTCTGAGTTTTGGGGGTGCCTTCCCTAGGCTTCCTGGTGTTTTAGTCTTTTAATCAGTAAAATAGGGAAATATCTGCAGTGCTCATTCAAATGGTGAGCTTGCAGGAATCTGCCTGGGCTGTAGACTGGGAGGTCCCTGAAGATCCAGATGGGAGGGATGGTGAGAGGCAACGGAATAGGTTGGTCAGTTCAGTGGCTTCCTGGTTATTGCCATCGAAAATGGCAAATAAGGAATTAGCCTGTTACCATCGAACTGTAACCTGCCAGAATATGAAGCTACTTTCATTGGGCTTAAAGAGAAGACTTCATAATGCAGGGCAGGCGGCTGACTCTGAAATGCTTTCTGATTCTGAGGTACCGAGTAGCTGTGACTGCATCCTTTGGGACAATGTTCATTTGACCTTGTGGACGAAGGAAATAGAGCTCATTTACTCTTAGGAAAATTGTGGTTTTCTATAAACATTTCCTTCAGATTTCAGCCTGAAGTTGCATTAGTGTAATAACAATGGTTGTCAACAATTATGTTCTATTGAATTCATTTCCACTCCGAGTATTAGTCCACATTATGGCTGGATTTTTTAAATCCATGTGTCACTAAATTGCAGAAACTCTCGTTTAACATAGTACTCTCTTTTTGTACATGATGCAGAAATGGAAACTCTGAATAAAATTTGTCATTTAATGACTGCAATTACTTTTCTCATGATTCAATTAATATTGTTTATTATTTCATCCTGTGATATTTTGCAATGAGTTTGTTTAGATGGTGGTTTTGTTTTTTGTTTTGTTTTTGGCTCCGTTTTGAAAATTCTCTGAACTGTGTCTAAGTGCTTTGTTTGCAAAACAATTTTCAGTTTTATCCTGGGTTAATTGTGGAATTCTCAATATAAACTAGCATGTTGTTAAAAGACTGCATTTAATTAATTTCACAGTGAGTGTATGAATGTATTGTTGCCAGCAGTGAGGAGAAATACTTGAAAAGCTGGAACTTTTCTCTCTCTCTCTTCTCTTCTCTCTCTCCTCTCTCTCTCTCTCTCTCTCTCTCTCTCTCTCTCTCCCTCCCTCCCTCCCTCCCTCCCTCCTTCCCTCCCTCCCTCTCCTCCCTCCCTCCCTCCCTCCCTCCCTCCCTCCCTTCTTCCCTCCCTCCCTCCATGGGCACATTGCTCCTCTAGCCTGGTCTACTCCATGGGGGGTGGGATTATTACCAGTGGTAGCCATGGACTACGTGCTGTGCTCTCTGTGATTTAAAAAAAACATGGTACCAGGGTATGAGTGACATCAGTTGACTTTGACTCAAGGTCCAGAGCATTACTTTCCAACAGGAAGAGGGTGTTTGTCCCTTCAGTGCCTCAGTTGCTCCCTGTTTGTCAATGACGAACCTTTGGCAATCCTGAGTTTCATTAGCACCTCAGTTATTTAATTCTCAGAAATTGCGACTCACCCATCAGACCCTCCAGACTGATGTGTTGATGCTGCTTTAGCAATGGGCAAATGTGGCTGTCTCAAATGAATAGCAAAGGTTTTTTTTAAAAAATCCTTATTAAATATTCAATTTATAAGATGCTTCTGCAATGCCATCTTGTATATCTGTGGAATGTACCATGGCCTGGCACATGGTAGGCTCTCCATATATATGGGATTTATGTTATTATAACCTGTGTTGTTGTCAAATGAATAATTAATGAAATCATGCAATGTGAAGGCTAAAAATCACTGCATACCACATGTTTCTGTAGCTGGTTTAGTTCCTTAAAGGTCGGTACACATAGACTGTGTACTGAGACCCTAAGTCTAGATAATGGCAGTCACCAACGGGGGCAAACATAGGCCTGAGTTGTGGTTGCCAATGACTGGTAAGGTATGTGAACTCAACCCAGGGCACCCTGAGTGACTCAGTGATGCAGCTGGAGCCCTGTTTAAGTTCTGACTTTCTGGTAAAATCTCCCTGGAGCCTGGAGCCAAGGGCAAAAGAAACCCTTCACACATTTTGGCAATATATATATATATATATATATATATATATATATATATATATATTATATTATATATAAAACTTTTATATATAGTTTTATAAAAGTCAGCTTCTCCTAAATCACTCTTGAATCCTTTCCTGAGTTAGATGAGATTAGTAGGTTTTTTCCCAGGCAGAACAGAGGTAGAATGGAACGAGAGAACCCAGATTTTACTCATCTGATCTGGATGTTTTTGAACACTGGCTGCGCCTTGCTTTGCATGGGAAGACAGATTGGGACTCGTTTTAACGTGAGTGACTGTGGAGGGACTCGAGGCTCTCTAGAATTCAGAGCGACCTTGCTGTATTCTAGAAGACTGAACTACTGTGCATCTAGATTGTGCCATTATTCAAAAAGTAGCCATGAGTGGGAAATTGAATCCTTCCCAGTAAACATCCAAAGGCTTGCTTTGCAGACTGAGCAGCAGAATTATTTTTTGCACCAGTTATAAGCTGGTCTATGGATTATTTACAAAATATATTCTTGTGCTCTGAGACATTTTTGAAAAATCTTTTATTACCACCATCACATAAACTTAAGAAAGAACAGCTGTGTTCTATCAAAGGTGAGGCTGTCTTTCATATTCCAAAAGAAACAGAATGTGTTTGTTCCCAAAGATAGCTCATTTAAGCAGTGATTAAGAAAAAATTGTGTCTACAGGTAAAGAAGTAATTTTTTTTTAAAGGAAGCATGTGAAAGTACAAAAGAAAATATAAATAGTTGAAAAGAGAACAAGACTGTATAGGGAAAAAAGCGAGCCTGATTTTCAGGCAAATAATAAATACATTTTAAATCCCATCATTCTTTCCTTTTAAGAGAGTTCTATACAAAGGTGGATGTATGCCATTTTGGTTAGGAGAATGATATGGACAGGGTTAACTGGACTGGTGACCTAAGTTTTCTAGGCCATTCCACTACTAATAATTTAAGTGAATTTTTGAAAGCAGCAAAATGTGGCTAGCCAATTATTTAAACGTACTACTAATCAGTTATTCATTTTCTGTTTTCTTGTCTTTAATAAGTACTCAGTATATAATATGTTTCCTTTAAGAGGACATTGATGTGAGTGACACCACCTATTCTTAAAGGTGCACACTCCAACTTTTGTGTATCTTCACACATGTACAAGGAAGAAAGGTGTTGTGTATTGAAAGAGTTCCCTTGTAGAGGTTTAAAATACTCTATTATACTTCAACAAAAAAGTGAACTTTGGAAACTTTTAATTATTTATTGTAAGTGTGTGGGGGGGGGGGTGGAAAATAATATATATATATATCTGGAGAAATAAGCTAATTTACTTTAAATCATAAAATAGTTTTCAGAAAACGAACTGAAATGGGCTGGGTATTAAATGTTAAAATGTCCTGTTTTCTCCACTGGGGCTTCAAAAGCACCCTCGTGGCCTCTGGGGATGTGGACTGGGAATTGACCCTGTAGGCAGCGAGGAACAGGTGGGAAAAAGTGTCTTTGAGGAAGAGTGCACTTGTAATAGCAAGTTGCCATAGTCAACTTTCACCTCTGCCAAATGTGTGATTGGCTTAAGCTACTTATATTTTCAAATCTGTTAATTATTCACAGTTTTGGCAGAGCTGTTGCTTCTCACAGTGTTGGTGGCTGTCATCCACTTTTTTTTTTTTTTATGAGTTCCGTGAAAGGGAAATTGGAATTATTCTTTTTTTTTTCCTTCCTGAGCTTTTGATGATACCGCCATAGTTTTTCTGAATTCAAAACAGTTTCACAGTTTTATCATGGAATGGGTGCTAACTTCCCATCATAATTCTGTGGTTTAAGAAAAAAATGTTATACCAAAACTGGCTCAAGGAAATAGCTATGTAAGGAGGATTTGATGGGTTCCAAAAGAGAAAAAGGAACAGAAAAAAGGAAGAGTAGATTTTGCGGTTGCAAGACTTATGGTTTAGGTACCCCTTGGGATTGAGTGCTGCTCAAAGACAGGAAGTATCCATTCATAAGTCTTGGGTCCTTTCTACTGTATTTGGTATCATAATTTAAATGAATTCAGGGCTGAATGCCAGCATCAATCAGTTCCACATGTTTGATCAAATCTCCATTATTGTCTACAGAGTCCTTTCAAAAAAGAAGCATACTTTAATAGAGGAATGACAGAGCTACTTTAGGATACCCCTGCATCTGGCATTCCTGGCTAGTGGAGGAAGTCATAAAGTTGATCCCATGTTCTATCATGAATATGTTTGCAGGAATTTATAGACCCAAATATTATATATCTCCTTTAACACTACACAATTAATCTAAAAGTACTGCCATTGTTTGAAACAAGTTGGGAAACCTCTTCTATAATTTTCTATAGGAAAAATATTATGAACCATGAAAATGTATATGTATTAGTTATTTACTTTACATTATTTTATAGTCATCCTGCTACCCCAAATATTATCTATTATATTCATTAACTTTGATCTGATTTTTTCCCTATGATTTAAATATAGCAAAGTTGGAAGTTGAAAGGTTTTTTTTAAACCAAGTTGAATTCCACCATAACATTTTGTTATACTTGCTCTAAGACATAGCTCTAATACATAGCTGATTGACTTTTTGATAGTTTCTCCAAATATAATTCACCCTAAAAATAAGATGTTCCTACCAACACACACCACATCAGGACATAAGGGAAGGTAGATAATTCCAAAACAAAAATTTTGAGATGAAAATAGACCCATTCAAATGTTATCAAGTGACTTCAGTATTTTAAAGACAGACTAGCTAATATCTATGGTTAAGTTCTTTATATCTGCTTAAAAATTAGTTAATACTTTAGAGTCACAGCTCATTTATGACAACTTTGCTATAAGATTCGGTTTGGTCTAGATCAAGACATCTATAAGTACACGAAAGTAAATTTAAAGCTACATAATAAAAACCAGGCATATGGACTTTTAACAATCGGTAAAAATTAATTTATTCATACCTGTGATGTGAAAATGTTGATTCCCCAATCTCTCCATAATACTAAAACTACAACCAGTTCCTATCGGGAATTAAATTATTCTTTATTGTTCTTCCCTTGTTAACTTTATGCATTCATATATAAAGGTATGTGACATCAACCAAGGATATTTATTTACCTTAAAAATGCTAAAGTGTCCTCTGGCTTTAAAATTCTTTGATTCCATAAGCTCTCAAATGTCTATATGCTTTTAGTATCAAGTATTCACATTTGAAGGGTAACATAGATGTGAATGACAGGAAATGATGTTTGGCTCACCAACTTCTTATCCTTGATGGGAACTACTTTAGGCTCCTTGACAAGTAATGTGCATGCCCATAAATATCAAATTCCTGCAGTCTTGGATTTGCTGGGCTCCTAACCCTTTACCATTAGTGATCGGAATCCTTTAATACCGCACATAATTGGGATTTTATTGGAAATCCCGGTGGCTGTAGGATAAGTGTTCCTGTCTGAAGGAAGCACACTCTGTGGAAATGAAAACTTGACAGAATTTTCCTACAGTGGCATTTGATCTGGCAATGTGTTAAGGAGTTCTACAGCCACAGTAATGCAAGAGAAACTTACATAAATATTTCTGAAGGATTATAAATAAACAGATTAAGAGAAAATTCTAGAATTGTAAACACAGACGAGACCTCTGAGAGACTATTCAGTTCAGTCTCCTCTATTTACATGGAAGGCAATGGAGGGTCACTCAGTAAGGCTGACAGTTGGGGTTGATTCCATGGACTTGCCAAAATTCATTTATGTAATGAAGAGCAGAACCCAGACAAGAACACAAGTCTCCTCTGTTCCACGCTTGTTTTTTTGTTTGTTTGTTTGTTTTGTTTTATAATATGTCAACTATTCTTAAAATAAAATTTGTAACTATTATATATAGCTAAAAACACCAGGCTGCAGAGATTGAGAAACTTGCTCAAGTTGGACTGTAAGTGAGTGGCCACGTTGGGATTCAATTCAGGCTCACTGGTTCTAGATTGCACACTCTTAATCACAAACTGGAATAGCTGTGAGTGAGTGAGTGAGTGAGTGAGTGAGTGAGTGAAAGAATAAATTAATATGTTTAGAGGCAGAAAGGATCTGGGACTCACTGGTTGGAGAAAGATACAAGAGGTTGATGTTAAATTGAGATTGTGCATTTTCAAAGGAAAAAAGGGTAAAGGGCATTCTGGGTAAGAGGCATTGACTCCAGGAGGCGCCTGGTGAGTCTGGGAGCACTGATGTCTCTAAAGTGTGTGTGGGCTAGTGGACTGAGAAGGTACTGAAACAACGTGATTTGCTTCAGATGGTGAGGGCTGACTGTGCTATATTATAAAATTTAAAATCAATCCAGCAATCAAGAAGAAAGGGAGGATGCCTGGCTGATGGGTATTGATCAGTGGTTGAGCATTGATCTGTGAACCAGGAGGTCACAGTTCAATTCCGGTCAGGGCACATGCCAGGGCACATGCCAGGGTTGTGGGCTCAATCCCCAGCGTGGAGCCTGCAGGATTCCCCATGATTCTCATCATTGATGTTTCTCTCTCTCTCTTCCTCTCCCTTCCTCTCTGAAATCAATAAAAAATCTATTTAAAAAATGAAGAAAGGGAGGAAAGTAATATCCATTATACTTAGTAAATGCTAGGTGCTTTAATGCTTTACACACAGGCATGCATGTGTGTGCTCGTTCCCTCCCTCCTATGAGGCACTTCCCACCTTCCTGCCTGTGGCCAAACGTCTCACTGCTAGCAAGTGACTGAAGGATGGGATTGTGACAAGCTCCATCTGATGCTAAAGCTCGTTTTTTATCTCACCTGCTTGCAGAGGGCCAGTGTCAGTTTAGAAGCGAGGGTGTGGCCTGATCACATTTGTTTGGTTTTCAGCAATAACAGAAGAGCCAGGGAGGGTGGACTAGGGAGGGGAGAGGCAGGGGTTAGGGAGACCAGCAAGGTCTTATCCGAGACCAGAGGAAGCAAACATGTTTCCTAAGGCAGTGGCACTGAAGCTCCAAAGGCACTTGTGATTTGAGACTCTTCAAAACTACCTTTAGATTTTACAGTCAGAGCCTGCTCTGTGGGTGCTGAGCTAACATGGCCCCTGTGACTCAGCAGCAGTGGGTAATTGGGTCTGGAGCCCTTCAGCAGTTGGCCAGGGCACGAGGCTGATCCCTTGGTGAACAGAATTTGGTCATGTTGACAGTTGTACACTCAAATGGCTTGTTAATTTAACTAATGAGTAGGAGTTTGTGCACAGAATATGAGCACTCAATTAGTGTTGTTGAGCCTGACGAAATGCCCATCATTGGTGGGTGGGAGATTATTGTTGAACCTACTCTGAGAGGACTCAAACTTCAGTTGTTGCTGATGGTCTAAGATGGCAGATTCCATATTTTCTGAGATGGAAGGAAACTGGTGCTTCTCAGAGTTCAGTTATGACAAAATTATTTTTCCTACTTGTGACTTTCTCAAGTTAAGGAACATTAGAATTACCATAATTTAAGGGGGCTTTTTCATTTGTCCTTTAATGGATATAAAACTATGTGAGTAAATTAGAATAAGTATTAACTATAAAGTGTTCATTAAATAAATAATGTGTTTTTTCTTGAGAAAACAAAATTTTAAAAATATTTTTGAATAAACTCTCCTCTGTCCAAAACCAGAAGATAAATGCATAAAGGCCTTATACACTATTACTGAGTATTTTTCTGAAGGAAAACAAACAACAAAAACCCACAACCTTTTTCAGCAATTCATAAAAATGTTTTAGATTCTTTGATATTTAGCCTAAAGGGATGCCAGAATGAGGTAGTTAGGGTAATGATAAGAGACAAATGAAGAAAAATGGACAATGGAAGGACATTATCCTATTAGAAGAATAATGAGAGGGAATAAGAAATAAAGAAAGGAGGGGAGCATTAATGAAAACGAGCGAGGAAATGAATTGTGTGTAAGGAAATAATGAGGATATAAACAAAAAGCCTTTCTCCTGTAGCTGCATGTTTACTCGTCACCACATGAGGAAGTATAGAACACTATTGAATGGTAAACAACCCAAAGCAATTGTGGTAAGAAAAAAGGAAAGGGGGGGGGGGCGGGGGGGGGGAGGGAAGTATAACAGTAGTTCTTTCAACTATATAAACAATCTTTTTGACTCATTACAAGGCAATTTGGAAAATGTTTGATAATAGTTGTTCTCAGTCATACCAGGTATGTGAACAATACACTTTCCATTCATATCAAATCTATTTGATTAGGGTTGGTTGAGTTTGACATTCTTTGCTTAATCAAGCTTGCTCAGACTTTTTTTTAGATTTGTCCTGCTAATGAATGGCCAATGTGAATTGACATAATGTAGGATTACCACAGTGCAGTTCTTGGGTGACTTCCGTGTATTTTGGGAATATTGTTTTAATTCAAAAGCAGGAAAGGGAGGTCAGAGGTCAGGTAGCCCAACTGTCATTTCAGAAATGAAGAAAATAAAATCCTGGAGAAGCTAAGTGCCTTTGCCTAAGGCCCGAAGCTGGTTAGGAGCAGCCTAGGAATTATTCACATTCCCCCAGTCCAGGGAGATTTTATCAAACCACCCTGATCTGGAATCTCAGGGCAATAGTGGAGAAATGCATGAAGATTCAGAAAAGACTCCTTCGTTTTTGGCTGCCATTCTGCCAGTCAACTTATTGGCTTTAAGAACATAACATTTAAAAAATGTATTCGTATCAGCTCCTCTCTGTCCCAAACCAGAAGGTACATATATCAAAGCAGTATAAGTGATTGCTGAGTTTTTTTGGGTTTTTTTTTCTGATGGAAAAAAACAAACCCTTTTCAGCCATTTAGATTCTTTAATGTTTGGCCTAAAGGGAAAATGAGTGGGATGCCAGCAAGCCCAAGAGAAAATAAGTAACAATTTAAAAAAAAAAAAAAAAAAAAAAAAAGAACAACTCAAAACTGCCCATGAAGGGAGAGGTGTGTGATGTGGGAGAATGGGCACCAGCTGAGAGTCAAGAGCCCTGTCCCAAGGGGCCTTGCTAATTAGTGGGCTTGGGCAGACAGTGAAAAGAGAGGGAGAGACTGGACCCACTAAACTCAAAGCTTCTCCCAGCTTTAAAATTCTAATGTCATGTAATGTTTCCCAATGATAATCTTCACTTTCAAAAAACACTTGTGGTTTGTGCCTTATCGCAAGGAGGACAAATAAACGTGTAATCTCTCTGAAACAGCTACTGTTGTTAAAAACGATTCTATGGGCTGAAAAATCTCAGATGAAATGTGAGGAAAGTGTTGATAATCTTCCCTTTAAAAGGGAGGACATAGCACAAGCAAAGAACAAAACTGAAGGGAAAAAAAAATTGTAAAAACCAAACAAACACCTAACCACCTTGTTGCTATTTATCATCTACTGGTCTTGGTCTTCCATAGATAGTTATCTGACTGAAATGAAAGTGTAAAATGATCTCAACTTTGTGTTCAGACTGCCTCAGATTATGAAAGAAATTTAAATAGTTCTTTCTTTAGAGCAAAATTTGTTAACCTTTATGCCAGAATGAAATTTAAAATATTTTAAAGTCTTTTGTTACAATAAACTGCCCGAGTTTACCGTTAGAACTATAGTGTATGCTTCAAGCAGATACACATAAACTAGTAGGCAATTCATATTGGATACCTACTTCAGGATTTAATTACTATCACTATAAAGAAAATTCTCCCAAAGAGAAAGCTTACATCTCAAAAGTCAAAGGCCACTCGCCCTCTCTATAACTGTCCTCATATTCTGTGTTCATCCTGTGTCATGTTACTATTTCATGATACTTTTTCAACATTTAGATAGAATAGATGAACACACAGATTGGATGTGTCTTGGGAATCTTAAGAAAGGAAAAGTGGCATGTGAGGATAATACTCAAAGAAAAAAAATAATTAAAAAATGTTAGAGCCAAAGAGGAAGATATCTTTATTTTATGTTTGTTGCTTTAAGCTTATAATTATGAGTCCAGTAACTTAAACTGTAATACTTCGTAGGAAAAAGGTGACAATCCTTCTTGGACAATCTAGATGGATAATCCGAGTCTCTGTTGAGTTTTAGCAAGACCTTAAAAGGGGCAACAACTGGGAGTTTTTCTAATGCCCTTTTCCTACCACCTAAGCGGTATTTCTTCTATGCATTTCTTTTCCTGAGTTTCCAGAACATGGTGGACAGGACTGCTGTGTGCATAATTCCATGTGAACAGAAAGAAATGGGCTTCGAGAGAAGGTTTAATGAGTGTTGAGAATGTGTGCTAGGACACACACACACACACACACACACACACACACACACACACCAGTGTCCACAGTGGTCCCCATCCAGGAGCACTGGGTGGGGGGAATATGGTTTCTATTGTGTCTTTTAGAACTACTTAACAGGTTTAACATATTCATGTATTACTTTTTCCACTCAAATCTAGTTAGACAAATATTGAATTATGCAGCCCTAGAGTAGACTAATAAAGAATACTGCACCGTCCTCTGAAAATAACTTCTGACAAGCTGGGTGTCTGGTGGCTTCAGTTGCTCATGAGGCCAGCGCTACTTTCCTCCTGTCTGCTGTTTTCCTTCCCTGTTGAATCTTCTCCAGGGTCCCTGCTTACCCTCCTTTCTTCCCTCCCACTTACTAATTTGAGACTTTGAGCTGGTTCTTTTTTTCTTTTTTTTAAATCGTTATCATTGAAAGTATTACATATGTTCTTTTCCCCCTGCATTGACCTCTTCTAGCCTGTCCCCCATCTCCCCCCTCCCCCCGCCCCAGGCCTTCACCAACCTATTGTCTGTGTCCATAGGGTTATGCATCTATGCATACAAGTTCATTGATTGATCTCTTCCTACCTACCTACCCTCCCCTGCCTTCTCTCTGACATTCCACAGTCTGTTCCATGCTTCTATGTCTCTGGTTATTAACTTCTCTGTCTAACGTTGCTCACCTAGAAGATGGGGATAATAATCACTCCTGCCTCCCAGAATCGTGTGGATAAAATGAATTCAGGTTTGGAAGCCTTTGTTTTGTATTTTGTTTTTAATCCTCATCAAGGGATATTTTTCCACTGATTTTTAGAGAGAGTGGAAGAGAGAGGGAGAGACAAAGAAGCATCGATGTGAGAGAAACACATCGATTGGTTGCCCGGTACATGTGCCCAACCAGAGCTCGCACCTAGGAGGAACCTGTAACCAAGGTACATGCCCTTGACCAGAATCAAACCCAGGACCCTTCAGTCCACAGGCCAATGCTCTATTCACTGAGCCAAACTGGCTAGGACTGCTGGATGCCTTTTGAATAATAGAGAGCACATGCTGAGTGCTCTCTATGCATTTGTTGTTATAACTATTTTCACCTTTTCTTTCTCTGATTTGTTAGTTTCCTTTCCTGATCAAAAAATTCCCAATGCAAAATGGGCTGATGGTGGAGTGACAGTGGAATCCTGGTTAGAAGAAGTTCATCTTTTGATTTGCTTAGGTTGAGGCTGATGGTCTTTGCCCCCTGCCGCACTCAGCAATGGCCCTGCCTTCTGTCAACCAACCAACAGAACCAGGCCATTCTGCTTTAGTTTTTACTTTATTTTATTTTATTATTAAATTTATTGGGGTGACATTGGTTAGTAAAATAATATAGGTTTTTATTTTTAGGGATAGTTAGCTATGTAAATTGTCTGTTTAATTTTTAATACATTTTAAGCATTATGTGCTCCTCACAAGGGTTGTGTGGATGGGGCTGGTAAGGGCACATACTCAGGGCCATATGCACCTGTTGAACTGTGACTGGACACATAACCTCATCACCACGCTCCCAAGTCAGAGTCAGCGTCTTGGCAGCAGTTGGTGTAGTAATTATAGTAGAGGTTACTTTAAAATAGGACTGGCCTAGATTTCAATCTTATCTGGTAACAGTTAACTTATTAATGATCGTGTTGGCCTGTTGGCAGCCGTTCTGTCTTTAAACTGTGAGACTGATACAATCTCTCAACCTGCTAGGGATAAGTAATTGGATGGGAGACCATGGAGAACTCCTGGGCTTTATGGAAAGAGTTTTAAGAATTCGGCCTCGGTTGGTCAGACTGGAATAGCAGTGCTGGCCGATGGCTGGAAAGTCCCTCTGTAGACGGTACACATGCTAATCAAAGTCTTGGCTACTTAGGAGTGGTTTATTTAGGTACATTTTCTTTCAGGGTGCTCCCCTGAGAATTCCAAGGACTTTTGGTCTGAAAGGGCAGAGTGGCTGAGAAATTACTATGAAAATCTCTGTTGACATGGCCTAATCTGTTGAGGTCATTGGAGCAACCTCACCCTGTTCTCTTTGCTTCCTGTGGAATAGTGTCTCAAGAGGCTGGCCAGTCTGTTCGAACACAACCTTTGCATGCATCCTATGGCTGGGTCTGCCTTAAAAAGTTGTCTTCCACTGACCTGGTACAAAAATGAGACATATGGGTATGACTTGCCTCAATTCTATAATACATACCATTTTTTTTTCTACTGTAGATTCTCCTTCTAATTCATAGCTCAGTAGACTTTTACATTCTGGAATAAGTTCCAGCTGATACCTCTTTTCCTGTGATAGTGGTGACTCGGTATAAATGGTTCATGCTTTTAATTGTGGTAAAATACACGTAATATAAAATTTACCATCTGAACCATTATTTACTATACAGTTCAGTGGTATTAAGTATATTCGTGCAACCATCGCCACCATCCATCTCCAGAACCTTTTCATCTTCCCAAGCTGAAGCACTGTACCCACCAAACAACTCTCCATTCTCCCCTCTACAAGCCCCTTGTGACTGTGATGGAGAGTTCATTTTTAGCAGCAGTTTTGTACTGAGTGCCTACTTTGTGCTGGGAACACCAGCCTGGTGACAGAAAGATGAATCAGATGTGATCTCTACACTCAGGGTTCTCATAGGAGGAGCATCCAACAATCTGTGGCCACGTTTTCAATCTGCAGAGTCACAATAGGACATGCCCAGAAAACTTAGGGCAAAAGGGCCTAGCCAAGCCGTGGTGATCAGAAGAGGCTTCTTAAGAGAGACATCCAAAGTGAATCTTAAATTATCTTAGCCGTGATTTCTTATTATATAGACTTGAGACACTACTTATCTCAGACTCCTTACCTAGCAGAGCTTTAAATGAAATATTGTCATCTAGGCACTTAGCACAGTGCCTGGCACTCAATAATCAAGCTTCAGTAATACCTCCTTTATCATTAAAGAAAGGGTAGAAATTAGCTGGAAGGATAGACAGAGCAGAAGCGCTGGCATAAGCAAAATTTCGAAGGCGCACACTGCATGCTCTGGTAGGGAAACTGAAGGCAGTAACCATTGCAAAAGCTCAAAAGAATATTCATAGAGTCACTAATAATAGTAAATGATTTAAATATTATTTTGATGAGTTGATTATACTATGTCACCACTCCACTTATAAAATTAAAGTGACTATAAGAGAATTCTAGGTTTTTCCTTTAACCTATTCCTTCCCTGGAGTTTCCATCACCAAGACACCCAATTATGTAAAGCACATCCTTGAAGTCATTTTTTGATCTCACACTTTCTTTCACTCCCATATTTGCATCTACTGACCTTCCCACTCTGACCACGCCATGGGTGTATTTTACCTCGATTCCTGTAGGAGCTTCTTAACTGGTCTTCTTTATTTTCTGATTACTCTTCTACCATCCCTTTTCCACACAGAAGATAGAGAGAAAACCCAAGTCAGATTATCTCATGTTTTGCATACACTTCTTCAGGTTTTTCCCATTGCACTAAGCAGGCAGGTGGGGATTAAAATTTCTTTTCATGAACTCAAGGCCATTCATTTTCTAGCCATTGTACATGTCTCCAACCTCACTTTGGATTTTTCTCTATTTATTTATATTTTTAATATTTCTCCCTCTGGCCAATATTCCTGACTCATGGCCACCACTGACCTGCTCTTTGAGGCCAGAGCACAATCTGCTTGGAAGCTGGCTTATCAGGAAATTCTTAGCTTAAATGTGGCCCCTTTAGAGAGGTCTTCCTTGACCACTCAATCCTAAATGTCCCCACCATTCAATTTCTGTCCTTAACACATAACTTTGCATTTTTCATAGATTTATATGACTGGACTTTATCCTGCTTCTTTGTTTTCCTCTTAAATTATCTCTCTCTCTCCTCTGGAACTTAAACTCCTTGAGAGCAGGGACACATATCTTCTTGTTCACCAGTTTATACAAAGTTATTACACCAGTGCCTAAAGCAGTGGTCAGCAAACTCATTTGTCAACAGAGCCAAATATCAATAGTACAATGATTGAAATTTCTTTTGAGAGCCAAATTTTTTAAACTTAAACTTCTTCTAATGCCACTTTTTCAAAATAGACTTGCCCAAGCTGTGGTATTTTGTGGAAGAGCTGCACTCAAGGGGCCAAAGAGCCGCATGTGGCTCATGAGCCACAGTTTGCTGACCACTGGCCTAGATAATAGTGTTGCTCAGTAGGTATTGGCCAAATAAGCACATGGATTTGTTTAATTCAGTAAGCGGTTGATTTGTGCCGTCTGTGTGACACATGGCGCTGCTGTGTACACTGTGATGGGAAATATGTATATCTTGTCCCAGAGATTTTCAAACTCGCGAGAGAAAGTCACAAACACGGAAACTATTTCAATGTGCTACTCATGTGATTAATGAAATATCAGAACTTTAGCTATGTTGTTTATGTTTTGTTTTGTTTTGTTTTATTTTTTTTGTGTGTGTATTTTAATTTTCTGTAATGCTTCAATCTAATTGCCTTTCTCCAATCTAGTTAATTTCTTCATTGTGCTTTTTCCCACCATGGCCTCCCTTGCTCTTTCCGTCTGGCCTAACTGGAATGTGTGAATGTGTTCACACCTTGGAGGGTCCATAAGTGGAGGAGTGCCTGTGCTTCTTTTTACCCCCAGTAAGTTCTTCTTTGCATGTGGTAAACACATTGTAAGCATTCATTTGATAGTAGTATTGGCTGACTGGTGCTTACTATGAATTAGATATTTTATATCAAAAGTTTGGTGGTGTCTCTACCACGAAATTCTGATCGACCTTGCTTCTGACATAATGCTCCAGCATATGGAGTTGCTTTGTAAAGAAAACGAGGGGGAGATTCTGATTCTTATTTAAAACATACCCAGATAATGCCGACTTTTGCAAAAGTTAACAGAGGAAATCCTTGTGGCCGCAGTGTAAACATTGTAAATAAGCAATCTGTTATCAATCATGTTTTATTGCCATTGGAACATGTTGAGTGCTTTGATAATAACCTTGGAAGCCAGTGTGCCTCCGTCACCGAGATGTAACCAAGGAACTCTAGAACAGCTCAAAGCCTAAAACGTTGACCTTCAACCTGCCTGGAAGCAGATGGGACGCTGGGCACACCTGGCCATGTGTAAATGTTAACCTGTTTACCCTGTGACGTGAGAGGCAGTGAACCAACAGCTTATGCTCATGTGTTTCCGTTTCGTGGGGCTCTGGTGGCTTCTGTTAAGAAAAGTTCTTCAAATATTAAACAAAAGGCTGTGAAATATCAGATTCATTAGAGACATAAAACTTACTCCCTCTGCTCTTGTGGCAACTGTTCAGCGTGTTTAAAAAAAAAAAATTAACACTGACAAACATTACTTGTTTCTGTGGTTGTCAACATTTAATTAAGCAGGGCCGCTACATCTTAGGATGTCACTGTTTTGTACATGTGCGATAAAAGGTTCAGATGAAAACACTGTACAATTAGTTTGCATAGAGAGAAAAAATGACTTTTGCCGATGTCTACAATAGACAGTTTAGAGAAATAAGCATTTTGTGTTTAAATTGTGCTCCTTAGTATTTTAAACAGATGGCAATGGCTTCCCTCTTGATTATAACTTTGAGGCATGCTTTGCTAAATGGAATCAGCGGGGGTCATTAAGGTCCCATTTGATGTATCAGTATTATAAAAATACCATGTTAATTATCCTCAAACGTTGCAAGTTACCTCCATTTTTCTGCAATCAGAAGATGAGAGAAACCCTGCGAAGCAAATTAGTCCTAATTGAAAGAGGACTGATTAATATTTAAATAAGGCATTGTGTGAGGGATTCTGCCATGAGAAAAATAGGCTGAACATCTGAATTAATTGCATAGCAGGTTAAATTAAATTTCATATAATGGGTTGGAAGATGAGTTGGCACAGGGCTTTAGCAGGGAGCACAATGGCTGAAATACCAGTCTTTTCTTTCACTCTTGGCTGAATTCCACCGAGGTCCTTGTAGCCATTACCTCTTTGTTGTCTCTCTTTCAATGCAAACAAAGGTACTAACAGAAAATTGCTACCACATTTTTAAAAATGTTAATCCTTTTTGGGAGACAGCACCTGTCTACATTTTCTCCATTTCTCTTCCACCTTGGCTATAAAATTGGGAAACATTAGTATCTTTTTGCCTTGCCAGGTTTAATGAGGATTGATGTCATAAAATGCTAATGGCTGGAATATAGTTAGAATTGTGCTATTAGTGGGTTATCACTGTCTGACATTTTCACTGCACCGGAGCATGCATGTGGAGCCTGTTGAAAGTGATTGGGTTACTTAAGGGTCCCTGTTAGGGATATTTAATCCAACATAAATTACTTATGCACTTTGTTAGTGTTCAAAGGAAGAGTGTCACGTTGTACATGCTGGCAGTTTTCCAGTCAAGAGCTGTTAATTACTGTACAGCAAGTGAATACATTTTGTGGCGATGGAAGTCATGGGGGTGGGGCGGGGGACTGTATCTATATTTCATCTACCCAAAAACGAATAGATGAGAGTGTATAGCAAAAGAAACAGACCCAAGTCATTTCTGCCCTCAGGAATTAGAGCGCCATTTGTTTTCATTTTGAAAATAAAAACAAATGACAGCATGATTCCCTCCGGGGAAAAGGGACTTTAGTTATAAAGATTTCCTGCCCCGGAATGAGCAATTATCTATTAATATGCTGTTAACAACCAAATAAATTTTCCAAATCCTCAGCTCAAAATTTTACAACTTGGTGAAACTCGAGGTGTGCAGAGATAATTATTTGCTAATCAAACAGAAAACTATAGCAATAATAACAAAATTTAAAATGTCTTATGACTAGCATGCTGTCTCTAAAGTTATCTGTTAACAAGCTTCGGTAGATCAGATACTAACTTTGTAATTAACTTTTTAATGTAACTTTATTACATAGTAATGTAATATTGTTTATATTAACATCAGTTATGGAATCTGCTATTATTTGAAAACCTAAGTGTAAAACAGAGAAGTTCTTTCAAAAGATGTAATTTTCCCCTTGACTGCCATTGCAGCCAAGTAAAGGAGACCTCTGGTATTATTTAGAAAAATGCTCACAGGTAATATATTTATATTTGATGTCCCAGTACTGTTCATTTGCTGAAATAGCCAGGAGCATATATCATGAATTTTTTGCAAACAATCCATTTTCTGTGTCTAAGAGATACAGAAATACACACTCTGTAAGCCTTTGTAAAATAACCCTTTTTCTGAATTATGGCTGGGAACAAAGAACATTTCATTTTTGTAGTTCTTATTATAGCCCTCGGTTTTAAATTAAGAGTTAGAAATATGTGTCTAGCATATTTATAAACTTCCTTTTAAAGAGAAAAATAATAACTTTACTTTCTTACTGAGAGATGATGTGAAGCATGGCTGGGTCAACCATGTGCTGTTGTTTTAATAACAGAAATAAAAATGTTTTGATTAGCAATATTAAAAGGAATTGCTATTTCATCCAAACCCATGGTAACAGATACAAGTCCATAGAGTTCATTGTAATGCTTAGTGTATCATCTGTTAATGAAGTTATGCTTCGAAAGATTTCAAAGATGTTTCTGCTTTGAACAGAGTTGTAAGAGCTGATGTTGGGGAGTTGATGCCTAATAATTCACATGGGATAGCAGTGAAATATGAAGCCCTCCTAAATTTAACTGGCTAACAAGCACACGAACAAAGAGCAGTAAGTCACAGTTCTGCAAGAAGGGATCTATTACCAAGTTCAAATATATAGAAGTCTCTATCCATCTCATGATGAGGATCATATGTATATGGGTGACTCCTCATAAGGCTAAGGGGAGTTCACCAGAAATATCCTTTGTGCACTTCTGGGCAATGGACCAATCTCCTGAGTGTATTGTGAGTGATGAGACATTTCAATGAGGTCCATAAAAAATCAGATTGAGCAAAGGTAATAATTCCTTCATAATTGGCTTAATGATGAGAGGGAACATGAAAAGTTATAAATCTGTGCAACAAATCAAGAATGTTTTAGAGAGGTACTTAGACTCAAACCAGTTGCTGCTGTCAGCCAGGAAGGTGGTTTTAGAAAGAGACCCTTTCCATACTTTACATCCTCTCTAACGCAAAATTAAAACAAACCTGTTCGTGTTACAAAAGGATGTCGCATATGACTAACAGAAACAAAGACAATAAACTGCAAAAATATCTGCAAATTTCAAAGGTCCCATTTTTTAAATCTGAGGTGCAATTAAAGGATGATGGCATGGCATATAAATCTAACATCTCTTAGATACATAGATGCATCTGTAATATATATATATATATATATATATATATATGCACTATATATATATATTTATGCACTATATATAGTACATATATGTGTGTGTATTTGTATACATAACTTTATATACTATTAAACTTTTTGTGTTCATATGTAAAATATGTATGTATACATGCATATATGTGTATACTGTATCTTATATAATAAAGAGGTAATATGCAAATTGACCATCACTCCAACACACAAGATGGCCACCCCCATGTGGTCAAAGATAGCAGCCACAAGATGGCCTGCAGGGGAGGGCAGTTAGGGGCAATCAGGTCAGCCAGGGAGCAGTTAGGCATCGATCAGGCTAGCAGAGGAGTGGTTAGGGGGTGATCAGGCTGGCAGGTAGAAGTGGTTAGGGGCAAGCAGGCAGGCAGGCAGGCAGGCAGGTGAGCGGTTGGGAGCCAGCAGTCCTGGATTGTGAGAGGGGTCCCAGATTGGAGAGGGTTCAGGCTGGGCTGAGGGACACACACCCTCCTCCCCCGTGCATGAATTTCGTGCACTGGGCCTCTAGTAATGTTATATTAAAAATCTGGAGCCTTCTGATTACCAGTGTTTACTCACCAGTTCTGTTCCAGAGTCTAGGACTAGGCAATCTAGGAAAGACTTTTAACATTGAAGCATTTAGTTTTAGCCTGCACCCAGACTATTTCTTTAACGGATGTAGTTTTCACTGTGAGATCACAAAGGAAGTAGTGCAAAGGTGCAAAGAGGGAATCAGCAATGGATGGTCATGAAGCCTTCAGCAGTTACCACTCCCACCTTCTTTACCCTCTTCTCATGCTTTCTGGCTTAATCACAGGGGCATTGGTTTTTGTTTTGTTTGTACAGTAATTCTGTGTCTGTATTAAATTGCCCCATGTTCTCATGGCAATTTTGCATCCAGGTACTTGGTGCTCTTGAAGCAAGGGAGGCAGATAACGAACACCTGTTCAAGATTGGAACTTAAGTGAAATTTCTTTCTTTCTGGCAACTTGAAACTTTGAGCAGTGAAATGATAGGATCACTCCATCCAGTACATGGTATCTGACTGTCACTCAAGTGGCAAGTGCTGTTAATCGCATTTCTCAATGTCCAAGGGTTACGGGCTTATAGAGCTGACAATAATAGTGGATTCTAGATCTTGTAAGCTTTCTTATCCAAACCCAGATTGCCAAAGGAAAATAGCTCATTTATCAGATTAAAGGAAGACCTTGCAGAATCTATAGCCTGCGTTGTGCAGTGAGTGCACACATGTGTAGGCTGGAAAAGTGACAGGTTGATATTCACCCCTCTCCTTGTATTGCTACTGTTGAAAAAAGTGCGGTACTTCTATTCACAGCTTCCTGAATTTCATGCTTCTGTTGCTTTACTTATATGTGACTCTCAGGCTTTCCTATTGGTCCATGGCTTTGCTGATCACTAGCACCATGCCCTCTAAGATGCCAGCAGCATACTGACATAAGCCATCAAAATGATGTAGAACTGTGGACTATGCAGAAAAAAAAAGCAGAGTGAAACTATATACAGATATTGTGCAGTTTCAATATTATTAATGTGGGGCAATTTAACGTGTTGAATGAATGACTGAATAAATAAGTAAAATTAACTGAAGCAAATCTAAAACTCATTGATGCCTTGAATGAGTGAAGATTGAGTGTGTAACCTTGTATCTCTTTTTTTTTTCCACTCTTGAAATTTACACCTTCATAGAGTTGTGCCACATCTGTCATAACCAATTTAATTTTGTTCAGTCAACATTTTTGATCACCAATTGCATGCTTGGAACCTCATTAGTCCTAGAGGTAAAGTTGGATAAAGATCTCTGCCCTTGAAGAGTCCTCCTACTGGGAGAGGAAGTCCTATGAACATAAGATGGAAACTACCCCCCATTAAATGCAGTAATGATGAGTATAGAGCCTGAGAGGAAGGCACATAGTCCTGCCTGAGGAAGAGAAAGCTGGACGGGTGCTGAGAAGATGGAGAACAGGCAGATTGAGAGACTTGGGGAGAGGGCAGAAGGGCAGCATCAGAAAAGGCGTGGGGAACGGTATTGGATATTCAATGGCAAAAGCAATAAAATTGGTGTGTTTAAAATGCAGCAGCATTTATAGAGTTACAATAGTTGCAGAGGAGGCTAGAAAGGTGGACTGGGATTGAGCCATGAAGATCCTGTGCCTGGTTATTAAGGAACATCTAAGGAATTAAATGAAATACAAAGCTGGTGAATTTGTAGAAAAACTCACTATTTCTTCTTTTTCTTGATAAATCCTCCCCCCTCCCCCAACACTCATCTTACTAATAAAAGTCTAGGTGATCCTCACACTGTCATGCCATCACGCTGTCACAACATGGCTGCGTGCACAGCAAAGGCGGGGCCCGGCGGCCACTCCTTTTGGCTTCTACCAGGGTTCCCACATCCCCATGCCTACCGTGGAGGTAGGACCCCTAGTTCTAGCCTACCTCTTTGGGGCAGCCCATTGTGGAGTCCCAGATGGGTGGGTGGGGCCTACCTCTTTGGGGCAATTGGTCATGGGGCTCTCACATTGTGAGAGGGCACAGGCCAGGCTGGGGGATTCGCCACCACACACACATACGTGCATGAATTTTGTGCACCAGGACTCTAGTACAGATACATTGCACTGAAATACCACTTAAGAAAGAGCATAGAATTACTGGAATCAGGTAGATGCATCCTGGGAGAAGACTTTAAGATCTTCTGGCCAGAATGCAAAACCTACACAAAATACTGGGTGACTTGTCCAAAGCTGCAAGCTAGGTGCCATCAGGGCTGGGCCTGGTCCTTGGAGTCCAGGTCAAGTATAGTTCCTACTCTATCATGTACTTAATAATTTTTAAAAAATATAACTAAAAAGTCGTATTGCTTAAACTTTTTCCACTGAGTATCTTTTTATATAAAAAGAATATGAAACTAGAATACAATCCTTGTAGTCTGTGCAGTTTCACAATGGTAGAAATCTGTTGCTAGAACTTCCTTAAAAAAAACAAAGGAATTTCAATGGCTACAATCATCTTCTGCTAACAGTTGATACTAAAAAACACTTTGCTATCTTTAATAGTCCCATTCATTGAAAACTTGGACAATCTTAACTTGTTTTGGGATTTGTAGCCACTTGAATATTCTTTGCTTGAAAAACAAAATGGATCTTTGGACATGTTGTTGTTTCTCTAGATTGTATGAGCTAATAACACCCCCATTTTATTAGAGCTTAGACATGTTTTGGGGGAAGAAGAATAAAACCAAGTACACAGAAGTTAGTTTTTAAAAAGTAAAAGCCAGAAGAGGTCTACTCCAGGTTATCATGATCTATACACAGACCAGCTGGGTTGGAGATAAGACTCCCTAGACCACTGCATTTAGAAACAGCAAACTATAAGGCGGGCTTTTGGTTACTAGTGTCAGGCCTAGAGCTGACCACAAAAACGTGACAACCTGATAGGAATGTAGGACTCTGAAGAACTTTAAAAGAGCAAACCCATTTATAAGAGGAAGCATAAAGGTTTGTGGTCATTTATACACCACCAGGCACAAACTGAGTAGCCCCTGAAATTATCATTCTTTTATGGCAGATTATAGTAATTTATGCTCCAATAAGCATTCTGATTTATCAAGCGGGGGGGGGGGGGGAAGGGGGGGGGC
The DNA here is from genome assembly GCF_964339955.1 of Pipistrellus hanaki. Taxonomy (NCBI): domain Eukaryota; kingdom Metazoa; phylum Chordata; class Mammalia; order Chiroptera; family Vespertilionidae; genus Pipistrellus; species Pipistrellus hanaki. The sequence goes on from NC_140519.1 coordinate 23,209,568, forward strand.
GGGGAAACCTACTAAGCTAAGTAAGCTTTTTAATAAAGTAGTGATTATATAGTTTGTTTTATAAGTATTTGCATCCAAAATGTTCAGAATGCTTTAAAACATTGTTGTTTCTGAGCTAAAGGCAAAAGATAACTACCCAGACAGTTCATCTCTTAATGTCAAGGAGCCACTCATAAGTCAGATGCTGTGTTAACTTATGTGAAATGACAAAGACGAAGGGGTTTCAGCCTTGCCTTCAGTAGGTCTGTAATCCTGTGGAAGAGACCTCAGGGGTAAGGGAGGAGTAAGTGCAGGGAAAATACTCTCAAACAGGTCCCAGACAGCTGTTTCTTCCTTTTATTCTTTTCTGTTATGATGAGAGGCCCAGTGCACGAATTCATGCATCAGTAAGGTCCCTTGGCCTGGCCTATGGGATCAGGCTGAAACCAGCTCTTTGACATCCCCTGAGGGGTCCTGGATTTTGAGAGGGCGCAGGCCAGACTGAGGGACCCCACTGGTGCAAGATGAGGGCAGGGGAGCAACATGGGAGATTGGCCAGGTTGGGAGGGACCGTGGAAGGGCTCTAGGGCATGTCTGGCCTGTCTCGCTCAATTCCAATTAGTCAGTTCCCAGCAGCAAGTAACCTGCCCCCTGGTGGTCAGTGCACATCATAGCGAGCGGTTGAGGAGCCATAGCATATCATTAGCATATTACACTTTGATTGGTTGAACAGATGACCGGATGACTGGACACTTAGGCTTTTATTACATAGGATTACTTATTCTTTTCATTACCTGAGATGATCTTAACTATGGTCTTGATTAGAGCAACAACTATAAACTCTTGTCTTTCATATGTACAACTTGGAATGCTCTCTGATTTCCCAACAACATAGCTGGAAGTAAGAGTTTACTGAGTTCAAACACATCTCATTTATTTATTTTTTCCAAGCCCAAGCTCTGTGACCAACAAAATGGCCCTCACAGGGACGGGCTACTTTATTTCATGGAGAACAACTCATTTACTGGAAACAACACAATTCATGTTGGAGTCAATATGATTCCCATTTTATGGGTGAGGAAAGTAAGATTCAGAGAAGCTAAGCTAAGTGTTGGTGTTTAGCAGTAGTCTGACTGACAGAACTTCTCACATATAAAAAAACATTACATTAGGGTCCCTTATTTGGAATATAATCAACAGAGCCATGGCCTGGATGAGTCCTGTGACTAAATGGTGGTGGGACTGTGAGCAAGTCCCTAAACCTTGTTGAGTGGGTTTCTCCAACTTTAAAATGAATGGGCTGACTAGGTGAAACACACAATTACAAAAGAAAATCTGTTGTATGATTCTCAAATATTGAAAATCAGAGTTATAGCATACCTTTAAATGACTTCTAGTACAAGCAGTCTAATCAGGTAGTTTCACCGTTCATGAGAATCTGAAGGACTCACACCATTATTTCTAAGATTATGGATTATCACTGTGATAGGCATAGGTAGGGCGTTCACTGTGCACTAAACCAGATTCATAAATTATTCTCAAAATTGTATAAAATGCATGGAACACACAGGAGCTAAGCCGTGGGCTCAAAGGTTTTCACAGAGGCCTTCCATTTCTCAGCAAGATGGGATCTCAAAGCAGGTTTGCTCGACATCATTAGTGTGAACTTCAAAAAATTGCATGGAGGGAGCCATGCACCGCTGAGATTTTCATAATTTAAACATAACTGTCAGTGACAGGAGTTTGAGCTCATAATAGTAGCTAGTTTCCTGCCATTTGGGAATGGTATGTGTGATTTTCATAGATGCTTTTCACCTTTTTCCCCTCCTCCTAGAAGTAGCCAAGGTCTCAATTCCACTCCCCACAACAAGCCGGGCTTTGCTGTCATGTCTCCTGGCAGTGTCCCTCTAGGCAAAATGAATCAACAGTCAAGGCCACAGCATGCAATATTCAGGCCTACCAGCATTTCACACCTAACCCTGATGGTTCACCTGTTTATTTCAACTTCGCTAATCATTTGTCATCATTTTAAAATCCCATGCTGGTGATCTGTTCCCCCCTGAGACATCTTAGGTGATTCCACTTGCTGTATTTCAAGAAGCAGAAATAGTTCAAGAAAAAGCAAATCAATCACCATGCAGCCTAGGAAACAATATCAAGGGTTTGAATCCTGACTTTGCTGTGAATGGCTGAGTGAAGTTAGGGAAGATGCATAACTTCTTTCTTCTTCTGGAAATGGGGTCTAGCAAGCTAGCTCGGGGAGTTGTGTGGACTAAAGGACTGTGTACAAAGCCATTGCACCATACTGGTGTGGGGGCCTTTTGTTGGATTTCCTACATGGATCCTCCCCCTTCCTTAGTGAGATAATTGTGGGTGATGGAAATGAAAATGGCTAAGGGTAAGGATGGAGTACATTCCAATGAAATTCACAAAACTTACTGAATGTAGGTTTAATCCTGTTCCACTGTATCATCAGAGTTTCTAAGTCGTAGTTAAAATATTCAGTCTAACTTAGAGAATCTAAATTGATGTAATGATGGCTCACAAACACCTCCATTTAATCTGGGGTGCAACTTGAATTTCCTAACTAAAAATGGTGAAACTTCAGAGGGTGGGTAAGTGACTCACAGCTTCTGTAATGATCCCTTCTTAGTATACATGAATTACTTGCAACAGAAAATAACACATTACAGATAGACTTTAAAAATGCATTATACTCAGAATGACTATACTACATGATTTGAGGCAGTGGTCGGCAAACTCATTAGTCAACAGAGCCCAATATCAACAGTACAACGATTGAAATTTCTTTTGAGAGCCAAATTTTTAAAACTTAAACCTCTTCTAATGCCACTTCTTCAAAATAGACTTGCCCAGGCTGTGGTATTTTGTGGAAGAGCCACACTCAAGGGGCCAAAGAGCCGCATGTGGCTTGCGAGCCGCACTTTGCTGACCACGGATTTGGGGGATTTCTTTTCTTTTTTCTAAAATAGTAGATCCAAGGGGACTATTGTAGCATTTATCACCTAATAAAATGTAATGAAAGTTTGAGAAACAATTAAGAAAAAGCTAGTATTGCCTGGGTGGTGTGTGGCTCAGTGGTTGCGTGCTGATCTATGAATCAGCAGGTCATAGTTCAATTCTAGGTCCACGCACATACCCCGGTTGCTGGCTCCATCCACCGAGAGATGTGCAAGAAGCAGCTGATCAATGATTCTCTCTCATCAATATATAGAAAAAAGGGAAAAGATAGCATGAACCTAGGTGTGATAGTTAGAATTTTAACCATGCTTTTGGCTCTTTGCATATATTTTTAAAAAATGAAAATAATATAGGCAATATATGGTCATTATTAAGAGCTGCCTATAATAGAATCATCTTGTTTTAGTGTATTTTTTCACTAGTGGAGAAAACCAATGTATTCTTGGACTTTGAACGTCTATGAAATTGTAGTTCCCATAGGGACCTTTCTGTCCTGCAGGATGACCTGCTCCCTAAAGAGACTCTCAGATACGTTTTTCTGCACTTAGAGAAATCCTGTTGCCCAGCAAAATTTCAGAAGTGACCTTTCTTTTCTGACAACAGATGGCAGTGTTTTCAGGGACAAGAGCCGTGAGCTTATTAGCTACCAAGGAATCTTACACAGGGTTTCTCTCTCTTGAACCACCAGCCCTCCATCAGGAGCAGGTACACACGAGAGCAGTTTAACCTCCTAGGATATTGTTTTAACAGACAATGAATTGTTCCCGTTAGAAAGTTTTAGATACATTTTCTGTTGTTACCTTTGTTCAAAGAAATTCGTTTATAAGTTTGCAGTTTTAATAAAACACTATCTCTGTACATAAAATAATTAACATTACCTAAACTATTTTCTACAGATGAATCTTTCAGTAAAGTATAATAGCTGAAAATTATCAAAAGTCTGTAATAGGTAGACTCTTACTCTTAACCTCACTATGCTATCTTCATGAAGGATATGGTAGTACTTTCAGATAAAACTAATAAAAAAAATTCTTAAGATGTCTGATGATGCAATTAGTTGATGCCTTTCCATGTAAGTACTTGGCATTTGATGGTTCTGACAGGAACTATATCTCAAATACTCGATTGTATTAATTTAACAGATATGTGTGCATCGTAGCTGTAGGCGTGGCATGAAAGCTATGTAAAAACATTGACTCCGAGCTGGGCCTAGAAAATAGAGTAGGTTTGAGACAGGCAGAGAGGAGAAAGAAATGCATTCTCTTCAGGAAGGAACAGCACAGGTCTCACCAGGGAGATGGGAAGTCCTGGAAGGACAAATACATCAGCTCGTCCCAATGTAATTAAGGAAAGGGAACTAGGAAATGGGCTGGTACCAATTGTGAAGATCCTTGAACAACTCCATGGGCCAATGGCTTTTACAGTAAAAACATAAACAAACAAAACCAGTAGATCCTTTCCTATAAATGAAAATTTGAGTGGAAGCCCATAGTTTAGGAAACAAAGTTGTGGCTCTGAAAGGCTGGTCCTTGAAGCACCTTCATAAAATTCTTAGCACTGTCTCCTGAGCTCAGGGCAAAAGCAACCTCCCAGGCAAGATATGCATTCACTCATTGTTTAGTCATTTTACAAACTGAGTACCTACTATGTGCCCTGCAGTTGTTTTATAAGTGTATTTATTTAATGTTGACACTTGTAGGGAAATACGATCCATTGCAAAGATACAGGCAAGGTTCATTAGGTGAAAAATAGTTTGCATAGCAAGGTCACATAAGTATGATGTAACTAAACTGTAGGACCTTACATACACTGTCCATTGAGTAAAAGAATAATCTATAACAATTCCCAAGCAGGAAAACACACATAGCATACATATACTCTCATTTCATTTTCTGTAGTTAAATGCACACACATACATGCACACATACATTGGTTTATCTAAACAGTTGTGTACCTACATGAAAAGGAGCAATCCCATTAAGTTACAATTTTTTTTTTCTTATTTTACATAGAAACATTTTCGACTGAGACACAGATTAAAATTTCATTTTTGGTTTGGCAGTCATCTTTGTATTCGCTTCAACTTGCCACAGCGGTTTGTGTCTGCTGTGTGAGAAGGAGAACGCCTGTCCTACTTCTGTCTGTTTGCATTATGCTGCCTGCCCTCGGCTGCGTGCTTGTTCCTTCTGTGCCTCGTGGGACATGAAAGGCTCTATAATTATTCCCACCAGATCAGGGTTGTAGTTTTTTGGTTTGTTTTTTTGTTCTACTCAATTGTTTGCTAATAACCTGGCCTTATACTGAAAGCTACCAAATATCTTATCTAACCAGGTACATTTAAACCCTGGAGAATCCTGAGGTTGTTAATGCACTTTATATCCTTTTTCTCGATAATGTAGTTATCTCTCCATTTTAGGACACCTTCTCTAATGTTTATATTTTGACTATTAAAGAAAGCAAATTAATTTTCAATGTTTGAATCCCCCCCAGAAAGGCATTAACTAGAAACATCTGAGTAAAATCGGGGTGAGAAGTGGGACTTCCTAGCTCCCCGTGGGGAAGCCGAGTCAGCCCCCATTCCCAGCATGTCCTGGACCCCCTCAGCCACTCTGAGCTCATCAGGGCCTCCTGCCCAGGCCAGGAGCTGGAGAAGCCCCGGGAGTGTGTGGACTTAGCATCCTTTTGTGGGGCACAGACCCCGGGGAAGTACTGCTATAAAGCAGCTCATTGGCCTTTGTGTAACCTGGCATGGCCTAACCTGTTTAACCTGCTTAAGCCTAGAACGCACTTTCAGGCTGTGGAACCCACTTTTGGAAAATTCTAGAATTTTCCTGATCCTAAAATGGAACATGAAGTCCCTTCAGAATGGCTAAACTCACCTGCCAGGGTAAAGGGTTGGGGTGGGGGGCGGCTGGGGTGGGGGTAGGGTGGGGGTGGAGAAGGACAGGAAGAGCAATACCCACAACCTGCCCACCAGTGGCACCCCCTTTTCGGCAACAGGGCATTTGTTTTGAGAACTCGCGTCTCTGTGACATTACTGCAATAGGCGATAGGGTGTAAAATAAAGCCTGCTTGCCTTAAAATGGTATCATTGTAAAATGGTTGACAATATTTTGTCGACAAGTGTGACCCGAATCCACTGAGTCTTTGCTTGAAACATATGGCCCTTCATGAAAATAAAACTTAGTTTTTTTCCCTTAAGATTTGCAAAGTGAAAACTTTCTGACAACAGGGAGTCCAAAGAGGCACCCGGTGCCCATGGCTGGCCATTGCGGTTTCAGGCACAGGGAGAGGTTCTCTCTCTCTCTCTCTCTCTCTCTCTCTCTCTCTCTCTCTCTCTCTCTGAACACATAAAGGTAAGCAGTTGAGAGAGGATGGAAACCAACTGTTTTTCCATTCACCTTATTATTGAGCTGTGGTTTTAGAACTTCCGCTTTGTTATCAGGGGATCTTAACTAACAGCTTCAGTTAAAAAGGGAGAAAGAGTGAACATTAAAAAGTGCAGAAAAATAGTTGCAGACACCTGCTCCGAGTTCGTCAGATAATATTAAGAATAATATTACCTGGTAAATGACAGTTTAAAATGGGAGTGATGAAAAACATGTCTTCTTATATTTTCTATCGTGTAGTTAATGTCCTTATTCTTATTGATTCGTTTTACTTTGTCTTAAAGAGCATGTGTCTTTTTTTCTCAAGATGTACATCACCTAACAGGTGTCTAATAACGAAATTTACATGAAAAATATCTCAGAGGCATCCTTAGCAAAATCATTCACTACTAGTTCAAAACAGACATCCAAGCTTTACAATTAACCAGCAAGACACACATGTTATCCTGTCTCCCTTTGGGGACCATACAGTGCCTCCGGGAGCATTCTGAAAGAGAGTGGAGAGAGCTGAAGGAGTCAGTGGAAATCTCTGTAATGCATGATGCTATTTTAAAAAGAGAGCAAGGAAAAGAGGGAAGGAAGAAAGGCGGGGAGGGGGAGAAAAATCAAGGTACAATTTACATAGGCCTAGTGTCTTCAAAATCCACTTAAACATGGAATTTGAAAGATAGTTGAGAAAGCTGAAGGAATTAGTAAAAATCTGTATGGATGCACAATGCTATTGGAAGGAAGGGAGGGAGGGAGGGAGGGAGAGAGGGAGGGAGGGAGGGAAAGGAGGGGAGGGAGGGAGAAAGGAAGAAAGAAAGGGAGGGAGGGAAAGAGGAAGGGAAGGAGGGAGGGAGGGAGGGAGGGAGGGAGGAAGGAAGGAAGGAAGGAAGGAAGGAAGGAAGGAAGGAAGGAAGGAAGGAAGGAAGGAAGGAAGGAAGGGGAGAGAGAAAGAAGAAAAAGAAAATCAAGTCACAATTTCCGTAGGCAATTAAACAAATTTCACTTAAACACGGATTCCTAAGCAACATGACAATGCCACAAAGCATACGTGCCTTGCAGCCCACTAAGGGTTTCTGTGCAGAACGTCATACACCGCCCTCATCCCCGGTGGTGGAAGCAGGCCCTCTGTGCCGGTAGCCGCCTGGTGGAGGCAGCATGCCTCCCGGAGGTGAAGGGCAGACTCTTCAAGGAGGCAGGCAGCCTCTCCTCCCGGTAGAAGTGTCGATGCTGCGCACAGTAGAGAAGCAATATAGACATCTTCAGCCAAGAGTTATTAACCTTCACGCTAGAGGAGGTGATGGATAATATTTGGATTGGGAGAATGAACCCAGAGCTCTGCCAGTCTCACACTCCACAAGGCTATAAAAGTCAGACGCGGAAATATGTTAGTGAAAACTCGGAATCTTAGACAGGGAAAGCAAATGGACAGGAATCACGCAATAAAAAAATAATTTATTCATACAAACAGAGCTTATTTTGCCACATAAGCTTTCAATGGCCTTTTCCTCCGCAGCTAGTTTAGATCCAATTGGACACAATGAATGCCTTGTGACAGGGCCTGCGTTGGCTTTGTGATTGGGAGCAAAAAGCAGAAAGCTACCCTCCACAGTCCCGGCATGGACACATGATCTCTGCTGATTGAGTCGACATGATACACAGCAGTTTTATGTGATCATATTTATTTAAAGGCGCGATTGCTTCTATTAGGAGCATAATTGCTTATGGAACCATTTATTGGCATTTACTATTTAGTTGATCCATAATTCTCATCAATGCTCTTTCTGGAAATAGACCTTTGACACTTGATTATATATAACACAGTGCATATGCATTGTGTTTGTCTATATGTAAATGGGGGAAATTACACGGGTATCTTTTTAAAAAAAGAGATGGCTCTAGATTTGGGGGTAAAGTGAGTTCTGTAAATAAAGTTTGCGCATAAAAAAAAATGGCTTATTTTGCCGTGGTTATTACCAAAGAGCCCCGGCTTTGTGACTTAACCTGCAATAATTGAAGTCAGCAGTGCCTGTCTTCGAATTCCTGTGTATTCCCTGCCCTCAGTCGTTCTTTGCACACAGTAGGGACTTCAATGTTGATGACGAGAAGCAATATATTCCGAGAAGAGGAGACCAGTTTAGTGACTGAATTCCACTAAAAACTGAAGTCTTATAAATATGGATTTCTTTAAACTAATTTGTTATTTAGGTCATCAATATTAAACAGCCTGAGAATGGCCTGCTAGAGAGATTATCTTTTAAGAGCACAAAAACCGAAGCTGAGGAAAAAGAAAAAAAAAAAATTAGTACCGTAGTACCCAAGCATTTTTCTGTGTTACCTTTAATGCTAACATTTAAAGAATGGCAGCTATAGAGAAATCTCAAATGACTAAACCGAAAAAGCCTGGCTTTCTCCTGAACAAATGTGCATGGCCTGCTACTTCTCTGAGCCACATAATCACTGTGTTACATTCAAAGAGTTGATTTTCCCCCCACTATTTTATTATTATTATTTTTTTAGTTTTCATTACACGTTTTTGTAATCATTTTCATACTGTTTGTTTTTATCTCGGGGTTAGTCAGCTATTTATTTCATTAGCATCAAGCAAAGCAAACCAACAGATAACTGTCTCTTTCTTTCTTTCTTTCTTTCTTTTTTTTTTTTTAAAGAAATCTATGTCTTTTATAATCATTTCTTTTTTAATAAAGTAATGCATTTACATTTTATAATCATAATCATGAAATTGCAAATGAAATCAGTTCTAGAAAGATTAATTCAGCCGTGCTCACAGCTGTGAAGATTGTGGAAATAAATATCATTTTGCAATAATGTATTCCTGACAAAGGGCATAACAAAAGAATGATTTCTATTCAGAGATAGTGGGTATATTTATTTTGCATGTTGGGGGAGGGGCGCGCAGCTCTAGCTTTCCGACCCTGACCTAGTTTTGCAGCTGCTTATTATTCAGCTATATGTTTGAGAAATCTCTGTAATTTAATTTGGCATCCTCTTCTGCATGTCTGATACCTAGCAGTAGGTGCTCACGATATTAGCAATGTCCCATGTTGAATCGTATTTATTTTAAAATATCCTAACGCACTCATAACTCAGAAAGAAAGTGTTAATTGTTACTAGGGAACTGCCTGATTACAGACTTGCTGTCCCGTCCAGGGCCCTGCCATAATTAGTAACCACTGTTGACATTTAGATTTAAATTGAATTTTCTTCTAATTAAACCCAGAGGGGGTTGATCCTCTCAGATGTACAGGTTAATAAAATTAGTCAGAAACTGTTAAACAGTAAGCTGAATTCTCCAAGAGAGCTTTCCCGATGTATTGTTAAGAATTCTGTAATTAATATTAAAAGCATTCATTACATGTGAATTGTCTTTTCCTGGTTGGAGTTGCATACGTTTTGTAGCAGTTATCTCTTCCATGAGACCTGTTTCCTTTGATAACTGCAGTATTCCTAATTTCTCTCATGTTTGTAAATTTAGCATTATAAACACCATCCCCCCTGTCCCATTCCGCTATGCATAATTCACACCACCATTATTCTAGGAGTACCCAATGAATAATAATAAATGCTAAAAATAAATGCAGTCGTGGAATGAAATTTTGGTACCTCGGATGACTCTTAACTGCTCTCTATTTGTCACTGTCCTTGCAACAAAGATATTTAAGCTTTGCGCAGGTCAGCAGCATTCCCATCAGTGTATTTTTCTCTCTCCTCCTCACAAGTTTTGACATAACAGCAAGCTTCCATTTGGATTGCTTTGTCCGGTGAGAGGAAGCAGTTTCCAGTCCCAGCTACAGTGTAGATTCTACATATCCACAGAAGCTTTGATTCCTCCTCCCTTCCTGAGACTTGGGGCATTTTAAAAAAAATATATCAACTTTCAGTATGAACATAGACTGATGGGAAAATTTCAAAGGGTTACTGATGAGAGATAAAGTGAATCTGGGATACTACGAGGATGCATCCAATGCTAACCTTTTGATAGCATCTGCATCTAAAATAACTTTTAAGGAGCAAAGCCTTAGCTGCTCTCATCGTTGTTGTGTGTGTGTTTCTAAAATCATTAATTGGTTATGTACCCCCACAGAATAACATATTGTCAATTTCACCATTGTGCCAGAGTCTTGTTTTCAATATACCAATAATAGGTTTATACCTTAATACTTAATAAATAACACTCTCTAAATATGCGGGTGATTACAGTTCCTTTTCTAACACAATGATGGTTTCCCTCCTCTCCCTCCAACCCCCTGTAATAAAACCATGTAATCGATAATCCATGGTGCTAGTCACCTTGGGATAATGGCTTTCAGAAAGAGATTCCTATAGGATTTGGCAAGGTGCTTTAATGTTCTCCTTACCCTCAAGAGAGAGGCCCAGCTATTTTTATAAAATGTTTCTTAATTTTCTAATCAAAACAAATGGAAGGAAACAACACGACTGCATTTTTCTTACTCAGTCTACTTAACTCCGTGGAATGAATAGAAAAGGTTTCCAGTCACAGTTAAGTTCAGGTGGGAGACACTGGGGGCAGGGTGTGCTCAGCACACACGTAGTCATGTCTCACGCAAGCTGATCTGAGCATTAGAACTGAAAGCCTTCAAAAACTTGTTATGGAATGATTTTTTAAAACAAAATCTGAAACCTCCTACCTACAACTTTGTGGCTGCAGTACCTTAGACATTTGATGGGAGCCCTGTGTGACCAAAATCCAAAGTAGGATCTTGCTTGGCATTGAGTCCTGTGGGACTCTAACATCCAGGGCAGGAGCAGAGGGTGTATATGAAGACAAACATCAGCATGTCTCTGGGACGGAATAATCCTCACCTGCTGGATATCTTAGAATTGAGACAGCATTGCTGTGCCCACAGTTGCATGAAGGAATAAACACGAGCTGTTAGTTGTAAGCTTCAAACACCACCAGGAGCAGAATCGCCAGCATATTGCAAAGGACTGTATTTCACAGGGTTAACCACAGGTTTAATGTCTGTGCCACCAGTGTTTCCCGACTCAGTTTCTCTGAGGGTCTTTTTCAGGCTGTGGGGACAGATGTGGTGCAGCCAGAGCACCCTGCCTGGGAACCCGAGCTTCTGCTGGTCTCCGCTGGCCAACTGAGCACACTTAGAGACCAGTCATTTCCCTCGCTGCCTTCCAGCTGCCTTCTGGGTAGAGGGGAGAGGCAGTAAGCTCCCTTGCCCCCTGATGAATCGATAATTTTTGAGTTCAAAGAGAAAGTGAGATATTTGCAGAAAGATGATTCTTTAAAAAAAAAAAAAAGTGCAGTGATCATGGCCTCTATTTTATTAAGGAAAGCTAAAATGAATATGAATCAACTTCCTAATTGTATTCCAGTGGTTATATCTCCAGAAGCCTTTTCTAGAGTGAAAACAGCATCCTGATTCTGACTTTTGATTGAATATTAATTTCTTTTCTAATAAAAAAGGTTATTTCCTGGGCGATCTGATGTTGAGCTTTTGAGGCCTCTTGCCAGCCCGGGTTAAGTTCTCCACGGGCACATGCTGGCTCTGTGGGAGTGCCCGGGTCTCTTCAGTCACCTCCCTTACGTGTACCAGGACCTTGGCCTCTCTTGCCCAGTTGCTTCTTCCTTATACCCCTCCCAGTGTTCCCAAGGTGTGCCCCAAACTTGTTGCCGAAATGCCCATTCCTTAGAGTCACCCCATCTCTTCCCCAAACATGGGGTCAGACTCTAGTTCCAAACTATTCATAATCAAAGGTTCTCCAATTGCCTTGAATCCCAATATCAGATTGTTTATTGGTTGACTTCACCATCAAATTTCTACGCTTTAGAGCAGGATTGTAGGTCATGTATGCATTTTTGCTATGACCACATCAAAGCAACTAAAGGCTGATTTCATTTTGCTGAGAGGGGGTAAGGAGGAGGAGGAGGGGGTTCTGTAGCACCAGGTGGCTTAACTGGACCCAGGGATGATTCAAACTGTTACGATCGCCGAAACCGGTTTGGCTCAGTGGATAGAGCGTCGGCCTGCGGACTGAAAGGTCCCAGGTTTGATTCCGTTCAAGGGCATGTACCTTGATTGCGGGCACATCCCCAGTAGGGGATGTGCAAGAGGCATCTAATCGATGTTTCTCTCTCATGGATGTTTCTAACTCTCTATCCCTCTCTCTTCCTCTCTGTAAAAAAAAAAAAAAAAAAAAAAAAAAAAAAAAAAAAATCAATAAAATATATTCAAACTGTTATGATGGAGCCATGTCGGAATTGAGTCATCCTGATTTAAATCTGTGTATCTGACCTCACCTGGGCATTTAATGAATTCCTCCAACTAGCATGTTTGTCCCTATCGTGTGCATAGCCAGGGCTCCTTTAAGGGGTGGTATTGGATTGATGTTAAGTCACTGCTTATAAAAGAAAGCAGGTCAGTAGAGCCCAGAGTGCAGGTGGCAGAGAAGCTGAGATATTTGGGTTACTGTCCTGTACCAGACAACAGGCGAGGCGCTTTCAGTCCTCACGCGAAACCCCAGAGGGAGCCGGCATCATTAAGACGGTTGTTGTTATTATCCTCATCATGTCATTTCGGAAACTGATAAGGAGGAGAGGGGAGAGGCTACATACCTCGATCAAAGTCCAGGAAATGAAGTGACAGGGGTATTTTTACCCGGCCCAAGGTTAAAAACTCGTTTGAAAGAAAGAGATGAGCCACAAATACAGATATTTCAGGACACTTGAAAAAGGATTTACTGTGTTTTGTCAACGGAGACTTGCTGCCTCTGGAAAGTGTAGGCTCTTTTAAAAACAAACATCAACAAAAACCCTTCTCTCTCCCTTCCAGGGTTTTTCCGTTAGAGAGCAAGCTTTTTCTGCTGGGTGGCTCAGGGCTGTTCTCCGCCGGCTGTCCCCCCAGCTGAGGCTGCCTCTTTGGGGCGCAGGGATTCCACAGGGAAAAGCTGCTCATTGTGCTTAGGAGACAGAATAGAAATAAGTCGGATTTCCTCCAAGAGAAAGAGTTTTTTGATGGATGGAAATCACATTGGTGGCAGGCTAATCCGTGGTCTCTTTGTTACCTTGGCTTTTGTTAAATAACGCCCAGCGACTACCTGTGTCTCTGTGTTCTTCAGATAAATGATGTGTCATTGACAACACTGACATGTCCCAGGAGCCGCAGGGAAGGGGATCTAAAATACAATATATTTGAAATGAGCTTCATGGTGTTTCCAGGAGTTCTTCCTTCATCCAGGCAGGCTGCCTTTCCCGCAGGCGCTGGCTTGGTTTCACTTCGGGGAGCAGAGATGAGAAGCATCCTTTCTCACTCCCGTGACTGCGGAGACTGTGACTCAGCTATGCAAATGGGCGCCCATCCTGCCACCTGGACTTTGTCAGGGAGCCCGATGGCGGTGACACGAACAAGAGTCCTTTGTCACAAACCCTAACCGTCCTCTCCTTTAACTTCCATTTGTTTTTAAAAGGGACTGTGACTGTGGGTGGAGTCTACTTGCATTCCCCCAGTGCATCCAATGGGGGCGATAGCGCAGGCTCATTCCAAAGCATTGCCAAACACATGGTTGGAGTTGATCTTCTTGGTAACACGGCATGGTCGGCATTGTTGTCCCAGTTGTGTGGGAGAGGGCTGTGAGGACTGAGATGCAGAAAAGGTAAATGGCTTTCATCATCTCAAACCGTTATCAGGTGGTACAGCTGGGATCACCATCCCAGTGAGCCCTCTGCACCGGGGTGGGATCCAGGAGGATTGTGGCCGTTCACTGTAAATAAGACCCTCACAGATTGTACGTTTCAATTTTGGTTGGCCTCCTCATCCTTAAAGTTATAGGCAAACGTGAATGTCATCTTGTCCGCAGCTCCCTACCCAAAATACTTTATCTTTTCCAGTTTTTAAATTGGTAGTCTTTTTAAAATACAGTAATAATAATGGTCATAACAATTGCTAACATGTGTGACTTGCTTTTTAAGTGCAAGGCGACTTACTAGGCATTTTATTTGTACTATGACATTTAATATTTGCAATAATCTTTTGCTGAAGTACTCTGTGTGCTCATTTTACTCTTGAGAAAACTCAGGCTTCCAGATTTTAAGTAATTTGTTGCAAGTTTTGGAGAGTTTTTTATCTTGCTTTGTGTGTGAGTGTGTGTGTGTGTGTGTGTGTGACTATTTAAGTGGAAAAACTCAAAAGTGAATCCAAACCAAGATCTAGAGCCAATGCTCATAAATTCTATGATGATTTTGTATCGTAGAGAGATAAACTTTGAAAGATCATTTTTAAAATCAAGAGTGTAATTTTGATTCAACCTCTGTATCTCTCCACTCTTCCAAACCAAACAAAAGCTCCAAATATAAAGAAAACACCTATTTTCCTCCCATGTTTATTCCAAATCTGGATTATAAAGTATTCACAGCTGGTCAGATTTTTTAAATACACTTTTCATTGGCGACCTTCTTGTTTACTTCACATCTTCCTGTTACAATGCTGTAGTGATATCAAATGGCAGCGAAAGCTACAAAATTGGGACTTGGTCACTTTTAATTTTATTTTTCTTTGAAACAGTGACCCATGCTTGTGGTGGGAAAGGAAGGGATCTAAAAGAAAATACTCGACCACGTGGAGAAATAAAAATAAAAAAAAGAAAGAAAGAAATAGAGTGTGGAAGAGAGAAAGAGGTAGAGAGGAAGGAGGAGATAGAAAAACCAGGAGAGCACAGAAGTGGGATTTGAGAAGGGTGCTTACTAAGAAACAAAAAAATTAAAAGGAAGGAAAAGAAGGCGAGAATGAATAAAGGAAGGAAGGAAGGAGGGAAGGAAGAGGAAAGAAAGAACAAAAAGGAAGGAAGGAGGGAGGGAGGAAAAGAGGAAGGGAGGAGGAAAGAAGGGATGAAAAAATGAAATAAAATTTAAGCTATAAAAGAAAGAACTGGAATATAATATCCACTGAAATCTTCCTGCTCCCCCCCCCAACCTTCCTTTTGTGTTCCCCAAGAAAAAGCATTGTTTATAGCTTTAAATCAAGCTAACTGAACATTAGCCATGTACAGATTCTGTTAAGAAATTCACTTACTGACGGCCATATTTCATAGGGCAGATTGGCAGTGAAATTTCCAAGGGAAAATGTCCCAAGACAGCCACCATGAGGAAGCTTCTGTCTGGGGGAGGCCACCACATTGAGAGACTTCTCTTGGAGTGTGCCATTTCCATTGAGCTCTGCAGGACTTTGGGCTAGTCATTAAATCTCATGTCATTTCTAGAGCAATGACTCTTGGTGGTGGTTGAAGTGGGAAGGGCAGGGGGCGTTTCTGTTTGCAAGGATCCGCCTTCAGATGAAGGAGCACCAGGCCTGATGCTTCAGAGCCCTTTCCAGGCAGAGGCCAGCCTGGCAGGCATTCACCAACAGGCAGCTGCACACCCCTCTGCCAGGGGGAGGGAGAAGCTCCGGTTGTTTGTCTTTATGGGAAGGTGGGTGCATTCAGGGGGACTCCCCCTCTTTCTTTATTTATCCGCTTGTCCATTAGTAATCTTGTCACCCAGGCAGCAATGGAAGCCTGCACAATTTCTTTAGGATATTGCATTCTGCCACTAACTTAGCTTCAAAATGTAGAAAATTAAGATAACGGGTAAATCTGGATATAGCATAGGCCTCTCGTTCAAACAAATGCACAGGCAATGTGCCCCGTCTCTTACCACTTGACCTGGGGACACGAAAAATCATTCCAATGAAAGCTGTTCTCATTTGACAAAAAAGAGACTTTTAGTAAAAAGAATAATTTTTACTATAAAAGAATAATTTAATCTATAAAATCTATAAAAATGAAAAAAATGTTTAGTAAACTTTATCTGTTATGAAGATCCAAACCATGGGTTCTACTTTAAAAAAAAAAAATAATAATAATAATAATAAGTGCATGGGAAAAAATCATGCTAAATTTAAAGTACCTACAGTCTTCCTAAGAAGGAAATCTGTTCCTCATTTAGGTCATCAGTTCTGTAGCTGAAAACCTTCCACCCTCTTAGGTAAACTTCCCAAAGGCTGTTATCACATACATCAGCCGTGTTCTGAGCCCGGCAGTTTAATATCTTTAGACAATATTTAAATGACGTCAGCATATGCTACAGTTTCGTGGAGAATGATTGATCAAGCGTGCCAAAAAGTGTCAGCAGTACTTTTATTTACTTATTCACGTATTTATTTTTTATATCACCCCACAGTGTTCCAGAAAGAATTGAAGGAGATTCCATTGTGCATGCAACAATAGGTTTCCTTCCTTTTGAAATTGCGGTTTGGTAGTAAACAAGTTCCATTAATCAGATATCATTATTCAATTGTGTTCATTGATTTCCATCCCCAACTGAATGTTTCAGATCCCTTCATCGTTTCTCTGAACACTGTCCTTAGTTTACATCTTTGGATGGACTTTTGTTCTTAGACTCCGGTAACTGGTATTTAGCCCCATAAAAAGTTACACATGTTACCTTCTGCTGAAAAATTCATAATGCACTGCTGTTTATATGTGACATTACTTTTTTTTTTCCCTACCAATTTTAGACATTCCCAGTAGGTTAAATTAATTGTTCAAGAAAGAACTTCATGGGACTGTGTCAAATGACAGAATATAATAAAACGATTGCATATTTTTAAAAATATATATTTTATTGATTTTTTTTACAGAGAGGAAGGGAGAGGGATAGAGAATTAGAAACATAGATGAGAGAGAAACATCAATGTGCCCGCAACCAAGGTACATGCCCTTGACCAGATTGAACCTGGGACCTTTCAGTTCGCAGGCCAACTCTCTGTCCACTGAGCGGAACTGGTTAGGGCATATTAGTCATTCTCTCTATCCTGTTTTATAACCTCATCCCCAGAATACTCTTGATGGTAAAGAAAAATATATGATTAAATATATAAGCCAACTTCTGTGGGGGGAAAAAAAAAGGTTGCATAATTGAAAAAAGAATTGTGACAACTCCCTACTTTCCAGTCGAGCAGTGGTGATTACTGACTGCCGTGAGAACATGTGGGAAGGGGTTTGTTTTGTGGGTGCTGGGAGAATGCACGATTGGCAGGCCCAAGTGGTTTGCTCAGGGATGTCTATCTTTTCTGAACCTTTGTAGTCCAGGAATTTGCCCAATTCCAACATGATCCAACCCATCAGCGAGTGTGTACTAAGCTCATGCCTGACTCGGCTGCATATGGTAGTTAGGAAGGAGGCTTCATGGAGGAACTGGAAAGCAAGCATTAGAAGACAAGGCAAAAACACCTGTACTGGATGGAGTTTTCTTTTCTCCACGATCCTTTTTGATCTGGAGGTCTAGGCACAGGGAGATCCCCATTCATTCTACATTTTGGTTAACTTATTACAATGAGCTATGTCAATCTGGTATCTCAAGAATTACAAGTCAGTGGTGTACCGAGGGACAAAGGTAAATATTATGTTCAAGGGAAGGTAGCTGGTCTCAAGTTCAATATGTAATGAATGTTACTAGATGGTGAGACACACACTAGGTCCTTTGGGAGAAATATAAAGTATAGAGAAGCCGTGATACCTGTCCTTGATCCACTTGCAATCTCACACCTTTTTGGTCTTGGATAGAATTACAGGACTCAGATCAAAAGGTCTGAGCATATACCTAAATACAACCTTGTTTTCTTCCCTCCAACCTCTCCTTCCAATGGCAGCATCCATCACAACAGCACAGCAGTGACTTTGCCAAAAGAGGAAGTCAGTCGCTCAGGACATGGGATGATTTTGAAAGCCATTAATAGGACCCTGAGAGTTAATGAAACAGCATTCCGTTTTCCTGAAACTATTTCTTTTATTCTTTCTTGACTTATGTCCAAAGACTCAGGAATCTCACAAGTGTATGTGCCCTCATCTGTGTGCAAAGCCAGAGGCTTAGGAGTTCTATGTAAAACGTTTGCTAAAGAAAAGCATCCCAGACGCAAGGAATCCAAAACTTGAATGTCCAGAGGACATTTCTTTCCTGACAAATGAAAGTGGAATTTATTGTCTGTTTACTCAATCGTTAAGTGGTCTGGAATCCATGCAACATGGTCTCCTTCAGCAAGAGGATATGTCAGGGCGAGCTTTAGACAGTAACTGTGCACATTTGGCAAACTGAGGCAGGAGGGCAGCCAAAGGCTGTGCCTATAATTGTCTGACAAGCACACACCCTGTGGTGGACTGCTTCCCTCATAAAAAGATTTGAGAGAAAGAAAAATGCATCAGTGCTGCTGAGTTAATAGCTTTAAATCCGCCCAGAACAGCAGCTCCCTTTCAGCAGGAGCCAAGGGGCTGGTGGGTATCAGGAGGTTGGGCTTGGAGCTCCTTAGCAGTCCTGTGAGGAGAAAGAGACACAGTGTTTCCATTCCAAGAAGGTTGTCAAGGAACAGGGCTGTCATTTCAGAAACAAGCTTGACCAGCAGGTCTTTCCTCATTGTTTTGTGCTCATAAAAAAAAAAAAATAATTAAAAATAAATTTAAAAAATCATAGAAATTTGGTGATTATGTTGCTGCTTATGTAGTGAATTATACTGGAAAATGATTCAGCTATATTTTGTTGTAATCATTTTTACTTTTCCAAGTTGTTAATGTTATTACTCAACAAGTGAGAAAATGTGATACAATTCCAATCAGTATGTATAGCATCCCATTTGCTTCAATTATTAATTTATTAGAGGCCCACTGCATGAAATTCATGCACAGGTTGGGGATGGGGGGGTCCCTCAGCCCAGCCTGCACCCTCTCCAATCTGGGACCCCACAATCCAGGGGTCCAGGACTTCTGGCTCCCAACTGCCTGCCTTCCTGATTGCCCCTAACTGCTTCTGCCTACCAGCCTGATCATCCCCTAACCACTCCCCTGCCAGCCTGATTGATGCCTAACTGCTCCCCTGCCAGCCTGTTTGCCCCTAACTGCCCTCCCCTGCAGGCCTGGTCACCCCTAATTGCCCTCCCCTGCAGGCTTGGTCACCCCTAATGGCCTTCCTTTGCAGGCTTGGTCACCCTTAACTGTCCTCCCTGCAGGCCTGGTCACCCCTAACTGCCCTCCCATGCAGGCTTGGTCACCCACAACTGCCCCCCCTTGCCGGCCTGGTCTCTCCCAACTGCCCTACCCTGCTGGCCATCTTGTAGTGGCCATCTTGTGTCTATATAGGGGCCATCTTTGTGTTGGAATGATGGTCAATTTGCATATTACTCTTTTGTTAGATAGGATAGGAATTATTACCTTCCTTTGAGGTCTATTCAATATTCAATATGTTTAAACACATAATACATAGGTTGCAATACTTGCTGTAATCATTTTCAATACAGGCTTTTTAAAACCTACCTATGAAAATAATATTATTAGGTTAAGATTACACAAAATAAATTTCTGGAAATAGTTAAATATTAGTATTATTTGTAAACTAAAATCAAAATGTGATCACACATATTCCAGGTATGCTGGATTTCTTTCAATGCTGGAATAACTGAACAAACACTGCTACTTACTAAAGCATGAAAAAGTGTTCTGTTTTATTATTCAACAGTGATAATCAAAATTACTCAGCAATAATAATAATACTCATTATTCAGCATGTGGTCTAGTGTATATGTCAAGCACTATAATAGGTATTTCAAGTGTCTCACCTAATCTTTATGATCAGAATTTTTATCCCATTTTTTTCAAGGGAATTAGCTGATTCCCATAGAGGTTAATAATTTCCATTAATAAGTTGTGGGACCAGGAATCTCATACAAAGATCATGCTCTTTCTCATCTTATTTTATACCTAATAAAAATTTTTTTCCAGTGGATTATAGGTTTCTGGTTATTATAATGCATACCAGTGCTAATGTTCCTATTGTGTTTAAAATGTGTTTCATGTATGGATTAGGGCCATACGTTAGCCCTTAGAATGATGCCTAAAAGCTTGATATACTTACACAATCACAAAAAATTGAGATAGTGAGTTGTGGACATTACTAAAAGTCACCAGTGTGGGGAAAAGATAAAGCTACAGAAAATTGCAGTTGACTGGAATCAAACTACACTAGTTGCTTACAATTGATTGTGCGTTATTCAGCCACAAAGATAAATTAGAACATGGACTGGTGCAATAGAAAAGTGGTTTAGATGTCACAGAGACAGTATGACTATTTTTATCTCTCCGTTGTAAACCATAGCTTACGGTGGCTGAAATGACATTGAACTGTTTTTCTCCTTGATGATTTACAGCCTGTATAGTGCATTTGTAAGAGCAGATGTCACACTTTATGTATTTGAAAGTGTCAAGTCTGCTGACTTATGTCTGAAGATTCTGTTCTGGAATCAATAGAATGTAGTGATTTCCATTTCTTAAAAGTGATTTTCCCAACATCATAAAAAACACAGAGTGACTTTTGGTCATTAGGATGCTGCAGTTAAACTCTTATTTTTGGTCTTGTCCTTTACATACATCATATAGTTGATCATTATTTGGGGAAATCTGATTTGAATGAACAGGGAAGCTTCTGGTGAGCCGACCATCCTGGTGCTTAAACAAATTAAAAATGTTTGCATTTCATCCCAGCCATAGCTGTCCGAAGTCTAAGATGGATTGAGCCAAGGAAAATGCATCAGGGTTTTCATAATAAAAAATTATTCCCAGAAAGTCCACATATACTTTATTCATCCCATATTTCAAATTGATTTTCATTTTACCATTTAGGGTGCAGTTACTCGTAGTCCCATCTTTTAAAAAGTCAAATTTGCATTTAAATAGAAACTGTTTCAATCATTTAACATCCGAAAACCTGAACATTTTATTCATTCTTTTTTTTTTCTCATCTCTTTTCTGCCTTTCACTGTTGAAAAAAAATCTCGTGTTGTACTTTTCCATAATCATCATGAGTTCTGAACTTCCATAAACACTGTAAGCTCCTTCTTCCTTCTGCCACTCATTGAAATGCTATTGCTGGCAGATCTTTGAGCACACAGCAAACTCAGATTAGAACAGAGTAAAACAGGGTTTAAAAAACTTCATAGCTGGCAAGTTTTGGTAGCATGATACTTTCTTCAAGTAGATTTGGAGGAAAAAACACATTTCACTGAATATAACATAAGTAAGCTTAGTAACCAAATAGGGGGGAAAAAGACATTGGAAATAATAACCATTTTAATCATAACAATATCTTTGTCATTTAAAAAAAAACATTGAGATAATGAAGTAATTTTTGTTACCTAGTAACTAATAGTGTAACTGTTTTTTATGAATAAGTGTAAACCTGTAAAAAATATTTTGAAGTTTTGCTTTGATTTTTGTTTATTTAAAATGATTAAATGGCATTTATTTTTTTTAAGAATATGAAAGCAAAGGTCAGTTTTATCAAAATGTAATTAGCTCAGAAACCTCAAGTTAAAATTCAAAAGCAATGATGAAACATGGACTTAAATATAAGGAAATGAAATTTTCCTTGCTAGCAGTTGTAGACATCCATGTGTTTATTTCACTCATTGGAGACACCATTTCCAACAATTTAAGCACATCGAGAAATGGCTTCAGTTGACTTGAACTTATAATGCATTCATTCTGCCTCAAAAACATCTTAATGTCCATGACTGATTTATTACAGGTAAGAATAACTATTTCATAACATTTATCTTATTGTCCATTTATTATATTCTTACTTATAAACTAAAAGAAAAGCCCTATACTTTTCATTCACCTGATAATATTATATACATATTTATTAAGTGGTTAGGAAACCTTCTAAAATATTGGAGTTTCATTTTATGTGCCTGCATTTTTAAGTAAAATATTTTAGTATTCTAAATTGTTCCATTGTCATGGTGCTCCTTAACAATAGAGAGATATTTTCATTAATAAAAGGAAAGTTGTCATAATCCACTTCTGCATAAGACAATAATTCTTCTATGAGCATTTAACTACTTATTTTTCTCAGGCTCTTTTGATTAGGTGTGTGTGTATATGTGTGTGTGTTTGCAAGTAACAATGCAACACATATCATTTTGTCATATGACTGACCTTATATTTATGTCCAAAAAGGCATAGCAACGTTACTCAAAGAATACTACTTTTTAATATTCTTTTTCTTTCATTCTATGAACAGGTCTCTATCCCTAGAAGTCCATATTTTTATCATCAAACTCAGACCTGTCATTAAAACTCACAACTGCGATTTATTTGCATCCTTGTATGATCTCATAATGGAGTAAGGCACAGAATACCCTGTCCTCAATTCTGCTCAGCCCTGTCAATTCAAGTGCCAACATAACTGATGATTCATTGCAGCGAGTTGCTGGAGTCAGTTTTCCTATTATTAGATGTTTGCCTGTTTCTAAGTGCAATTATTTAAGGTGGGGGTGGGAGGCATGCATTACGTAGAAGTGAGGGAAATTGAGCCACAAATATTTAGCAGTACTTACGTCAAGAAAACTATTACTATAGAATTAGAAGAGGAAAGACAGAAATGGTGGTCAGGTGATCCTTGCTGTTTCTTTCATGTATGAGCACCACAGTCTACATCTGAAAGGCTGTAACCTTGAAACTCGGTCTAAACACATGAAACCTGGGAAAGTCCTTCATGTCACATGGGAGGTGAATAAATTGAGGCAGATAAAGTTCTTAGTTCTTACAGATGTTTGGCCAGCTCATTTCTGCTTGGAGACTGTTACAGAGATTGTTATTATGTCAGAGACTGCAGTAATTACCAACTGTACTAAGCTTGCTATCCCAATTCTATTACTAGTCGATATTCTCTTTCTAGTTTAGAAAATCTAGGTTGATTAGTACGGAGAGAGAAAGAAAGACACCCAAATGAGATTTTTTTTAAAGTACTTTTGAATTACCTAGTTTTAATTTAATTTCTTAAATTATTTCAGAATTTTCCTCTGTATCCTGAATTTTTATTATGACTTATGATATGTGACAAAAAGACAATTTCCTTTGCGGTGCAGTTTTGATCTCTTTAGTGTGTGTCAGTGTGTGTTTCTGGTTCCTGACATAGCATCTGTATGCAATTGTCAAACATTACAGAAACTTTTCTCTCTCAATTTCTACATACAGGTGTACTAAAACAGTCAAGGAACACTGACCTAGAGCAAGTTACCTACTGAGTAACAACGCTGAGTAATTTGAATCAAGTTAATTATGCAGACCGGTAGTGGAATTAAAAAACTCTCTGAACTGAGTGCTGCAGGTCCTCACATAACACTGTTTAGTTCAAGGTCGTTTCATTATAGTAATGTTGATGGGTGGGGTGGGGTGGAGTGGGTTTGGGTGGGGTGGGGGGGTGTATTCTAGCCAGGCTGCTGTCTGTGTGGAGTGTGCACATGCTCCCCAGGGCTGTGTGACTTTTCTCCAGGTCCCCCAGTTCTCTCCCACAGCCCGCAGATGTGCAGGTGAGGCCAATGGGCTTGTCTCCATTGGCCCCGTCTGAGAGAGGTGTAGGTGTGAGTGGTCCTGTGATGGAAGCTTGTCTAGTCCAGGGTGGGTCCCACTTGCATCCTGAGCTGCTGAGAGATGCAGCTCCCACCACCCGAGACCCTGAACTGGAATAATTGGGTTGGAAAATAATGATCTTCCTTGTTTTTTATTCCTCTTTCTTAAGTGTATGTACAACTCACCTTTATTTCCTTGTTTAATATTAAAAGCGCGTTGGGTCTTTAGAGGTTTGCTGGTGTTTTTGTGACCAGAAATATGCAGTAGGAACTTAGCTCTTGTTTATATCAATTAGTCTATGGTACGTTTAGCTTCCTTAGACATCATTTTGCTTTAAAAAAAATAGCTGTTTCCAATAACCTGTTGATGATGTTAAGTAAGGACTGTATGTCTAAACAAGAAATTCTGTTACTACAGGTTGATCTGAAAGATATTTTTAATGCAAAACTTTGGCTCAGTTATAAATCCAGCAGATAGGTAGTATCTAATTGCATTTTTCTATTGCATCCAGCTCATTTTCCCAATGAACTTTAAATAATATTCATGTAGCCTCTAGCACCTCCTTCATACATGTTGGGTATTCCCATAGTGTCTTCACTATAATTACTTTATTATTTCTACAGTGTATCACCACAGACATGATTTTCCTTCCTTATCACATTCTCTTTAATATCACTTCTCCCTTGCTGCCAATCAATTTGATTTAGCTTTATTTTATAACCCCCTCAGCTATTATCTGTAAGAACTGAATATGCACATTCATTCTTTCCATTTCTTCCAAAGGATTTCCTACTCTTTTACCCTGTGTATCTTTTTAGATCAAATTTTTCCTCCTGTAAAGACATGACATATTTTCAAAGGATACACAACTTTGTGTGTGTGTGTGTGTTGTGTGTGTGTGTGTACACATGATATATGTTTTAATTAAATACCCAAATTCATAATTTCCTTTGGTCTTTCTGTTTTGATTTCTGAGCTTGTATAATTTTCCAATGAACATTTATTTTACATTATTTTAAGTTTTAAATATGAATTTTAAAACAAAATCTAGCCCCTCTGTATATACTATGTAAGTTCCTACTTTGATCACACAAAATGGCTTGACTATCTCTTCTGTTACAACATGATAAAAATTAATTCAAGTTAATTTATCTAATTTTCTCTAGAAATCCTCTAGAGTCACTTTGGTGTCTCACTTGATAGATAATTCCCCATACTCTTTCTCAAAAAAATATATCACCACACCATTGCATCTGTGGTGCTTTTGTCTCAGTGGTTGGCTCTGCCCGACTTGGTCACACATGGACAGGAAGGACCTGCTGCAAAAACTCATGAATCCATCTCTTTCACTAGAGTCCTCTACACCAGCCCCTCTAAGTGATTAACCTCAATGTGTGCAGTTCATATTTTATATCACAACGTGTCTTAGGTGGTCACTGACGCCATATTTCCACATCTTTTTCCCTTTCACCTTCAGGTTCTACAATATGTCCACAATAGTCTTGACACCTTTTAAAATATATATTTTATTGATTTTTTTACAGATAGGAAGAGAGAGGGATAGAGAGTCAGAAACATCTATGAGAGAGAAACATTGATCAGCTGCCTCTTGCCCACAATTGAACCTGAGACCTTTCAGTCCGCAGGCCGACGCTCTATCCACTGAGCCAAACCAGTTTCGGCAGTCTTGACACCTTTTAATTCCTGCTTTTTAGCTTTCAGAAACTTAGTCTTTTTAGCTTCTAGAAACCTCTTGGTTTCTTTGCTCTTTTGACTTTCTGTATACTATGCAAGGACTTAACTTTCTTATCTCTTCCTGAAATTATTTACCAATGTTCCAAAGATTAAAGAATTTAGCCTTTATTTGTTTTGGATTTCTTCATCGGGTTAATGTTTAATGAACTGGACACTGGAATTGTCTTTAGATGTAGTTATTTTCAATAGGATCTCTAACCTCAAAAGCAAAACTATTTTGTTCTCCCTTTATACAAGTCTGGTTACCAATGAAAGTTGTAGAAATTCCCTACAACAACTTGAATGTAGTTTCTCTTCATTTATTGGGAAGGCTCTGCTGCTCTTAAAATTTTATGTCACCAAAACAAATGTTTTAATTTAAGTCAAACATTTTGATTATAAACATGATGCCAAAGAAAACATTTGGTAGCAACAGGAAGCAACAGATTGAACTAAATTAATAAAATGGATTAGTGACTGGCTATTTTGGAGCATGCTCTGTTGGAAGAATAGAGAGGATTTAGGAAATTCACTTAATTTTTTTGCACCCCGACTATGGTACAGTTTGAGATCAAGGTCAATTTTTGGAATTTCATATTAAAAATAGGAAAACTTTCTGAATCAATTATTCAGTTAATAGAATCTTTGCAGGCCATGAACTTCGATTATATGTTGCTTATTGTTGGGGGAGTGGCTACACCTTTTTCTGTGCTACCAATTAATAACTAGAACATTACTGAAAGCATATATATATATATATATATATATATATATATATATATTATTGATTTTTTTACAGAGAGGAAGAGAGAGGGATAGAGAGTTAGAAACATCAATGAGAGAGAATCATCGATCAGCTGCCTCTTGCACACCCCCTACTGGGCATGTGCCGGCAACCAAGGTACATGCTCTTGATCAGAATCGAACCTGGGACCTTTCAGTCCACAGGCTGATGCTCTATCCACTGAGCCAAACCGGTTTCGGCCTCACTATATATTTTTATTGAGCCAAAGCTAATCCTCTTTCTCAAATTGTTTTGTACATACTCATAATTGATTATCTAATATTAATATGACCAAGATATTATATCTGATATTAAAGTCTGAGCATTCATATAATATTCATGGTCTAAAAAGAAACAATTTCCACCTTAGCTGGTTTGGCTCAGTAGATAGTGCATCGGCCTGCAGACTGAAGGGTCCCAGGTTCAATTCCGGTCAAGGGCATGTACCTTGGTTGGGAGCACATCCCCAGTGTGGGGTGTGCAGGAGGCAGCTGATAGATGTTTCTCTCTCATTTATGTTTCTAAATCTCTATCCCTTTCTCTTCCTCTCTGTAAAAAATCAATAAAATATATTTTTTTTAAAAAAGAAACAATTTCCAAGTTTACAATGCCATTATAAAGTTTATGTGTATTTTAAATGTACACCTTATGCAGGGTCAAAAATAAGAAGCTACCAGTACACTAGAAGTTTTATTATCTGTTGGGTGTGACTGAAACTTTATTTTTAGATACCCTCCATGCTCAGTATGATCTTGTCAAATAATGGCCTGCAAACACAATACTTACGTGGAGCAGGGAATAACTAAGTCATCCACTTTGACGTCTGTCTGCACTTGGCAGGCTGATGAATGTAGCTGTTCCAGTTGGGTGGGATGGGAATCTGTGACTGAAGCCTGGAGGCCTCGGGAAAGTCTTCAGCAGTGAAAGACTCATCAACGGCCCAGTCCCCAGACACTCAGGCTCTTAAATTGGGTCCAAGGGTTGTTCAACCTGAACTGTTGGCTCATGTCTTAATTCACTGGTCTCTGGCCTGGCTTCAGTCTTGCTCATTTCTTCTCTCTAAGCTGCCCCCCTCTCCACAGTAACTTCCAAAGCAGCCATCCACTTGTTACAGTTCTCACCCACTCTGCTTGTGGGTACCTCCCTTTTCCCATGGACTCCTGCAGCTTTCCGAGTTCTACCTGTGAGTGTGTGCAGGGGGGAAGGCTGTGTCTCTTGTAGGTTTATTTTGCATCTGGAGATAGTCTTACCTTTGTGTGTCTGTGAGGCCTCTTTCAGAGTGAGCTGACAGAGGGGACAGTCAGTCTGCTTCTGGTTACCAGTCTGGAGAGTATTTTCTAAAAATACTTAGCTAGAAAATCAACCACCAGAGCTATGCACGTTTGAGAGAGAGCACTGGAGGCAGGTCTCCATTGTAGAGGCTGGGGGAGAGGGCTCATGGGTGGGCTGTCATGTCCTAGCTGACTAAGCCTGCAGTTAATTCCACCCAGACACCTCCTTAACTCAAACTCAAAAAGAAATGGCCACGTTTTCAAAAGAAATTGATATGGCTATTTCATTGTCATTGCTTTTATTAAACAAAGAACTTTGTTTTGTTGTGTGTATGTGTATATTTTTAAGGAAGAGTTCTTTGTCATGATTTGATTTGATTTTACTCTTAATTAATTTATTTCATTTTATTTTAAGGAGAGGCAGGGAGAGAGAGAGAGAAACATCCATGTGAGAGAGAAACATTGATCTGTTCCCTCCTCCTACATGCACCCTGCCTGACTGGGGATTGAACCTTCAACCTGGATATGTGCTTTGGTTGGGGATCAAACCCACCACCTTTTAGAGTTGGGAAGACACTCCAACCAACTGAGCCACACTGGCCAGAGCAAGAACATTTTCTACTGGGGGTAAATGTAGCTGTGATTTAACTACAAAATACATATTTTTCATCATCATTTTCTCAAGTAGAACTCAGTGCTCTAATTTAGTACAAAAGTATCAAAAATATCAAGGCACAGAAAAAGGAAACTGTCAGGTACCAAAGGACACGAAGAAGTAGATTAGAGTTATAAGAAATGGGCATTGGTGTGATGAATTTTTTTCCTTCATTAGTAAATTGCTTTCATTTATTTGCTTCTTTGCAATACGCTACCCTTTTCCAGAAAGGCAAAGAAAGGCAAGTGGTTATAATCTATTGTGTGTGAAGAACTGAAACGGATTCTGAGAGGGGGGCTGGATGCTCCTTAGAAATGAGACTCTGGGAAGGGAAGAGCTTTGAAATTGGACTTGGCCCCAGCCAGACCTGCCTGGTCACTGCACATTCTCTCTGTCGCTACTTAGCTTCTTAGTGTGGGAGAACACTGTGAGGCCTTGTTGTAAAGACTAATTAAACATACTAGTACAGGCAGAAAATTTGAGCCCTGGAATATATTTTACACATTGCAAAGCATTTTCGGGGAAGGGTGCATTTCTTCACATCCTCCAGGACTAAAAGGAGAGTGGAAATATGCTTGTCAGAAGGAGTAAAACTGCTATAAAAATTACAGTGTTCAAACTGGACGAGGAATAGATTTCCATATTTATTGAGTAAGGGGAGAAACAGGCTCCGTAACGGAGGGAATACCAACTAGATGAGATGTGGCATCTGGGACAAGTAAATTAAAATGATTCCCTGCCCCAGGAAAAACCCACTAAAAACAACTGCTTTTTACTCTATCTCATTACAGAGTAAGTCACCCTGGTTTGAAATGGCACAAAAGTAATCGAAATGATATTTTACCTGTTGGTAAGGATTCATTCAAGCAAGTACATCAGTCACTGAGGTACACAAAGCTAAAGTACATTTTTCATGATGGAAAAGATGGCCAGTGTAGGAAGAGATGGGTCTAATTTCTCTCCTTCAATTCACTATATTTTCACAACATAAAATGAACACATTTATTTTTCTATTTGGGGAGTAACCACTTCTAAGTGTATTTCTAGCTCCATCGTTCCAATAATGCATTTTCAGTCATATGTGTTATCCAGAGGAGTGGAGAGATCTTAATAAACAGTACCTATGTACACAATGCACTTTGATAATAAATTATAAGCAATATGTAATTTGATTTAAATTATAAGTAATACTCATTGTGACACTAAAATGAAAGAAGATAATTATTATTTTTTTGCAATCTTTATTTTGCTTTTTAGGGCACTGTAGTTCATAGAGTGTTTGCAGTTCACTCTCTTAAGAATAATATCAAAAGAAATTTGGACTCCATAAACAAAAACTCAGAGTACTCATGTTGTTTTGGGAAATGGAAATAGAATTTTTTTTTTCTTTAGGAAATAAACCCCTAGGCTCTGTACTTGAAAGAGCTACTTTTTTGGTATTTAGCTTGTAAAATTAAAAAAATCACCTTAGGGGATAAATGGATATTAACAATAAATTTTGTACTATTAGATCTGTATCTCCATTGTCATAAGCAATTATTAATCAAATGAAGTTTTGAAAAGTTCTTGGGGGATAGCATTGATGATGATGGTGAAGAAAGATTTAAATATTTAAATAAGTTTTGTTTATTAAGTTGAAGACGTGTTCTCTGCCACTAAGGAGCTCATACTCTGGTAGGAGATAATTTGTTAAATGTTACTGTGACGTATGCAAAGACCTAAGTGTATACCTTGCACGGAAGGGATAGTGATACGACCAGAAAGGAACTGGAACTCGGCTCTTGCAGTCTTCAGGGCAGGGGGGTGCATCCGACCTGCAGGGGCTGGCTGCTTTTCCTGGGGGTTTTGTCACCTGTGTGGAAATGAAAGAGCAAAAAGTTGAGAGAAACCAGCAGCTTTGTCTGAAACAACTGAGTTTCAGGTCACCTCTGAAAGATCAGGAAGTATTTTACAACTTCTGCTTGATTTAATAATGGTGTTTTGTTTTTTTTTTTTAATTGCATGGCCTTACTGTATATGCGTCCTCTTATTTCTGTAACACAATTCTGCCATAGAACTCCAGCCATGGGCTGTACTTAGAGGTTAGCAGAAGAGAATTAGCAGTCATGCCAGAAAAAAAAAGCCAGCATTCCAGACAATAGGACTTTTCTACAAGAAGGACTTAGAGTTCCCACAAGCCCTAGGGGATGTAGTCTTTTCTAAAATTAAAGCAAACAACAATTAAAAAAACAAAACACAAAAACACAACAACTCAGTATTTTGAAACCTACCATCTAAATATAGTTACATAACTTTACCAATGTTTTTCCTTAATGGAAATGTGTGCGAGTATCTGTTCTATTCATTCCCTTGTTGTGCGAGTTTGAATGGATTAATCTGTACTTCCCCCGTCTCTAAACGATTATTTGCCTGATCCCTCCTCCTCTCAGGAACTGCCATACCCCTCCACTGAAATGCAAACTTTTCTATACAAATGTCTACGCATTATAGAAAAATTAAAAGTTCATATGGGTCTCCATGGAAGCACTGACAAAGAAAGAAGGCCATATCCAGTTATCGACTATCTTGCTTTCTGGCTATTCGAGATTTGGCTCAGGTTCTAGAAACTTCTGATAAATACTAACAAAAAAATATTGTGGATGTACGTTACAATAGGCTGTGCTTTCTTCTTGAGAACTTTCCATAGGTAGAACATTTCACAGAGTCTATACTTAGACCATATATTATGCTACCATGGCAACTGGTAACCCAGCCAAGTGGGGAATGCTGATGTCGGTATTCTAAAATTATTGTAAGGCGTTTTTCCCCTTAGGTCATCATAGAAGATTCTAGAATTTCCCAGAAGAACTGTTATAGGTAAATTAAGAATGCAAATTATATGAAAAGACAAAATCAGTGATTCAAGAGTACAATCTGTGATCTTAGATTGAGAGGAATATACTCAGGTTAGTTAGCCCTCCCTGCCTGCCCTCAACCTGATCCAGTAGCTTGAACATTGAATGGCATGACTAAAATGAAATGCCAGGTCAGCCTTAGGACCCCATTTGGTCTTACCTCCGGGTCTTATCACTATTTTCTCAGAAGACACTCTGGCCTAAACATGTCTTCAATGCATTCATTATTTTTCCATGGAAAGCTTTGTTGTATCACCTGTGGGAAAGAAAGACATTTCCCACCTGCCCCAAAATTCCTAGCCTGGTCTTTGGAACATCCTGTGCTTACTTGACAGGTTCCTCCTTCCACCATTTTTGGTGGAACTTCATTACTATCCACCAAAGCCAGTGGGCCCCTTGAAGAGGCTGTAGCCATAAGTAGCCCCTGGCCATGTACTTGCATCTCCCTGAATGAAATCTACCCTCAGTTAAAACAGTATGTTTGCTATGGAAGTGTAGCTTCAAGACAATGACCTTCGACCTCTCACGTACAGAAATTTTGCAGTGCTCCTTGCTAGAAAGTCCTTTACTTTTCTGTCAACTCCTAAAACAAATTGGTGATTCTTCCTGGTTTAGCTTCCAGACTGCCAGCTGAGTCCCTGCTGTCCGTATTGGTTGCTCCTCTCCCCTACAGAACAGGGTGCCGGGTTCTCCCCAAGCCCAGTGACCTTGAGCCTTTCCTGACAATGACCTCACATTTTCCCACTCTCCCTGTTCTCACGCTCTTTAAACTTGGGTGTGTGGGGAGAGCTCATTCTTATGTAAGATCATTCTTATGTAAGATCCCATTGTTGGGATCTTACACAATGAACATATACTCCATATTCAACAATAAATTTAAATAAAATAAATACAGTCAGAGATCAAGAAAGGTAATTTCTTTGAACTTTTATCACCATCTTCAAATTTAAATTTATAGATAAAGAAGATAAATGAGGTAAAAAAAAAAAAAAAAAACTAAAAAAAACTAAAACCTAAAAAACAAAACAAATACCCAGCCAATTTAACAGTGATGAGAATTCTATTTAGTTAACTTCGAAAAGTTGAGTAATAGCCCAGCCAGTGTGGCTCAGTGGTTGAACTTTGACATGAACCAGGAGGTCATGGTTCAATTCCTAGTCAGGGCACATGCCCAGGTTGCAGGCTCAAACCCCAGTAAGGGGCATGCAGGGGCAGCCAATCAATTATATTCTCTCATCATTGATGTTTTATTTCTATCTCTCTCCCTCTTCCTTTCTCTCTGAATTGATTATATATGAATGTATATATGTGAATCATTGTGTGACACCTGAAACTAATACGATATTGTATGAAAACTATACTTAAAAAAAAAAAAAGTTGTGTAATGCTTAATTCTAAAAATGCAGTTTTGCTTAGTCAAGAGTCCTTTGTAGTTTCAATAAGATGATTGATTGGGATGTGAATGTTTTATTTCATGAGAGCAAGTGACCACTATTCTCTATAGAAGGCTGATGCTGAAGATTCTTACAATGAATTCAGAAGATGACAGAGTATAATTGACCATGAGTCTGTAGGTGGAGCAAGGAGTTTGCCTCCCAAAGCAAAAAAAAAAAAAAAAAAAAAAAAAAAAAAAAAAAAAAAAAAAAAAAAAAAGATGTGATTTTAAAAGCAACAATTCATTCTGAAATATATGTATATGAATAGTTTATATGCCGCCGAAACAGACATTCTGTGCCAAGATAAGAGATAGAAATCTGTACAATATTATGGCATTTCCATTTTTGAAAACACTGATGCATTTCTACCTGTAGCAAACATTCAAGTGCAATGACCAAAACATGAAGAAAAATATGATGTGGCTGCCTCCTGGCTGTCAGTCAACCACCAAGCAACTCACCCGTCAGAATTCTGGTCATCTTGGGCCTCTGTTGTTTGAGCTTCTTTCTAGGTTGCAGCCTCTGACTGCCCCCCTTCGCCCCGCTTTCATTCCATTTCAGAAAACAACTCTTTTTACATAACTACAGCTACAGCCAGCAGCATGCGTAGCGCACACAGACAGCCTGCGGTTGCCCGGGGACTTCTCATTTTATCTTTGCACAGACCCAGCACGGCCTGCCAGGTACAACTAATGTAACGAGGGCTGCAGCGTCTCCATCCTGCCGGCAGCCCAGCCAGCGCCCAGATCCGGGCGCCGATATGCCGGGGCTGCTCCGACAGCGGGGAGAGATTCTGTACATCACTCTGCTCCCATTGATTCCAGTCAGAGAGAGCATTAACCCTCCGCGCGACCCCCAGATACACTTTCTCTACTGGTGTGTGTTTGTAGCATCGGTGTGTTCGCGGGGCTTTTTGAAGATTAATTCCTTGTTAGAGATAAAAACTCTCTCACCAAACAAGGAAATTCGGAACAAGTCTGAGTATTGTCTAGCATGTCTCTTTGGAACAATTGAAGTCACCAATCGCGCATATGTTTCCTATTATGACTGTGGAGAATAAAAGCCAATAACTAGATATTGACGGTGCCCCCCAAAATGCTGAGGACAGAATCGATGAGGTCCTGAGAAGCGACCGGGGGTAGGATGTCCTCAGTAACAACTCCCAGAATGTATTGTATCGATAGTTTTTCCTTCTGCTTAATCTGCCGTACATTTGGGTTTGCATAGACAGCGTGGGTTTTCCTGACTAGCTCTGTCACTTTGGAAAATCAGACTTCCTCCGATGTTGGGAGAAGCACGTGATTCCCTCCGTTTTCTAGCTTAAGGGCCAATGCTTAATTTTCTTGTTAATTGTATCCTAAATGAGCAATTCTCTTCAGCTCCATTAAATGGGATAATTTGGGTTGCACGATTATCAACCAGTGTCATCAGAATCACAATGTATGTTTGTCAGCATGCTTTCCTAGTTGTCTTTACCCACCGTGGTATGGGCCATCAGGGTTGCGTCTTCTCACACAGTCAACGGTGTGACCATGTCGGCTCTGGGACCAGCTGCCTGGGCTTGATCCTCACTGCACATCCCTTCTGCCTTCATTCTCCTCATGGGCCAAATCTCATTTGATTCTCGTGGGGCTTACCAGAAGTAAGGCAGGGAAAGCACTTAGAAAAATGATTCATTCTGTAAGGGCACAATAAATGTTACATTACAAACAAAACAGCCATAGCCAGTTTGGCTCAGTGGATAGATGGCCAGCCTGTGGATCAAAAGGGTCCTGGGTTCGATTCTAATCAAGGGCATGTACCTTGGTTGCAGGCTCCTCCACCATCCAGACCCTGGTCAGGACTGCTACAGGAGGCAACCAATCATTGTTTTTCTCTGTCTTTCCCTCTCTTTTCCCTTCTTCCTAAAAATAAATGAAAAAATATCCTCAGGTAGGGATTAACAAAAACAAAAATAAAAACAATCCTCTGGACAAAGGAATTGTCTTTGAGGACCTACGAGAAAAGTGTACCTTTTGCTCTAAAGGATATTGCCAAGGGATACATTTAGCTTACTTGCAGTCCACACTTCAGAGGGGATGGGCTGAGGCTGGGGGGATGCCCCAAGTACCCCAGCAGTGAGGGCCAGCCTTACTCAGGTCCATCACGGGCTTTGACAAGGCAACTCGAAAGGTCACAGCTTTAGCAGTTGGCAGCAAGTGCACACAAGCCTGCATGCGCTGGGACGTTCTGAAGGGCCTCTCTGTCCCGCCCTCACCCCGTCTCTGCTGGTCCACATTACCTCTGCACTGCACGGCGGCGTCGTTGATGGGAAACCGATGGAGACGTCATTCAAACAGGGTTTGTAGAGGAAAGAGCAGCGAGAAAGGAGAGCAGCGCTTTCTCCTCTGATAAGATTCTTTTCGTTGCAAGTAACAGAAATCAACTCTGGCTAATTTAAGCAAAAAAAAAACACAAAACTTTTGTAGGGTACTGGAGGACTTCATGGAATTCAGGAATTAAAAAGTCGAGTCTGGGAAGGACAACAGAAACTGGAGCCCACCACAGCGTGGCTAGAAGCATGGTTTCTAGAGCCAAACCCTGTCTGAGTCCATATCCCAGCTCTTCAGCTTGCTACCTGTGTGATCTTGGGCCAGTTCGCACCTACTCTGTGCCTCAGTTTTCCTGTCTGAAAAAGGGAAATAATTATTAAAAGAGGTAGTAACTGAAAGGGCCTGGGAAGTGGAACACAGGAGGCATTGCAGTGAGGGCTGGTTAAGTTAGAACCATGGGCACTGGTACCCCGCATCCCCCTGCCACCCCTCTCCCCTCATTGCCACCCCACCAGTGCCTTGCTAAGACTTGCTGAGTGTGTTTCTGGTCTCAGGTCTGCACCATGCGATGTGGATAGGGCTCCTGTGGGCCAAACATCTTCGTGGCTGGAGTCTACGGGGATGATGTCCTGAGTGGGGGCTTTGGTTACGGGTCGCCAGCCATGACAGACCCTTCTGAGTTAAAAAAAAAAAAAGAATGGTTATAAAACATTCCATTTGAAAATAGTTTATATTAATAACCAACACATTGTCAAATGCAGCTAATGAGAGTACACTTGCTTTTTTTCCCCCCTGTAGAAATACCAAGACTCTTACAACTCTAATATTTGAAGAGCTTAATGAGATGCAAGTGAAGTAGCATATGTTCTTTTGTTAACACCAAAGGAGAAACAATTACTCAAGCAGACATTTAGCTCATAGTTAATGGGAACAAAAACACTAGAAGCAAAATATGTAAAGCTGCTAATATATATACCCAGTTGACCCTTGAACTGTGTGGGTCCACTTATATGCAGATTTTTTTTTTCCAATTCCTATTCAGTCAGTCCTCTGTATCCTGGGTTTTACATCCTCAGACTTAGTAACCCTGGATCTAAAGCAGTGTTTTCCATTCATGGTTGGGAATCTGTGGATACAGTGGCCAACTGTATGCATTAATCTATACCATCTTACATAAGGAACTTTAGCAGCCACAGATTTGGGTATCCATATAGATCCTGGAACCAATACCCAAGGATACCGATGGAAGACTGCTGAGAAGTTTTTCGGGAATCAAAAGTCACACGTGGTTTTTGAGTGTGGGGGTTGGTGCCCCAACCGTGCACTGTTCCAGGGTCAACTGTATACCAAACATTGGCATATCATTGCACAAAGGATGCTCCCTTCATCTCAGTACCCATTTGGTCTCTCAGGTGATGGGGTTTATGCTGAGAAGGGCTCTTGATTGCACCATGCACTAAGCTTAGCTAAGAGAGTTTCTTGTCTAAGGCTTTGTGTGTTGATCTCTGCTAGAGATTAAAAAAAATATATTATTTCTATCATATATATATATATATATATATATATATATATATATATATATTTAGTTTTTTTAATCTGCTAAGCCTAAGAAGAAAGAAATGACTTTCTCCTAGTCTTGGCAACTTTGCCCTCCTTCACATCTTCCTTTAGGCATCACAGTTGCAGTAGAGGCCCAAACAGGCTGCTACTGTGAGGCCACGGGCTCAGCTCAAGGCGTATATGCCAGGCCTTACTTCATAGCAGAATGGCATAAGAATGAAGCCCCAGGCTGTGGGCAGGTTAGGCAGCGGTCCCTGCTTCTTTCTTTTTCATTAAGCCCTTTTTCTGTCTTAATACATCTTCTCTTTCTGTACTCAAGGCAGCGAGTGAGTGTATCATTTATCGGCTAATAAGTCGCCTGACAAGATAGCCACTGTGTACCTAATTGTTCAGTTTATTTATGTATTATTGATGAGCCCAGTCCTGAACTCTGCTTCCCTTGGAGGCTGCTTGATAAATCTCTTGGCTAATCCTAAAATGCTGAATTACCTACTGGCGCAGAATACAGCACATTGCTCTCACTGTGTATGCTTACAGGCCCTGCCTCTGTATGTCAGTATCTGTGGTTAACAATAAAAAGAAAGTTAAATAAATCAGGGAAATTTTTTTTAATCTGCTATTAAACAAAGGAAAGAAATAAAACAAGGCATAATTAAAACTGTTCTTTGAGCTTTACAAAAAAAGAAGGTATAAACACATTCATCAAGTCATCCTCTGAGTCTTGAGGCTTACCCAACCTTCATTGCTTAAAGTTATTTTGAGCTGCGTGAACTAAATGCCAAGCGATAATCTCGCTAGCTTCACCGGGGTTTCCGTTGCAGCCAGTGGAACTGCGTAGCAGTGAATGAGATTGAGTGTTGGACACCTATAAGCGATTTCTAAATCCTTGGGTAATCTTGACTAGACACCGTGGCTGGGGCCCCAGAGCCCAGCTCTGAAAACCAGGAGTCCCCTGCTCTTTCCTGTCCTCTGATTAGCAGAGCCACTTCCCCTAAGTGTGCTGGGTCCTGTGTCTCCATCAGTAAATTTAAGTGACGACACTTAAGTGCTATGCTTAAGCAGCGTACTGATGTTTTTAAATGAGCTTATTGAAGGTCACTGGGCCTAACCCATACCATTTAATATAGTAAGGATTAGTATTTGAATAATCAACAGAACACTTAAATTATAGATCAGCATATGTGGGTGTTTTTGTCCCTCGCAAGATGGATAACTATTGATGAATCATTAGGAAGGCCTTTTGTGCTCTCAGCTCGCTCTGCACGCACAAGCAGAAGAAATGGAGGTTTTAAAAATGGAAGGGCTGCTTGCAAATGCCAAGCATGTTGGTTCTTGGTAAAGCACAAAAATTGGAGAATCATCCCCACGGCACTCACTAGGATCCATTCACCAATTGGCAGAAAAACAGCAAGAAAAGTGTATGTGATCTCTTAGCTACACAACCAAATTTCTGAAAAATGTATGCCCATCCTGCCTTTTTTGATATTTTTGTTTATCATGTAGTTTTAGATTGTCTTAAAAATTGTGGTAACGCACGCATAATGTGATCTTTACCATCTTAATCAGTTTTAGATGTACATTCACATGATTGTCCAACTATTCTCCAGAACTTCTTTTTACCTTCTCCTAAACTGAAACTGTAACCATTAAACATCTACTTCCCATGTTCCCCTCCCACCAGTTCCTGTCACCTACCAGGCTACTTGCTGTTTCTGTGAGTTTGATTGTTTTAGATACCTTATATAAGTGGTATCACACAGTATTTGCCTTTTTGTGACTGGCATATTTCACTTCGGATAATGTCCTCAGGGTTGATCTATGTTGTAGCAAGTGTCAGAATTTCCTTCCTTTTTTAGGCTGAATAATATCCCATTGTATGTACACACCACACTATTTACCCATTCATCTCTGGATGATTCTGGGATTTGTCCCAGCTGCTGGCTATTGTGAAAAATGCTCCTGAGAACATGGGTATGCAAATATCTACTTCCATCCCTGCGTCCAGTCCTTTGGGCAGATACCTGGAAGTTGGATGGCCAGGTCATATGGTGATTCTATGTTTAATTTTTTGAGAAACTGCCCTGTTGTTTTCCATGGAAGCTGGACCATTTTACATTTCTACCAGGAGTGCACCACATCCTTGCAACACCTGTTATTTTCTGGTTTGGCTTGGTTGGCTTAGTATAATAGCCTCCTAATGGTTGTGAAGTGGTATCTCATTGTAGTTTTGATTTGCATTTCTCTGATTATTTGCAGGTTGAGCATCTTTCGATCATGTGCTTACTGGTCATTTGTATATCTTTTTTTGGGGAAATATCTACTCAAGTCCTTTGCCCATTCTTTTAATAGGGTTGTTTGTTTTTTGTTGTTGAGTGTAAGAGTTATTTACATATTCTAGATATTAACCCCTTATCAGATACATGAGTTACAAACATTTTCTTCCATTTGGTGGGTTGCCTTTCACCTGATTCAATACTATAATGCACAGAAGTTTTCCATTTTTATGCCGTCCAATTTATCTATTTTGTTGTTGTTGTTGCCTGTAGTTTTGGTGTCATACCCAAGCAATACTTGCCAAATCCAATATCATGAAGCTGATCCCCATGTTTTTTGCATTATTTTAAAAAAATTATATTGCACTACCCTATCATTTACCTCAACTACTTGGTTCTTTAGCACTTCCTTGTTTTTTTTCTCATGAGACAATCTGGTCTCACCCTAGAAACAGCCCTAAATTTTAGGGACACTGTGCAATGAACCAAATCACTCATCTCTAGTGAAGGGAGTTTTTCAAGTGACCAAATTGCTTTTATGTGCACCTTGCCAACAGATCCAGATGGAGAATTTTTAATGTAGCACTGCTTACAGATGTGCAGCTATGGAAGAAAATGGAGCTTATTCTTTCACTGATGAATAAACTCAAAAAACATACATGAAAAAAGGAAGGACCCTGAGAAAAATATCACCAAAGTGGATTTAGCTTTTTGAGATGGACTGCCTAACTGTTTTACTCATTCGACATTTATTTTTATGACCTTCTACATCTTTTTAGTGATTGACTTTAACAGCCATCTTTGATGTATGTAGAACTAGTAATAAAATGATTTCACCTTTACACATGAAGAACTTGAGGCTTAGAAACGTTGTCTACTTATTCAAAGTTTGATGGCATTAAAGAGGTAGAAAATAGACTCGAGCCTCAAACCTTTCACTCTCTCTGTGCCAGTGATTCTCAAAGTGTGGTTCCTGGACCAGCAGTATCACATCACCTGAGAACTTGTTTGACATGCAAATTCTCAGGCCCCTCTCCTGACCTACTGACGCAAAATCTTGAAGAGTGTTCCAGTAGTCTGTGTATTAACAAATCCCATAGGGCAATGGTTCTCAACCTTTCTAATGTCACAACCCTTTAATACAGTTCCTCATATTGTGGTGACCCCCAACCATAAAATTATTTTCGTTGCTACTTCATAACTGTAATTTTGCTACTGTTATGAGTTGTAATATAAATATATGTGTTTTCTGATTGTCTTAGGCTCTACAGCAGCAGTTCTCAACCTGTGGGTAGCAAAATTACAGTTATGAAGTAGCAACGAAAATAATTTTATGGTTGGGAGTCACCACAACATGAGGAACTGTATTAATGGTCTCAGCATTAAAAAGAGAACCACTGCCACAGGGAATTCTGCTCATGCTATGATTGGGGACCACCACTCTACACAGTGTGTATGCAGGCGCTGAGCTAGACACGAGTCTACAATCTCCGTTCTCAGTGAGTTTCCAAGCTAGCAGATAATGTAAGACACAAACACACATGTTTCAGGTAGGCTGTGATATCAGCATAAGAGAAAAACTCAAGGAGAATTTTCTAGTTCAGCTTTGGTTTGAAGATCAGGGAAGGCTATAACGAATGATGACTGAATGTGGGTATTGGGAGCTGAAGAATGACATTCCTAACAGGAACCACATGAATGAATGAATGTAGCTAGGTGGAAACAGTGAGCTCAGAGGGTGTGTGGAGCAGCTCAGTTTGGCAGTGGTTCTGGCTTCATGGAGCTGAGGGCAGATGGAAGAGAGCTTTGGATATCAGAATAAAAAGACTTTATTTTATTCAATTGACAGTGAGATGCCAGAGCATGTTTTAAGCATTGGAGAGCCATGTTCAAAGCTGTAATTTATAAAATTATTCTCAAAATTATATTGGTTGGACTTCATTAAGAGAAGGCTGAGTGATGGAAGGCCAGTTAGAAAAGTGTGGAACAGTCTGGACAACAGGTGGTAAGAATACAGATTAGAAGTGGTGGGAATGGGTACTTCAGATCTATAATCTATAGGATTTGGTATGCCAGAGAGATAGAGAACTATCCAAAAATAACTAAGTTATGTAATTTAGTGACTAAGGTCCCTAAGATATGTCATGCATGAAAATAGAGGAACAGTTTTTGAAGGAAGAAGAGTTGAGGCTTGAACACAGTCGTTTAAGATAATGACAGATTTCTCTGTTGAAGATGGCCCATTGGGAATAAAACTGGAAAGCTGGATGTAGGGATCATTCCTGAAAAGATATTTGAGATTCAATTGATTCTCTGTAGAAGTGAGCTCATTCCAGAGAAGGGAATTTTGGGAACCACTTTTTTTGGTGGCACTTAAGGCCAGGAAAGGGAATGGGGTCAGAGAAGAGGCTTTTGGGGAGATCAGTGTGAAAATCCAAGACTAAGAGACCCAAGAAACAAGCACTGTTTGTCAGTGCTGAATGAAGGAAAGAGACTGAGAAACAAAGTATAAAGGGTGAAGATGCCAGCACAAGACTTCAGGGGTCCAAAGACAAGTGAGTAGGTGGTTGGAAAAAGGCATGCAGTACTCATACCAAGTTACTCTGAAGAGGTTTGTAATCATGAGAAGGAGGGAGACAAATTAGTTACTTGAGAGAGTGGCTGAATATAGGGAAGAAGCATTGGTTGCTTGCTTGGGTTTCATTTTGTTTCGTAGGAATGAAGAAGCAGCTGAGCCTTTCTGAAGGCAGAAGGGTAATAAAAAGATGAGAAACGACTGTTTGGATAAATTGCCAAAGGAGGATATAACTGAGAGTGCAAGAGGACGGTGCTTCTTGAGAAGGGAGAGAAATATACTTCTGAAACCAAAAGGAAAGAATAAAATAAAAATGTTGGTTTCAAGCACAAGGTTGGAGATAGAGAGGAGGAGAATTAAGACAGCTTATTTAGGTAGATTTTTTTTCTTTACAGTAAGAGGATTGTGGGGGAGAGGCCAGTAGGAACTGAATATTCGAGGATCAGGAAAAAGTTTGGAATAGGCAAGGACTGGAAGGTGATGGAAACTCAAAAAGAGTTATAGCCCACAAACATCTTTTCAGTTTTACTTCCTGCTGGCCGTCAGAAGCCCAAACTGACGGTGTTCAAGGCTCAGCTCTTCTTCCTTCTAAAAATGTTCCTTTATTTTTTATTAATGCACATCTCAGGCTCCCGAGTCACTGACTCTCATAATTTAAATATCTTTTGGTTAGTTCCTCTCTTCCTGGCATGCCTAACCCGGCGGATTATAGATCTGAAATGTGCATTCCTACTACTCCAGTGCTCACCTATGTCCTGATCGCTTCTTTTCCAGACTGTTGTCATATTCTTCTAACTGGTCTTCTATGCCCAGGCTTCTCTTAATGCAACCCATCCAAGATAATTATGAAAACAATTTCTTAATTGCAGTTTTGAATCTGGTTCACCCCTGACCAAGAAAGGCTGAGCTAATTAGTGCCTAGGAAAGATTGGGAAACATGATTGCATGGTACAATTAATCAATTCAACTTCGCGATTATCTTTAACCATCTCCTGTGGCTTTGATGCAGGGACTAAGAAAGCAAGATCGTGAGATTTATTTCCCCAGGATTGGGGAAGCATAAGACAAGTACAGGGGGCAGGGGAGACAGAGATGTTAAATGAAATCAGGTAATAAAAAAGAGCTTCCTTGAAATGAGCAACCCTGAAATCGAATCTGCACCTTCTTAGGTCAGTGGAACAAAGCCCAGAGAGAGGTGGAGTTGTCACAGGTAATTGGGTGGTGTGCACACAATGCAGCACCACTCATGTATCAGGGAAATGCATACTTTAAACCTACGTAATCTTATTAACCAATGTCACCCCCAGTAAATTCAGTAAAAATGAATAAATAAATAAAAGTAATTGGAAGAGCAGAGAGAAGACTCAGAAGTTGAAAAATGGAAGACGTGGCAGGAGGGTTGTAACATAGGGGTGGCAGCATAATAAATGCTGAATGAATGAATGAATGAATGAATGAATTTCTTTGTCATTGGTCAGTGAGGTAACAGGAATGAGAAAGTGATGACTGTTCACTTGTACTCAATTTTAAAGAACAGGGCTGCAGGAAATAGGAGTATAGGAATAGGCTCGAGACACATTTTAAACAGCAGAGTACTTCTGAGGCTTCACTCCCAGGGCTGTGGGCCCTGGGAGGACAGGCTCAGAAGAAGCTTAAAGGAGACAGCTGTGGAGATACTCTATTCCTGTCTCAAGACAGTTCACATGATAGGACTGAGAAGAGGGGAGATTGGCTCTAGCTCCCTCACATTTTATCTCCCTTCCTCCATGCTTCTCATTTCTTGCTCATAGCCTTTCACAGCTCTGAAGCCTAATGCTTTTGAGTCAACAAAAGTAGACCATCTTTTTTTTTTTTTTTTAAGTTTTATTGAGGTGTCATTTACTTGCCATAAAAACCTTATGTGCTAACTGGCCAACTTATTGATTTTTGTTCAATTTACAGTTGGACAAGCATCCACAAAATCCAGTTTTAGACATTGCTTTATCATTCCTAAAAGATTCATCATGGGTTTGACCAATCTTGATGAAAGTTTAATATAAGGGTGATAGCTATATTTATTCAGTGGTCTGAGCTCTGATTTAAGCAGTTTGTAGATACTGACTCACTTAATCTTCACAATGACCCATGAGATAGGCACTATTGTTTTCCATTTTACAGATAAGAAAACTGAGACATTTGTCACTTATAGTAAGGAGCAGAGCCAGCGTTTAAATTCAAGCGTGATGGCCCCAAAGCTGTTGATCTTAGCCATCATGCCATATTGCTTTTTAATATATACCGGTCATTTGAGAAGCAGGACAAAAATAGCAATAACTATCTGTGTTCTTTCTCTGTTTCACTTTATATCATCAACATGGAGTGAGAAGTACAGCTTTAGTGCAAAAATATCCATACATTTACATACATTTCCCTTAAGTAGCTGATACTGGAAATACTGAAAAAATTATGAATAATTTTATATGGAAGAGAATGAAGTTGGAGTCTTGGCAGTTATCTGGTTCACAAATTAGATCATTGGGACAAAGAAATTCTATCTGGTGATTTTGAAATAATCTGGTATGGCTGTCCACATTCATCAAATTAATAGGATAATTGCCAATTCTCTACTTCACTTTGTATCAACATAGCCTGAAAC
Organism: Pipistrellus hanaki; assembly: GCF_964339955.1. Lineage (NCBI taxonomy): Eukaryota > Metazoa > Chordata > Mammalia > Chiroptera > Vespertilionidae > Pipistrellus > Pipistrellus hanaki. The sequence goes on from NC_140519.1 coordinate 23,253,456, forward strand.
ACAAATGGAAATTTTTGCCCAAACGATGTAAATTTAGCCACTTGCAAACATCCCTGGTCACTAACCTAGAAAGGCTGTTGGGGATAGTTGGAAGTGTTCCCAGAAATTCAGTTTCAGCACAGACCAGCGCAAAAAGGATAATTGTGGTACTGCCTCTTTACGGAATCAACTACTGACATTTTAATTCATGTAAAATTCTGTATCTACTTTCAGATATTTCTGGAAAGATATCATGTCAAATGAGCAAAGCGTTAAATAGGCATATCATTTCCCATAACCCTCCCCTAATGTTAATTTAAGAAAAAATCCAATTAATAGTGTGGTGAGGACTACAAGCAGGAGATGAACCACGGGCTTTATTTTTAGCCACCGCACTTTTTTTGGAAGTAGATAGAGGCAGTACTGGCTGAATGGAATCCTCTCAACGTTAATGGTATAGACGCGGTATGTATTTTAATAAACCATCAATGTGGCTCTTTCTCTGTGTACTGCTATTGTGGTGGCTGAAACATCAAGAGTGGATGCTAATGTAAACTGTGGACTTTGGGTGATAATGACTTGTCAGTGTAGATTCATGGATTGTAACAAATGCCCCGCTGTGATGTGACATGTCAATAATGGGGAGGTTGTGCACATGCGGGGACAGCGGTGTGTGAGAACTCTCAGGACTTGGCACTCAATTTTGCTGTGAACTTAAAAGTACTCCCCTCCCCCCCAAAAAAAAGCTTATTAATATTTTTTAAATCTAAACAATATGATATTTTTAAAAGCAAATCCCATTAACCTATATTTTCTTTGTAGGAATGAATAGTGTTTAAATACTTACCCACTGTAGGTTGTTCATTTCCTCTAAGATTGCCAGAGCACTTGATGTGCATAGTGCTTGCCTCATGCATTGAAGTTACTGTGCCCGTGTGAAAGGTGGGCCCCAGCAGCACAGAGGGTGTCTGCCATTTCTATGTGTGGAGGCGAGCCCAGACGAACTTCTCCCAGAGTTCTGCCTTATGTAGATTTCTCTCTCCCAACACTTGTAGTTTTCTGTGGATTCTGATTCCACTCAGACTGAAGAGGCCCGAGGCCCCCCTCTCTCACCTCCCGTTCCCCATTGGGAATAGCATCTGCTTTGTGAATAGCCTGTGGCCATCTTGAATCCTATGCAGACTTCCCTCAGCTGTCCTATACACTCCTGAGAAACTCCCCTTACCGTCCAACCACCACGTTCAAAATGAATGAAACTCATAACGTTATTAACCGGTTAGGTCACAAGTGGGGAGGTCAACATGCTGCCTAAAAACATGGAATACATTCCAAATTATTTATTAATTAATTTTAAATTAGTAGCTCTTTGGGAAGATAACCTGGTCATAGACCCTTCTTTCTTAGAAAAAAATCAAAGCCATGACTTTGTATTGTTTTAAAATATGATAATATTTTGAGGATATAGGTTTAGTAAACAGTGTTACCCCCTTCTCCCAAGTCTTATACATACATATTACATCTCTCTCTCTCTCTCAAAGAACAACATATATGCTTGTTTGATATCAGGAAAAGGGCTACAAAATAACAAATACTATGAATTAGATATAGAGCTGCTTTTTGTTGCTCTAAAGAATTATCATTTTTAGACAGATAACATCCAGTGGAAAGATTCACTGCACGAAAACAGGGGTGAGTCCCAGTTATAAAATTATACTGCCATCTACTCAGAATACTAATGGGTCTAATGAAGATGCAGCATCTTACAAACAAATAATTAGTTTTGCACATGAAAGGGTAAGTAGAATCCTAATTAACAAATTGCTAATTTCCCTTACAGCCTTTAGGTGTTAACAGTGACAAGTGGCAGGTTTTATGTGTGTAGTCTGAAGAATTCAGTTATTCTGTGGTTACCCAGAGTAATTGTAACTCCAAAGTTGATGTTATACAGTGTATGTTTATTTTGATTAGTGGAGTTTCAACATGGGGTGATGAGGGCTCTTAACGTCTTGTTTTGAACATCAGACCTGAAGCACCTGGAATAGTGCTATAGGTCCTATAAAGAATTGTGCAATTACATTGCATTGTGCAAACTACTTAGGCCATATCTAAATGTTTTGTAAATAGATCTATTAATTTATTTTAAGTTTGAGCTGCTCTTATTTACCCAGGTGAATCATTTCACAGTGTATTTCATCTCTCAGCCCACGGTTTGTCATAAGGATGACCAAAGTACCACACTGAATCAGCGCCATAGACCAGGGTTTCTCAACAGCAGCACTGTTGACATTGGTGTTGGGTAATTGTTTTCTATGGGGCTGTCGCTGTACATTGTATAGGGAGCATCCTTGGCTTCTACCCACTAGGTACAAGTAGCACTCCTCAGTGGTGATGATCAAAAGGGAGAGGGAGAAAGAAGAATTGCCCTAAGTTGAAAACCACAGAAGATGTGGACTGCATTGTCTAACCATCATAACATCACTAAATAGAGTGAGCAAAGCTATGGCCCAGCAATTGAAAAAAACAAACAAAATCCAAATGAAAGGTTGAATCCAAAAAGATCGAAGGAGCCCTAACCGGTGTGACTCAGTGGATAGAGCATTGGCCTGCAGACTGAAGGGTCCGGATTTGATTCCAGTCAAGGATATGTACCTTGGTTCCTTGGTTGCGGGCACATCTCCAGTAGGAGGTGTGCAGGAGGCAGCTGATCGATGTTTCTCTCTCATTGATATTTCTGACTTTCCCTCTCCCTTCCTCTCTATAAAAAATCAACAAAATATATTTAAAAAAAAAAAAAAAGATCTAAGGGAATGCTGATAACCATCTGAATAGCAGAACTGTTTAAACTACATGGTCAGTATAGTTGGCATTACAGAAACCCTTCATGGAGTTGGCCTCACACCTTAAATAATGTTTGACTAAAAGTAGTCTTCAGTGACTGCTTAGGGATAAAATAGAGGAGTTACAGAGAAAATGGCTTCCCCCCAAATGCATATCCACAACCCCTTCCTTTTCAACAACCCAACGGTGAGAAATGTACTGTTTCAAAAAATACAGTTTACAATTTCCATAAAGGTTACAATATGCAGGGTTTGAGAAAACACATTAACTTTTGGAACCACAAATACAAATGGGTTATTACAAAGGCAGTTGCGCTGCCTGAAAATGGAAGTACTGGGGCCATTGTAAAATATGGATTTTAAATATTAGAGGTCAGCTATTATTTTGTCATCTGTCTAAAGAGCTCTGTTGCCTAAATTATGTAGAATGGGGAATAGGCACTATAATATAACTCTTTGAGGAAAGTCTGTTAGCCCTGAGGAAAAGGCAATGTTTTGCTGCTTTTAAAATAAAATAAAAAAATCCATCTGAGATCATTTAATCTTGCTCTCATGTTTAGTTTATGTCCCTTTCTAACTTCCATACGTGTTTAAATTCTTTGTTTCAACTTTAATGCCTTAAGTAACGTTGAAGGATTTCTTGGAGATAAGACTCATTGGATATATTTAAAATATGTACATTCTGCTCAGAACTGTTCAGAAGGTATTTCAACCAAAAAACTTTTGAAACCACTTAATTTAAATTAATATTAAATTTACTTAATGGTTCTAGAATATATTATGACAGAATTTTTTCATAGCAAATATGAAATGTGCAAAAGATATTAATAATGTAATGTTTCTTACAGAAGGTGAAAGGATAGGGTACAGCGTGATAGAGATGACATCGTTTCTTTGATGTGAGCAGTACAAGGAACATTAACTGATTACTGAAACAGTTGAAGTCTCTATGGTTAGCTAAGGTTATGCAGTTGTTGAACTAGAATAATAATTGTTATGTAGTGCCATAAAATATAATGAGTAATAGTTATCTTATGGATAACTTAATGCGTAAAGCTTAAAGGTATGGCAAGTAAAATGCCATGGGAGACCTATACCATCCTATATTATACTGCTATATATTTAAGTATAACATGGCATTTTTTATGCCGAAATTGTCTGAAATCTTCATTTTATGATAATAAATTTGCCTGAAGCAATTGTAGTGAATGTGACATGCTATAGTGTACATGGCTGGGTAATATTTTATCTATGATTTAAGAGAAGAGTTCAATAGTATTTTGCATTTTCAGATAACTTCTCCTGCACTTTTGTGTGGCAGGTTTTAAGATTGTACCATCATAGCTGCTCCCCTATGTGATATAAAAGAATTTAAATGTTAGCCAAATTAAAAATATATCAGGAGAAAAATATTTTGTATACACAGATAGTAAATAAATATGTATATGGTTAAAGGACAGGTGTGTACATATTTACATGCATATACATACATGCATGATGCTCTACAAATTTTTTATTTACTCAGTCATTACACTACTATTTTTTCTATGCACTCCATTGCTTTTCACTTAACTAATTTTTAAAGTAGGACTCTGCATTTACATATATAGCGATAAAAAAAAAATAAGGTCTGTGTATCGTTTTCCATATTAAAGACTTTTTCTCAGGCTAATTTAGGACACTTTGAGACTGATTCTTTCCACCACTTTCTGCCTATTGTTCTTTCCAATTAATAATGGAAACATTCAAATAAACTTGCCATGAGGGGGAAGTACCACGGTTTCCAGAATGTAGCTCAGGGTTTATGTGTTTAATGCTTTATCATTTACAAATTCTTTTGCATGTCTCATTTGAATCTGAAATAACTGTATTTAGAAAGTTTAATTTTTTTTTTTAAATCCTCACCCAAGGATACCTTTTCCCATTGATTTTTAGAGAGATTAGAAGGGAGGGAGAAAGAAGGGGAAGAGAGAGAGAGAGAGAGAGAGAAAGAGAAACATCAACATGAGAGAGACACATCAATTGGTTGCCTCCCATATGCGCCCTGACCAGGGCAGGGATCGAACCTCCAACCTCCAATGAGGTATGTGAGCCGACGCTCTAACCACTTAACACCACTGGCCAGGGCAGAGAGTATAATTCTTACTTTTATTTCTAAAACCAGTCTGCTAGGAAGTGTCAGAATCAAGACTCTTATTTGGGTCTTCTTATTTCAAGCCCACTCCATGTTAGAATCTCTCCTAAATTCTGCCTTACTCTGCCATCCCTACAAGGAAGGCTCTGAATTAGTCACAAACCATGTGAAAAAGGGAAGAATGAATTATACTCTGTCTGCCAACCCAGTGGGCTTTTCATTAGCCTGCTGGGCTAGATTTGGAGATGATTCAGATAGCAAAAAGGTCACCAGCAGGTTGACATCATGGGCACACTCTGTTTTCGGGGACTGGCCTGGCCTCCTCGGTACCATGAAGCTTTCAGCTCTTACCTAGGCTCTCATAAAATGAGTTTCTTTTCAAACTGTCCAAAGTAGAGTGACTGGAGAAAACTTGGTCCCTGTAGAACAGGAAGAAATGGAAACCTACAGCTTGGACTGGTTTCTGGAGGCTTCTGTCCAATGCCCCTGGAGGATCAGTTATTTTCACTGACAGATACTGACCTGGAAATGAAAGCACATGGAATAAATGCACCTGCAAAATAATTAAATGGTGAGGTGTCTGAAATGCCTTCAGTTCTCCTGATACTGCACTGGATCTATTTCATCATTTAATGTTGCTCAGTTAGTAATAAGTGCTAGGCCAGTGGTCGGCAAACTCATTAGTCAACAGAGCCAAATATCAGCAGTACAAGGATTGAAATTTCTTTTGAGAGCCAATTAAAAAAAAACAAAAAAAACAAAACAAAACTTAAGCTTTTTCTAATGCCACTTCTTCAAAATAGACTCGCCCAGGCCGTGGTATTTTGTGGAAGAGCCACACTCAAGGGGCCAAAGGGCCGCGTGTGGCTGGAGAGCCTCAATTTGATGACCACGGTGCTAGGCAGATGCTCAGTGCAGGGAATAGACAAATCAGTAAGCAAGTCCCTGCCCTCAAAGAGCTCCCAGTCTACTGTGGAGAGAAGCAGTGCCCAGCGGCACTGCAATGAGCTGCAGGCTGCACTAAGCTCCAGACGCCATGCAGAACTTTCACAGGCACAGAGACCACATCAGTGGTGATGTCAGGCGAGGTTTACCTCCTGGAAGGAAGCTTCTCCTTGGCTGGGCGAGTCCAAGCTTCATGTCTGTTGTCTAACCCTGACCTGTAGCAGTAGCTCCTTTCACTCTCAGAAGTGCTCCAGGTTGGTTGACACAGTCTACGATTATTTATTACTAGGAGATAGAGAGGGAAAAAACAGTAGGAGGTGAAGGGTGTACAGTTAGAGGAGATGATGGGAAAGAATAAAGGCAGGAATTTTTTTTCTTGGGGGGGGGGGGACAATGTGAAAATCACTAAGCATTGATGAAATGTAGAGTGACAAGAGTTACAGACAGGAGTGATGTTAAGAATATTGAACATCTGGTATGGCACTAGCCCTGGCCAGTCAGCGTGGGTCCCAGCCATGAGCGAGTGGTACAGTTGTTTACATCAGGAAGGGCCTTGAGTTCTAAGGACGTTGGAATTTACTGTGGAACCATAAGGAGCAGGGAAGGATTTTAAGCAGTGGAGGAGAAGAAGACTGTTTATTGGACAAAGATTGGCTTAGTCTAGGTCACCACACAGTAAAGAGAAGGTAAGGGACTTGCTCTTAGTATCTGCCGGACATGTGCATTATTCTAGGTGCTTCTCATGTAGGTCTGGCCCTCATGACAGTCCTGTAATAGGGCCATTGAGGTTCACAGAGGCCAAATCTTCCCAAGTCCCACAGCTGAGAGGCAGAGATGGATCCCAAACCCTCCTCTGAATCACTGGACAACCTGGTCTCTCCAACACACCTTCTGCATCTGCTGAGGACTGCTCTGGTCCAGTTAGAGTGGGCTAGCATAGTGTATGTGCTTACAGTAATTCCCTTTGTCCTTAGCGGGAGGGGGATTGTCACCAAAATAATGGAATGAAGTCAGATGTCCTGGTAGTCACTGAGTATGTTATGATATTCATTAATTCTACAGTCACTTTGGGATATCTAAGTCTTGCATGTTGATTGATCCCCTTCTTTTGCAAGGATTTGTTTTCTTAGCAGATATCTTAGTAGGTGCTTTTCTGCCATCAGACAGACCTGGAATGGAGGCTTGGTGCTGCCCCTTCCAAGTGACTTAATTTTAATTCTTTAAGCCTCCGTCTTCTTATTGGTAAAAGGAAACAAATACTACCTCAAAGGTTGCTGTAGGTTAAATTGAGTCAATGCATGTGTGTACCTAATACACATTCAAGAAATGTTTGTTGCTATCACTGAGAATGGGGCCTGGTGCACAGTAGGTGCGATGTGAGCATTTGTTGAATGAATGAATGAATGAGTAAATGAATCATTTAATTTGGAAATGTGTCACCTACCATTGATTTTTATATAACAGCAAGACCATGCTAGATGGTTCACCCGTGAGAGTACTATTTACTTAATTTTTTAGCAAAAGAGCATCATATGGTGTCATTTTAGAAAGTGAGAAGAAACCTCACATGCAGTCTAAATAAGGCTTATTGTAGAAGCAGGCACACTGTTTTCAGCAACAAGACTTACAGTTTCAGCTCCAACATGTTTCTGGCAACACATGCTGTGAAGGACATTGTCAGAAGGGCTGATGAGGTTTTTGGGAGAATTCTCCCCCCACCCCACCCTGTACCCCCCCAAAAATCAAACGGAAGAGGGAGAATGAGGGAGAGTTAGAACTACTATAAACAAGGAGACAATAAAAAGAAGCTGTAGAGTTGAAGTTTATCAGCATGTGGAACTCCTGTGCCTTGGGGAGGGGACATCTTATGCAGAAAGCCTCAAGCCAAAGCATGGAAGAATGATACCACCCCTGCTGACTTATCCCATCATAAAAAATGTGGGATAAGTCAGCAGGGGAAGACGCCTGAAATCACAGTTTAAAAAGGAGACTAAAAAAGGAGCCAAATAGATGCTACTGTATAGTATTTGAAGGTGTTAAAGAAAAGCCAACAATTATACTTTGTGATTAACAAATAAATGGAATGACATTTCAAGGCTCTTAAAGTGAAAGACATGTGCCAGCTGAACTCTGCTTCCTTCCACATGGACAGACCCATGCTGAAAGCCTGGATTTCTTCCTGCTATTTAATCCACTTATTTAAAATGTCCTTAGGTTTTCGTTTAGAAAACAAACTGTCTGGGACCTGAAAAAAAAAAATGTCAAGTCTGATCTCACAAAGGAAATGGAGTGGATCTAGACAGAACCACTTGTATTTCTAAGTGGCCAGGTTCATCCTGGACTTGACCAAAATACATTTCAACACCTGCACTGTCCTGTTACTATCAAAAGGCTATTCCTGTAACATTATTATTATATATAGTTGCAATCTCATCTTCTGAGTAAGCATAATAGGGAAGTGAGAGTCTCCATCTTAATATCTCTGTACCTTCCTTTTTGTAGGTAGGTACTACCATTTTAATCTCAAAATTACTTAAGAATTGTGTGTCCTCAAATCTTTTAAAGTATTTTTATCCCACTCAGTTATTGTCTAACCAGTCTAACTCCTCTTCTTTAGACATCTGCCATTCAAGTCGAATAGCATTTTCAATGCTTTGAACTTCTGCTAGCCTCTCCCATATTTTTTGTTTTGTTTTTTTTTGTTTTTTTGTTTTTAAATACTTTTTTATTGATTTTTTACAGAGAGAAAGGGAGAGAGGGATAGAGAGTTAGAAACATCGATGAGAGAGAATCATCGACCAGCTGCCTCTTGCACACCCCCTACTGGGGATGTGCCCGCAACCAAGGTACATGCCCTTGACCGGAATCGAACCCGGGACCTTTCAGTCCCCAAGCCGACGCTCTATCCATTGAGCCAAACCGGTCTCGGCCATATTTTTGGTTTTGAGGTTCCCAGAACAGAACATGCTTTTCCAGACCAAACATGTGTAGAGAAACATCCTCATCTTTTCCTCTACATGTCAGGTGCTAAGAAATGTTCTCTGGGCTTAAGAGGGAAAGCTAGCAATGAAAGAGCTACCCTCCAACCCCCACCAAGAGAAGTAATGACTTTCATACTTTCCATTCCACTTCTATGCAGGATTTAGCACCGTGGTAAGTGAGGTGAGAACTGATATAATGTGCCAGTAGTGAGCTTAGGTGAGGCTGGCCAGTGAGTTTGAATGTACTTTGCAAATTCTTCCTTTGCTAAGTGGACTCAGAAAAATTTGTCTAAATCATGGCATCTCAGAGGAATGTTCTGAACCAATAATTGGAAACAACGGTGGACTTCAGCTATATAGTGTAGTTTTACAGCTTTACAATTTGTAGAAACTTGCAAATTAGTGGAAAATTCATTTCCAAAACAAGGCTCCCATGTGGAATCAGAAACCATAGCTCCTGATTTTCCAACACCAGACACCTGTGGAGGCCTCTCAGTAAAAACCAAAGGTGTGTTTTATGTGCGTTTTGATTTGTTTAAACTTCTATTGTATTTACTAGAGTCCATTTGGGATGATAGCTTTTACCCCTACATTCTTTTCTTCCTTAAATAATGCATAATGAAAATGAGTTGCTTTCTGTTGGAATCTTGGGGGTTCGTGAAGGTTTCGAGAAACTAGCTTTTATTTTCTTGAAACTTGTTTTCATGGTATGAGAAAATCCTAGTGCTATTTATTATTGTTTTATGTGTTTGTTTCTATCCTTGCATAATAGAATGAATGATTCTTAAAAATAATATAATAAAAGCAGAACCAGGAGGGGGTGAGATTAGTGTAGCTTTGCAGTGAAGCTTGCTGTCGCACTGTCTTGGTGCAAGTTCCCCAGAAAACAGAGCCTGTCGTGAAAGCTGGCATGTTAGCACTGGGGGCACAAGCACAGAAAAACAGGAGTGAGGGAGCAAGGAAGAGAGCAGGGAGGCCAGGAGAGCAAACAAAAGGTGTGTGTGTGTGTGTGTGTGTGTGTGTGTGTGTGTGTGTGTGCACTTTAATAAATATATTTTTACTGATTTCAGAGAGGAAGGGAAAGAGAGATAGAAACATCAATGATGAGGAAGCATCATTGATTGGCTGCCTCCTGCACTCCCCACCCTGGGGATCGAGCCCATAACTCCAACCAGCAATAGAACCGTGACCCCTTGGTTCATAGGCCAACACTCAACCACTGAGTTATCCTGGCTGGGCAAAGAAGGCACACGTTTTCACACTGCCACAGCTTTGCAACTAGACTTCTCTAAAGAGCCCTCAGGCAATGCTTGGGCCAGCGCTTGCCGTTGGGCCATATTTCCTTGGAGTGTGTCTGGAGCTGCATGGCCGTAGGAATGATGAAAGTCATTCCTAGAAGCAAAGGCCAGTGGCCAAGGCCTGAGGGTCAGACAGGCTGACACGAACTGTGATTGGATCTGACTCAGACAGCTTACTTAACCTCTTTGTGTCTCAGTTTTGGCACCTGTGAAATGGGAGCAGTAGCAGTCTAGTTTTTCTATTTATTTTTACAAGACTGTTAGGAAAGCTTAGTGCCATAGTATCCTTAATGCAATTAGAAAGTGCCTGCAAAGGTTAAAACTGTTTTTTGAATCATACTAGCGGTGTTTTCCTAATGTGGAACCTACCAGGTGACTACTTGAAAGGATAGTGTTCATTCTGAGTTAATAAGTTTAGTGTGTTTGTTTACAAAGCAAACAAACAAATACTGCATTTCATCCATACCCTTAGCAACAAAGGGATAATGCTGTCAATGACTCTTTGAGTCATGCCACTGAGTTTGAGCATAGGACAGCATTTAGGAGTCCAGATTCAAGATATATGCGTAGAACATTTCAATTCTCAAAATTAACAAAGGAAATATGATATGCAATTTCCCCCAAATCCATGCAAAAAATAGGGCAAGAATTAGAATATGAATTCCATTCCGTACAGAGTCCAGATTCTGAGTGGCGGTCATGCTATTCTAGTTGTGGGTGGTATAGTATTTCTCCCCTTCCAGTGGCCACGCTTCCACTCTGCCACACTGTGCCCAGAGGACATGTCCTCTCTGTGCATTCAGAGCTTCTGCAGAGTGTTGACCACTCAAGTTCAAGTGACAGGAGCTCAATGGAGAGGAGTTTCTCTTTCCTAGTTTAGCTCTGCGTGGTCCCAGGTTATGATGCACATCCATGCAAAGCCCTGATAGAGTAATGCTACTGTCCTGTCCTTGGGTACCGATAGGCTGCTCACAGCTAGTCTGCTGCCTTGCCCTGCCAGCCCGATCCAGGCCCACTGTGCTCCGTGCGCACTGGTTTCATTCTTCCCGGCTTGGCTCGGAGGCAGACTGTCTTAGACCCATGTTCGGCAAACTGTGGCTTGCGAGCCACATGAGGATCTTTGGCCCCTCGAGTATGGCTCTTCCACAAAATACCACAGCCTGGGTGAGTCTATTTTGAAGAAGTGGCGTTAGAAGAAGTTTAAGTTTAAAAATGTGGCTCTCAAAAGAAATTTCAATCATTGTACTGTTGATATTTGGCTCTGGTGACTAATAAGTTTGCCTACCACTGCCTTAGACCATTGAGTGAACAAGTGCAGCTTTGAGGCGGGAAGATAAACCCCTATTCTCTCTCTAGTGTCTCCTGACCTTTCTCGTTTGGAATGGCAGGCTGCATGGTGGAGCAGGGTGCACCTTGCTCTGCTTTTATTGGCTACGTTACCACTGGCTATGGTAGGATTGGTTACTGTGGGTGTCAGCTGCCTGAAAACTGTGCTCAGTGTACATTATCTTCCTTCCCATCGTGCTCACAACGCCCTGCTCTACACAGAATAACCTAAGTCTTTGACTTCATGGCCCAAACTGAAGTTATTTTTTCCATTACAAAAAAAAAGAAAAAGAAGAAGAAAAATTCGATGACTTGTAGTCTTTTATGGAGCCAAGCAGTACTAAAATGGATAGTTTATTTTCAGACGATTACCCTCTCTTATAATGATTTATGATAATGCATCTTCTAAGAAATGTCAAATTAACTCCCTATTAGAAGCATTTCCATTTTTAGCTCTTTAAAAAAAAAAAATCAAAGTATCAAATATTCCTTCAGGAAACATCCAGAAATGTAAGGTTTCCCTGTTTAGAGGCCCTACAATGTGGTACTGTTTCAAGAATTCCATGAGCTCCCACACGCCCTACTCTCCCCAGTAGCACTTTTCTGGTTTTCTTCTAACGGTTTCCTTAAAAAGATCCCATTTCCTGTGCCAGTGCTAATGATTGATTTACACTTCACATTCTATCTTTGATTTTTCTTGTTTTAGTGGTTTCGGTAGCCTAATGTTGCCCATTTTTGCTCATCATTCACTGTGTTCAGACAGTGCTGGATGTCTGCTCTCGGTTTTTAAATAGAAGAAATAATAACTACCTAGCTTGAAAAGCTCTCTGGGATTATGGGTTTGGTTAATATCCTCTAAAAACAATTTCAAAAAAATGTAGCAGAAGATTATAAATGACTTTTTATGTGATTGCATCCCCTGGTGCTTTGAAATAAAAACACAATAAAGAGTATGAAAGCGCTTGGTCAGAAAGGCTGATCCTGAGCGGATGCCATTTACATTTAGATTCAAATAAGTCAGCTTATTTATTTTTTTTCAAACTTTGCTTCAGGTTTTAAATTGGGAAAACATGGAAATTAAAAGTCCTAGTATGCTTAGATACACGTTGAAAAGTTAAAATGCATAAATTCAGTCGGCTCTAAGAATAAATAGCTGTGATAACCATAAAGAGTAAGGAAATGTCGTTAGTAATTTTTAGTAAAACAATGTTATTGCAACAATTGTTATTAAGGTTCATCTAATATGTGGTCCAGGTAAAATAAAGTGGGGCCATTGATGTAATAATGCAAATGCTGTGCCTTCCAGACCATGGGGTTTGCAAACAAGCCACACCCAAATGTAGAGCCTGATTCCCCCTGTTTGTGAGTGATGGAGTATGAAGCAGTATCTCATAGTGAACAGCTCTTCTACTGGAAATCCAGATCTTTATTTTATTCACAGATATGTCACATGGCCAATAACAGTCTGCTTCTTTCTTTCTTTCTTTTTAATATATTTTATTGATTTTCTACAGAGAGGAAGGGAGAGGGATAGAGAGTTAGAAACATCGATGAGAGAGAAACATCAATCAGCTGCCTCCTGCACTCCCCCTCCTGGGGATGTGCCCGCAACCAAGGCACATGCCCTTGACCAGAATCGAACCTGGGACCCTTTAGTCTTTAGTTCGATGCTCTATCCATTGAGCCAAACCAGTCAGGGCAGTCTGTTTCTTTCTGTCATAACATGAGGGCTTCTGCTATAATGCCTTCAGAGACCTTTCCAAGACCAAAATTCTAGGACTCTATTGCACTATTTAGCTCTACTTCAAATGACAGTGTGATATCCCCCCCGTGCCAGAGTTTGCATCCTAAGAATGCTGCATCAGCATGAGTCCTGTCTAAATCCCTGGAACCAGCTCCTGGACAGGGTGGGATTGGGTGGAGATGTGAAAAGTACAATGATGACATTCACATGACAAGGTCCATGTGGGGAGGGCATGCCCCCTGGGATCTTAGTTTCTTTTTCTTCCTTAGTCCAAGAGTGTGTCCAACCACAAGGGGTACAGATAGGCCTGTCTGACACATCCATGTTTTAGCTTCTGTGTCAGAAGGAGGCATGCACTCATTTAGATCTGGATTTCTTGATTCTTGGCCAATCTGTATGTTTTATACTTATATAAAAATCTTGAGGAAGAAGTGGATCTAGCATGTGAGTAACAGTGTCCTGGCTGTTACTCAACATATTTTCTTTTCCCTTTTAAAAGTGTGCACTCCTATAAGTAACCAGTTTTAACTCACGGTAAAACTTTGAGTTGAGTCCATTTAGAAGCCTTCAAACCATTCTCTGAAAGCTTGATTTTCTTCCTCTTCTAAGTCATCGAATTTTCTGGGAAGGCAATGTATTTAATCAAGCAAATATTATTTATTTTTTGCTAACTAGACATTTTGGGGGGGACTTTGTATGTGCTGCCCTAAAGATACAGAGGCAATTAAAGATCACAAAGATGTGTCCTGTCACAGCCAGTAGAGTTAGTCCCCTAACAACAAGACCTGTCTGGAACCAGAGGCCTGCCTGCAGGAGCCCAGAGCTCAGCCCTGACTAAGGGGAGGTAAGGGGTGGAAGGAGAATTTCAACAAGTAAAAGGCAGGGGGCATTCCGAATGAAGAGTGTGAATGCATGTGGGATGCACCAGGGCACAGGGAGTGGACTCTGAGACCACAGATGCTCGTGGCAAAATCGCATTGTTTCTTCTCCCCTAGAAAGCAAGCAAAAGCAAGAAATAAATGTCACCTCTTATGTGTTCCTGCTTTGTATGTCCTCCAGAAATAAGCATCTGGAACAGTCGTGAATATCTTGGCAAGGAATAGAGGAAGCCACCCTTGTTAGTTAACGTTCACCAGAGAAACAGAACCAACAATATGTATATACTACTATACAAGGAAAGGGATTTATTTTAAGGAATCTTCTCCCGCAGTGATGGAGGCTGAGAAGCCCCATGAAGCTGGAGATCCAGGAAAGCCAATAGTTCCAGTACAGAAGCTGTCAGGCGTGAGACCCAAGAAGAGCTGATGTTTTGGTTTGAGTCTGAAGGCAGGAAAAGGTGAATGTCCCAGATCAACAGTCACGCTGGGGGTGTTTCCTCGTTCTCTCTCAAAGATCAGTGTTGATGTTCTATTCAGGCCTTTCACTGGTTGGATGAGGCTCACCCATATTAGAGAGGGCTGTCTGCTCCCACTGGGTGTTCCAATTCAAACCTTAATTTCACCCCAGAATACCCTCACAGACACATCAAGAAAAATATTGGATCAAATAGCTGGGCACCATGTGGCCCAGTCATGTAGACATAAAATTAATTGCCCTGCCATGTCTAGATTTTTTAAGGGTTAATTAGAAAGCATCCAGGGACATTCTACCAACCTGATTATTAAATTGGTAGCTCACCAAGGCTCATGGGGGGGTTATTATTTATTTGTTTATTTGTTTCTTAATTTTTTTAATTTATGGGGGTCACATTGGTAAGGTTGTAAGTGTATGATTCTATAATATGTTATCTGTGTATTGCAATGTGTGTTCATCTCCCAAAGTCAAAGCTCTTTCTGTTACCATATATTTAACCCCTTTATCTTTTACTACCTCCTGCCCACACCTCTTCTCCTCTGGTAACGATTATACTTTTGTCTGTGTCTGTGAGTTTTTGCTTGTGTGTTCTTGTGTTGCTTTCAGTTTCATATCCCACAAATGAGTGAAATCATATGGTTCCTATCTCTTTCCATCTGACTTATTTTGCTTAGAATAATATTCTCAAGATCCCTCTCTCTTGTTGCAAATGACAGTATTTTATCACTTTCATGGCTTATTAGTATTTCATTGTATATATTTACCACATTTTCCTTATCTAGTCCCCTACCAAAGGATACTTCCATTGTTTTCAGGTATTGACCACCATGAATAATGTTGCAATGAATAATACTACATTTATCTTGATGGCTCATATGCTAACTCTTATCTCAATTTTTTTGAGAAACCTTCATATTGTTTTCATAGTGGCTATACCAGTTTACATTCACACCAGCAGTGAATGAGAATTTTTTTTTTTCACAATCTCTCCAACAATTGTTATTACATGTCTTGCTGATAATAACCATTCTAACAGGTGTGAGGTGGTATCTCATTATAAGTTTGTTTTTTAAAAAATCCTCATCCAAGGTTATGTTTTTATTCATTTGAGAGAGAGAGAAAGGGCGTGGAGAGAGAGAGAAAAAGAGAGAGAGAGAGAACTACTGATATAAGAGAGAAATATAGGTTGATTATCTCCATACACATCCCAACTGGGAATTAAACCTGCAATTTAGGTATATGCCATGACTAGGAATCAAATCCACAACTTTGGTGTCCAGGATAACAATTCAAATGGCTAAGCCACCTGACCAGGCTCATTGTAGTTTTGATTTGCATTTCCCTAATAACTAGTGAAGCTGAGAATCTTTTCAGATATCTGTTGGTCATATGTATCTCTTCTTGGAAGAAGTGTCTCTGCCCATTTTTTAAATGAATTGTTTGTTTTCTTATTGTTAAATTACTTATATTTTTTGCATATTAATCCTTTATTGAAGGTGTTGTTTGCAAATATCTTCTCCCATCCGTTTCGTTGCATTTTTGTTTTGTTGATGATTTCCTTTGCTGGGTAGAAGATATTGCCCCACTCACTTATTCTTGCTTTTACTTTCCTTGCCTTTGAAGTTAAATTAATAAAATCCTCTCTAAGACCAAGGTCCATATATTACCTATGTTTTCTTCCATGTAATTTATTGTTTCAGGGTTTATAGTTAGGTCTTTGATCTATTTTGAGTTAATTTTTGTATAGGTGACAAATAGCTGTCTAGTTTCATTTTTTTGCATGTGGCTTTTCAATTTCCCCAGCACCATTTATTAAAGAGACTTTCTTTTCTCATTTTATGTTTTCGGCTCCTTTGTCAAAAAATATTTGCTCATATACATGTGAGTTTATTTCTGAGCTCTCAATTCTGTTTCATTGGCCTATTTTTCCTGCCAATACCGTGCTGTTTTTATTATTGTCACTTTGTAATATAACTTGAAGTCAGGGAGAATGATACCTTTCACTTTATTCTTTGAGAATCATGTTTATTGTAAGCTTCACAATTCCATAGACATTCTGGACAATATTTCAATATCATTGAGATATTGCTAATGACCTGCTTTGGTAATTTTTGACACTTGCAGAATTGATAGTTAATTCATCATTATGATTCAGACTATATGTTCTGGAGGTTTAGAGCATATTCAACCATGTTTCCCCGAAAATAAGACAGTGTCTTATATTAATTTTTTCTCCCAAAGTTGCTCTAGGTCTTATTTTCAGGGGATGTCTTATCTTTCCGTGCACTAGGACTTATTTTCGGAGGATGTCTTATTTTTGGGGAACACGGTAGAAAGCCAGGCTGCCTGGCCTTAAATCCTAGACCTGCCTTTTAAGAGCTTGTAACCTTAAGCATCTAGTTTAAATTATTTGCCTCTCTATCTGAAATTGTAAAATGAGGTAACAATACCTAAATCATGGTTTTTATGAAGATTGAATCAGATAATATGCATTAATGAATGTAAAGAGACAGATGATGGGGATATAGAATCTATTCAATAAAATAGTTATGCCTATAGCAACTTAAATTTTATTCTAAAATGCTGTTTCAGCCTTGGCTCAATATTACTTAAGCACTGGTACTTTGTGAGTAAAGAGTCCTTATCAAGAGCAGTATATTGAATATGCTTAATTAGCATACATTTTGGATAGACTAAAACCAAAACTCCAAAGCCTTCATTGGCTTGAAAACAACTCCAGATTTAGCAAATGAGTTAGAGAAGATGAAATAGAAAGTAACACATTTATAGAATGTGCTCAGGCAGTGGAGTATTTGATTCACTTCACTACTTCTTTTCAATTTAGTTTGTTATCGTCAGAGAAACTCCATATTTTAAATGGTTCTTTGGCATCTTAGCTTTAAAAACATTTGCAAACAAACCAACAGTGGGCGGGGGTGGAGAAATGCTAAGTGATGCTTTGTCAGGACTTGAGTTGTCAGGAATAACTGGCGGATTGACTGGGGCCACTACTGTCTTTGGGTTGAAGGTGATCGATCACCTGACTGATGGAAAAGCAGCTTTGGGTAAGTCCCTGGGACTCAGGGCTCTTGAGCCAGATGACAAAGCCCCCAAAATGTCCAGCTGGTCTTTTCTTAGCGTGCTACTTCTTATTTGCCTTACCAGCCACATCATTCCGTTAGTGGTGTCCTATCTGGTTAGGTAAGTTTGTTGGCATAACATGAGATCTATTTGCAGGGTGATGGGTGAAGAAATGTTTAGTGCTTTGAACCTAACTTTGTGAGTGCTTCAGTGTCCTTGGGGCGGTCTTGACTCACACAGCTGATGTTGATTTGACTCTCCAGGCACCCACTGCTGCTGACTGCAGGTCACAGGCTTTGATGTGTCCCCAAAGAGTTTGTGCAACCCTCTTGGGCTACTAGCTGATAGGTGATGAAATGCAACATCTAAATAACACAATTCTTTTTTTTAATTTTGATGGCATATAACATGTCTATTTTACTTTGTGTTTGCACCTCCATCAATTATACTTTTTCTACCTAAAAAGTAATTTTTCAGATTTTCACGTTCCCATGTCTGAAATTAGTCTGCCTGTGAAAGTATTTTTTGCTTTGAAGCTGGCTGTATTAGTCCATTTGATTAATTCCTTGGGAATTTTTTTCCTTTAACGAGAAAAAAAAAAAAAAAAAAAAAAAAAAAAAAAAAAAAAAAAGAATGCCTTGCCCATTTATCAAGTGACTAAAGATAGCTGAGGATTAAGTCTGAATAGAGTGATTACTGCTTTCAAAAACCCAAATAATGGAAAGTATGTTGTTGTTACTGCTGTTGCCTCATCCGGCAATTGCCCCTCCTGGTGAATTTCCAACTCCCCATCTTGTTCCTAACTTGTAACCTTGTGTATGAGTTTCTGTGCATTCGTAATACTTATTTATTCTGCCTTTGAAAAACTTCTGAGAGGGAAATTTAAGAATCGAGCCTGCATATTTTTATTGTTATTATTATTATTCTTAGCTATGGATGTAGCAGCGCATGCTTTTTTTCAAATATTATTATCGAGTTAAAATTTTTAATCATAAAGCTATTGTAGTGAAGCCAGTGTTAGTCTATTATGAAAACTCTGCACTTTTTCTTTTTTTGAGAGCTAAACCCAGAATGCATTGAGCTGTGCCTTAGTTTATTTTCCATTATCTTTCCACTCCATCCCCCCCTCCCGAAATCATGCCATTCATTTAATACTTCATTACAACTGAACTGCAATATGTATACAGGGTATGCAAAATGAGCCATTCTGTTTT
This sequence comes from Pipistrellus hanaki, assembly GCF_964339955.1. NCBI lineage: Eukaryota > Metazoa > Chordata > Mammalia > Chiroptera > Vespertilionidae > Pipistrellus > Pipistrellus hanaki. Next base: position 23,272,348 of record NC_140519.1, read on the forward strand.
AAAACAGATTGCAGATGAAAGGAAACCATTCATTTCTTGCTTGCTTGCTGTAATTACTAGAGCACTAATTACTCCAAATCACTGACATCCAGGGTCAGGAAGATGACAACAGAAACATCAAAGAAAAAGATGTGGCTCACTTACGAGGACAGCTTTTCCATATTCCCAACCACAGTAGTTTTTTCTTTTTCTTTTTTTTTTTCTTTTCCTTTTACGGCTACTGTTTACCACAGTAGCTTGGAGTTTCCAGTTTGATGGTGAAAAACAAACAAACAAACAAAAAGCCCCGCGCACAGTCGAGATTGCTGAATGTTTACTATTATTTCATTCGCAGTTTGACGGTGAGAACATGTATATGAGCATGACAGAGCCGAGCCAGGACTACGTGCCAGCCAGCCAGGTGGGTTAATTAATCTTCTCTGCCTTGTTTCAAATTGTAATTAAACAAATTCAAAGAGTTGCATTGCAAATGAGTAGCACTATCAGTAACTGCCGCAATCAGGAATAATCATAATTTATAAACAAAGCATTTAAGCCTTGTTTCCAGTTAATGAGATAGAGCTGATAAAACACCGGAGTTGGCATTTGTTGAAAGATACTACCTTGTTTCCCCTCCAGAATGGCAAGCAGCTGTTTTGCCAGCATGATCTTCCCTAAACAGTTGTTTTACCTTTAGGAAATAAAGTCTTTACAGGTGCAGGTTATTTGTGCTTCTGACTAGAGACAAGTTAATCATTTTAAGCTACACATGCCACAAATAGCTTTAATTATCCACTGTTGGGGCAGTTTTCAAGAAAAGGGTATGTTTATAACCAACATCGCGTGGCCGATGAGCGCTAGATGGCTGCTTTCAGAATCTACGGGGTGGGTAGCTTTCAAGCCAAAATGCATGATATGATTGAAATCTTTCAAGGGCACGTTTGTATCCATTTCACTGGGAATGGTGACACGGTATTTAATCATGAGAAGTGACAACAAAAGTCCAAAGAAAATGTAAATGGATACATTTATAAAAGTCAGTGCTTGGCTATTTATTTTTAGATACTTAAGACCAGGCCCTTCAATCCAGTAAGGGCATTTAAAGCAAAAATTATAACTGCCCTAGAGTGCCAGTATAACATACTGTGTAAGAACATAAGCAAATATAAATGAATGACACAAGACACGAGGGGAAAGAGGGAAGGAGGGCATGTAGTGGGGTCTGGGGGGTAGGGGAGGTCCCAGGGAATGTCGATGAGGAGAGAACTGAGACATACGTACTACTATTTGTAATACTTTAAACAATAAAATAAAATTTAAAATGACTTGGATCTTATAAACCCTATAAAAGATTCCAGATCATGTCCCAATACATGAAAAAAAAAAAAGATAAATAAAATAAATGAATGAATGGATGAAAGTGAGGGTGAGTTCATAGGAGCATTGGGGGCACTTGAACATATTTTTTTCCTAGAAGACTGTAAAACCATGGTAGCTTGGAGTTTCCTGTAACAATGACTATGGTGAAAACTGTCGTTTCCACTACCTCTACATAACTACCCAAATAGATTTGTTAACTGGGAGGGGTGGGGGCAGAGGAGATTAGAAAACTTCTATTGTTCTTCTTGGCGGTTGTCAGTGAATTAAATCTAATGTATATATATAAAGG